>NC_064887.1:27663336-28288336 GCF_929443795.1 Astur gentilis
TCATTCAAACAAACCCCGAGGAAACATTTAACACCCATCCAAAACTGATGGAAGACATTTTTACTGGAACAAAAAATGGAAGCACGCAAACAATCCTGGCTGAAGTTTAAACTGTGTTTGTGAACAAGCAAAGATTCGATTGAATTTTCTCAAAGCTGGCTGTGAAAGTTTTTGCCCTGGCTAGGTATTTGTAAACATTTTCTGTCTGGCTTTTTGCTATTGCCATTTCAATTTCAGAGCTGGAAAATGTCATGTGATTTCCAGTGGAACAATTGCCTGAAAAACCCATGCTAATTTGTGCCAAAAAACCCAACCCAACCACAACAACAAACTCACAAAACCCCCCAACTTCAGTCTTGCCTGTGGGTTCACAGTAAGTTTAATGATGTGAGAGTAGATTCACTAAATCTCTTAAACTCCAGGGACTACTACAAATGCTATGGCCAGCTGCCCAAAATATTCACAAGTCTTTATTGAACCAAAATAATGGACATTTAAGCACACAAGCACAGGTACGTACCCTGACTTATTTTCATAGATTTCTTCTGTATATTTTTTTTCAGTTGGTCAATCTTCTTCAAACTAAAATTTATCTTCACTTAGTGCTCTGACAGCTCAGAAACAGCAAATGAAAACTAATGATGTGGAATACAGAAAGACATGTGCATGTGGGAAAATTGTTGGTTTATGAACTAAACTGGTGAAAATAAGAGTACAGCACTTACTATGTAATAACCATTAGTTGTAGTGAGAAACATGCATCATTTTTCATAATATGAACACATTTAAAAGTATTACTTAATGTATAGACATTTAATATATAAATATTATACCATGCACTTTCCACAATCCAGGAAAGCAAGGTACAGTTAGTTTTCCAGAATATAGTCATCTTTATTATCATACAAACACTGTTCATTTGTTTTGTTGTATGCATCATACCACCAGTGAGAATTAGAGGAGAATTAGAAACAGAGAATTAGAAGAGAATTAGAAACAGGAGAATTAGAAAAAGAGAAATTCTATGTCATTCCTGACGCTGCTTTCCATTCATAACCTTTTCTGCTGCCCCCCTCACCTAATTCTCTTTCCAGGGATCACTTTTAGGCAGAAGACTACCAATATCTTATTTAGCTAAACCCCTCAACCTAAACTCAAACCTAAAAGCCTTTGGAAGCCCTAAAGCTCTTTCTGAAGCTCTGCTATTTTTTATTAACTGCCTCCTGCAGCCAGAAGAAGGGCCAAACTGCTCATATTTTGCTCATAAAATGCTCGTATTTTGCCTAGATGCAAATCTGTACTGCTACTTAATGACTGCACACAGCTTCACTGATGAGCATGGAGCCACAGACTAAGGCTCTTTTCTAAAGTACTACAATGAAAGTAATCTCAAGAAATTTTAAATTTTTTAATGTATGGCTCAGCTTTTTAACTTGCATTTTTAGTTTTTACTTTGACCTAAGTGTACTACTTTCATTAAAGAACAATCAGTCAACCCATTTTAATTTGTCCTCTTAATTTCTCCGTTTGTTCCCTGTGATCTGAATAAACCTAAAGTGTCTAATCAGATGATGTGAAGAGTTAACACAATTTCCGTAATATTCACTTGGTGTTTAAAATGCTTGCATGTTCTGGGATCAACTCTTAACCATTTCTGCCTTTTCTTTCTAATCTTGTCCTTTTCCGTTTCTCAAAAATAGAGTTTTTTCTTGTTTTAACTGGAGTTGAAATTGGTGTGATTCTTTTCTGGCTCCCCAGATCAAAAACCCTTCACCTCACATACAGCAATCTAACCTGTCAAAGCTCTGGTGCACACATAAGCTCCATCAACTGATGTTACTGAAGTTCTCAGAATAGTATTCTTTAGCTGGCTATTGATGCCAAGCCAACAAAAATAGCATGGATGATTTTTATTTGTCTCAGCCTATACCTTTAATATTTGATGTACTGATTGAACAATATAAGCAATAAAGCCTGGCAGGGACGGGGGATGGGAAATACAGGAGATACAGAGAAAATGAAGACAGGCAGACAAATGAGAAGGCTGTGACGAATTGCACTATTATCTGATGATTTCTTATTTATATTGCACACACACAGAGCTATGCATAGTCCAAGGCCCCCAAACTAGACTCATCAGTGGAACTAAATAGCCTTTTGGTCTCTGCATAGTTAACACTTGCAGCCAACCCTGCAGGATCCCCCTATGTTAGCTACACAAATATGCAGTTAGCTCCCCCATCAAAGACTTTGCATGTGAACTAGAGTTCTGTTAACAGCTGTATCACACTTACTACCCTCAAAGACACCCAGCATTTACCCCAAGCTTTCAAAAAGAGATAAATTCTACCCCCAAAGAAAATAGCAGGGTATTTCCCTACTAACTTCAGTACCAACAGTACTAACCCAATATTGAGCAGCTTAGAAAGGCAGACCTTTCTATTGCTGTCCCCTGACATTTGTACTGAGCATCAGCTGCCATTCCTCCAGACAGGTAAGTAACTGCTAAACACTAGGGGTGAGGAAGAAACTCTTCCCTTCCCTCCACTGGCCAGTATGGGTCTTCCTGCTCTTAAAGTAAGAGTGCCAACAGACCTCTTAACAAACCTCCCCATATCCAAAACAATAGTCTTTACTCTTCCAGGGCATTCACCAAAGTACATATATTTACACAATTCATCACAGAAGTGGTATTTTGAGAAAAAGCAGAAATATAGGGAAAATTATTTCATAATGAGAAGAGTTTTGTTGTGTGTTTATTTTTATAAATGATAGCAAAGGCATCCAGATAAGCCTCTGACAAAACCCTTGTTATTATTTCTATGCATCTATGAAAAAAAAAGTTTTTTTGTGGGATGCTCTTCAGCATTTGTACCAGCCACAGAGACAGTCAGCTTGCTAGACTATGTATTAATTGATTGGCTTTGTTATTTCAGATGGAGAAGAAGGATCAATCCTGCTTCTTTAAACCATTGTCATGATACAGAATAGAAATATGTATGCTACTCAGAACTGTGTCAGGAAATGTTTGTTACATATGACAGACTCAGTGATGTTATAACAACGTAAGAGTGAGTTTCATCACCGAATTAGAGTGCCTTTTAGTGTTAAAATGACTACTAACCATTTATAAAAATAGATGTATGCTGATTTCCATTTTTAAAAAGTAGTAGCTCTATAGCAATTTGTCCATTTGAGAGTTTAATAGAGATTAATATTAATTTCACCTTTAATTTCATTTTTAAAAAATCAAACAACTTGTACCTAGTGACATTGTTTCAGTGGAATTAATCCTCTGCAGAGAATACACATTAGAATTATTTATTTTTCTAAATTTCATTTTAACAAAAATAAGTCTTGTTAATTGTTCAGAATGACTTGCAAAACAGAAAGCTTACTATATTAATAGTGACGATGAAGTTATCTATGTACCATGTGATTTGACATGAATAATTACTATTAGCATAATGAAAACTGCAATTAGGAAAAAAGAAAACTGCAATAGTTATAGTATCTCACTCCATCTTTACTTCCATTCGTTTCATTTATTTTTTTAGTTACACTTGAGAATGAACATTAGAAAAGAGAAGCCAGAAAGAGAAGGAAATGAACTTAAGGTAAACAAGAGTGATTTATTTAAAGAATAGAAAACTGGTGATTGATGCAAAGGAGGATGTATTGCTTTGCTTTATCTTGTTACAGAATATCAGTGCAGAGATTTCTGAAGAGGGAACAACCTACATTGTCATAGACTTCTGCTTAAACTATAGAAATGTTTTTGATTTATGGCTTGCAATTGCAAATAAATTAGAATCATTAAGGCTCACATTTTGAAAAGGAAGCTAGAAATGCTTAAATGATGTCTTCTTGCAAATGCTCTGAACAAAAACCAAACAAACAGGAATGAGCAGAGAATATATAGAAAAGTGAAAGGAATGGATTTTGCACTCAGTAGCTTAAAAGAATGTTCATAAGGTCTTTTTATAGAACAAAACAGTGGTGACATAGTCGCAAATGAAGAAAACCATTTAAATTCTGTGGCTTGCAGCAAAATGAGTAAAGAAATGGAATCCCTTCAAAAGCCTGTTTTCTAAGAGAAAACAGAAACTCTGTCCTTCTGCCCACTTGAAAGAGAAATTCCAGCAGTTCTGCTGCTCAGTCAGTGTTCTTCTAATTAGATTTTGGCACAGTCATTCACAGTCAGGACATGGAGTATATACCCAGTTACAGAGGATAGGATGACTAGCTCTTTTGAGTATGAAAGTTTTCAACAATGCCAGTATTTAGATGTTTTGATCAGAATCAAAATATAAGTTAACACCACTGCAAGATGGGCTGGTCATCTCAATTTGTCTTGCATCATTGTCAGCCAGAAAACCACTATGTAACAACCCTCTAGCGACATCTTGTTTCACTACTGATTAAAAACCATACTGTCACATCCACTTATTTAATTTTCACTAAAAATATGAAGAATATACTTATACTAAAAAATTCCACTTCTGTAAATGGTCTGGAAAAATAACTTCTAAAATTAAACTTTCTATTTTAGAGGACAAAGGATTCCTGTTCCATGTATACTGTATACTTAAAGACAGACATGAAGTATGGATCAATAAAATATAGTAATTGTCCATCAAAAGTATGAAGATAAACCTAAAAGCTGTGCAGTGAATTATGGAAAGACCTACTTTTTGTTCTTGAATGTCACAGAGAAAAATAAGTACTTCAAAATAGTACAACAAATGGTTGAGGTTATGGAAAAGACAAAACCAAAATTGAATTGTCTAGTTTATACTACTAGGAGGAGATATGAAGATTCGTTTAGCATCAGCCTAACACATATTAGCAGGTGGTGGATGAACAAAGATTAATATAGATAAGAAAAAAGAATGCTAGCTTCAAAACATGCCCACACTGATTTGTTATAAAGTACCACTGCAGTAACACTTCAAACAGTTCAAGTTCAAATGGATCATGGGAGGGATTAGTAAAAAAAAGCTTGTCTTTGAGCCTGTAGGTTTCTTAAGAGTTGTTAAAAAACCCTCCAAACCTAAAACCAAAAAAACACCACAAAACTTTGTCAGCTAAGGCAATCTGTTTATCATCAAGGAACCAATTACCACTTGTCTACTGAGGTGTACTAGGATAGAGATGAAGGGCATAAGCCATGGATCAGCACCTTTTTTGTTAGTAAAACAATAAAAAGATGGCTTATGTACTCAAAGCTTACAACCGGGATGGAAGAAAGAGCCGAGTTTACACTAAATTCAGTTGATACTGAAATGCCTTATGTTCCCAAAACCTAAACAATTAATATAAAGTCCCACTCAACTAATCTTCTAGTCCTGAATATACCCAGCCTACAGATAAGACTATAAACAATACTTCCAATTCCACGCATTTTCTCTTATTATCAGTAAAGGACATTACATGTTGTAAGGTACATTTAGCAGTCAATGCTACAAAACAGAGCTGATAGACCCTCTCAGCCTTCCTGATGTCTGCTGGGCCACTTGTTATCAAAATGGTGTCAATGCCAGAGGAAAGCTGTGCTCTCTTGCTCTGTAACATTTGAAGATCCCTTTTTCCTAGTTGCTTTTTTTCTCCAGCTTTAATCTGTGATGATAAAAATACGACAGAGCTCTGCAGCATTAATTGCATTTCAGCGTGGCTTTTAAACCCTTCAGAGATGGGTATATTTTTTAGCTGTTGAGGTAGCAGCCACATTACCTGCTGAAAGGCACAGCCCTTTGGCAATTTGGAAAGGTGGGGCAAGAGATACCTTAGTGGGAAAATCATGTCTGAGATAGAGCCCTCAGATTCTTCACAACCACATACTATGCCCTCTAAACAACACAAACTCCAGTTTTTCTGTTGTCATAACAGAACTAATAATTTGAGGATTTTGAGTAAAATACTTCTGGTGTTGTAATATCTGTCTAATGTTTAGCTGAAGCATACCTTCAGGGCAGTGAAAGGAACAACACAAGGGAGGGGAAAAGAACAAGCAGGAGACAGATGTTCTGTACTGCCTAAATTCTCTGAGAAAAGTGGCCTTGAACTTCTCTTTACATTCTGCGCTGAGTTGTCAAGCTCTTTCTTCCTTCCTCTCCCTCTAAATAAGAGGAATCTCAAACTATACTCCTGGAGAGGACTGGATTTTTATTTTAAAATTAAAGTGTCGGCAATATGTGGTAATTCTTGTAAAGGACAGTCTATACAGGCAGTTCCTTCCAGTGACCAAACCCTAGATCTTTATTCTTACTGGCATTATCAAAAAATACCAATCTACTATATATGCCATTTCTTTTTCTGAAGTACACTTATTAAATGACTACACTGTGAATTCTGCCATATTCCTGAGAAATTAATGTTTTGCTTAGAGGATAGCTTATGCACAGAACCTGCATGTTGAAGAGGCAATCAAATAGCAAGGATAGTAGATCTTTTTTTTTTTCCACCTCAAGTAGCAATCCCCCACTCTCATACATACAGTAAGAGCTGTTCAGTTTTCCTTTGCACTGTGTAAGCAGACAAGAGCATATGGCTCAGTCTCCAATATTCTGGTAAATGTTATTTCTCAGTTTGAAAATAATTCCCAAGGAAAAGCAAATAAGGTTCTGCTGAATGATTTAACTTTAAAGGTTTGGGGTGTAGGACTTTGTGTGAGATACTGTGAAAATTGGAGAGCGCTGTCTGGAATCATCCAATTAAAAATCTCTTTGATATGAAAGGATCCTCCACTATTATACAGTTAAAAGGAATGGAAATATAGTAGCTTTGCTTCTGTAGAATATATTGATGAGTTGCTTTCAAGACCACCAGGTTGACAATAAATACCTAATTAGATGGGTAGTCTGACTGTTTCATTTGTACTCACTTACAAACTCTGAGTGATGTGAAGACAATCAGTTTGGTTGTGGAATAAATTGTCTGAAATTTATTACTGAATTCAGAAACTGATATAAGAGGAACACCATGTTGAAAAAACGTGCTGCCCCTTAACTTTAATTTCTGTGTTACTCCACTAAGTATTGAAACTTCAGAAAGAGGTTGTGCAAGGATAAAAATATATGATCAAAAGTCTAACAACAATAAACATATGTTAGAGGATAAGTAAGCAGTTCTAATACCAAACCTTAAGCAAACATTCAAATTTACTATAATATGAGGTGCAGTCAAGGGGGTTGTGAAACTGAAGAATAACGTAAGTAATTATGACACTTCTAGTAATTTACCATTCATGAAAAAGAGACCAGCTAAAAGAGGCTTTCCTAGGGAAAAATATTTTGCCAGATTTTCTTTACTACACAAGGTTCAAATTCATGTCTGTCCTACATACATGATTTGATTTGCACAAGGCATGATCAAAGTCCTTAAGGAATTAAAAAAGTATAATACTGAGTAAAGGTGTTATTAGGTTCATTTTTACATCTGATGTTACAATTACAACTATATCAATGCAAACCTTAGTTAAAAATTGGTGAGTAAAAGGCATCCTGCAGAAGACTATTTCTAGGATTGCAGAAGTTATGAAATCTCTCATCAATAGCTCCTGATACAGCATGCCAAACGGAGCATAAAAGCAATGATGCGCAAATGCACAGCTAATATAGCTAATATTCTTGCTGTAGAACAAGTGTTAAGCAAATGCAAACAGCTGAAGTAGTTCATGATACTGCAAGACTGTAGTCTTGCTAATAATTCAATAGGCTGTTCTAATTGCTACAGCTCAGCATAGTGTTTCTCTCAGTTCAAGATCCCTTTAGCCTCTAACCACCTAACCTGATACTTTTCCACCGAGCTACTGAGTAATGAAGGGCAGGAGAGAGGGCTGTTTTTTTGTTGATGATGCTGATCTTTTAAAAAGTGAGGTTACTTAGACATGATGCTCCACTTCAACTTATTATGCACTGACAGATTGGAAACATCAGTCAAAATAATTTGCGCCTTTTTTGTAAATCAAAATCAGCTCTGATAGGAACAGAAGTACCTCTGCTGAGATGAGCTGCTTGTGGACCATCTTATCTTAGGGCAATAAGTTTGAGCATTGTGTTATGAAACAGGACTCAGATACAAAATGATGACTAACATTCTCATCTGAAATGTGAATTTCCTTGGTTTGTTTTTTCCCCCAAGTTTAAATGAAAAAGAACATGCACAGTAGTTTTCTCAGAATAAAAAGGTTTGAAACAGTTCAGTCAATGGGCTTTGCCATTTCAAAAATCAATAACAATCAGATGCAGAAGTTAAAAACTGCATCACTTTTAACAATCGACCTTCTCTCATCTTATCATGGCATAAAAGAAGGAACTTTTACCAAAAGTGTAATAGTGTGCTAGGTTGCTTTTGTTGGCTTTAAACAGCTGCATTAAAGGAGGACAGGAAGCATGGACAAGTGTCAAGCATTAACCTTCCTATAGGCCTTCCTGTCTTAAAAAAAACCTTAAGAGACCAGACAATACGCACAATGCAGTGAGAGAAGATAAATCTTTCCAGAAGTAGCATTTGGAGTAAAACCCTTCTGTCAAGAAAATATATCCAGAATATGATATTGGAATATTTTTCCTTTCATGTGAGGTCAATAACAGTACTTGTAATTTCAGACTCTCACAAAATAATATGTAAAGAACATAAAAAATTAATTTTCCTATTAGTATCTGTTCTGACTAAAGTAGCCTCATACAAACAGGATGCGTAATCAGAATTTCAAAATAGATAGAATGACAATACAGATTATGCAAGGAAAATCTTCTTAGGCATGGTTTGGACCAAATACTGAGCTTCGAATTCAACAAAGTATAGATTTGTCATTAATTTTGACAGATATTTGACCACTACTGTAATAATATAAAATTTAGGGGCAGGGGTGGAATTTAAAAATCTGTGGTTTAGAACTTTTACATAATGTGTATTACTCGTACAGTGTCTAAAACAGTCCAGCTGTATTAATTAGGCAGTGCTTCTTTAAAAAATAAACAGTAGGGATAGTTATTCTTTAAAAATTGTATTAAGGAACAACACCATTGTAAGAAGTACAGCTGGATGTTCCTGGAAGCCTAGTAATGATGACCAGGCTTCCTTTGTCACCCCAACTTACATGAATCCATTAAGATGGGTTTTAGTCACACAATGCTTGCATCACTGTAACTTATGTGAATGTATACGCTATGCTATGCTTTGAATAATGTATTAGCTTAAAAATGAACAGAATATCTACACAAACACATACATAAAGATCCTACAAAGTTGCTATAAAATTGTAAAATATCCCCAAGAACAGCAATGAGTCATGCATCTCCAACTGGGGTATCATTCAGCAGACAAAAGTTGTCTCTGCTTGAGAATCGCAACCCTTGCCTGCATTAGAAATCATTCTCCTAAGATGCTGAAAACCAAGACAGGTTGTAGGACATATTGGAGACATAGGTAAGTGAGCTTGATTTTGGGGGGAGAGAGAGGGAGAGAGAGAGAGAGAGTTAATATACCTACGACTCTGGAAAAGCCTTAAAAGAACTAAAAAGCTGTCTGACAACAGTGCCTTTTCAGTAGTTCAGCAGGGCTGGTCTCCCTGGAGAGGAGAGAGGCCTGATTATTAAACAAATGCAAACAAAGCAGAAAACATTTAAGTGATGCTTTAGTGTACATTTTTTACAAGATTAATTTCAAATACAGTATATTATATATCTGCAAAAACACCATTAGCCTGACTATTTTATACTAATAGTAACTGCCATATTTTATCATAATTTTAGATAGACATAAAAGAACAGCGAGGAACTCAAGGAAGAGAACAAAAAGGTCAAAAATATAAAAAATTGCATCTTTCCATAAAGTGTGTTTACCCAATACAGTGACTCTTGTTGCCCTGCTGGGTATTAAAACAATGGTATTTGAAGAGCCAGTGTAAGCCATGAAACATAAGTCAGAAAACAATTATCTCTGACCCAGACATCTGCTTTTTTTCTGAGGGGTTACACAGCAACTGAGAAATTCTACTGTCCTTTGGGTGAATCAATAACTAGAGATGTAACAGATTTAGAAAGATACACCAGAAAAATAGCATGCAATCTATTTCTTTTAATACAAGATACCTCTGCCTTTTTTCTATTACGTCCTTTTCAGATGCACGTGATGACATTCTTGCTTTGATATTTTTGCTACCCTTTATATAATATCAGACAGATCAGTTAAAGGATACCTTCTGAGAAAGAACCACCAAGAGAATAAAAAAAAAATTAAATTAAAAATCACCCTACTTAAATGTCTTTACTTCACTGGGAATTGTTTGTAGTGGAAAAGTAGTCTAAAAGGTCACTATACACAATCTTCAGTTCTCTCTCAGCCCCAAATGGTCTTCCAGCCAAATGCTTTATATCTCCTAAAACATCTGCCTTTAGAAACCAAAACAATTTTAACTGAAAAAGGAAACAATGTTGAAAATAGTTGTTTAAAAAAAGTAAAAATACTTTAAAAATACAGTAAGATAGTTTCCATGGTAATTTTGTTGGTGATGGCATTGAAATGACACCTGAGTGTATTGATTTTTATATTAAGTTGATCTTTTTTCTGTGTTTACTTTCCAGGAATATTCTTATTGTTTTAATGAATATTCATGAAGTGCATGGAACTGCAGTTATAATGAAGCCAGTAGGTATTTGCCATTTACATTTCGAAGGCAATATCAGTAAGAACTACAGATACATTCAGCCTAGCATTTTGTTTTTAAAAAAGGGCAGATGAGGAAAGTAGGTACCCTTAGGTAAGAGTCTAACACAGGGATACACTGATGATTGAATTCTTCTTGTATGACCTTTCTATATTTTGGTAGCCACTCAGCCTGTGGACAAGAACAGCAATCCAATAAATTTTAAATTAACAATAGAAATTATTTGCAAAAGTTTTTTAGAATCAGTTTACCTCAGGATTCTCCTTCTCCCCCCTAAGTGGTGGATAAATGCAGGGGAAAAGAAAGAGTTTATAATATTTTTGTGAGCAGTCATATCATAAATCTGGTGCTATCAGTTTTGCATCCCCACAGAGAAACATTCCATTTGAACTAGCTAGACAATCAACCACAAGCAACTTCAACAAATTGCTCACAAGCAGGCAATGAGAGCTAGAGTAATATTTGCACACATTGCAAACTTTCAAATAGCTGAGACATCTCAATTTTCACAGATAAATGCTCTTAACTGGCTAATAGATGACTTCTTGCACCATGGATAGCATTTTCATCTCTTAGCTTTCAGTGCTATGGTAATATATGAAGTATTCAGGAGAATGCAAATAACTGAAATTGCCTATGTATACTTTTTTATTATAACATATACTATTTTAATGTAAAATTAAGAGACAGAGAGAGAAAGACCTAATACAAGCAAAGATTTTGTCTAGGTCTTATTTTATCTCATCTTGTGTAACTTTACCAAGTTCCTTCCCTCCCTCCCCACCCCTCCGCCCTTTTTTTAAAAAAAAACAATCTTCTTTAAGCTTGCTGTACTGTACATGCAGCAACAAAAATCATGGACATAAACAATATATGAATAAGAACTACCAGTATATCAGTCAAGTATGTATTCCAGCCCTTTTCTAAACTGCTCATTTTGTTCTGTCCTAAACAAATTTAAAAGTTAATTTCTTTTCTTTTCAGGCCTGGACAGGCTTTGGCTATTTGATCAGCATAATTTAGGAGGGATTGAAAGAGACATCCAAATGAGGAATTCTGCAATGGCTAATTGCCAAGAAATCAATCAAGTGATCTCTCTCAAAGTCTATCACTAACCTCGTTAAACCAGTGAGAAAAGAAGTGGTGACTTTCTCAACCTCATTCCCTACAGGCTTCTGACACACTGAAGGGCTAATAGTGAGGAACACTAACTCTGCATCCCCCAGACGTGCACTGACAGGTCGCTGGCTAGGCTCGGAGATACTGTGGGTCTAATAAGGTCACAGAGATTAAAATGGCTTTAGGGGTAACACCTCTTTAAAGACTTATATTATTTTCATGCAGTTTGCTATGTAAAAATCAAATTAACTTAAGAAAATGTCAGCTTCACCTTTCAGGCTCCCAGCCTTTATCTGGCTGCCAGTTACTACCATGATGATTCATCCTAATGAGTAGTAAACAATTGTTAGTAGGTGCCCTGAATCAGCAAAGGGAGAGGCAGACTGGCAGAAGCCTTTGTTTAAAGCACAGGCACTCTAGAAGATAAGAAAGCCCAAAGAAAGTGATAAGAAAGAATGCTATGTATCTGGTGCATTATAATTGTGTTCTATTCACCTGGCTGCTGCAAGCAGGCATATATAAAGATTGCTACTACCTCTCTCATATTCAGCGTACCATTGTCTGATCATATCCTGTTCTTTCCCACATGATCACTTGGATATGACTTGTCCTTAAAATGTCACACATGGAGCCACACTTCCAAGAGGAATAATAGAATTTATTTTCTAATAAGAGCGTTAAATTTACAAACTACAGAAGAAATTGTCAAACAATTGGTATATACCAACAAAATCTCAAAGACCTACTTTCCTGAATTGTATAGCACCAAATGCCTGCTATACTTATTGCAACTCTCTGAATTAAAAGATTTTTCAATACAGATGTTATAAAATATTGGTCCACCCACCAACTCTTAATCTTCTGGAAAAGTTCCCTAACCTCCAGAGCCTTAGTAATTTTCCTTATAGATGAATTCATAATAAATTAAGAGTTAGTGATTTGATTAAAGACTTTCTAAGATGAAAAAGGTTCTTTTTTTTTTTGTGATTATAATGTTCGTTCAATATGACATCCGCTCACATGCTGAGGTCCAGCACAAGGCCTATGCTCTGTTTAAGACATACTTAATCCCACAGGGCTCTCCTTGCATAAATCAGCTTGTTCTCCACATCTTGCAGCACTAAATTATGAGTGAACAATGTTATCAAGAGTTAGAATTAGACATCAATTCATTTAATGGAAGCATCTAAACAGCAGTCAGAGAAATATTACTATATTACTAACCTATGACATATTGTGAATCATATTGAAGATTCAAAGGTTTCAGGAATATACTCCCTGAGCCACAAATTCTTGACAGGCTTCTGAATATTTTGAATGTAGATAGTCAAGATAATACGAATCTGCATACTTTTAACAGTGCTGTTATCCTGAGAAGAATATGCTAATTTCAATATGTTTCAGAGAAGTTCTCTTTAAAAGTAGGAAAATAGTTTGATCTTTCAATAGGAGTATTTCCTACTTAGGAGTTTTTGGTTGTTTTTTTTAATTAGACTAGAACATACAGGCATTGCTTTAGGATACATTTTAAAAAAAAAAAAAAATCACATCTTACTATGAACAGGAAACACTATATAAGAGATTAATCAACGTTAATCCCACACAATGAAATGACACAAGTTAAAGAAAAGTATAATGTGACAGATGCATATTTCCTGTTTAGTTGGTTTAACTAAACTTAACCTAGGCATTATATTCTGACCAGCCCAGTTGTGATACAATACTTCACAAGGCGTAAGTGGGTCCCCAAACTCTTTTCCTTACTGATAGAAGAGAGAAGCTCTTAGAAGAAGGTGAGAATTTAATTTTCTCAGCACATGTACATACAGGAAAGCTGCATGAGAAATCTAAAATTTAAGGCTAAATCTTAAGCATTAAAAGTGTGTGTGGATGTGTGTGTTATATATTTTATATATATATATAAATATTTGTTATCAGTTATTCAATAATAATCAGCATACTTTGTTTTCTGGTTCAAACCCAGGCTGGTTCAAAATGAACAACTCTATTTGCCTTATTTTTAATTAGCTTAGTAGTAAGATTTTGAAAATCTCTCTTTCAAATAAAGATGCAATAACCCAGAAACAATGACACAAAAACAACCTATGCGTAACTGCAGCTGCAGGCATTACTTCGATTCAGATATCTTTACCATAGCTGAGGTAGAGGGTCATAGGCTGTGTTTTACCTCTCAATGAAGCTAAAACCAGAACTCTCTTTGATTTCACAGTATTATGAATAAAACTATAGTGAAAATTGCTGAACAATACTATCCTGGACAGCATGGATCCCAGTGTCCTTACTGGCATTGCTGTTGCTATAATTTTTCAAAATTATTATTTTATTTGGAGTCGTCTTCAGAAGTTCAGTTACAGGAAGTTATACAAGTGCCTAATATATTGTACGAGAAGAAAATACTTGAAAAAACTTAGGCAAGGCTTAAGAAAAGCTTCCACAGAAATATTTAGGTGAAAACTGGGACCCCAGCTCCCAAATTAACTTGAAATCTCTACTGAAGTTTCATTGTACTAGAATGAAATATCAGTTTTTCACTATACTCAGCTCCAAAGATTTGAATACGTAAATGTAACTCAGTTTCAGTAGCATTGCTCAGCAGCTTTTCACATATATGCCTAGCTTGAATTAATTTTTGTAAGCTATTCCTAGTTTGAATTCATTTTCATAATGCTGTTCCAAGGGATATGAAAGATTATACATACTTAGAAGCATTTCTAAAATTGTTAATTTCCCAGGTTAGAAAGGGTTTTTTTCCCCTTTACTGAAAATTGGGCCTTTAATTTTTTGTTGTACCACTACTTTTTATGTACCACTATTTGGGGAACAATTTCAACAGCATGAGAGATTCCTCACTCTCTCCCATAACGAATGTTAGGGCATCCTTGAGAATCACATGCCAGGAAGATGAACACCTTTGGTCAAAACTGAAAAATGAACTGGGGCCTCTCATACCACAATTAATTACTATAGTATCATAGTGACCGTTTCAAGAAAGGAAAGCCCTGCTTGGTTTCCTTGGGACAAAGTTCAGCTTAGCTATCAATCCCATGAGGTTGAAAAAATGAGATTTAACGCCTACCAACAAGGACTTGAACATTTAGAAAGTGACCTGCAAATGCCTACTGAGGGGCTGCTCCTGGTGCAAGGGCACCATGAATTCCATCTAACGTTGATATATGGTCTTATTTTCTCTGGAAACCAGAATGCAGGTGTAACAGGAGAGAAGATGGAGACCAGTGAACACGTGAGGATCTAGTGTTACAGACTGCATTAGCACCTGGGGTGCCATAAAGAGTTCAGGGCCTCAGAAGCCATGAAGCACTGTGAAGTTTCCCAGTATAAGTGGTGTCTCCCAACAGGTCTCAGATAGAAGTCTCCTACTGGCAACTTGGCACCCCACTTTAAGGCATTAGCTCACCTATGGTCTGTTCAAGGAGCTGATGTGCCTCACACTATACCTAAAAGTGAGGTGTTACAACACCCCACATTCCAGTGACTGTCTTTTTTAGGAATGAGTCTCAACAGAAACAAGAAAAGCTGAGAGAAACAGATGCAGGAACACACAAAAGTGGTGAGATAATACTAGAGAGCATGCTAAGCAGTGATCTCTCCTGCTGAACTGCTCCTGCTGTCAAGCTTTTGGTAAGCCCTAAAGCAGACAAAATCTGTAATACAGGGCAGACTTTCCACTGATGGTAGCTGGAAGTGCAGGCATAACCAGAAGGGAAGATACAGCCTTTGCTGAAAAAAAGTATGTAGTAATAATTAAAATAGTAGTATATAAAAGTAGTTAGTAAGTCACAGAAAAACTCAACTAAATATGTGACACATTTTCCAAAGTAAAAGCCCTGTCCAATGTAAATATTACACTTCTCCTGTTGTACTTGTGTTTTTTCAAAAGAATTAATTTGTCTTTCTCCTAAATGCTCACAGATACCAAGGATATTTCATAAGATTTCAGATTACTTCCTGTCCAACCTAAGCTTTATTTCCCAAAATAAGCACAACTAGTGAGACAGGTGGTTTAGGAAACAAATCAAAGCCAGTGCAATTACAGCAAGACTTGACTTGCCTTCAGAACGTAGCCTGGCTATCTGCAAAACAGATTCTAATTTAAATCCTAGTGGGAAACTAAGAATTAGAAATGGCTATCACTAACATGCTGTTCCTGTGCATTACTTGATTTGGATTTAGACATGCAGCATTAGGATATAACTGGGTGAGAGAGTATAAATATATTAGCATCGTGCCTACCTTTATTTTACTTTTGCACATTCTTGCACATCCTCAACTTTACTCATGTAAATACACTGAAATCAAAGGGACTATTACTGTGATTAAGGTTAAGCAGATGCTAACATGGCTGACAAAATTGGACCCCTAAACCCCTAAAAAAAATATGGTTTCAACTCAAAAGGAGTAAACCCAGTCACCTCTGCTTTCTTTCTCCTCCCCTCATTTCTTTAAATTTTCTTTACTTTTACAATCTCCTTTTGTAACAGCACCCATGGCATATATGCTGCATGCCAAGGCGACAGCCTTGTATGTTATTTTCTTTCTGCAAAACTACTGATTAAAGGTCTGAACTTAGTATTATATGTAGGGAAACACAGCTGAACATGTTTAATTTCTGTAACTGTGAAAACAGCTGTTATGCATGGATAAGGTTGTGTATGTCTTAGAAGTTATATCTTCATTTAACAAAGAATATATAACCCTGTCCAAGACACTTATTCATCACCTTTATAAATGACTGCAAAAAGCAGTGAAGTATCTTGTGGCCCTCTCTGTGTCCTACACCTGTAACATGCTGAATCAGAAGTCTGTAGCTAGTACTATTACCAGCTTCAATGATCAAGCTAGGCAAGCAGCTCATGCTGAACATATCCTTTGCCCCACACAAGCCCCCAGTCCCACCAGCAGCCAACGGCCCTTCGTCATCAATACCAAGCATAGGCAAGCCATTTGAATATAAACTTTTCTTCAACTTGATGACCCTGCTACCTGAATCTTAACACCAACGCCAGCTCTAATCTCTTATCCTTAGTTTAGTGATATTTTCTCAGCCCAAACCTAAAAGGTTGTCAAGTGGGACATGCCAGCCTCAGGTCTTAGATTAATGTAATAGCCCCTTTCTGAATTCACATCTTATTCTACCTGATTCGTATCTGCAGTCCAATATTCCAATCTTAAATCTACTCCATACACTCTTTCTAGTAACAAAAATTGGCCTTTACCATCACTTTTGAAACTGTACCTCACTCCCCATTAGCCCAAATTTCTTCTTCCCTTTACTGTATTCTACCCAGCCATTGAAGTCACAGACCAAAGTGCTGGCAGGTACCTGTCAGCGTCAGTCCTTAGTTTAGCCTGGCAGCACCTTTTGAATATATGGCTTACTCTGAATTATATCCATATCCCACGCACTGCCCTGCACTGCTTTATACCAGCACTTCCTTCCTTCACTTCATCTGTGAGCACCTTGCTTTGAATTAAAAGATGCATCTGAGTATTTTAATCTCTGCTGAGACAGCCTCAACCTTTCCCCTACACTTACCACTTTTTGACCCTCCAACTAAAAGCAACTTGGGTGTAGCTCACCGAAGAAGCTTCAAAAATCATAAACTTATCTAAATTATTTTCTAACTTAAAAGTATTATGTTTTATTATGCGGGGTGGGGGAAATCAAACTCTCTTTTACTTTCATTTGAGAGACAAAATCATACAAAACACTGTGACATACTGCTCTGTCACTTCCAAACAAGGGCACCATTTCAACCTGCCCTGTTCTGCTGCTTTTCTTGAAATCAAATAAAATTATTTCAGTAAGAGAGGGAGTATATGCTGCCACAGTACATCAGAAAATAGTGTGTATGTTGGCCAGCAGTGAAGAGAGTTACAGCTGAAATGCAGGAGAGATGTTTTGCTGCAAAAACTCATTCAGAAGGTATTTGCCAAGGAACAAGTCGGAAAGCCTTCCCTTGAATTCCTGAAAGAAACCTACAATTACAATAGCAGGCATATTGCTTCTGAAGTCTGCAGTCACAGGTTTTCCTGACTTTTAGAACTACCCAATAGCTAATCCCAGTTCTGAATTCAAGTGCCTATGCTTGTTAGAAATTCACAGGCTGAATGTTCTTCCTAGTAATTCCGCTTCCTCTCTTCCAGTGTCCCTAGGGTATAGACGTGTACATTGATATGTATTGTCATTAATTCCTCAGTTTGAGGGTGACCCCTCTGGCCCCAGATCATATTCTAATTCTCTGTGTATTTGAAGAAGAGGTACAGGCTGGGCCTCTAGTAACCAAAACATGATCAATAATTATGTGGTTCGATTACAGTTCAAGTCTGATATAAAAAATATCCTAGATTTGGATTTAATTTATAGAATAGGCAAGAATCTTACAAATCTGCATGGCTACATAGACATTGGTGAAGTTTTGCTACTACGCCATCTTAGAACCTGCCATTTCGGATGACTATGAAATGCATATATTATGATTTTTTAAAATGCTGAGTGTACATTGTCATGCAGAATATAATTTAATCGTTGTATCTCGTGTGAAGATATCTAGGTAGATTCAGAGTAAACAAAGCATAATATGAAACCTGAATTAAAGTAAAACTCTCTCATGGAGTAATACATGTCTTTTCTTATTAACGCAATGGCAAAAATAAAAGGATTTTGATGTGATGGCATTTTAAAAATCAGAAACACTGACACTGCATTATAAATGATCCTATCTCTCTTTTTACTTTATATTCATGTAGTCTTAAGGATTTGTGATTTTTCATCTTCAGGCATTCTTAAGTAAGCTTGAGAACTAGAATAAATGCAAACTTAGAAGCCTTCTTGAACCTTAAGACCAAGGTCACTAAGAATGCACTAGGAAATTCCATTAAATTCCTCATGCACATTCTCTATTGTCATTTCAGCACATTTATGATAAGAATGCAGAACTGCCCGCTTTCAACAACGCTTCTACTTGCTATCTACTGGCTTGCCTGTCTCTATTAATAGTACATCGGATTTCAGAGGATAATACAGCCTGAAATGAAACTATCTCAGGATTAAAAAGATGATTCTCAGACATTAATTTAAAATATGAAGTAGAACTATTTGGTTTTAGCTTAAAAATTATTAAGGGGATTGGATTTAATGTGCTAATTTAACACATCACAGTGATTTTATAAGCTGTAAATTTTCTTTCCAGAACACCTTGCTTCTGTTTCTTGAAGAAAACATTTCCTCTTTCATTTATCTGGATGTGAACACTATGTGAAGATAAACTACACACCACAAGTTTCTACATACCATGGCAACCCCACCTTCTGATACAGCAAGCTTAGAACTAAATTAACAGAAAGAGCATAACATATTAATAAAAAAGGGCAGGAACTTGGTTTTATGGATTATGCAGAGCAGTTTTAATGAACCAGAGGATCGCAAGTATTTTGTCATGTATTTTGCATTCAATGAGACAGCCAAACAACCATTTTCAAAAAAAGGAAGTCTACTGTTCATTTCTGAGGGTAAATATTTTAAAACACTTAGCTGATTTAGGATCACAAAACTCTAATGAAAATCAGTATGGTTTAACATGAGTTATTTAGTGCCTTCTTTTCAAAGGTAATTATGAATTAAGAGATACAGATAAGCATCCAGTGGGATCTTCTAAATACCTAACTGTCACTGTTTTCTACATGTAAATATTTTCTCTACATGTGGGGCAGAAAAGGAGGGAAAAAGAACAGTAGGTCAGTTAGATCTCCAAAATGTCACCCTATCTCAGCATAATTAAATTAGCTACAACAAAAGACTACAACTTGAAACACAGCAATATATGTGACATTAAAATACAAGAGTAAATTGATCGCCGCAATGAATTACACAACAATCTAGACACATGAAAAGGATCAGGATATGACACAATACTGATATCATATCATACGCAATGTGGTCTTAGAAGCCAGCACAGGTATTAGTCCTTTGACCTTATTCCCTAAGAAGCATTTTTTTCAGGGTAAACTAAATATAAATCTTGAAGCCACAGAAATATAACAGCTCAAGGTTGTGCAAGTAACACTCAAACTATATACTCAAGAATCATAGTTTAAAATAACTTGATGAACCTGATTAGATTATGCTCCATCATGTGCATAAACCCAGAGCACCTAACACATATTTTTGAATTAAAAAAGCTGTCTCTAACCATTTGATACCAATGTTTCATAAGGCTTCTTGGTTGCCAACAATCGCATCCATCTGTTATGCTGGCAGCATGCTCAATCACAAGATGTTTGGATCTTTTCATTTTAGGCATCATTGCCAGAGAAATACAAAAACTTTGAACTGACAGTGTGAATGCCTTCAGAAAGTACCTGTTAAAAGCTATCTGGATGGGACAATACAACATTGGGGAGAAAATAAAGAACAGAGGAAAGATTTTAATAACTCTAACAAAAGTCATACCTTTGCTTGAAGAAGTGAGCAAATATTGAAAAGTTTCATTACTAGTCAACAGTAATGCTTAGTAATACTTCCCAAGGGAGACATATTGCAAATAAGAGCACTACCTTATGTTTCTTCCACATGGCTTAAAAACCATCTTCTGACTTCTCTCTCACATGTGTGCATATATATATCTAAATAACTGTACATATACATATAATATAAATACACATGTACCAAGTATATACATATGTATAGCATACATATCTATTGTACACACAAATATAATAACAAGATGTGTATAAAATATATATACACACATAATTGTTACTGACAAGCCCTCTGTGGTCCACTACAACTACTGAGGAGCAAAACTTACTGTGCTATAAAGTCTTTTCTTTTTTTTTTTTTTTTGAAGGGGGAGGGGGTATTTGCTCAATGCTTCTGCATAACAGAACACATTTTCCTGCACAGTTACAAGGGAAGAAAGCCACAAAAAACAGTATGGCTCTTATTAAGAGCAAATCCATTAAGACAAGTTCTCTATCTTCTAGAAAAGTATTGCAGCTCCACCCTTGAGTCTTTCTTCCAGGAGAATTAGGAAAAGGTCTTCACTTGGGCAACAATTTTTCCAGCCTTCATTACCCACAGCTTGAAAATGCTTTCCAGAAAATGGAAATGGGCCTTCCTCTTAAGGGGATTATCCTGTGTGGTATTTATAGCTTGCCCTAGATATCTCTCCTCCTTTCCGCTCTTTATTAACAGAGCATCCTTATTTGTGCTTCAGATACATTAATTTGAGGCAATATGGGCCTAATTTTATGCATAGCAATGTAGACACAGGTAATGTTTTACTAAGGTGCCCAGGGATCTCACTGAAGACGTAAAATGAAGCCATGAAGGGAGAGTAGACTATTTTATCAGATCTGAATCCGGTGAAAACCAGGGAATCCTATAGCCAAATGAATAGTGTGTATTGGCATTAAACAGAAAACAAAATCATTCCAGTCAGTAAGGACATTTGTTCTGCTGTTTTGGGTTTTTTTATTCTTGTATTTTCCTTTTCTCTGATGTGACAAACTTACTCCTTATAAATAGTATAAGAAAATTAGTCTTAATCATTACTTATCCTCAACCCAAGTTTCAATAATATCTCTAGGGAGTTAACTAGCATATATTGGACTAGTCTGAAAGTGTTACATAGACACATCACAATATTGGTTTATTTTTCTTCCTACCCACAAGTATATTATTTCAGAATTATTTAAGCAGGGAAATCTCACTGGGTTTTGTGTTATTTCTGTGCAAGTATCAAGAGATCCTTAAAATATTTTATCAGCTATAAAATTTGTTATCAGGCATGCCGAATAATTTTCAGATGAACACATTTCCCTTCATTCCACTAAACAAACTCAGCCTAGTTACCTCCTGAATTTTAGCCTGCACAGAAATCTGATCCAGGGTGATTTTTCACTAGTCTATAGCAATATGTTTAACTGTATGGAATTGTCTAGGTGGAACAGCAGCCCCTCCAACATCACTTTTTTAATGAGCCTGCTTCAGCATCCTATGGACACGGTCTACAAAGGCATAGTTCTCAAGCGTGAGGAGGTATGGACAGAAAAGGACAGAGGTGTAATGTATCTCCGCAGAAGGGCACATCAGCAGGGAGCCCCGGGAAAGAAAGGAATACTGGTAGGACTAGGCTTGGAGGTGAGGTTGGAAGCAGTGGTAAGAAGGCAATGGCCAAGTGAATGACCACAGTACCCTCAACAAGAGACAATCCCCAGCTTTGGCAGGAAGCGCCTGCCCAGCTCTCAGGGATTGCCATGGGAAGGAAACAATGGCGAAGGACTGAACAGCAGCTGGGCAGCTCCCTACTGCAGATCCCTGCCCTGTCTGACCAGAATCTGCTCACTACTGCTCCGCTCCCCTCACCCAGGCCTGCCCCCACTGCTTCTTCCTGGCAGTGCTCCCAGCAGATAATCCAAAGCAACATACTCCTGCCTCAGGATACATACCCTGCTACACTCAGGGCACGCTTCTAAATTTTAGAGCTGTCACTGTAAAGCATGTTACCAGAAAAGTTATATTTATTCCTCCAAGAATCAATGTACAGATATAAAAGATAGACAAATCACACTTTATCAGATTTCTTTAATGAACTGTCAGCCAGCCGTGATCAGATATAGACATAGCAAAATGTTCTGTTCAGTGTTTTGTGTTGTTAACTAAAAATAGAAAATTGTTTTGCTAGCACTGATCCTGAAAATGTTTTTCTATTCCTTACAAATGGCACAATATAGCAGAAGTCTGCCACCATTAAAAAACAGTTATAGTAAAACTTTAAACACAAAATATGTGACAGAACAGTTTCTCCGGGTCTAATAGTTTTACAAGCTATATCAAAGCAGACTTGTACACGGAAGTGACCAGTACTTTTGCTATACCGTGCAGTCATAGAATCAAAGATAAAAACCCTGGGAATACAACTTTTACTGATATACAGTATGCATTAAACACATGAGTTTACCCATACTTATTTATCACTTCCGTAGTGATATAGTTTTAAGTTTTCCCTCCATCCATTCCCTAGGTTTTTAATTTCATTTACATATTTAAATTTCTGTACAAAAGGAAGACGTTATGGACCTCTTGCTCTATCCTATGAGACCGATACACCTCTCTGTAGATATATCTAACAGTCTTCCCTACTAGCTTTATTTAACCTGTTTTCAAGTTAAGGCATGTATGCTTCAGAGGTCTCTTACAATGATTCTAATAATCTTAGATTATACATTTGTCTATGATGCAATCTTCTTCTAGGTAATACCTTTCTTTACTATTTAACCTAAAAGGTTAATTCTGTGGGAAGATTCTAGAGTGTTAGTATCCAAATGTATTTTACTGGAATTCCAGATCTGTCCTAAAGTTCACTACTTGAGAAGTTTTACATCTGATAGGGGTGTACTTGATGTAACTCACAAGATGGCTAGCTAAAAAAAAAAAATCTGAGCCATGGTGATTCAGTCTTCCAGTAGTATTTTCAGTGCTCCTGAAGCCATGATAGCCACAAAAGAGCTTCTTTAAAAGTTTGTCAATTTCCCCTACCTATATTAGTAGGAAAAAAAAAGAAGTTGCCTATTCCTACAATTCCTGCTTCTCTCCAAGCTTACTAAATGTACATGTCTCCAAATATGCATCTCCATAAGCTAAACAGATTTACAGCACTCTCTCTTTCAGACAGTAAGTTTTCCATGTATTCCATAAAACCCGTTCCCTAAGACTATTTATTTTTGTTTGTTTTCCACTAAAATTTGCTTGCTTTCAAATAATTGTAGGATCACAGTTTTGGATAATAGAGAAGGCAGAAGTTTTCAAGATGCATTTGCTAGATATATTACCTTATGCCATGACACAGTGGAGAAATTGTAATACTTACTGTCAGCTGAATGTCTTCCATGTCAGGTGAAAATTCCCCCTTTCCTTGAATACAGGCTGAATCATGCCCCTAAAAATCAGTTTCTTTTTTAGAGCTTCAGGTTATCTAATTGTGCTGAATGAATACAGGCACAAGGCCTCAGTAAAGCAGCCTATGACAAGACAATTTTGCAAAACGTTCCTAAGTATTAGTTTCCTTTTTATTTCTTCCTCTGCACAGTCAAGACAAAAAAGACTAAATTTGTAGGAACAAAGCTCAATATATTCACATTCACTTAAAGATGCTCAGGTTTTGCCTTTCTAGAAAAGTCCTAGTGAATATGCATATCAGAAGAGCAAATGAGCAGTGTTTAGAACCCCTACACTCAGTTTAGGAAGCACCTTGCTTTACCAGCTGTCACTGAGAGACTGAGCCCTGTGGGAGGAATTCTGTTCTGTCTGCAGCACTTGTCTCAGCTGTTTGGCCATGGGCTGCATCAAGAAGCATCCTCACTGCCAGCCACATTACAATCTCCAATGAGAACTGATCTAATTTCAGCAAGAATGGGCTTTATCTCTTTGCTGAATGTGACTGGAATAGATGAAGACAGTCAGGTCCCTACATAGTAAATGCCTGCAGTGCCACCCAATAGTATATAATTGCAAATACAGCAGCAATGGAATATTCAGATACAAGCTTGTCAAGGAATAAGAGATTTCTTAGCAAGCAAAAGTGCTTCATGGTATCAGGTACAGATATTGTTTGATGATACAACTACAATATAGTGTTAGATGTCACAAAGTGACAGTAAAATCTAAGAATGTTGATCAAACCAGAAAAAAAAAATATGGTTTGCATTAGAATAAAATATTTCAGCCAAACTAGTGAAACAGTAATAAATATTTCATTTTAAATACTATTATTGTAAGATTAATTCTTTGAGGTTTCATGCAATTACTGCAGCTTAATAATTTCCACTCATCTGAAGCAATGTGCCACAGAATCTTCACTTCATATAAGAAGCTCAGTGTAGAAAAGCCTCAGTTTACTCACCACAAAGCACTTCTTAATCCATAAGTCAGTCAGCTGGTTGACTGCTGTCTTTGTGAACTTCAGATTATATGGTTCTCTTCTTAGACTGGAGAAAATAAAACAGTTCACCTTTTGTAAATACATTCATGAATTTTGAACACATAAATATGTATATAGTCTGCCATTACCTTAAGAAAGCATATAGTGCATAAAAATTAAATTCAGAACATGACCCCACCACTTTGACTACTGAAGCAGTATTTTCCAGCAACAAGATTGTTTTATAAATATTGTACATTAGTGCCAGTGTGAAATGATGTCAGTGTATGGCTATACAGTAGGACCCTGTATTTCAGAAAAATTAACTATGTTCTTCTGCAGTGTGACAGCGAGCAATGAAGATTGATAGTAACTGAGAGCGACATCTAATTTCAGCAGATTTTAGACCTTTCACCTGTCACATGTAGGAACACAGAATTTTTTTTTCTTGCTTAAATATAAAAGACAAGTCCCCCACAAAACATTTATATAAATTTCAATTATCAAGTTCTCACTAATCAGATTTTTTTAGTAAGAATGAACAATGATAATTATTAGACAGATCCATAGAAAAGAATATAATAATTTGTAAACTGAGTTTTCTTTCTTTTTTTTTTTTTTTTTTTTTTTAAAATACCTGCTTTAACTTGCAGGAGATGTACATATATCTGAATCACAGATAGAAGGAATTGGGACATATATCCAGAGAATTTGATGTGGAAAAACTGATAGAGCTGATCAACTCACAGTTTCAAGTTTAAGGAAGATATTGCTTTTGGCATCAATCTTAGATTAGGCAACATTACGGTACAGGTTAAAGGTATCATAAGATGTGAATTAGTAGATTTTCAAGGCTTTCATCACAGAGATGAGAAGAAAGCAGTCTTGTAAGTCAGTGCATTACATTCCACAATTAATTATCTACATGTGTAAAATTTTAGTCTAAATCAGCTGGACAGAATAAAAGCATTGATACTTTTATGACCTCCTAGGGTCTTCTACTGATGACATAAATTTTTGTCTTTTAACAGTTATGAAGTCAGCATTTACTATGCAGGACAGACTTGTAAATACGCTTACACTCAGACAAAAGATTAAATAACTTAAGGGCCTAGTTCTCTTCTGCAGTGTATCAGCTTGGCTCCATCGATAATTCATCAATTCACACTGACTGATCAGGCTCAAGATGTTTTAAAGCCTGAAGTGACTCAAGAAGAAGTTTAGATAGCATCACCTCCCTCTGAAAAACTTCAGGTTACTGTAAATACAGCAACTCAGCCAAAAAAATTTTTAAAAGCTAAGCTTTCTGAAAGTCTGTTGCCTCAAATGAAATACTGTCTATAGTAAACAAGACTAAACATACTTATTAATCCATTTTTAAAACCTTAAATTAGATGGAGAATATAGCAAGTGGATAATAATAGGGGTAGCTTGCTGTTTCTCATTACCAGCTTCAAACAGTCTGTCTTCCCTTGTTTTCTCAGACCATTGCTAATGTCTCAGACATGGTTCTCATATACGACACCTAGTCATGATTTCACGCAGTTGGCCTTTTCTTCCATTCCATAGAAAATTCTTTTTGGATTCTATAGAAGATTTTTCTCTGACATTAGGTCTATTAGTCTTTGTGTGGAGTGCAGTGAAATGCTGTTTGAAGCTGTAAGTGAAAACAGAATAAAAGAGACAAGGGAATTATATTTTATAAAAATCAAATTCTTGATACTTTATAGTCATGACTGATAGCAAACTACTGATGAATACTGAATGCCAGAGAAAACACATAGAACAAGACTAAAAAATAATGCTAAGAAATAAGTGTTTATATCCTTATGCAGTTAAAATGTACCTTATGCAAAATTAAGACCCACCACAGTTTCCCTCAGTCATCATTTCTAATTTGGCCCACACAATAAGAAACAAACCAACCATACTATTTAATCCATGGCTGTCTGGTTCTATGTGTGTAATGAATTAATATTCTTAGTCCAGTTATGAAGAGTGTTTTCACATCTCAAATATGTTATCATAATTGATCCTAGGTGTCATATCTGTCATATTGATTAATAAAGAATCCATACCTGTCCAACAGCCATAGTAAATGGAGATCTTTTGGAATTGGAAAGCCTCCACAGCATTATATAGAGGAAGGAACACAGTATTTTCTTTGCTGCCATATCCCTGCTGCAGGCACAGCCCCAGGGCTGCCAATGTTCAGGTTGGAAACTGGCACAGCTTAAAAGTACTCACCTAATTTAGAGATTTTAAATAGCAAAACACTCTAATATTAACCAAATATTGGAGAGGAGGGAATTTTTGCAAAGATGCTTTTGCAATATTTCATCTATCAAGCTGTTGATTTCCAAACCAAAACAGGATACTATGAATTTAAGCTCCATTTTACCTGAATTTTGCAAAGCCCAGTGTATCTGTGTGGAGTATTTGAATGCGACCACTTTGATACAAAGCAGTAAGAGATCAAATGCGCCATCAATGGCCACTTTTCCATTATTAATTTGCATTAAAATTATGTAACTCATGTTAGAGCACTTACCTTAATGACATACTTAAACAAACTAGATCTTTCTATAAGAAAACCTGCCCTACTCTTTGCAAAATAAGCTACAGGTAACAGAAATTTCTAAATATATGATAGACTAATACCTTTATAACTCTCCCTGAGTGTTCAGTCTCACCTGGATTTGATTTGACCCATGCCTTACCTTTGCTTGTAAGCTTTAAGTTTGTTCAAAAACTCTGTGTGTTCAAAAGTGTTCAGATGAGCAGACAACACAGAAGTCAGGAGTATGACATAGTCTATACCACACAAATATAATTACCAAAGCTTGGCATTTTTTAGGCTCTCGAGTTCCTCCTGATGAAAGTGATAATGAAATATATCTGGTTTTTCTGAAGGGTCCAGATTTATGCAACACCTGTGCTAACTCCAAGCCTCTGTACTCTTTTAGTCTCAAGCACATGGATTATGTCTAATGCCGCCCATCATTCCGGCAAGCTAGTACAAGGTATGCCTGAGCAAAGACAGGCCAGAGCAAAAATGGTAACTTCTTTGTCATTACATTAACAGTTCATTGAGAAGTAAAAATCTTTCTCCCTCTCTGTTTCCAGTTTTTCCTTACAGTAAATATTTCAAGAGTTACCTGTAACATTATCAAACATGGCAAATCACATCCATCTCCAGTGATACTTGTGGAGCTCCTGATAGAGTTCTGATTCTGGTAGAACTGCATCATCTTATACAGAATTAAATCAGGAATGCATTTCTGCCAGTGCTTTTCATATTATTCCTGCTGTACCTCAGGCAAATTACATTCTTTGCAAAAGTAAGTCATAGAATAATTTTCCCAGAAGGCAATAAAAAAAATCTCCCCTCATGTATTTTCATCTCTCTGCTTTCTTGAGAAATAAAGCCACTGGCTGTGCTGGCACCTTTGATAGATGACTTAGTGAATTTTTTTGGACATATTCCCTCTCTCTTAAGGATATAAGTTGCAAAACCATTTTTCTGTAGACCCTATATATCATTGAGGTAGGTTCAACCATTCAGTAATCCTGGAAACACACCAACTGACTTCAATCCTGGAATGAAAGCAAACCAACCCAGTGGAAACCTAAAAATGCATTGACAAAAGTCACACTGAATGTTCAGAAAGAGAAAAAAAAAATCAAAGTTGACCAGAACCATCTCTAAACAGATAATAAAAGCTGCATTATTGCTACACAACAAATACAGACACAACAAAGCCCCTCTGAGCTTTAGGAGAGTACATATATTTTTTCTTGCTTAATTTACTAATTATATTAGGTGTTTTTTAAAATATTCTACATTCCAATCACATTATAAACCTAATAATTATTTTAAAATAAGTCATAGTTATATATACAATAATTTCCTCAGCAGCATGTTTAATTATATAATTAATCTATTTCTAATCACAAGCAGTGATAAAAACTTGAAATGACAAGTAGTATTTTATAACTGGTATGGTTAATGTACATTTCTGTTCTAAAGCAAGTATATATTTAAATTTTCTCATATTCCTTACCATAAAATGGCAATAATCTTAATTTAACTTGGAAGTAAAACAAGAGCTAATTTACCTACAAGAAAAGCAAGTCTGGTTATGTAAGCCTTGGGATGAAATTTCACTGCAAATGAAACATTTGAAATGAAAATCAGCCAGTTATACTTGCCTTTTTCCTGGGCCTAGAAGCAATACAGTTGCAGCTCATTCACTCAATCACTTCTGATTTCCAGATTTTCTTCCAGAGGGGTCTTTAAATGAGATACCTAAATGTATCCAAGTACATGCATTAACAGAACTGACTTTGGGTCTTATATCTAAGAATAATTACAGAAATCATTTTATCTGTCATTTGAAAGACCCAGAATAAAATGAACTGTCACAAAGCATTGTGTCATGTCACCATATACATGCACACACACATTTTATACAAGGAATCAGTTGTTCACTTGATCTCCTGTAGGGACATGGTCTAAGGTGGCAGCTTTCCTTGGGGAATATGCTATCATTAGATTTGCCATTAGGCCCTTTTCCATGGAGAGAGATTTTTCCTGCATCACAGATGAAGTTCTGTGCTTCTTGAAACCATGCTAGGTTCAAAACTAGAGGCAGTCTCTTCAAGCTGATTTTTAGAAGTGGAAGAGAGGAAAGAGAGGTATGGTGGATGGTGTGACAGGAAGAAGCAATGTAATACACATTTTCAAAATCTTGCTTGCATAATCTGTATTTCAGAAGCCCTTGAGATTTGCATTGCACTATTTACTTCATTGAACATTTCAGCTCTACTAATTCCAACTGTCAGAATTTCACTGACAGTACTAGATTTCTGTGTCATACACAGGACTACAACTCCTTTTTGAACTTATGTAGCTTAGTCTCATTGTTTCCTGGAATGAATCCAAAAGTATAAATATCAAATACCTTTGTGTCTGACAGACAGTAATTTCTCCAAACAGAACATAGTGCTGTTTCAGCAAAAAGCATAAATAATACAAACAATAATAAAATCTCTCTGAAAATAGGAAAAATCCTCTTAATAGTCCTGCTTCACTCATGGGAAAATGAAAAGGTCATCACATGTCAGAAGACCATATCTGAACAAAGATTGGGAACTTCACTCAAGAGAAGACAAAATTGGTTTTCGGAAGTGTCAATTTCCGAGGTCATGAAGTAGTCGGGGATGCTGTCATTGTTGGGAAGATGCAGAGTGAGCTACTCCTGCTTGTTATGGAGAGACTACTGTTACATTCCTAGAAAGCAAGTGGGGATGAAAGCAAGAAAAGAGGGGTTCCCTCTAACAGTCTGTGAGACTTTCAGATTTTGTTGTTTTAGAGAGGATGGCTATACTCATACAAAGCATACAAAATGCAGTCTTATTAAAGTATTTCTGAATAGTTTTAAATTCTCCTTTTTCAACTGAACTTATATAAATACATACATGTATATGTGTGTGTTTGTGTTTAGGTATACATATAGAATATATACTAGCTCTCACCTTGCAGTTTGAAAAACTAGCATGTAAAATACTTTCATCAGAAAAATGCAGGCTAGCTATTATGCAACTATCCACTGTTGTGTAGCTACTACAGTTTTACACAAGCCAGAAAAGTTCAAAAACCACCTTTTTAATTCTTCAGGAAAAAAAATACATAGCAGTTTATGTTTTCTATTGCTTTTAATAAAATTCAAACTCCCAAAACTAGAAACAGGAAAAATAACAAATTAACAAAAAAATAAGAGTTTAAAACAAATCTCCCACCTACTAAAGCACAAAGTATACCACTTTCCACATAATACAGTAGTCCAAGATGGGTAAAGGTTATTTCTCAAGCATCCAAACATATCTAACCATTAACTTCTCCCTTTAGCTCTCCAAAACAATTCCCAAACAATAAAGTTTTCTTTTTCAATTTTTTGAGAAGCCATTCTTCCCTTCCCTTAGGAAAGCTGGAAAACTCGTATTACCTAACTATTACCACTAACAAGCATGCCTTGCTTTACAGTTGGGATCATAAAAGTTATATTATTTTCCTGTTATCTGTTACTTCAACATCCCTACAGCCATGAAAAGATTTCACAAACTCTACAAACTCCTTTTTTTGGTTGACTTTACTGATATTTCTTTAATCCCTTTAAGAGAGAAAAAAATGTTCACAATAACCCAGTCTTCCCTGAAAAAAAAAGAAACAAAAAAAACCCCCAAACCAAAACTCTACTCAGTTCTGAAACAGGACATGTTTTATGACGTTTTGGGTTTTGGGGTTTTTTTTCCCAATGCCATGGCTTAAAAGAGAAAAGACCTAACATGTATTGGCCCAAAATATTATCTAAACTGGTGGTGGGGAAGATAAAAACATAAATTACAAAATCATATGGAAAAACATAAACTGAGACCAAAAGGGCCAGCAATTAGATTATTACATCACAGTTCCATTTAGATTGATCCTTTTAAGCAAAACTTTCCATTTCAATAAACTTCATCTTTATAATGAAATATTTGCACTACAAAGAATGAATTAGCTGTACTGCACATTCTAGGGAGACTTCCAATCTTGTACATTTTAAATAACTTAGAAATCAGTAGCGCTTCCCCCTTCCCTCCCCCTCCATAAGGTAGAGACACATTTAGTCTCTTACTACATGACACAGAGAAGTGGAAACCCATGAGAATTATGTTGGGTTGGAGGAATAACTATGCACTGATATTCAAGACAACGTGGTCCTATGACTACAATGGTAATACTGATTTACCATCTCAGGATATATAATTGGTCCCAATAAAGAAACCCTCGAGGAATTTCTGGAATTTCCAAGTCCACCAGTAAAATAAATAAGGCATATGTATATACCTAAAGTGAAGTGTCTACTGAAGTAGCTTGCTGAGTAGCATTTTCAGGTATAAAGAGCAGTTATAAACAACAGGTTGACTAAAGACTTCACTTTAGCTCCACAAGTAAAATTAATCTCATTTTACATTAGCCACCAAGCAATCAGGCAGCTAGCTAGTCCACTCCAGTTTTGAAGGTTCCCATTACAACCCGTGGTGAGAAGTACCTCCAGGCAAGGATACATTCTTCCTGTGACAGGCACCTCAGGTTGGTGGAATACCACCTAAAGCTACTCATAACCTCAGAGGTTCTCCTAGGCACTTTGTTCTGACTAGATGTCCAGCTGGTAGGAAGGGAAAGTTAGGTGATAAAACTCTTACATTAAATTAACGTGATGGCCCTGGGTTAATGATACTAAAAGGAGAATTAGCAAAACACTTAAATTAAATTCCCTCCTCTTCTATCACTTGGTATTTCGGACTGAAAAGAACAAAAATATTTGAGAATTTTGCACTTCTATCTCACAGTTCTATATTAGTTATTCTCTTCTTTCATGAACAGCAGTGTAGAAACTCACATGAAGAGAGCAGCAAGAGCAAGGTGACTGTTATTAAGCAGAGCAGCAATGAGACATTTCAGTGTAGAATATTTGAGAATCTTAAGAACTGCACAGGTTCCCTCCATGTATCTCTCTCTTATCAGTATATATAGTTCATTTTCTCACAGCGTGATGATGACTAACATGAAACATCAAAGGAGCAATTTTACACTAGCTGAATGATAACAATTCAGAAGACAGATTGCAAATTTCACTATAAAGCAAAACTGTTCAAAATCATATCTAGACTCTACTCTTCAATCAGTGGATAGTGGCTAACTTCTGTAGCACTACTACAGGTGTTCACTGCCATCAATTTAAAGAAATTCAGCACCCTTAACATTGAAAATGGCTTAAGATACCAACTTCTGTATAACAACAGTAGCAGAATGATGCCATGGCAACTCCTGTTACAAATACCTGAAGAAAATAGCAGCTCCTGTCCTGTGCCTATGCCTCATATATATTTAATATGAATTTGCAAGAAAATCGCATATATCCTTGCATCAAGAGTTTAAACTTTATTGTCATTACCCATGTAAATTCAGCACAATATCCTGTAAAACTAGCACACCTAGGAAATGTGATCGTTCATGCATTTCATACATGAAAAAGATACAGCTGCTCTTAGCAGAGGCCTTTGACTCTTCCTTGGTGAAATTTTCTTTTTCCTGATGCACACCTAATTACTGTACTTTATGGAATCCTCATGTGTTATGGTTTTTAAACATAAAGAGAAATTTTAAGTTTATTTTATGGTTCACACAGAATTCAGTGGAAAAATTTTGAGCCTTCTAGCTCTTGCAAGTTTTTTTCATGCTTTTTCTGTCATGATACCTTTTCTCTTTTGAAAGAGCTCAGTGACCTCTTTCACGTCATTTAATTGTATAGGGGAATATCAAGCAATTTGGTGAATATTTCCTTTGGTATTAATTCTTTTGGCATCTGTAGTTCCACTGATCCAGCCATTTGCATTTGTTTAATCAAGACCCACAACAATTACATTAATGACCTTTCGTTCTAATGAATGGACCTCTATTTTTAATTAATAATGTACAGTGCATGTGAAATTTAATGTGAGCCTCCTTAATTTAGACTGAGATAAAAAGCTATTGCTACTGTTGCAGTAAAAACATTACCCAATTTTTTGGATATTGTTGGAAGAATTCAAAGACAAAAATTGAATGAAATAATATAGTTTTAAATACACACGTTGTTCCTCTTTTAAATATGCAAGGTGAAATATACGCAACAACCAGTATACCACATCACATACGGACCAAAAAAGGGTGAGTTTCAAAGGTATTTGTGTGCTTAGAGTTTTCAAGGATTATTTTAGTCGCCAAAGTTCTTTTGAAATTCCCATTAGCTGCCAGTCCACATCTGTGCAAACTTAAAGATTATCTGGCCTGAAGTCCCTACTTTGTACGTCTGTACTTACACTTCATTCTTTCTCATGCAAATAGTTACAGTGATATTTTCATGTGAGAGTACTCACATGAACAAGGCATACAGGGTTATGGTTGCAACCCATTGACTCTACCGTACATGGAGCTGCACACACTGTTACAAATTCTGCAAATTAAACTCTTTAAGCTTTCAATGGCAAGCCAGAAAGATAACGAGATTCCAGTATTAGGTATATTTAGCCTACACAGGAATTTTAAGGAGCCAGTATCTTAGTTTCAAAATAAGCAGTTAATACTATATTCTGGGAGGTACTAAAAGACAATCTACATCCAAGCTATCTGCCTACAAAGTCTAAAATTAATACCATGACAAGAAATTGTCCAGGCTCAGGTCACCTTGTGATCTGGGAGCTGGTCCTTTGACAGCCAAGAAGAGGAACTTGTTCGTATTCTGTTACATCATGACTTTTGGATTTACCTTTGCCAAACTCTGCCTTGGTCTGGAAGTCCTCACAGTTCCCTGCCTTCTTTAATTTTTATACCAAGCCATAATGGAAGTCCTATAGGAGGCAGTTAGCTTAGGCTACCTTAGACACAGGGCAGTTTCTGAAGAATTAATAAAAATGGTAACCAGTTTCACAAAATGGTCTTGATTTGAGCATGGCTCATCTCTAATCTTGTATACTTTGTATTATAAAGTCATGTCAGTCACACTGCTACAGCTGGATTCCTCAAAAGGCCACTTCAACATTCAACATCAGAGATTCTGTACATGGTTTTCAGCAGAGGCCTCACCAAACAACAGGACTGGCACACCTATAGGAGTGCTGCAAAGTCATAAGCATAGGAAGCCGTTATTAAAACCCTTAGTCCAGTTTTATAGATTGCAAGATGAGACTATGCCCTGTAGAAAATAAGAATCTGCCTTAAGGTATTTGTTTTTTGTATTGTAAGTTTTAGAGTTCTTCCTAATTTGGATGCAACACAAAATACTCAGCTTCGGCCTTCCTAAGCATGGTCATGGATCAGTGCCTTCACCTTTATCTACACTTGCTCTTGCCTACACTAGAAGGAGCAGCTGGGCATCCAATGACTTTAGTCATTTAAAATCCCAGGCATCTCTTATAGGCCACTTGTCTAGGTTCTCTCTACAGGCTAAGGAGAGAGACAGGAAAGGATGAGACTTCTGGAAGTCTGTTCTTCAATCCCTTCACCACAGAAGGGAAGTGGGCAAGGAGCTTATACCAGACACTTCCTATTGCTTAACTGTCCACTAACTGCTCTGAAGTGTTCATTACCATACAGTTTATACAGAAGCCTCAGTAATTACTGAGCTTCATGATATTTACAGTTTCAAACCTGCCCCAGGAACCAGCATACAGTCTGTGACCTCTTCCTGGTTTCCCCAAACCTCTTCTGTGCCCAAAAGAGCTGAAGTGCAGAAGAAACCTGCATCTTTGTTCCTCATCCTCCCATTCACTTCTTATGAAACTTATCTCTAAAATACACATAATACCAACTGCTCTAAAGGAATGTACTGTAGCTTAATTGCAACACGCTCTGAAATCTCTAAAAGATGCTGCAGAAAAGGAAAGGATTATTATTCTGCAATCTGTATACAACAATATATTTTCAAAAATTACAACAGATGCATGTGGATATATCCCAGGAGAATAGTTCCAAATCCCTTAGGAGACTTCCTCCACCCCCACGCAGGCAAATATTTGTCATTTAGAAGAATCACAAAGAAATGAAAAACTAAACGACAAGCAAAGCTGAGGTATATATATAAACAGCTACCGCCTTTTGAAGCTCCCGAAGTAGACACCACATTAGCGTATAAATTTAAGGAGTAGGTTTTTAATTTCTAATCTTAATAAGAAAACCACAGAAGTTAATTTTGTTGAAGTTTCAGGATTTACTTTAGTTGCTTGCTACTATATCATGAGGAATAAGAAAAGTATAACTTAATTTCAAAAGTCAACAACTTTTCCTACTTTCCATTCTAGAAATAGGTTTTTTTGTTTATCTCCTGTAATATTTATAATCACGTGGCATAAACTGAGTTTATTATGCTACTTGAAAGCATTACAAAAAACAAGCATAGTGGAATACACTAAGCCACATATACAGATGAATTGGAAGAATAATAAAAGATAACTTTCTGATTTGCTAATTTGGAATTAACTCTCCTTTCAGAAGATATTCCTACAAAAGTTATCAGTATCGCATGGGAACTGCAATCAACCCAGATTCTAAGAATAGTACATTAATAATATTAATTACCACTACTGTGAACAAATTTTAAGAGACCTATTAAATCAACATGGCGGGAGGGGGGGGGAGGGGTAGAGCACTGAGAAAATAGCAAAAAACCAAAGCAAACTCTTTTGCCTGAAATTGGTCTTATTCAGACTGAAGAAGGGAAATTTTCAGGGGGAATCAAATAGCAACTTTTCAATACCCACTAGGAGGTTACTGAAAAGAGAGCCTGGCTCTTCAAAGTGGTGTATGGTGTTATGGTGTGAGGACAAGTGACAACAGTGATAACTTGAAACAGTAAATGATCAGACTGAATATAAGGAGAAGCTTTAATCACAAGGGCAGTCAGTCAGTGGAGCAGGTTGCCCAGGGAGGTTGTGCAGTCTGGTTGTCCCTGGGAAGCTTTCAAGACCCAACCAAATAAAGCCCTGAGCAATCTGATTTGAAGTCGTAGCTCACCCTGCTTTAAGCACAAGGCTGTACAAGAGACCCCTTGAGGTTGCTTCCAACATAAATTATCCTACGAACCTATACTTACAACATACAGAATAGCTACAATACAGAAGAATCTAAAATGTTGTTTCTGACTTCAAGACAACAGTTAGGACAAGCAATGACAATTACACATCTCAATCCCAACTTGTTATACCATTGTAAGAAGATTTATGTTAGGCATGTGCTGAGGTAGTTGTCTGAGATTCAGCTTATTTAGATATTAAGATGTTTTTTAATGATTTCTCATGTGGATTGATGCTCATTTATCTGATAAATAGAAATAGATTGCTCAGATTTTGTTTTTATAAGCAAGTATTACTTAAAAAAAAAAAAATTTAAAAAGGGAGTTGTTCATTATTCGTCATTGTTCCTTCCATCTAGCCATAATAAAATCATCAGCTTCCTCCATTGCTTGTTCAATATGCATAAAGGACATTTTACAACATAGGTTTTAATCTACTTTTTCTCATGCTTAAATGGATAATGTTGTTATGAAAACAGTAAAAGATTTTTCTTCTCTATATCCTTTTGTTTCCTTATTTAATCCTCAATAGATAAATAATGAATTTTCAAATTTTTTTAAATACTTTAATTTTCAGGTTTGGTATTAATATAGCAAGTCAATTGAACTGGGTTGTACTGTAAAAGGCCTTTAATTGTAAACTAGTGGGTTATAATTGAAAAGGATAAAGCTTTCATTTTCATTATTAGATTCCAGGAGAGCAGAAATAAACAGAAAATTACTAAAATTATTTTCAGTCATTTTGATATAATATAAAAAATTACATTACCAGTGTATTGGTTTTGTGTGGCAAGGTTTTGGTAGCGGGGGGGGGCTACAGGGGTGGCTTCTGTAAGAAGCTGCTGGAAGCTTCCCCTGTGTCCGAGAGAGCCCAAACCAGCCGGCTCTAAGACGGACCCGCCGCCGGCCAAGGCCGAGCCAACAGCTGCCAGAGCGAGGAGTGAGAACATGTAAGAGAAACAAGCCTGCGGACACCAAGGTCAGTGAAGAAGGAGGGGCAGGAGATGCTCCAGGCGCCGGAGCGGAGATTCCCCTGCAGCCCGTGGGGAAGACCCTGGTGAGGCAGGCTGTCCCCCTGCAGCCCAGGGAGGTCCACGGTGGAGCAGATATCCACCTGCAGCCCGGGGAGGACCCCATGCTGGAGCAGATGGGCTCCCAAAGGAGGCTGTGACCCCGTGGGAACCCCGCGCTGGAGCAGGCTCCTGGCAGGACCTGCGGATCTGTGGAGAGAGGAGCCCACGCTGGAGCAGGTTTTCTGGCAGGACTTGTGACCCCTTGGGGGACCCACGCTGGAGCAGTGTGCTCCTGCAGGACTGCACACTGTGGAAAGGACCCACGCTGGAGCAGTTTGTGAAGAACTGCAGCCCGTGGGAAGGGCCCACATTGGAGAAGTTCATGGAGGACTGTCTCCCATGGGTGGGACCCCACTCTGGAGCAGGGGAAGAGTGTGATAAGCCCTCCCCCGAGGAAGATGAAGTGGCAGAAAATAACGCGTGATGACCATCTACCCCATCCCCGTCCCCCTTGTGCCGCTGGGGGGGGCTTGGTGAAGGAATCCAGGAGTGAAGCTGTGCCTGGGAAGAAGGGAGGGGTGGAGGGAAGGTGTTCTGAGATTTTGTTTTATTTCTCATTACCTTGCTCTGGTTAATTTGTAATAAATTGAGTTAATTTTCCCAAACTGAGTCTGTTTTGCCCGTGACAGTAATTAGTGAATGATCTCTCCTGTCCTTATCTCGACCCGCAAGCATTTTGTTATATTTTTCTCTCCCCTGTCCAGCTGAGGATGGGGGAGTGATAGAACAGCTTTGGTGGGCACCTGGCATCCAGACAGGGTCAACCCATCACAACCAGAAAGATGTTATCAAATTAAATACTATTGTAGTTTCCCTTAACTTGGTTATGAACACTGATAAGCAATTTAAAAAATAAAATATAAAAGTTATTGTAACATGCAAATTGATATGAAAGCTGTAACAATCACCAACACCTGAGCCTCATGAGTGTGTCAGCTAAGGATCTTCATACTGATCTGCTCTGCTGGAAAGCAGTCATACACACAGGTTCTCACGTTTGGCATTAGTATCTTAGTTCTGCAATAAGTATGACACATACTATTATTCTTCCTGTTATGATACTTACTGCATTTAATCTGTTTGAATTTAATACGGCACAACCTATTTAATGATATATTTTATATTACCTGTGTCTACATTTTCACTTCTACCATGCAACACACTGCATTTTACACAATGCATACATTTACTAAGTTCCTATAAAACAGTTGCCATTTTATTGTGTCCTAATATATTCGTATTCAATAGAAATAGCAAGTACATGCCACAGTGATGCTAATATAACAAGGCACTAATCAGGAAGTGACATTTTGAAAACCACTGTATTTTTTAAATTGCATTCATGCAAAGAAAAAAGGCAACTAAAATCACCTTCCTGCTTAATTGGCTAGTTTAATCCATAGACCTGTCACATAAAGAACACAACAGCCAGAAATACTCAGTGTCCACATTGCTGCTAAGATTAAAACCAAAGAGAATGTCACCATTCCTTTTAAAATAGGAAGAATCAAGGTAGGTTTTTTATTGTAACAAAATAGCATGAAATACACAAGCAATATGAAAATGGAGAGTATTTATTTCTGGTTTTTTTTCCTTGTATTTCTCAAAGCAGTTTTCCTACAACAATTAAAAAAAATTTAAAAAAACAAATCCTAGGAAAGTGAAAAGTCTTCCTAGAAATGGTGATGGTTCATTATATATTTCTTGACAGGAAAACACACCTTCTTTCCTTTGAGGCCAAGGAACAGCTGTTTAGTCTTAGGCTGAGATTTTCACAATAGAGGTGCTTTAGTTCCCAATCACCAGTGGGCAAGATAAAAAAAACCCAGAAAATATCTAAAATTCAGTTCATGTTTATTTTACATAGATTTAGCAGTTAAAAATAAAACCCAGAAAAATCCTTAGTAGGAACTTTTAGAACTCTGGTGGTTCTGAGTTGGAATGAAAATCCAAAACCTGATTGATAATTTCAGACAAAATGATGTGGACCGTTTTTAGCTCCTGCAGTTCTTGAGTACACAAAAGTCAGGTTATCTCAGTGTCATGGTTTAACCCCAGCCAGCAACTAAGCACCACGCAACCACTCACTCACTCCCCACCCACCCAGTGGGATGGGGGAGAAAATGGGGAAAAGAAGTAAAAATCATGGGTTGAGATAAGAACAGTTTAATAGAATATAAAAAGAAGAAACTAATAATGATAATGATAACACTAATAAAGTGACAGCAGTAATGATAAAAGTATTGGAATATACAAATGACGCACAGTGCAATTGCTCACCACCCGCCAATCGATGCCTAGTTAGTCCCTGATTCCCCATGATTCCCGTGATTCCCCCTGCCCCACCTTCCCAGTTCCTATACTAGATGGGACATCCCATGGTATGGAATACCCTGTTGGCCAGTTTGGGTCAGGTGCCCTGGCTGTGTCCTGTGCCAACTTCTTGTGCCCCTCCAGCTTTCTCGCTGGCTGGGCATAAGAAGCTGAAAAATCCTTGACTTTAGTCTAAACACTACTGAGCAACAACTGAAAACATCAGTGTGTTATCAACATTCTTTGCATACTGAACTCAAAACATAGCACTGTACCAGCTCCTAGGAAGACAATTAACGCTATCCCAGCTGAAACCAGGACACTCAGAAATATTTGATTATTTTTACTTTTAAATGGAAAATCATTTATACATCATTGTTGAGGGTAGGAAATTAAAATATTTCTTTATGTATATTAGATTGCCATGCTTTTCAGTAAATTTCAATTGCAAAGATGCAATTAACAGAAATAGCTTTTTTTCTCCCCAGGTAGACCATTACTTTAAAACCACATTTCTGCCAAGCTTCATTCACTGCTGTTTTTCAGCAAATGATCAGATATTAACTGTTGTAGGACTTGCACAGGAAAATGTATTTGTAACAGTTGTTTAGTTATACTTAAATTCTACCTCAACTAACAAACAGAAAGCTATGTAACATCTAAAAATTATTTTTTTTAATAAATATAAGCCTAAAACCATAAAACAGTGGGTCAAAATCACCTCTCAGTTATACCGAGATAAATCCTGAGTAATCAATAGGCTTCAGTAGTCGCGCCAGATTTCTTTTTGTGTGAAGTATTTGTGAGAATAAAATTTTTTCCATATAGCCACATTCCTCAGGAAAAGCTCTTACTACAGTAAGTCTTATAAAAGCTTTCAGAACTGAAAATACCAGGACAGTGTCACAAACAAACCATTTGTGACAGATGAGTTGTCCCTATATGGCAAACAACCAGAAATAAGATATCTTTCTGTCAAAGGAGCTGAGCTCCCAGACATAACCACGCTTATTGTTCTAATGCTGAAGACATGAGTTATTTAATGACTAAGTCACGACATTATAACATGTTACACAGGAAAAAGCTTTGCTCTTTCAGGAAGTCTCCTTAGTCTATTCCAACTGTCAGAGTTATTGCTACTTATTTTAAAGTCAACCAAAAACAACAAATTTCTGTTTCCTACACATTTTAATTTTCCAATATGATGCAAAATTCTGTATTCAAACCACTTCATTGCCTTACAGAATCAATTACAAGAAACTACAGGTTTGTAAGAGCTGATTAATAGACATTGAGGATTCCTAGCATCTTGGAAAACACAGAAGTAGTTTAGGTTATTGGTGCATAAAAACAATCTTTGTTTTGAGAAAGAGAATGCAGTTTGGATAACAGCTAGAAGAAACATGAAACCTAGAGAATGGTAGTTTGGCTCCCATGTTTTCCAGACTGGCCATAACACGAAGAGCTTCCCACAGCTGCTCACTTTTGAGCCTACAGACACAAAAATCATATTCCATTTTCAAGGCATGACTAAAATTATTGACTATGCTGTAGTCAATATAAACCAAAACTGTAGTGTCAGCAACACCATAGTAAAAATTCAGATACATGTTTAAATGCTTTAATCCCTAACTTTTAGAATTAGATTAAAATCTTAATCATTCTGAAGGAAAATTAATTTTCAAGCCCTTATTTTGTAGAAAGAGCTTTAGAATATGAAGTCTAAAGACTGAAAAACCCAGTGGGAAAAAAGAACAAACCCATCAACCATTTGCAATTTCATGATTGTTTGATGAAGCATACAAAACTGGCACTTTAAGTAAGATCTCAATTTTGTAATTTTCTGACTAGCATAATTTCGCATTTCAAAAGATAAAAACTATTTTTTAAGTTTTGGCCCATTGGAAGAACTCGGAACAAAAACCTAGCGCTCTAAATCATTTTTGTAAAACAGATTTCATATTCAGTGATAGCTTAGCTGATTCAGTTAAGATCCTTTTTTACCCTTATCCCCTAAAAATTTGCTTTTCAATTCTCAGCTATTAAAATCAACATTGCATTCAATCTGGAATTTGGAGGTATTTACATTTAACACAGTTGAGGTGTTAACAAACAGAAGGTGAAAGTGAAGAACCAACAACAAGGGAAATAGAAGGATAAGAACTATCCAGATTTTTTAGCTATAACCCCATGTAGCCAAGGGGTTCCAACTGTCCCCTTTCCCCATTACCTTAGTACTTTCCAGATAAAGTAACTAGGAAGGATTGAACTTGATTTTTTTTTTTTTCAACAGAAGAGACACTGATGAACTCACAGATATTGTCTCAATGCCACTTTTCAAAATTTTAACTGCCTGCAGCAGCTAATTTGGCAAAAGACTTTTCTAATTTTGGCGGAAAAAGCTGCATTATAAAATTCCTGAGAAGTACTAGGCCTCTCTCATTAAATGTTCATTTTGTATACCATAACAGATTCAAAAATCTTGGCAAAAAGTAACTTTTTTCACATTTATTTTTCTGCGGTCCAGACTTTGAATGAAAGAAAAAAAAAATATACTAATGCTTACTATGCAATAGCAATCAAAAGAGATGATACGTCACTTAGTACTACTCTGTACAAGTGAACTAACATGACACTGAATAGCTTAAAAATTGATTTTTGCAAAAACAGGAGGCAACTGTGTTTTGTTGTAGTTACAAGCTTACTCCAGATGGTCAAAATTGGTACAGTTGACAAAACACTTCTGTTCCTTAGAATTCTTCAACATTTTGAGACATATTACTCCAGATTCCTTTGAATATTTTATTATTATTATTCCTCAGAAAATTCAAGTTTTAATTAAGGAAAAAGCATTTAAACTTCCTAGCTCAGATACTTTTTGCTTCTTCCAAAAAGCTACTTGCATATGCTAAGTGGAGTACTAAAAAGAAGGCCCAAAAAAAAAAAAAAGAAAAAAAAAAAAGGTACAATGCAAAGTTTGTTTCAGACTTTCTTAGAAATTACTTTCTGGCATTTTTGAGCAGAGCTATTAATTGTCAGTTCAGTATTGCATTTGTTTTCCTTAGACCAGATTTAGCAATAGAACTGAATGAAGCAAGGCACGGGGGAAGATATCCACAAGATAAGCCTCCCAGGCTTTTATGCTTAGATCAAAGCATATTGATTTACAATTCTGAGGATGAAGACGGTGGTGAAGAAATGACGAAGGCTTTAAGTGCTGAGATCAGTGACAGATCTGATCTTAGCTATGAGTTCCACCAAATAAAAACAAGGCCGATGGCCTTTTCATAAATATGCCTTCCTCTTCCCAAACTACTTGTAACACTAGCAACTATGTTAATGTAAAAAAAGTAAAATAAAGATATGCAGAGGAAAAAAAAGAAAAACCAAAACTTTTACGCCCAGCACAATCACAGAAACAAAGTACGTGAAAAGCTGGAGGACCACAAGAAACATAGCAGTAAAAATGGGTGAAAGAAAAGTAAGGTCTATAGCATAGTGGGCTCTTATTCAAGTATAAACACAAAACCATTGCTTCCTCAGCAAAGAGGTGAGCCAACATACTTTCTTGTAAAGATGCAGTCCATAGGCAGGGGGGATATCAAGTAGTAAAAGCTGTGCAGACCACATCTAAAAGCTTGTTCTTTTTGAGGGTGGGTAGTACCTTCTAACCATTTTTAGTGTTAGTATTCGTAAGTGTCATTTTACCAATAGAGAGAAAAAGCTTTTTGAAGAAAAGTGAGGGTTTGGTTTTGGTTTTTTATGGTGACAGTATCACTTTTAATATCATTCATACAGGTGCAAAATCCTCCTTTCTGTTAGTCAGCTGATATTCTGATTTTCTTCTTTAAACCTCATTAAGACAGCAACAAAGTCAATAATCCGAAATGAATTAACACTAAAAATGAAGAAAACACAAGATAGCACAAATTTTACAGAGAGCTTCCATATGCTCAACCAACATTACAAAAGGAATGAAACAAGCTTGAGGTCTATGATTCCTGAGGTCTATGACTGAAAATACCAGGAGGAAATTAAGCACATCTTTCATGACATCTGTTCACTTTTCTCTTTCAAAACAGAGAGAAAAAGCAGAAGAAAGAACAGTTCAGAAGATACCATCTCCTAGTAGTAATGTAATTCATGACATATCAGCTTCCCTACTAGGTCTTGCACGGCTCTCAGCAGCATCAGTCCCAATATTCCTCATAGCAAGGATTATATCTCCCCCATCATACTGGACAAGCTCTGCATCCATCTGCTTCTTCCCTGGTCCATGTAGCTGCAATTTATTCCTGTTTTGATCTCCATAAGAGCAAAAGGGATATTTGTTAGCTTCACAACAAATGGATCAATAGCATAGAAATTCTAGCTGTTTTTTCCACTGAGGCTTAGAGAGATGTTTGGGGCAGACAACTGATTATTAAGAGGAGAACTGGGCCCACTTTCTATATGGATTAATGTCATAAATGTAGCTCCGAACTGGACCTTTATCTCAGGTGATAAGGTACAAAAGTTCAAGATTTTAGTCATCCCAGAAGTTTTGAGTTTTGGATTAGGAATTAAAAAAATGGTACCATAAAGTTTGACTCCCTTTCACAATTGCTACTTTTTTGCAACAGTTCCCTCAAAAGCTATCAGACACCAAAAATGTCTGATGTAAAATACACAGAATTCCTTTACAACTTTTCCTTCAAAAATAATTCTTAAAAATTTACTTCACTAAATACATGTTTTGTTCAAGACAATATTTACCCATTAAAAGCAAACAAACTGGTTAAGGAAATTATTCTAAATTTTATTCTTTTTGTAACTGGTAAAACAAAGAATTTATAATAAGTAAAGGAAAATTTTAAAGAGACAATGAGGTATTTTATGTGGGTATAAGCAGCATTTTACTTTTAAAGCCCAATGCTGTCTTAAACCTGAAGGCAAAGTGTTGGGGGTTTTGGTTTAGTTTGTGGGGGTTTTTTCAAAATAAAAAAGTAAATGTCCTGGGTTTGGCTGGGAAAGGGTTGCTTTTCTTTCTAGTAGGTGGTATAGTGTTATGTTCTGGATTTAGTATAAGAAGAATGTTGATTACACACTGATGTTTTCAGTTGTCGCTAAGTAGTGTTTAGATTAAGGATTTTTCAGCTTCTCATGTCCAGCCAGCAAGAAGGCTGGAGGGGCACAAGAAGTTGGGAGGGGACACAGCCAGGGCACCTGACCCAAACTGGCCAAAGGGGTATTCCATACCATGGGACGTCATGTCTAGTAGAGGAACTGGGGGCAGTTGGCCGGGGGGGGGCGGGCAGATAGCTGCTCAGGAACTGAGTAGGTTTCGGTTGGCAAGTGGTGAGCAGTTGCATTGTGCATCGCATTTTGTATATTCCAATTCATTTATTATTATTATTGTCATTTTATTATTGTTATAATTATCATTATTATTTTCTTCCTTTTCTGTCCTATTAAACTGTTCTTATCTCAACCCACAAGTTTTACCTTTTTTTTTTTTTTTTTTTTTTTATTCTCTTCCCCAGCCCACTGGGTAGGGGGGAAGTGAGCGAGCGGCTGCTAGCTGGGGTTAAACCACGGCAGTAAACATGCCCATGAAAATTTCTGAAAGGCTTGCAAGTTTCTTGAGTAATATTTAATCTCCTACTAAAACAATTTGTACCAAAAAAAAATAAATATGAACAATGCAGCAGCTGTTAGTTTGCACTGGAAGGCGGTAGAACAAGGCGGATAGTGTAATGCAGAACAGCAGCAGGGTGGGGGGGGAAGTGATTGTTTACTAGCACTGCACTAAAGCTTTGTTTTCAGAAATGGTATTAAGACAATAAATAGAAATTAATTTGAATCTTTCCTAGTGCAATTCCCAAAGCTAGGTGTCAAATTCTGCTCAAGAAAAGCTCTATAGAAACAAGAAAAGCTTCAGCAGAACAGTATATTTCTTCCCAAATCTAATACTAAATGAATATGGGGAGTACATATGACTAAACTTTGGAGTTCTTAGATTATGGTAATTCAGTTGGATACTCATATAGTAGTACAGTTTTTCCTACTCCTCCTAAATCAAACAAACAAAGCATTTTTTTTCTTGTCATCACTGTCTCTGAAAAACAGCAGGTTTTTAATCAAGAAGTGGATATGCTGACTTTGCTATATGAAAATCAAGCCAAAAAAAGATCATGTTTTCATCCATGTGAACATTGTTTTTGTAGGCCATAAAATGTTAGCAAAAAGTTTTTTCTAAAATGACCAAGAGTAACAAGTTGATTAATTTCTTTGTTTGTATTCAGTTCATACAATCACATTTTCTCTCCTTGTCCTCAGTAGTCATTTGTCATTCAGGCTTTATGAAGAACCAATTTATTGTTAATAATAAATATAACCTGACCAAGAACAGCTGGTAACACAGACATCATCAGTTTTTGCACCTTCTTATAAAAGGTTCTTTTCTCTCAGTTGGCACAGTTTCTTCTGTGTAAAAGAAAGCAGCAGCCATGTAGATAGTCTCTTGAGCAAACCTTTTATCAAGTACTTCACTGAACCCAATAAAAATAATAATGCATAATTTCTCAAGCAACAATGCCTGTCACCAGTTTAAACCTCCAAGTACATGAAAGCATCTGGATAGCTATCTAAGGGTGAAATATACTGCTGCCATACAGAGACCAAAAACTGCTCTACAGAGATAAAATGTCCAGAGGCAGGATATCTGAATCACTCATTAAAAGCCAGGGCAACAGTGCTGCTTTAGTTATTTAGATGAATGACAGAGTTATTGGATCACATCTGAGGACCCCATATGGTCTCCCCAGCCAGCTCTGTCTGCACTACATTTTTTCCTATATATAAAGCAGTCTTCCTCATCAAGCCATAGAGTCTCTTGCCCCCTCGACATCCAGCAAGCATAAAGACTTTTTACCAACCTTCTATCTCAAGGCAAAATCACTCTGTACACATACCCTGGGCTAGCAGATAAAGAAATACTGAGGGCAATCTTAAGAAATAAAGATATCCCAGAAAAGATATGAAATGTATTGTAAGATCTAGGTGTTTAAAATAGTTAAAATCCCTACCCTATCTGAAGCATTTTAGGAAATTAAAAAGAAAGCATGATAGGTCATGGGCAGGGCTCAGGAGACTTCAATTCCAATCCCTCCCCTGTCAATTTCCCTCAGCTTCTTTTTGGCCTCAGAATGAATGCATAAGCTTAAACTGGGGCTGTTTACATGTACACTAGCAAAAGAGGAAAGCAGAAAAAAATAAGAGTGATGTACATAGGAAAGGGACATCAATAAACAAATCAATTTGCTCTCACAATATTGCAGTGACAGCAACTATCCAAGTATGTTGCTTTGTAAAAATTAATTAGTACACTCTGAATTGTTAAAGCATTTCATTTAATCATTTAGACTTATCTGAACATCACTCTGCAGGATAGACTTCACAGTAAAGTAGAGCCCAGTCTGATTAATGTATAGACATGGGGAATAGAATTAATCCCCCTTTAGGGGGCAGGAAGGAGTGGACAGAAAAATTAAAAAATGCAATCAGTAGAAAATAGGACCTTTTGTGTTACAAACACAGTACCTTAGGTAAATGTTAAGCAGGTTTTTTTAACTTACATGTTATTCTTCCTAACATGGAAGATAATGGTCTAGGGTTAGAAAAAAAAAATGCTGTTAACCAAATAGAGTTTTTTTCTAAACACTTGTGTAGAAGTGCAAAAGTGATATAAAAAATGATTTAGTTTTATTGTTGGTTAATCAATCGATTCCAATGAATTTCACAGTCATTTTTGTAAATAGTTACATTGACCAATGTTTTCATGGCACGGTTCCCCTCTAGAAAAATCAGAAATAAGAAATGTGAGAGGTTTCAGTAAATTCCCATGACTGTCCACAGAAGGAAGTCAGAAATGGGATTAATCAACATTTTTAATCGGAAGCTGTCATAGCGCACTGTTGCACTTGTTTCAACATGGGTTAGACAACTATGCTGTGTCCTGGTTTCAGCTGGGATAGAGTTAATTGTCTTCCTAGTAGCTGGTACAGTGCTATGTTTTGAGTTCAGTATGCGAAGGATGTTGATAACACACTGATGTTTTCAGTTGTTGCTCAGTAGTGTTTAGTCTAAAGTCAAGGATTTTTCAGCTTCTCATGCCCAGCCAGCGAGAAAGCTGGAGGGGCACAAGAAGTTGGGAGGGGACACAGCCAGGGCAGCTGACCCAAACTGGCCAACGGTGTATTCCATACCATGGGACGTCCCATCTAGTATAGGAACTGGGGGGAGTGGGGGCGGGGGGATCACCGCTTGGGGACTAACGGGGCACCGATTGGCAGGTGGTGAGCAATTGTATTGTGCATCACTTGTATATCCATTCCTTTTATTATTGCTATTGTCATTTTATTAGTGTTATCATTATTAGTTTCTTCTTTTCTGTTCTATTAAACCGTTCTTATCTCAACCCACAAGTTTTGCTTCTTTTCCCCATTTTCTCCTCCATCCCACTTGGTTGGGAGGGAGGGGAAGCAGTGAGTGAGCAGCTGTGTGGTGCTTAGTTGCTGGCTGGAGTTAAACCACAACAGTCATTAAAACAAGCTTTGTTGCAATTTTATCATGCCAACATTATACACTAAAGATGATGCTTTTTGACAATATTACAGACATAAAAAATGATAGTTGTGATATCAAACACAATCTATTTCACCTTGAAGAAAAACCACTGTCCAGGAAGGGACAACTTAAGAGAAACTTGCTTTAACTACTGGTGGATGACTGAAGCTAAGAGAGGTATACAGTAAAACATAACCATCTCCACAGAAAATGAGGACTGTACCAACTACTATCTTACATTTGCCTAAGGAACTCCTTATTAGAAACTCTTTCTCTTCATTGGACTTTCAGCTAGGATTTTGGTGTTTGTTCCTAAAAGAAAAGTTAATATACTTTATATAACATAATTGTATTTCAAGAATATCCTAATTCTTAAATGTACCTATTTATTTCACCTCGTTAGGTCAATGACATGGAAAGTTTAAACTTGGCATGATTAACAAGAAAAAAAGTTAATTGAGAACAAAGTACAATCACAATCAACATTGTCTTACAGCCACTGTAACTAAATTTATAACTATTTTGTAAATTAGAATTATACAAAGAAACACCAAAGATTGGAAGATGCTGCAGAAAATACTTTTTCAAAGACATACAGAATACTGATCATTTCATGGCAGGATAATAATAGCACCTATAAAATAATTAAATATACTAATATCTATTAAATTTTAAATACTGTATGTGCCTAAAACATGTTCTTTTTCAACCATATTGACACATGGAGAGGGAGAAAAAAATAAATCAAGAACAGGGCAAAATTAGACACAGTTTGGAGACAATTCCATCACAAATATTTTAATGACATTTTATTGAATGTGTAGCAAAAAAACTAGTCATCACACATGAAACTGAAAAATATAGCTTCCTGAGTAAAGCAGAATGCAAGACATTTCTGCAGTGGCCTTCTGAAACAGCTCATTCAAGTCATCCAAATAAGAACAGCCTGCTGTGACCTTAGTGACTGAAATATAGTTTGCAACTATATTTCATCAATAATCATTTCAAAGACTAAAACCTAGTTCTTAGTATCTGTTTATGCAATAGGTCCCATTTTCTACAGCAACCCAAACTCACCAAAATACTAGCAAATTAATTGGACCATGAAGCCTTGAAAAACATTTGTAGATGTCAATCATCAGTATGCATTTGTAAAAACAGCTTGTAGGAAAGCTCCTACAAAGACTGCCACACTATGCAGATCACATTAAATAATTTCTTGTTTAAGCTACAAATCTAATGCTTAAATTACCTATAAACCATTAGCCTGAATAATCTCAGGGGAATGGTAATTACAGATACAAAGTCTTTCATCTCAATTAGACTGAATATAGAAACAGTAAGTAGTGAATAACTTTCCATACACAAAAATCTGCTTCCATTAAAGAGATCAAGATTTGTTATCGTTACTCACACATTGGGGCAAAGAAATAATTACAAAATGAAGTTTCATCTAATCAGGATTCAGCAGCACTCAAAGTTTGAATGTTTAACTCATATGGGGTCTGCAGGGCATAGTGTCTCTTGCCCCCTCTACAATAATAGAATCAGAAATGGATCTGGATGTCTCCATAAATCATAAGCTGGTATAGATTTCACTCAAGAAAATTTAAGTAGTTAAGAAATCAGCATGTACTTTGAGAAGAGGAACCAGCTGTCATCTGTTTTCAGGGCTGCACAGGCATACAACCACTTTCTCATCACACAGCCCTCATCCTTACTGATAAACCCACTCCTGATTTTAACCATGTAACATCCCACTAGAGCTGTAAAGGAATATTGAGCCACCTTCATTGCACAGATAATGGAACTAACCACTTCCCAGAATAATCTCATATGTGCTGCAAAGTGAGACTAAAATAAAAATCAGAGGATCATTCCCCTTTCAATGGCAAATTAATAAAGTTTTCTGAACAAATGGTTTAGTACAAGTAGTACCTAACTCACTTAGAAAGAGATTGGAAACACTGAGGTCCTCTGCATGAATGTGCATTTTATAGGGGGCTCTAAAGAGTTATCGTTGCCTTGAAAAAAATATTTAACATGAGATACTCTTCCTATTTTTACTGTAAAAAGCCAAGAGTCTTCATCTGCAAATACTGCAATGTTCTATTTGCATTAACATGCCCCCAGCAAAGTAGAAAAATGTCTAACCAATAATGGGCAAGAGAGTTGCTAATGGATGAATGGTGTTTAATAAACCCAGTATGAAGGTGCTGTGATACCTAGTTACAAGGAAGGAAAACAGTAACCAACACCATTTCCTTCCATTTCCACTTTTCTGTTTGAAAATAACCTCCCCATTTGCAAACCCACTCTTCTGCTTTATGGTTATGACACACTTTATCCAGCAGCTTGTTGTGCTTAAAACATAATTCAGAAGACAAAAAGCATTTGTCATTCGGCAGTTTCTAATGAAGAAGCCTCTGTAATATGGGTTTCCCCTAGCTGTAGCTACAGAAAGACATATAAGAAGTTGTCTATGAAATACATAAAAAGAGATTTTCTCTCCTAAACCCAAAATTATTTCCAGCCTTTCTATTACCTCGCATGCAGTCTGACTCGATGGAAAGTAATGACTCATGATAAAGCAATGAAGCCTCAATGATGGATTTTTCAAAAGAAATACCAAATCTTTTCCAACTCCTTCTTAAATGTGAAGTACAAGCAGAAGAAGTACACGCTATCAGTGTCCTGTTAGCAAAGGTATTTTCCATGTAGTCTGGATGGATTTACCCAGGATAAGACCCCACTGAGAATACCGTATCAGGTTCAAGCACCCTTTGATCAACTGGAGCAAGTTTTACTTGGCCTAGATTACTTCCTGATGTACTTTCCAACCTGAATTTTCCTATGATTCTATTATTTTAACAACTTTAATCTGAAGGCATAAAGATTTTACAGCTACAGTAATACACTCCTGACTTTCTATATTCAATTGCTTGTACGAATACATATGAGGAAAGCAAAACCACTCTTTCTCTACCCTATGTTGCACCAAATTCAGTAAGTTAGAAAACATGTTCCATGTGAATTTCGATCATTTTGAACTCTCTTTGCATTCTAAATGTCAAAGAAAATAAATTATAGTGAAAACTCCCTAAAATTCAGATTATAACTTAAAATGCTTTGAAAATTTAATTTCATTGCAACAATTTTTTTTAAAAAAATCATTTATAATCACATACTTGACGTGAGAGCTTTCAGATATACAAGTTTAAGTGAAACTGCATTTGCCAACGGAAAACTGTTCCCTCAACTCTTTTGATCATCCCTAGTTATACTCACCCAATGAAGCCACACAGTTAGGCCACAATTCCAGGAAAGTACTAAAGTAAGTGTTTAATGCATTTCTGAATTAATGCTTTATACCACACACAATCACTCTGACTTCAGAGTGACTCACATCAGAATTTTACTACTTTCAGTTACAATTAACACTCTGAAAGTGTGACTGAGCCTAAAGCTTTTTCTCATTCTTCCAGCATCATCTCAAGCTCTCCCTATCCATTTTCCACATACCAAAGGGATTCTGGACGGTAAATAATGTTTTTGCTCACCAGAAAGCCAGTACTAAAGTTTTCCAAACTTTTGTTCTCGTGTATTATGTTGAAGAACTTTAAAACATGTTCGCTTCAGAGATGGCCAAAAACATTGCATGCTCTACAATAATAAAATATCATTGTTTTCTTCTGTAGCTGTTGTCTTATACAAGTTATCTTTCATAACTCAGATTGACACATAAACTATGAATGCTTTCTGAATTACCAGAAGCATTTGCATATACGTAACTGGTGTTTCCCAAAAGCAATTTCCTATTTCAGGAAATGGCTCTGACATTTGGAAGGAAATTCAGTTAAACTCTAGAACTGGACAAAAATAAATTAAATTCTATTCACATGTACACTATCTTTTAGTAGGTTTAACAACATATTCTATAACTTATATTTAATTAAATTATCATCGATGACCTTACTGACTGCTTTCTATCCTTAAAGTTTTTCTGTTTGCTTGTGTCCTGGGTTCAGCTGGGATAGAGTTAATTTTTACAGGAACCTGGGAGGTGGGGGCATAGCCGGGGCAGCTGACCTGAACTAGCCAAGGAGCTATTCCATACCATGGGACATCATGCTCAGTATATAAATGGGGAGCGGGCCGGGGGGTGGCCTCTGTTTTTTCGGTGGGGGAAGTGGCGGAGCGTCGGGTCCCGGGTGGTGAGCAGTTGCACTGTGCATCACTCTTTTTGTATACTTTTTTTTTCATTAGTGCCGTTGTTGTTGTTGTAATCTCTTTGTGTTTGTCCCAGTAAACTGCCTTTATCTCAACCCTCGAGGTTCCAGTTTCTTTTTTTTCTTTTTTCTCTCCTCCGTCTCCTCCCCATCCCACCGGAGGGGGGCGGAGGAGTGAGCGAGCGGCTGCGTGGTCCTTTGGTACCGGCCGGGTTGAAACCACGACAGCTTGCATTTTAATGCAGGATTTTTTTCTCCCCACAACTACAACTCCAGGCTCTAGCCTGCAGTTATTCAGATAAGATTTTCTCTTTTATGGCCTTTTAAAAAAAAAACAACAACAACAAGAAGAACAAAAAAAACCAAACCTCTTTCTAATGTCTGTGCAACTTTTAGCCAAGAGTATTGTCAAGTTGACATACAAAATTTCCTTCAGCCTTTCAAGAGCTTTGAACATTTTTCTGTTACAATAGCCTTACATCATGGTTTTGTGGAAAAAAATCGTTATTAGTTCAAACAATTAATGTCTCCGTATAACCATTTGCTCCTAGTAATCATCTATATTTGATGCATTAAAGATATGATTTAATTTTGGTACTAAATAGAAAGATGTAATGATTTGATTTTTAGTATTATATGATGTACATATTTCTACTCCATTGCAGATTTAAAAATTATTAACAAATGTAACTTGATAAGATGCAAGGCATGAGGACACAAAACTATCACAAGTATTGCTGCTATGTCACATTCATTTTCCATTCTGTAGAGAGTGAGCTTTAAATAATCCTCAATCCACTTCACTCAGAAAAGAATAAAGAGAGGAAAATTACTCTCTATGAAATGTTTGAGCTCAAATGTGAAGAAAAATGTATATCAATGATAGCATTATTTTTTCTAAAATTAAGCTTCGAGCAATCAAAACTGAAGCTTTTTAAGTACCACTATGAAGTATGATACTGCATGTAAAATGGGTATTCCTATAGATTTCCATGTCTTTAGAACATAGTCAGCCGCTGGTGTCACAGAACAGCCTGGATTTGAACAACCTTCACAGTTTTGTCACTCACAAAGGGCACTGGTGACTGCTTCAGTTTCTTGAGGCTGAGTTTGACTGCCAGGGTTGTTTATAACACAGAATCCAGGAAAGTGAGCTAGGTTCTCAAGATCAAAGGATGACCTGCCTTGGCTCCCACACTTTCTCAAAGAAAAAAAATCATCTCCCCCAAAAGACCATGAGCAGGAGCCTCATTTAAAATGTTCTGACTTGTACCCTGAAGAAGTCTGTTTGTCTCAATGAGTTCTCATGAAAAGCACCTTATAGGTTGTTCTGATTGTGTTTTGGGGCATAAAGTCTACTACCTAAAGTTTTATGGTGTAGTAATCCCTGCACCACTTTTACAGAACAACATGGTAGATTTTGCAAAGCTTTGTGGTACAGATTTCTTCAATTAAAAAAAAAACAACAAAAAACAAAACTCAAACAAAAACCCACAAGAAACATATGAAATTCCTAGAAATTTAGTCAAAATCTCCAACTGAACAAAAATTTTAGAAAAGAAAAATCTAAGTAGAAAAATATAAATTTGAACAAATCACCATAAAGCAAGGTGTATAAATAATTTCATATTACATAAAACTCTTATTCTCCCCTTTATCCCCCTAAGTGTTCACATTTCTTTAGAGACCTTCTGACTTCTTTCATCACTCTTGAAATGGTAACCAATAGAAATAAGAACATAATATTCAGGCTGGTCTTGTACTAGGTTGGATTAACTTGGTTAGGGAAAGTCAGTTTGTTAGCATCCCTGTGGCATATTCCAAGCTAACACTCTTTAAAAGAGACAACCAAAGTACCCCTTAACTTACTTCTTTTCAGTGACTACTAGTTACAAGTTTCCTTTCAAATTTGACTGAGGGCAGAAGGCTGACCGATTAGTTCACTGATGCTGATAGCTGCCCACATACACAGTCATTTTTTATGGCTTTTATGATGAGATCTGGGACACATAGAATGTGAAAACTTAGTAAATAAATGGAATCAAAGTAGTAAGGTATTGAAGAACTAGCTGCACAAGCTAAAGCTACAATAAAAGCTTCTAGCAGGAAAAATTAATTACTCAGTAAGTCTCGCTGGGCCTATTCTAGGATAATTTCAGTAGGATAACTTTACATATTCATGAATTTAAAAAAACGCAATCCGCAACAAAGAGACTGGAAAAATTGAATCATCTTTCCTTATTGGTGTCTCACAGTTGGTTATATATAAACCTGATGAAATCTATGCTGCAGTGTGAGCCTGCTTTACCAAAATGACTTGCAGGTGTGAAAAAAAATGTTTCAAACACTCAACAATTTTACATGTTTTTTTAAGCAAAAGACACCAAGAGACATAAAATGTATGCCAGATCAGCAACCATATATTTTTTTAAAATTTAATTTCCATAAGGTTCCATTAAGTATCTTCTCCGAATTTTGTTCTCTTCTTCCCAAAACTCCAAACTAATAATTTTAAAAGACTTTGGTAAACTGCAAAACAGTAACTACCTAACACAAGAAAGATTAAGAACATAGCAGTCAATAACAACATAAAAGTAAGCTCTTTGCAAAAAAGACCCATTTCAATTTCTGATACTTAAAGAATCATTAAAATCTTTCCCTAACGACAGAGTCATTACAAAAGCAAATAATATTCTACTTTTTAAAGTATCATAAGAGAAAGTATTATGAATGGCCTAAATTACAGCTCAGTAAATAATCTGCAAAGAAAAATTAATATAATTTTCAGCTTTTATAAAACCTCAGCGAACTGATCACTGACTGATTTTAGTATTCTCAAAAACAATTATTCTTCAAGATATTTAGAAAACTTGTTATAATTGTTGTAAACCTGAATTGTTCAGAAGCTATAAAAAAAACCATGGTGCATTACTTAGTCTGAATTGGTCAGAGAAACTATACAGAATTCCATAAGTTCTGGAATTCCATAAATGAATTAATGTGTAAATACATCTATCACTAATACTTAAGATTTTCCATTTATGTTTCATTGTTTACAAATAATTGTGCTTATTTCCTTGCAATTCAATTTACACTACTATTTGTGCAAGCTAAACTCATCTGTTCAAAGATTCATACAACCTCCCTCATCATATTGCTAATGCATTCCACTACTGACTGATAACATGTCTTTCTACTACATTCTGATTCTCCATAGAGCAGATTGTCAATGAAGAGCATTAGAATAAAGTAGGCACACTCATTTTCTTATCTTTGGTGATAAGCTGGGATTTAAACAAGCAATTATACAAGTTTACAGTTGTAATTCCAATGAATCCACTGGAATTTTTTCTCTTTCCAACTGGTATTTGGGAAAAGAGAACTAAGCCTTTACTTATAAAGTTTATAACTTTACACCGTGGGTCAAAATGTGACTTTACAAAAATTTTAAGTTCCCATTTACTTTCACTTTTCCTTTTTAGGCCCAGATAAGTACATAACTAGCTTTGCCAAAGTCCATATTAATCTTGAGCCCTCTGTTAAGAGGGCAAATCCTTTTATTTCATTCTCTCTTGAGAGCTCCAAGTCTATTGGCATCAAGGAACTACATTTTATGACAGAAGCAATCAATTCACTAACTTTGTTATTTCCCCGCAAAACGAGAACCACAGACAGCTTATATGCTGTCATATTCCACTGTGAAAACAAACATTTAAGATTAAAAACAGATTGCGTATCCAAATATTCTGTAAATTTCCTGATAAGGTTTCCTCACTCTATACAAATTATTTATTCTGATGAGTTACAAGGCCAGCTAAAATCATACCCAGTCACACCAACAATCTATAAGAACAAAGATTTAGGAAAACATACATAGGATACATAGACAGAGTCAACTCAAGGGCACATACATATAAACTGGAGAGAAAAAGAGGAAAAAAAAGTCTTATACATTCCTGATGCTAATATTTAGGAAAGCTACAATATCCTATAGCCTTCAGAAAAAAAAAGTCTTCTTAGCCTCTCAGGTGTTTAGCCACATAAACAGAGCCTGAAAATTCCTGTGACCTACAAGGACATCTCAGCTAAATAAAAGGCAACAACAGCCCTCCTTCAAAAAGATTCATACACGTCTACAATAGGAAGGTAGAGCACTTTTTATAAATACATTTTCCTATCTAGAAACCTTATGATTTTTAATTTTTATCTGTGTAAAGTATTTAGAACAAGAGTCTAAAAGCTTTAAACATCATTATACTAAGAGAATTAATATGACTATGCATTATTGAGTTGCTAGAGACTTCCCAAATCAAAACTTCCTTTGACCTTTATTAGGAGATAGAAGCATTAAAATCTGACATTTTTGTTATGCATGTTTCTATTTACATACTTAATTTTTTCATTATATTTATATTAAAACACCACATGAAATGTGAAGAAAGTATTCCCATGTAAGCTCAGAAAACACCCATGGTTAAGACAGATTCACACCATGTTCTTTGAAAGCTTTCTTAATAGTTACAGGGTATTTGAGTCTGACTTAATATAACTATCACTTTTCACACCCAAAGTTCTGTTTCTGTCCAGAGTTCTGTATAGTGTTAATTAGAAATAAGAACCTGACTGTAATGTTGCCATACTTTTTGATATGGCCTTTATTTTGGCCCTTTTTTAAACAGAACTGCAAGTTTCAGACAACCTTATGCTATTATCTCCTCCTAGTTGCAGAAACTTGTTTCACGCTAGGCAGACACTTGTCAAAGAATTGGACACTGCTGCATAAACTGTTGAAAAATTAGTTTACTAAGAATGTATACAAAAGGTTGTATTAGCAAGAATAGGTCAAAACACAACCAGTTTAAACCTATAAAAACTAATATAGTTATGCATTATATAGCAGATCTACAATTATTTTTTTTTTTTTTAGAATGGAGATATTTTTCTCCTCTGCTCTGTCACTGGTTTTCCTTGATTTGCTGGATCTACTAGCCCCAAGTTTAGTGGATATTCCAGATTTCTTCATTTGCACTTCTCACATTACATTAGGCAGGCCTCAACATTGTCAAACTGCTCCAAAATATTTAAAATGTTGCCTCTGATAAGTTATAAAGATTTACTATTGCTGTAAAAACAGATAGTATGTGTGCCATTCCAGATAAACCAATTTACAGTCATCTTTGGATGCTTTCCACACTTCAGTAAAAATTAGCACCCACAGTTCAACATTTGCTTGGCATTTAACCTAAGCTTGCCTGAAATAATGATCTAATGTCCACAGTTTAAAAAAAAAAAAAAAAAGTTATACAGTGATAAACTGGAAAGAACTAGAGAAAGATTATAGGATTGAAAACACCTGTTACCTACCCTGTATTAGCAATTATATAGTATAAGATTGCTGGGGTTACATCAGTCTATCTTAGGAAAGGTATAAAATTACTTCCTCACACCCTATTCTTAATAACTACAAAAGGAATACAAATAAAACAATGTTATCAGACAGAGGTAGATCAAGAAAAATTGGGGAAAAAAAATCAATCTAAAAATGAAATAAAAGTTTTTAATGGGGAAAAAAATAACTGTGAAGAAAAGCAGTAATAAAGGGGGGTTCCTTAGCACTTCATCTTTAAGAAAAAATTGTATCAGTGAAAAAACCCCACATTGTTCTTTGGAAAGTCATATTACCATTACTATGTAGATCAGACAGAAACCCAGAAAGAACACTTATACTGTAAGAGAACACTCTTACTCTACAAGATATCATTTACTTACCTGTCCCAAGAGAAGTCGCAGGTCTGGGTCCTGCATGTTAACTCCTTTCAGAAAGACAGAATTCATATTTCCTTACACTTTCCTATTAACTTGTTTTCTATACTTTATCACATATGAATCACCGAAATATTAAAGTCAGTTTATAACTATTGTATCAGCCATAAATTATTAAACAATGAAAAGCGCATCTAAGGTAACATGAGAAAAACCCTTTTTAATTTACTATGGGATCCCTTGTAAAACACTTGTATTCTCAGAGTTTATTTTAATGAGAAGTTCTTTGAAATAATATTTCAAAAAGCAATTTTTTATTAATGACTATCATACATTAAAAAGAAGATCTAGGAAATTGAAAACAGAAGCTATAAAAGGTTCAGACTTTAATGGAAAACTCATCCTTACATAATTCTGGTGCCCTAAATAGCATGAACTTCACAGAAAGTTTCTAGCTGAATTCATTCCATAGCTAACTTACAAGTCAGCCTACCTGTTTCTCAAGCTCACTTTAATCACCCACAACCCTACAGCATATAGGCATAAACCACAACCCTTTGTTAACTGGTGAACAAATTAACTGTAATTAATTCTCAGCTGACTACAATGGATTTGGAAGGCTCTCAAGAAGAAGAAGAAGAAAAAAAAAGAAGAAGAGGAAGGAAGTATAATTTCAGTTTTGAGTTTACTTCTCTAGTTATTGTAGGTCTTAGTTAAGAGCTGCTTATCCATGTGTACATATATATATATAACACTAAAGCAGCATGGTTTGTGGGGTTTTTTTCTTAAGGGTATGTTCCAGTGACTTGCATTTCCTAAGATACTGCTTAGCAAAGGTGGTGACTGTATATTCTGAAATGTAGAAAGATTTCCTAGAATATAAACTTCTTTGTGTTACAATTCTTGCTATAGCAGTTAATCCTAGGACCCATTTCTTCTCTTTTCCCAGTTCTCAAAAAAAAATGCAATCAAGAACAGTATGATCAAATGACATGCAATATTTCTGCTAGTGCTAATTCCTATGCACCAATGCAGAGAAACATTAGAGGAATAGCAGACAAGTAGCAAAACCAAAGGTATTTCATAGGTTCCTATCAGACTCAAAAGCACAGGGCTTTATTTTGGAAAGTCTTTGAAAAGAGGAACAGGAACTATGGCCAAAATGTATGGCACACAATTTTTTCATTCAAACATTCCATATGAAACTTTAAGTAATTTCTTTCATCCATCCTTTTTTTACAAACAGTTAGGAAATCAAGTTTTTCTCCTACAGAGGTCCACAGAACAGCAATTTCAAAGAAATGTATGTCAATACTCAAGAGAAATTAAATGCAAACTCCCCTCTGCATGAAAAAACGCTAACATGCTCAAAGTTGGGGAACAGAACTAAAAACATGAAGGATTTTACTTTTTTAATTTCTTAGTTTCATTCTAGCTACTGTAACTGAACAAGAGTGAACTACATTAGTAGTTGTATAGACTATTTTATAATTAACCCACATAATTGAAATTATATTAAAATAATTTTCATTTAAATTGGTACTTTTAAAATAAATTATATTTAAAAAGCAGCAACCCAATCCTTATCCAAATATTCAAATCAGAATAAGCTCAAGGAAGAGGAAATATAATTATTATTTATCTGAAATCACATTAAATAATCTTAATTCTATAATTTCCTTTGTTTGATTTTCTGCTCTATAGCAATCCTAAGAAAATGCACAGACCAGACCCTTCTGTGAAGCCAGCAGGAAAACTCCCAGTGAATGAAGAGGAGGAAAGATCAGACTCCTGTCAAAGTGAATGTATAGAGAAAGGGAAAAAAATAATGTAAAGATTAAATTTACTTAACAGTCAGAGCTAGTCTGAAAGGCGAGCAGTATTTTATATGTGCTTTCACCTCTATGAAAGAGTTGCTGAATAAAACAATGATGACACTGAAAAGTAGCTTTCCAGCTCTGGTTTCAAAGATACTCATCAAGGTGCAGATGACAGAAAACTATCTTGGACATGTAACAGAGCAAATACAAGTAGCAAGAAGACACTGTAACTGTGCTATTCTGAACTGTGACTACCTTTTAATAAAATAAAATTTATAGTACTCAAATTTTATTGATGGAAGTATCATCAGGGTCCTTGCAGGCATACTTAACATAAGCAGCAGAAAATAATTCATTCAAAGATATAGTTTCTAAACACTGGGCACTACTCCTGATATAGCTATTGTCAGTGATCAATAGTAGCCCAAGAGGACTCAGAGAAATGAAACGGAATTTCACACATCTGGTATCAAGTTTTGTTTAATTTGAATATAAATACAAAGAATCCCACAAACTCCAGGAGACCATTACCGCTGTTCCATAACTGTGCTTCTAAAGAACAGGCTTTTGAAAGGCATTAAATAACAACAAACAGGAGATTTATACAAAATATCTTTCTCTGGCAATGATTCTATGATAAGGTTTACTGGAACTGTGTCCATCTTTTGCTGTTCAGCAAAAAAATTTAAAAGGAGGCTTAGCTCCAAAACTATGATGGATTTCCATTGAAATCAAACCAAAGATATTAAATATCTCTTCTAAACATGGCTTGACTGCAAAATGGAAACTTTAACTCTTCTTAGTCAAGACCTGCCAAACAAGCAAAAAAAAAAAAAAAAGTTTCCAAGTTACACCATGGGCCAAATTAACTCCTAGTTCATTTTTTTTCGTTAAAGACTATGGGATAACAGTAGATATTCATTTGGTCCATCTGACTGGCATATATAACCCACAGTGAAATTTTAGACAAACTTGAAGCAATGAAAATGTTGTATGTTAAGCCATGGTATTAACTCCTAAACTCCTATAGACAGGTGATATGCCCCTTTAAAGAGCAAAAGGTCTAAGAATGGGCATTTGAAGTCATTTACAATGTGTTTTCCATGAGGAACTGCTGAAAGTCCACTTAGGAAGCATCAAAAGGAGTTGGTTCTTATGATTGATAACGTACAAAACACCACACTAAGGATAAAGACCAACAGACAATTTTATCCTCTGGGACCTTCCATCAAGTCCAGAGAAGAACTCCTTCAAGATTTTTATGTGAATGACAGACTATGAACTTAAGCCAGCAACCTGAAACAGATCGGAATGTGGGAGTTAGTCCTTGGACTGGAAAAACAGTTTAACAGTTCTACACTCTCTTTTCTTTTAGCAGAATGACTTGAATGACTTAAATGTTCTTTAAATTGCAGAGCATTATAGCAGTGGTGCCCAACTACTGTGTTCTTCGACTAACCTTGACATACACCCTTTGAATTCAAAGCTGGATTAGAGAAACAGATTAAAGAGATACATATTGTATATATAAACCATAGAAGGAGCCCCATTTGGATTTTTTTGGTAGTAATACATATTGAAAAGGGCATACATTTAATGTGAACTACTGTATTGACATGTCCTAGAAATACCTGCAGAACATGTTGATATAGCACTTGCAAAAATAAGTATGGAATTTTTTTCTACTGAATAATGAAGAAGACAGTAAAAGACTCATAAATTGTTCAATATAAATCACTGCTGCCTGAGGCTACAATAGCTTAAAACTCTTCCTTTCAAAGAGGGTTTTCTTCACTTCCCCTTCCCCCACCTTGAGCATAGAGATATATATATCACAGGACACATCTTGAAATGATCTTTTTTGTCAGTGGTACTGTGTAAGGAAGAGATGTAGCACCTGTAGTAAATGTAATCTTTGCTCACCTAATTTAAGCTGATGAGAGGAGAGTCTTAATCATACAAGTACTGCAGCAAAGGAGGGCAGTGAGTAAGGTCCTCAAGTGGAACATATTACCTTAGTCTCCACTAAAATTTGTTAGCTGCATTTATTATCACCTATGCTTCTTTGTTCTTTAGCAGTCTGTGAACATGTGTGTTAGTCACATACTAGTGGTCTGACAAAGAAAAATTCAGAGGAAAAGAAAAAACGGTTGCATAGTCTTGAAATATTTTTCCTGTATTCAAAAAAGAAGCATTCAAATTAAGTAAAAATGCAAGATGTAAACTTCTGAGATTTTTCTTGTAGAAGTCAAACAGTGATCAAATGGAGATAGATCGTATGCATATGGAACTGAACGGTATCAAACGCAAGAAATTGAAACCACAGAACCAAATTCAAAAGAATACATTGGCCTCCTCTATTCTTTTTGTCTGCATATAGAACCAGTCATACCTCATGGGATGGTATATATGGGATGAGCATATCTATATGCTCAACAAAGCATATAGATAACAAGCCAGAAAAAAAGGTGATTTCTCAATGTCTGTTTCAGTACCAACAGGCAAGAAAGGAGAATACTGGAAATACTGGTAATGCTTTTGGCATAATAGATAACTAATTGTACAGGAAAACTAGAAAGTTTTATACTCTTTGGATAGGCCTACCATGGAGAAGTAAGTGTCTTTTAGAAACACTGTATCGTTTTAGCCTATAAATCTGAAATAAATCAGGAAAATATAAGCTGTGGCAGTATTCATATTGTGCCATATCTTATCCTCAAAATTAAGGCAAAACAAAATATCTCACAACAGAAAAGAATAAAGGTGACTAAACTGTAAGGCAGGAATGTCCTCAGGCCATCATCCCTTTTTTAAGTAGCAAGGAAAAAGAAGATAAAATTTATTGCCAGCATCCAGTCTGTTGGGGATCAACCCAGAGAGAATTTGGAGCAGTCTGACCAAAATGCTATTTGAATACAGGTTACACTGTATGGATGAAACACTACCATGGTGCATTTACTGAGCTTCCAGACTTCTGCAGAAAGACAAATAATGACATTTGATGAGATTACAGAAGCAGCCCCACAATTCTTCAACATTAAAAAGTAGTCTCAAATAACAGAGGGAAACTTGCAAAAAGATGCTTCATTCTACATGAGCTAACTGACCAATGTATTGAGGTTTCTGTTTTGTTTTTCCTTGAATATGCTTACCATTGCTGGCACTGCCAGTGTAACTTTTTGCACCCACAACATTCCTGCTTGATACTGTCCTGAGTCACGATAAAGATGTTTTGTCTTTGAATCTCAGAACACCTGCATCCCTACAGAAAGGAGAAATCTTGATATCATTCTCACCAAGCACATCAGAGCTGTACTCTTGCTCCCTAACTACATCAGAAGGGAACATTAGGAAAGCCCTGAGAGAAACTCAGTGGTGGATACTGTCACATTTGTCTAAGGTTCAGCTGACAGAATGAGCCACAGGCAGTATGGAGAATTCAGTGAATTTGTGCTGACCATTCCACTTCCATGCTGATATATGAAAATTGCAGTAGCCTAAGATTTGTGATTTTTATTTCCATTAACTGGGTAGATGAAAAAAACTCTTTGTAAAGTTAAGCTTCCCTTACTTTCTGAATGCATCTGGAAGACAAGTTAGTCTACAACCCTGTTGGTATCATTCTTTTCACCACCATGACACAGAATTTTAAAGTCCTTGGTCTCTCAGTGTCTTTGGACTACAAACTTCAAGGCCAACAAAATGTATCTTTTTTCTTGATAGTTCTTGGGCATTAACAGTCACACTATTAAAAGTCTTGTATTATGTATAAAAGCCATTCATGTCTTATGCTTGGGAAAAGAAGGAAGTCTAATCACTTTTTGGAGCAGATGCCACTGATCAGGCAGATAGTAAAAGAAAGTACTCATAAAAACTTACATGCCTGGAAAAAACCAAAAGGTGGACACTTAAAAGAATCTAGTAATAATAAAATGGATATGTCTCTATCCAGGCACTGTGTTCACCACTTGTATCTAGGATCTGCTTATCACTGAAACAAAGCAACAGTACTTCCCAAAACACTGATACAAGAATAAAATAAGTAATGGCAAATATCCAATAATTACTGCAGAATAATGCCATGGAAAAATCAACAAGGTAGTAATATGTCCAACAATATTTGTGCATCTATGTGTGTATGTAAACCCATACCAATACCTTTCCAAATATACAAAACTAAAAGTTACACTTCAGTGATTAATTTCTTTTTCTGGGGAATGATGATAGTGATGGAAAAAACCCCACAAATTTTTTTGCAAATTATGAAGGAAAAAGAAACATTAAAAAATAAAATATTTCAGGCTGAACAAAATATCTTATTGTATTCAAAGTAAGTGACTTCATTCAGAAAGTGAGTTTGGGGAGAAAAAAATAATTATTTTTTTTTTATCTTCCCTTGTCACTCAAGCTTTATTTTGGCCAAAGCTTTTCAGTCAATTGTATGCAAAAATCATAATCATGTGTGCATTTTTCAGGATAGAAAGGTTTTAAATCAAAATTTTATCTGCTCCTACTGGAATTTCAGTAGGATTTGACTGGCAAAGGGATTTTGTAATTGTTCATTGTCATCCAGGATAATTAAGATACCAAAAGTGCATTAATCTGACTAGTTTTACTGACTTCAAGGACAGCTGGCAAGAATCTAGGTTGCTCCTGTGTGCTATAAAAGACCCTAGCAAGGAGTCTGCACTGTATTTCTTGCAGAGTGATACATATGTCCAGGAATTTCAAAGTGCTGTGTAAACATCCATAAATTAAACCTCACTACGTCACTGTAGACAGAATTCCAATGTTTTCTCATTTGTAAACTGAGACATTAAATAGCCCTATTCCCTTGATGTCATTGCGATTTCTGTTACACAAAGAACCACAAGTCCTGTCTCCACAGTTACAAAAAATGAGTGGAATTGATCCAGCAAGTAGTTGTGAAATGACGGACATGTAAGAAAACTTGGGTGTGAAAAATTGTGCCTAGCATTCAGCAGTGCAAGTAAACTTATATGCCTGATCTGCACAGAGACAGTAGTTAGGCCGCAGGGCAGAGTCAAAGCATGGTAAGGTCGTGCTGGTTTAGGTACAATCCAGTGAATACACATGAAGTTTAGAGTCCCCTTGTCATCTTACTCCTTCTGCCTCCCTGGAGTATTGCTTTGTCCAAGTATTTGGAGAGCTGACCTTAACAAAAAGTGTGAGCTGTGGCTGTCACATGGATTAGACATAGAGACAGAAACCTTTTTCTGACAGATCTGAAAAAAAGCTCTTGCTGCTCCTGCACAAAATGTCATAATGAATGCAGGGCACAGCTCTCCTACCAGATCAACAGTCTATTCCTCCTGCTTCCTTTGACCTCTTTATCAAATCCCCTTCTTGTAGTTTAGCATACTTTCTCCCACACATGCACCCTCCACTGCAAGATCAAGTTCAGTGACTCTCAGGGTGTCTGTTTCTTCTTGCCCCACATTCCTCTGATCCTGAAGCAGTCATGTTTAAAATCAAGTTGATGACATTCTAATCACACTGATAGCAAGAAAGGAGAAATTTAAACTCAATGTCAAATTTCTTTTACTTAAAGGAACAACAAATAACTACTTTCACAAATACAAAGATTTTCTGTCTCCAAAGGGAAAAACAAAGCACAGTGGTACATTCCATTTGTACACTTTTGTCCTACCAAATAAGCCCCAGTTTGAAGTCACCCAACTTTCCATACCTTTCCCTATACACAATCAAACCAAATTCTGTAACATTCTGTCTATGGATTGGGTCTTAAAATTTCGAACTAAACCAAGATGTATGAGTCACATATACACATGCTCACAGTATCAAGACACTTGTTATCTGTCATCCTGAATGCTTGATTTTGACAAATTGCAGAGAGAGAAAATATTGAGACTTTCTTTAATCAGATTTAAATTATATAAAAGTAACCCCATGTTACCTGCCTCCTTCCTTCTATTAATGTGGTTTATGTCATCCCTCCATATTCTCAGAAGAACTGAACTTTCTGTGAGGATTAATGCTACACTCACTTCACTGCACATTAATGTAGAACACATTATTACTTTGAGCTCCAGAAATTCCCACTGGCAAACAATATTAAATCCATGCATTGTCTCTCCAGCAATCCTGACATGTTGGCATTACAACTTCTGTAAATTCAGCCATGGTTGATAGTAGGGCTTCATGCCAGAATTTTGATTGAAGTATGCAACCACTTTAAAAAATATATATATCTTGGAAAAAAGTACATACCAGTACAAAACTACAATTGCTTCTTCCTGTGCCACCACAATGGTTTCTATAGGAACACTAGAGAAGTTACCAAGTTTCACTTTGAAATAGCAATATTTTTTTTAGAATTATAAGACCTTCAAATCTTGACATATTAATTACATTGCTTAATGTAATGTATTAATCTCTAAAGATCTGTCTTTAAGAGCACTATTCTTAGAGATTTACCTCTACTTTTTTAAGGGAAATGTCCTTGAAACTTCTGTAAGAAGAATTTATGAGGTACAAAAAACATATTCATTATATATTCCTAAGTCTTCTAGCCCAAATAATTAAGGAAACATGGAGAAATCTCCATGTTCTATGGTATCATTTTTCTTCCGATTTAAGTCTGTGCAGAGACTTAATAGGTCCTCTCCCACTGCAGATTTACTTCAGTACTTATCAAACTTAACTACCCTTTAAACCCCCATAAAACTTCGGTTTAGGAAAGGAAAATACGTACAAGTTGCTAAGCTCTGAGGACTGTACAGAAGCTTTCCCTCTTGGATGCATCTCTAACTGATATCATAGTAATTACATACACAGATTGAAATTATATGTGTAAACTTTTTTGCAGGGGTTAAGAGAACACTAGAGAAAGGAGTGTCTTCCTGAAGACTACCCAGAGATCTTTAAAATTCTTGGAAAATAGGATCTTATTCAGAAGTCCATCACCCAGCAAAATGCCTGACATGAAATCTACCTCACTCGAGTTGAAGGTACATTGCTGGTATTAAATCCCACAGCTCTGTATATTCCCAGCTTAACACCGGAAGTAGCAAAGCTAGCAATTATGAAACAGGCCAAACAGAATCTAGAATCTAAAGGCCCTGTTTAACCTTACATTTACTATTCGGACTTAGAAGTAAGACTTGAGGTATTTACTATTTCTGTATAGCTTTAATACGGGTAGCAACAACTTAATGGTAGTAATCTTCTGTTCCCATATTAGATATTTGATTTGAAGTCATAGAGTCAAGGTTCCTCTCCTCAGGGTTCCCAAAGGAACAGAGGCAGGCAACATGCAAACATAAGAAAGGGAATGATGCTAATCAAAGTGATGCAACTGAGCACTGGGCACTTCACACATGTACTAGGAGAAACAACATTTTTGTTTGGATTTTATATTACTGGATATAAATATCATGAGAGCTTTACTTACCACATCCCTCCTCTTCAAGAATATGCTTTTATCATACTTCTTATATGGTGAAACTCTTTCTGTTACAGAACAGGAGAACCCTGAAGAGCCCTATGTAGGTAAAACAGTTGCATACACCATCTTGAGTCAGTCTGCCAAACAGGAAAGCAGCCCTTTGGGAGGAAAACGTCCTGAGTCACATCCTTGTCATAATCACGTCCTCCATCCTGAAAAGACCCACTTCTCCCAAGTCATGCCGCTTTCAAGCTGCCTGTTTGATGGATGCACTCAACTTAGAATAAAGAAGTCTGATTTGTAAAAGCTGCTTTTGGATCCTAAAGGCTTCTCCCAAGATTTTAGGATTCTAGACTAAATGTCAAATGAGAGGTGTGGCCTATTTTAGTTCACTTTTGCATTTGAAGTCAATACAAACGTCATACAAAATAGCACTATGGAGCAAGCAACTCCTTTTTTATTCTTGCTTCTCACAACAGCTTAGACTTTTCACCTAAGACACAACAGAAGACTTCATACTATTTCCCTTTAAAAAATTTTTTTAAATTCTGTTTGACTTCAGAGAGGATGAACTTGAACTTACACACTTCATGTCATATCTCTGCACCATGAAATAACATGTCTTTCATTTATAACCTTCTCCCTTTCTCCACTAACTCAGAACACTAATACTGCCAACATTTCCACAAAGCATTCAGCAGCAAAACAGGGCGAGATTCACAGATGTTTCTAGCTCTCTCTATATATATCTGTATGTGATCCATATATAAAAGCACTTACCTAATGAACACTCAAGGCCTAGATCCTGTATACACACGCTATGTGTATTAATAGTAGTGTCAGTGGAAATGGCACATATAGGCAGTTTTACATTTAGAAGTCTACAGTATCTGAAACTGAAATTGCACTTTGATCTTCTGAGAAATCATTTTTTCATGATTAGACCCTAATTCAGAAAGATACTGAATGACGAAGATATTTCCTCACATGTTAAAAACTTGTTTTCAATTCAATGGTTTTTCAAGTTACTGGACAAGATTGCATTCCTTAAAATGAGGCAATCAAAATATTACTTGCATCTCCACCTGTCAGTATGACACTGATTTGTCTTTCTATAACCATAAACTCTTTACTGGCTACTTGTCATACCTCAGCAGTAGCAAACCAAAACAAATATGAATACACATTTTCAAAATGACAGCACCATCTTCTAAGTACTTTAAAGCTACATATTTAAATGTCATTACTGGATTTCTTGAGATTCCTATCTGCATCTTTTTTCACAAATCATGTCTATTGTGCAAGATTCTTCAGAAAGTGCTGGTATAAAAAACATACCACCTCTCCTTCTGTTATTTTTAAAGGGCGGCTTAGCCACTGTAAATCCACTTGGAAATCCAGGTTCTATAGATTCTAAAACAGTACTCTTGTACTCTCCCCCTTATTGATCTTTTTGCATGTGTCCTGGTTTCAGCTGGGATAGAGTTAACTGTCTTCCTAGTAGCTGGTACAGTGCTGTGTTTTGAGTTCAGTATGAAAAGAATGTTGATAACACTGATGTTTTCAGTTGGTGCTCAGTAGTGTTTAGACTATAGTCAAGGATTTTTCAGCTTCTCATGCCCAGCCAGGGCACAAGAAGTTGGCACAGGACACAACCAGGGCACCTGACCCAAACTGCCCAACGGTGTATTCCATACCATGGGACGTCACATCTAGTATAGGAACTGGGGGGAGCGGCGGGGGGGATTGCCGCCCTGGGCATCGATCGGCGGGTGGTGAGCAATTGCACTATGCATCATTTGTACATTCCAATCCTTTTATTATTGCTGTTGTCACTTTATTAGTGTTATCATTATCATTATTAGTTTCTTCTTTTTGTATTCTATTAAACCGTTCTTATCTCAACCCACGAGTTTTATTTCTTTTCCCCATTTTGTGCCCCATCCCACTCGGTTGGGGGGGGGACTGAGTGAGGAGCTGCGTGGTGCTTAGTTACTGGCTGGGGTTAAACCATGACATCATGTTTATTTTGTTTTGATTTTTAAGTGGAAAGAAAAAAATCAAATGTGTAAGATCTAGTTTAACTAGTCTGCAATTTACTAACTTTGACCCCTTTGGGAGTCACAGGCAGTAACTTACTCAATACAGCCATGACGCTTTAGTGAGTTCTTTCACCTGATGGAAGAACTTATGAAACCGTCTCCCTCTCTTCAAACCCACTTGGACCTAGATGCTCATCGGGAGGAAAGGACTGGAAATGTTATGTTTCTTCACTGAATTTTTCATTCTTATCCAACTCTTAAATACTTTTTATGCTGTCCTGATTGTGTTTTATGAGAGAACTGGACTTCTTATGAAACAAATACTTACGTTGGGTAACTTGTTTCAAGGGTAGCACTCCTGTTTTCTCCAAACTCTGCCATTTCCCAAAAAGCTAATTATACCCTATGGCCAAAATATACTCCCTTGTCTTTCTTGAATAACTTGCATATCAGAAACAGTATTTTGTTAAGCAATGGCTTACATGCCTGGACAACTCCCAGTACCCAGCTAAGCTAATTGCATTTGCAACTGACTAAGAGTGTGCCTCATGGCAGTTCTTTCAGATCAGCAGACAGTCCTAACCTGTCACTCCAAAGCAACTTGTTTGTGTGACTGTGCTCTAATTACTGATCTTCTCTGTTCAGACAACCACATCATTTATGATTTGTTAATCTATGGAGCACAGCCAGATCCCAGATACTACATCTTCTACAGCATTTAAGACCAATTTACAGTGTTTCAAAATAAATATTCTGCCAATTCCTCCCGTGGCTACTAAAAGTGAAAAAAAGGCATCAGCTGGTCCCAGAAGATACATTCTTAACATGTATCTTTTTATGGAAGAGGCTAACATATGTATGTCCACAGAAGCTGCCTGGTCTAAGGCTCTTAAGAGAATGATTCCTAAGAACAACTTGCAGAACAACAGGCTAAATTAGTCTTAGAGAATTTCTACAAAATGAGAGAAAAAGCCCTTTTTAATAAGCCAAGACTATCCCTATTGTCTAGATAAATAAACCATACCTCTTCACTACACTCAGTATGTGAAGATTCTCCCTGGATTTTACTCCCATTTCAATCAGTTTCCTGTTGCACAAATGAACTTTGTAAGTGTTCCTTAAAACCACCCCAATATGCCTATTGACATAACACTGTATACCTCTCCTTGAACTAACAGTGTATCATTTCAGGACAAAAAGGAGTGGTCCTTCTATTCTGTTGTTTTGTAGGGAAGGAGCACGCACAGACTCTTAGCAGTCTGATCAAAGCATTAACTATTGATTAAATTAAAATGAAAAGAAAAATGTCAGGTCTAGATTTTGGTACTGCAGGAAAGTAAATGCGAGTTTACATGCATAGCCTCTTTATGTCTCCAAAATAGCTTTCTCCTTCATAAGCAGTGCCACTGATTGATGCTATTCAGGCAAATGTCTAAGAACATTTTGTTCAGTAATTATTGTGGGCTTGAGCACACAGACTATAGAAGAAAAATCTATTTTAAACTCAAAACTCAGTGTGCCCTTCACTGCAGGCATGGCTGTGACTAACAGAGATGTCATGCTTATTATCTTTACCAGATGCAGAAGCTCAAAACAAACTATTGAGCTCATTAGAAGACACAAAGCTAGGGATAACACCCAACAGTCATAGCAACAAATTACTGGGATCCAGGCAAACTAGCTAACTACAAATTGAAGTGGGAATAAAAGAGTGAGCATAAGACCTATAGTAATCATTCACAGCAAACCCAGAAGTCAAACAAACAGCCTGATTCTTGATGGTCTTTGAACTGTCAAGAACGAATATATGAAAATGCTAGCACATCTTGGTGACTAACAGATGAAAAAATGTTTATTAAAAATTAGACAAAAATACATGCAATAGGCAAGTACTGCAGCCAGGGATCTGATTAAAATTCTTGCCAGGAAGAAATTCATATAGCTAGAAAACATATTTCTATAAAAACACTTCCATGTCACTGATGCTATGTACCTCCTCCCCTCAAGCATGCCTGCTGCACTTCTGTGACTTTAGCAGAGTTCTAACTCTTCTGGTCAAAGAGAATTAAACAGAATTTTTCTATAGTTTCCCTAGAGCCACATAATTTGTTAGAGTGCAATCACTGGTAAGTAGCAAGAGATATTTGCTCTTCATTTTTGTTTCCACAAAACTGCCCTCTTACCATTTTGATGTCCACACCTCAATAGATCTTGTGTACTCTTATTGAAATTGTAGAACAATGTTCAGTGGAATTACACAACATATACATTAGAATAACAGAACTGGGTTCAGAATTTTGGCACAGAGTTTTCTATCAGTTTTGCCTTACTTATAAATCCATTTTTGCTTGTTTCTGCTATTCTTATTTCTCTTCTTGATTCTTGAATCTCACAAAGGATTCTTTTGGGTTTACTGATATAATGCCCTACTCTCACAATCCTATGGCATTCTGAAGAAGAAACAGACCTACGTTTTGAATGAGGATAGATTTCTGTCTCTACATTTCTCTCAAAATCCAAAAGTGATAGGTAGGAGTTACAAGTGTTATAATCCACCAATCTCAGGCTTTTGGCTATATTTGAAAAAAAAGCATTTGCTTTATGTAACATAATTTTTATGTATTCTAATAAAAAATAACTTCACTTAGAGGGTGGTTGGTCAGTGGAACAGGCTCCCCAGGGAAGTGGTCATAGAACTAAGCCTGTCAGAGTTCAAGGAGTGTCAGGACGCTCTTCATCATATGGTTTAGTGTTAGGTAGTAGGGAGTGGGACTCAATGATGCCTATGGGTCCCTTCCAACTCAAGATATTCTATGATTCTATTGTTTCCTGTTGAGGTCACAAAGTGGGCATCTACCTTATCACTGAGATCAAGGGTTTCACTCAAGTAACCTAGTGCCAAAATTCAGTGGGTACAACCCAGCATCTGCCTTGGAAGGTTTGGGTAGTCCTTGGAAAGTATCAGTGGAGAAAGCTGGAGTACAAAAGGACATTTACTGTGGTCTCAAATCCCTGCTTAATTGTAATGAGAAAAGGCCAAGCAAAGCAAGGTCGTGAATAACCAACATCTTCCCTCTCGACACAGCCAAAGACATCATGAGAGGCTGTCAGGAGTATGAATATGTTCCAGCAAATCAATGGATAAACTGGAAACTTTATTTCAGCATCTTTATCAGATTATGAGATTTTTACCATTTGTGGCTGGAAATCAAAACCACCTTGAGAAACAGAACAAAATTCTGCTTACATTTTATGGGCATTTCCTCTTCAGAAGAGTTCTAAGCAGACTGGAAATCCTATTGGCATTGTTGCTATTCTTGAACAAACACATTATCACGGTAGTTACAGCCTTGGTGCATTTTAGTCAAACAGAAATATTGCAGTCTCTCACTCTGCACATGCCATATTTTTCACCTCCTCTGTTAGACTGTTATAATTCTTTGTTACAAATAATGAATGAAAGCAACACCTCTGAATCTAATTAGAAAAAAAGAATACAGTCAATCCAATTTTTAACAAATAAATATAACTGAGTGGATCACACTGGTATTCCATAAGAGCCTACTTTGTCTCTGGATACATTTTCAGTGCCCATTCATTATCTTTAAAAACATCAGCTTCTTTCATCCATAAAGATGAAATAACTGTGCTTATCAAAATGCTAAATTTCATGTAGACATCTTGTGAAACTTTAAGCTACTAAAGAAATAGCATTTTCAGTAGGGAAAAGTCTTCAGGTTGAGGTCTGCCAACAGATATGAGGGGTCATCTTCAATGCACAATCAAGTATCTGTTTTGGCAGAAGTTGTCAAATAATAGAAGCCACATTCACATTAAAAAAAAAAAAAAAAAAGAAAAAATGTCATTAAAGAAAAGCAGCTAGGTCTAAGTACAAAGAATATGTTCCTTTCATCTGAGATTTTAAACCTTGGAATTAGCTTCCCCAACACACTAAGATTAAAGAAAGAAAATTTTACAGGTAGATATTCAGAATCTCCAAGACAAGAGGGTAAAGACCAAAATCAATTCTTCATGGAATAATTTTATTTTAAAGTATCCTACAATAACATAAAAGAGGTCAGCAATGTACTGAGTATATCTCATTTTACATGAAATTGTCTTAACAATAAAGCAGGGAAGCTCTTTATGAATTATCTCCCTTGAAAAGACTTGAAAGACCAGCCTGCAAATTGTTGACATGAAGATGTCAGATGAAAAGAAAAAATATCCAATCCATTTTATTGCACATTGGATATATTTACATTGGGCTAAGCTATGCACTCTCATGAGTCACAATTCTAAGATGTCAGGATAAATAATTAGACAGCGTTAAGTCTTCTTTAAGGCATATTACTAGCTGTTGACCACTGTGTCCCTTAAAGAGCAGGGCATAATTTTAAAATTGCTAAGTGAAAGTTATAAAATTAGATATTCATTAAATTATGATCATTTACATTTTGACAGTCCATAATAGTTTTAAGATTGCGATGAAGATCTTTTGCCTTTTTACGCTGTGATAGCTAAATCCCTGTGGAATTATTAGGACTTGACAGCTCTACATAAAGTTGAAATAATGGGGTTTGGCATCTGAGATCTTCTTAATCCTTTTCCGTCAATACTGCTGCAATAATTGAAAATGTCAAGCTAAAATGACTCTGAGCCTCAGACACCTGTCACTTATAATTATACAAAAAAATTGGTGTGATTATTACACTGTATGTTCCATCATGGAACCACAATACTGAAAGTATAATTACTTCAGCCTGTTCAATTTGTTTCAATGTAAAGCAAAAAAAATAAATCACGTGCTCAGGGCTTTCAAGGAAGTCCTACTCAACTATCAGAAGAAAATTACCCTCTTCTGCAGGATGGGACAAACTGTGGTTTCTAATTCATCAATGTCTATGAAAAATGGCACTGATACTGTCACTGAAAACAACAGTTGCATGAGATATAGTTTAAGTAACAGACACCAACAATATCTGTTCAGATATACATGTGCAGTCACACATGCAGCCTCTTCAGAGCAGTGTGATGTGTGTATATATATATATGTAGTTGCTACACATAACTGTAGGTAACTGTTGATGTTTGCAATTTTAATCAAGACTTTTTTTCTCATGCTCTTCCCTGAGATAATCCAGCACTACTAAATATTCCCTGGCTAATTTCTAAAAAAAAGAAGATACTCAACTATATTATGAATGATTGCTTGTAATTGGTGTCATTGGACACTTTTAATTACTACTCTTATTGTAAAGATAATGGCTTTGAAAATTGTTGGCAGAATGTGAGGTCAGCATCATACGAAGTTAAACAGTTAAAAGCATTTCTGTTAATTATGGGTTCTGAGAGTGGGCATTCGATAATTTAATACTCAGTAGGTAATCAGCATTTGATTTTTTATCTCTTCTGCTCCCTAAAACTTCAGATGAGTTGAGTTCCAGTAGTACCAACACTAAAAACAATCATCATAATAAAACACACAACCACTTTACAGTCTGTGAACTGTAGGAGTAATAAACCTCTATTAGAAAGCATGTTCTTTTAAAGATAACTCTTCTAAATTTCCCTGGTTCCCATGTTTTGGGCTCAGACCTTCTTATATTACATCCCAGGAATTCAATGTAAATATAATAAAAGACAAATGCATACTTTTGTAATAGTGGCTTATTTGTTATTTAATGAATTTTACTGATTAAACAAAACCAAGCAAACTATAAATTTGATATTTGGTATAAATGATGATTCTCAGCTGCTTTGTCTAGTCCACTGTGCTTCACTTTTATTCAAATGACCCTCAGATACCTAGATACAAGACCACATCTTGGCTAGATACTAAAATAAGCAACAGACCAATGATCCCAGCAGCTAAGACCAAATGAAATGGCAGAATGAATGCCAGAATCACAGAATGATTGAGGTTGGAAGGGACATCTGCAGGTCACCTAATCCACCCTTCCTCTTTAAGCAGGGCCACTCAGAGCCAGTTGCCCAGGACCACGTCTAGATGGTTATTGAGTATCTCCAAGGATGGAGACTCCACAACCTCTCTGAGCAACCTCTTCCAGTGTTTGGTCACATGCATCCAAAGATCCTGGAATCACACCTGTTGCTGGTGAGATTCCAATTGAACTTTCACTAAAAAAATTACTCCAATCAAGTAAGAAGCTTTCAGAAAAAGGCAGTTGAGTGGTCAGAGCAATTCTCAGGACATACAAGAAACTCAGGTTCAAATGCCATATTTCTGACCTACAAATTCTGACATGGAGTATGATTCCAGAAATGACCTTAGCATTTCTTTTCTTGTTTATAAATATATGCATCACTAAGTCAAATATTTAGGGATGATGAGAAAAATATTTTGAAATTTTTTTTTTAACAGTATAGCAGCAGAGGAAGTAAATTTTTTGAAAAAAATGCTTAATTCATGTAAAATGTCTATTTTTAGATTTTTCAAGTGGATACATTAAATCCTCAGTTCAAAACATAGGTAACCAGAAACATGAAAGATACCACCCGTCCTTCCCACAGAATCAAGCCTCTTTGTTTCCTAGAGGAGAAAAGACAGATTTTATATACGAATTATTAATTATCCTCTTTAAATTATACCTAACTATAAATCTTCATTATAGTCACTTAGGTTATATCTTAAATTGCAGGAATTAGGGGCATTCAAATTCATGGTAAGACCTGGAGACTTACAAGAGCCTCCTCCCTTCCATATCTTGGTTTCCATGGGAAGGAAATCTTGGTTTACAGGCTGGAATACATGATACATATTTGGCAAGTTCCACGGCTTGGATAATTGAAGTACCAGGACTGCAGAACACAACTCTGAAAATCTGATCCACAAGTATACTTACTTCAAAGTGATAGCAACTCAAAACTCACTGTCTTAAGTAAGAAGGGAAAATATTGGTTGCTTATTTCTGTCAAATAAACGAACTAGGTTTATGCTGGAAATCAAGATACAGTTTTATATAATGTGAAATAATACCACATATATCTCTGTAGAACTATATTTGAGAGTGCCTGGGTACCTGAGCTCCCAAGCAGTACTGAAGCAGTGATTAATGACTGTTTGGGCTTTGATTCTCCTTTAACTAATTTTACAGACCTGTAACCACCATTGCCACTGGAGTCAAACAAAAAACCCAGATAAGATGTATGAAACAACCAGACCAAAGCTTCTAGAGTAACAGGTCATGCTAATGCTGCCTATCAAAATGATTGTTGCAAATGCATCTGGTCCATCATCCATCATGCCACATATTCAGACTTTCTAATAAAAAACTTGCAATTTTCACCTGGGATTTAGTCCAACTCCTATTGTTCTAGGTGCAGAACCTTACAGCTGTTGTTAGGAAGAAAATACTACTCTTTGATTCTGATTTGACTCACAGCTGAGGGCCCTTCATAGAAATTTTGCTAAGTGATTAACTGCCAACGTTATTTTCCAGCTCAAAAAGTACATATTTAATAATGTGATCCATGGAAAAGGCTGACTTTTTCAGAATCTCTGACAGCAGAGTCTCCACGGATGTCCTGACGAAAGACACATTCCTCTTCTGGTCGACTGAGGCCACAGCCTCTAGATTCCCCACTTTGGTGGAGTTAATTTAACAAGAAATGCATGATTGAAAGACACCGTGTTATAGACAGGCAGTGGGTGAAGGAGAGCAAGGATTTATCTGACCTAACCTTGACAGTATTTTTGCCAGTACTTTCTAAAATTTTCAGAAGGGTAGGAAGAGATACAGACATTGAGAAGGAGAAATGTTGATCGTAAAGGACAGCTTTTCCCATTTAAGAAATGTGCTATAATCTTCTGATAAATTTTAAATTTAGTGATTATAGAACTTAATGAAAAAAAAAATATATTAAGCAGTAGCTTTTCTCAGCTTTAGAACAGCCCAAGGAAAATTTTTGGCAGCAGTATGGCTTTTTGTCATTTGTCTTTTGGGGTAATTCCACAAACAGCCAATTAGCATAAGAGCTTAGTGAATTTTAGATTCATTTCTAGAAATAATTGCAAATAACTGACAATGTGATGTTTTTCTGCTCACGTCATATTACTCATTGTTTCCTAGTTTGCCTAGAAAAAGAACTGTTCATATATGTATGAAATGTCATAATTTCTAGGTTTGGATTATGAATCTGAGATATATATCCATAGTTAAGTGTTAATCATTATATGCTACTCACTATCATTACTCAGATGTTGCTATGGTTCTGAAAAAGCCATTTTAATACCCATTAATATGCAAAGAATGTGCAACCCGTAGGACAGAACCAACTTGTGACAACTTGGTAGTGTATCTACTCCAAAAACTTTCTTATATAAATGACGGTGTTTGAGCCCTGTTTCAAAGGCAAAACACTGGAGTACAAAAACACTGACTCGGGTATCTTTGCATAAAACTGCATTGTATCATTTACTTACACTCAGAATAATTGCAGAGTCATGTACCATTTCAGCAAAGACAACCTGAAGAAAGAATAAACTCTTATCTTTTAGTCATTGATCTCCCATTCTTTGAAAAGTCCTCAGAGACACTGTATTCACGTTTTTATTTTAAACTCAAAATTGGGATTGCATTGGTTAAAATTGATCTGTCTTTTCTAAAACTAGGTCGTCTTGTATACAATCTCTGGAAGTTCATTTGCACTGAAACACAAACACTGTGTTAAGTCTTTTAATATCACCAAACTGACTCATATTACCAATAGAACATGAAAACATCTGTGTTTTCAGGTCACAGAGATGTTACATGCTGATGGAAGAAACATCCATCCTCATATAATATTTGTTTTGGCTTCTATTTCTCTGTGATGGTGACAACACTGAACTTCCACCCTGTTCACTTTCAGGAGTGAACTTTGCTGTTTTATGACTTCAAACTGCTTCTTTTTAACTTCATCATGTCTTTCTTTTCCTTTCTCACCAGACTTCAAGCTCTTCCTCTTTTCCACATTTCTCCAGATCATCCATTCCTTATTACATCACTTCCCCATTGCAGTTTTCCCAAATACTAGCTTCTCCCTCATCTTCTGTCCCTGAGGCTTTTCTGAGCTTTGGTGCAAATGTAATAATCATTTCAACCCATCAGTTCAAGGTTATGAAGAACACATCATCACACTAACAGTGATGTAGTTAATACTACTATAATACTTCATCAAAACGTCACTGATGACTTTCTCATAATGACTTACATTAATACTTCACCTGAAAGTTGTTTTCCAAGACAGAAATGGAACCAGAGAAGATACATATCTAGAGAAGAATACACATCAAAGACAGTACTGAAAAATCTATTTTATGAGAAAGGAAATAAACTTACAATTTTTCCCTGTTGATTTTTCCAAAGAAACTTTAAGCTTGTTTTTTTGCTTGCTTAAATGGTTCACCATTTCTGTCCCAATGCAAATCTTTCTCTTAACCTGCTAGTTATAACATGCTATAATTACAGAACATTTTCAAACTAATTAAAGCTATGTTGTCTTGAGGCTTAAAAAGCCAGTGCAGCTTTTGATGTGTATATGAGAGGGAACAACAAGAGGGAGGAAGCAGGTTATAGGTTACTTAGCTATAAATTATTCTTAGGATTATTTGGTAGTAAAAATGAAAAGTAAAAATAAGAATGTTATTGTGAAATTAGTCCCCTGCCCATCCCCACAATATTTCATATAAATAGTAACTGCTTCTCTTAGAGGAATAAATGATGACTCGTGCAGCCATGTCCTGGTAGTAATGAGCTAGCTGAGTTACCAAAAAGAAATTTTATATGCAGCAACCTGAATCAGGCACTCTGTTCTAATGAATGCCGTTTTAATGAGAAAGAGAATCAGACTTTATATATGAAAGATGTTGATTCTACTCAAGATGATACTTATTGTTATGAGTATTACCTACCATTAAAAAAGAAAATGTTCACTTTCATATACAGTATTGGAAGGGGAAGTCAGGAAATCATTAGGTTAACCTTTCAGCATCAAGTATATGCTACAGGATTGAACTGCCATTGACTTTAAAACAACTACAGAATACACAGCAGGCAGCATTAACTGAAATCAACAGGTGTTTTTCACTGACTTCAATGACACCAGAATGCAACAATCTCAAAACTCCTTGTCAGAATTTTGGCCCTGATAACCTATCTAACCTGATCTAACCAATAATAAAGTCACATATTTAATAACTACCCTAACATTTGTACTTTATTCAAGTATGGTGTTGCTGAATCATCAATACATTCAAGACAGAAGAAAACACTGGTAACTTGTCTGTTCAGTTGATTTCTGCTACAAATTATTTGTACAAGATCAATTCAACTCAGGCAGAAACTGCTCTGCCCCAGCTGATCGTACCATTCTTACCACTTTATCTTAAATTTGATACCGAACCTTTCCTCCTACCCGGGACATCTGTCTATCTTGACCTATATCAAGCCATCCCTGCCTATTTATGAAATTTCTGCTCTTTTCCACTGACCCTCCTCAGCAGTTGTGTTCTTCCTTTCCTTCCAGTTTACGGTGACTACAGGTTGCTGAAGGATTATGTCTATCTAGTTCATTCTGGTCACATTATGATGGAAAAATTGCTTAACATAAAGCATATAAATAATTTGGTTAGCTTTGCTGAATCAGGATGATTTAGTTAGTTCTTTTAATCTTGTTGCCTATATTGTTTTCATAATCTTCCTTTGGAGATAAAAGCTTATGTTGTTTTTGGTTATTTGGTAAATAAATGTGGTTTTATCATCTTTTTTTTGTTTGTACTACAGTACAAATGTGAGGGTTCTGCACAAACTACCCATATATTCAAATATCTGTTTGGAATTAGTACTGTTCTTAAATAAATATGGTTGTAATAGAACCATTAAAAAAATCTTTGTATCTGACAAAAAAATAAAAATCCTTTCATTGATTGTCTCTCTATTCTTCCTATGCATTTGGGTATGAAGGCTGAGGCACTGGCAGTCTACCAGACTTCTCAATGGATAATTTCCTCCAAATGATGAACTACAGCTATTTTTACTTCTGTATTTTTATATGCTTCACTAGCTCCTTTTTTGTTATTGGTATAACAAAAGGAAGTAATTCATTGCATTGTTATGGGATAGTCAGCTGCTTCTCTTTCTCCCTCTCTCTATGTCCCTCTCTCTATATATACATATATACATATATATCTGTTGACTCATTCAAGTAATTAACCAAACTCATCTTGATATCAAAACTAGGAAACTCTAAATACATCATGCTTTGTTCTTGCAGTTTGGAGTGAAACATTTCAAGTGAAATCAAGAGTGTTCTAACACTGAGCCTTTAGTGTTGTCAGTCAAAATAAGAAGGGAATAACAATAACAGCCTTTGGGATCTTCCTCAGTAATGCCAGAGCATCTAAGTTAACACTTCCATCTACTAACTTTTGTCCCACCTATGTCCTAAAGCTAGAGCAAAATACTAATAAAGCAGCCTACATCTCATCCTCAGTCACAAGTGAAATATTATGCCCTAAAATTGTTTAACAAGCTAATTTGTCTGTTTATCTTCCATACAAGCAACTCCAGCTTTTCTTTTATATTCCCCCTCATATTTGCAATGATTACCCTATAAATACTGTAAAGATACCTTCTGTCCCCCTTTAAATCCTTTATGAAAACCTTGCCTTTCTGGGAAATCTACAAAACCCTTGATGCTGATATGCCAGGAAGTAATCTATCTTTCTAACCAGCACTATTTATTGGGTTTCTTCACTCTTCTATTTGTCATACCTATCCCACCATGTTATGTCTTAGACTTAATTCCTAAGTACCTGGAGCAAGAATCATTTATTAACTCTGTTTGTACAACATCAAGTGCAACAGGGTTACGAATTATACCAGAGCTGACAAATTAAATAAATAGCCTGTCTTTCCCCTGAGAGTCTCAAACACTGGTTTTCAGAACATTTGTAAGAAAGTACTGGAACTGTATAAAGTGACTTGGGTGCTGAGCACAAAAAATAAATTCTATGGACATTTCTCTGAAACTTAGGAATGCATGCTTTTCAAATGTGCTGAGTCTCCTAAAGATTTCTGTTTCAAGAAATCTTTCAATATATTTTTTTCCCCAAAGACAAAACCCTGCATAAAGCGAACATGAGTTTTGGTGCAGGAATAGAACACTAGAAACTATGGATTTATAGATACAGGTATCTATCAATTATAAGACACACAAGCAATGTTTGTTCATTATTCTCTGGTTCTCTGGTAATCACTTGATCAAACCTTAAATATTCCCTTTAATCAGAAATGAAGTAAACACATCTGAAAGCCACATACATGCACACAGATTGGGTTTTGCATTCATAAATATCTCCAAAGGGGTTTATCTGTCTAAGGGTTCACATGACATATCTCTTTCATACGGCACTACATGGCTGTGTGCAGGCAAAGCAGCTATACTTTGGCATTCCAACTTTCTATATATGTATTATTCCTTTTGACTCTTGAGAATAATTGTCATGGTTTAACCCCAGCCAGCATCTAAACACCACACAGCAGTTCACTTGGGAAAAGAAGTAAAACTCCTGGGTTAAGAACGGTTTAATAGAATATAAAAAGAAGAAACTAATAATGATAATGATAACACTAATAAAATGACAACAGCAATAATAAAAGGATTGGAATGTACAAATGATGCGTGGGGCAATTGCTCACCACCCGCCGACCAACACCCAGCCAGTCCCCGAGCGGCGATTCCCCGCCCCCACTTCCCAGTTCCTATACTAGATGTGACGTCCCATGGTATGGAATACACCGTTGGCCAGTTTGGGTCAGCTGCCCTGGCTGTGTCCTGTGCCAACTTCTTGTGCCCCTCCAGCTTTCTCGCTGGCTGGGCATGACAACCTGAAAAAGCCTTGACTATAGTCTAAACATTACTTAGCAACAACTGAAAACATCAGTGTGTTATCAACATTCTTCGCATACCGAACTCAAAACATAGCACTGTACCAGCTACTAGGAAGACAGTTAACTCTCTCCCAGCTGAAACCAGGACAATAATATAAAGGAGATTTTTTAGAAATGGTTTTGATGAAACTGATGAAAATCTGTTGCACTCTGTTCACAGATAAGAGTCAAGCACATTCAGTCAGAAGCATTAGCCTTCTATTCTGTCACTGGAAGGCTTTGAAATCAACCCACTTAACATTTAAAAGTTTCAGTTTGCAGGATTTGGAAAATATACACATAAGCCCTTGCCACTATTTCATGACAGGTGACAAAGAAAAGAAGATGTCCTTTCAATCTTCTGCTCCAATCCAGCTTAACTAGTGAAAAGCTCCTACTGAAGAATAAAGAGTGATGGTTTTAAATAGAAAGGGGGAATAAAAGGGGTGAAATGAGAACAGAAAAATGAACTGTCATGGCAACCGAGAGATTAATTCAATCTGGCCCATCCTAATTATCACACGAGGGCAAATCCTAGATTTTGAGTGGCTTAGTATACAAGATAGGTCAAACTGGACCTGATATTACCATTAATCCATCATAGACCTCACAATGAATTGGCATATAGTCCCACATATCCTGTCACTTAGTAACAAAATTCAAAGGCTTCATTTTTGTCATTCTGAAAGACAGTTTTTCAAGGTGAAAGTTTTATAAACTCAGTAACCAATATAAGCTTTTTATTCATGCAAGTAGACCTGCTGGTCTAAGTGTTCATAAAAGGGGAAAAAAACAAGTCATCAATTACATGCTTAAAAACATATGTAACTTGACAAATATACTTGATATTCACTACAATACTGAACAGAACATGCTCATTTCAGAAAAGTAGTAAAGTGGCACTGACAGCTAAGACCTTTTCTCTGGAGAGGCTGGGGTCACAGCTCTCGTATGCTAAGAGAAAGCTTTTCAAAGGTTCAAAGTTTCCCCAAAGGTTTCTCTTCAGTAAATAAACTGACTGTATACTCCTAAAATTCAAGCCTGCACACTGTATTGGCAAAAAATCAACTGTGGTTGCGAAAGGATGCAAAAGAAAGGATTTTCAACACCATGTACATGACAAGTTGTTATTATTTCAATACAGATGCAGTTAGTCTGATCTGTAATCACATTCAAATTGTATGTGCAAATTCTGACCTCAGTCAAACTACATAAAGAATGAAGAAATAAGCAATCTGTTCCTATAAACTGTTGAATTTTCTGAAAATCTGACCCAAGGGAGATAGATATCCTTGGCTAGTCCTTACAAAACTGAAACCATATCCAGCCCTATTATTCTTCATCATTCAATCAAATTTGAATAAATATAGCTTTCCCCTCTCAGACTGACCATACCTGTGCACTTCTGCTATTGAAAGCGAAGAGCATATGATTAACAAAGGACAAAGAAAATACAGAACACTAAGACTGTAATATTACATTTCCTCAGGAAGACGGAATTGTAAAAGATAGGGAATGGCAGAAAGAACACTAAATAGAATCCCTTAGACAGAGGTTTTCTTTCCCAATTGGATAGAAATCCAGTTGATAAAACTGGATACAAATCACATAGAAATAAATTATTACCATCTACATTTTAATATTCTAGTTAAATTTGATTTAAGGCCATTTTCAGAAAGAACAAGTTCTCTGCACAGGTACACGCACCAAGGAAAAAGAAAGAGAATTAATTCCAACATGCATGCAAACCATGCTTTAAAACTATGTCAGAAGAAAAGCATTTTTACATGGAAGAAGGAAAAGTACAAAGAAAAGATTTTTCATATCAAAGGCAGTGCTTGACAAGAGACGGGGCATCAGCTTCCTGAAAGAAAAAACTCTTCTTCTCAAGGCAGTCTGACATGAACCCCCTGGGAGAGAAAAAGAACCAAGTCAAAAATACTGACATGACAATGGCTGATGTTCTTTAATCTTTGTTACCTGTGTTCCATACAACTTAGAGGCACAGCTTCACACAAAACAAAAATTCTTGGGATTTAAGAATAAATCTCTCCTACTCTGCTCTTTTTTAAAATGGCAGGGCTTATTCATCCTATGCTTATTTTTCTGGTTTTACTTCTGGAATAGCAACTAATGATTTATCTTGACAGATACAAAAAACCGCTGAGGGGGAAGGTCCTTCTGGCCTATGGCAAATGAAAATGATTACAGAGAGATCTAGACTGTGAGATGTCACAGCAGTTGGAATACACACTGGCAGGGGGGAGGCCCACTGGCTGTGGAATACCAGATATAGAATGCAATATTATATGGCTTGATCGTGAGTTCTATGATACAAGCATATGTTGTGCTTCTCAGGCAAATTATCCATAATCATACCTCACAGATATCCATGTATGTAATTTATTCTAATATGCTTGTCATTCTACCAAAGCAGAATCTCCTATCTAGACATGTGAATCATTGTCATAGTTTGTAGTCAAATTACTGTAATTGGGCATGAGTTACTTTACTGTGGGATCACAACTATTACATAATGAGGTAGCAATGGCATTTTGCAATCACTTTGTGTTGACTTCTCACTTGCTGCTCATCTCTGTGTAGTCAGATGACTTAAGTAACTTTGTAATCATATGCTATCCAACCACTCAAAAATGTTACAACATTTTAAAATGTTATCACAGTCACAAGAAATTATGTGCTACTATAGTCAATGGATATCAATACAGCGCAGCTGGGATAGCTAATGGACCAGGCTTTTTCTAAAGTTAAGGTCTCAGGGATTTTTTAGTGCTGTGATCAACCAGTAATTTAGACTATTAATTAATGCTTAGTTAGTTTGCACAAATTAATGCTAGAAACCACGTATAGCATCAAAGTATGTCCAGCTATTAGACCAAACCAGGTTGCTCAGGGCTTTATCCCATCTGATCTTGAAAACCTCCAGGGATGAAGACTGTACAACTTCTCTGGGCAAACTTCTGTATTGCTTGACTGTCCTCATGGTAAAAAAGATTTCCCTAAATCCACTTGAAACCTCTGTTGCTTCAACTTATCCCCATTGTCTCTTGTCATCCCACCATACAGCCCTGTGAAAAGCTTGGCTCCACCTTCTTGATCACTTCATCATACATGTTGGAACTTGTTTGAAATATTACGTTCGCCTGAAGATTTCCCTTCTCCAGGCTGAACAAGCTCCTGTTCCCTCAGCCTCTCATCACAGGCACATGCTGGAGCTTACAGGCATATTGCTGGTCCTCTGCTGAACTCACTCCTATTGACTGATGTCCTTCTGTATTGAGAGGCCCAAAACTGGATGTAGTATTCTAGATTTGTTCTAATAATGGGTGCTGAGTAGAGGCAGATAATCACTTCCCTAGTTGTACTGGCTACAGTCCTGTTAATATAGCCCAGGATGCTATCGGCCTTCTACTCTACTAGGGCATAGTGCCAGTTCACATTCAGCCTCCTGTCTGTCAAGACCCCCAAGTCACATACTGTAAAAAATTTCAGCACAAAAAAAAATATAAAAGAAGTTATATGTTAATTTTACTTCACAGTTATAGTCTACCTAACATGTAATGGTCCATTGACTTGGCTTTGGAGAGACCTTACCAACTTTCACTGAAACCTATCAAGTCTTGTTGCTTTCAACAGGCTTTGAACTTCATCCTAACTGCTGGTTACCATGAATAAACCCAAAATCTGTGTGTGTTCTGTGTTCTTCTTTCTTCACTCTTCTAGGGTGCAGATAAGCCTATCTAGAGTGCATGCACATATATGTGTACCTTCAAGAGCTCTAGTTCTACAACTGCCATCTACTAGGACAGGAGAATAAAACTGCAAGATCTGCTTGGTGGATGGCACTGAAATTTCCATTTTACTCTGAATAGAATTTTGAGCAGAGAGCAAATGAAGAGCAAAGAATTCTAAAAGCAATGAAGATTGAAAGTGCTATGAATGGCCCTGGTTGCAAATCTGACTCAAGCAAGTGCTCCCCACTGAAGAAGTAATGCATGATCAAGCTCCAGATAAATTTTATAAACGCTAAGATTCCATTAATAGTTTATATTTAATGGAGGACTAAGTATGAAACCTAAATTATTAGAGTGACTTTCTAAAAGCAGAAGAGAAGCACTGGAAGATAGAGAAATACAACATCCACAAAATTTACACTACAGTTTACTGAAATACACAGGAATTTGTATTTTTAATCAAGCCCATATGCCAGCAATGAAGGCTCTGTATGAATATATACTAAGATGCAGTAATAGAATAAGGATCATTTAAGGAAAAGAGATATCCAGTGAACAGCAATAGAAGTGGAAATGGGTCAATGTATTCAAATCAAAGATTGATGTGTGTCATTATCATATGGCCTTCTAGTGCTTGTTTTCCTAGTGAGTTTAATAGTGCATGTGACACAGCTATACCCCATTATGCATTACAGACACTGTAGGTTATACTACTAAGACTGGTTCCCTTCCTTAATTATTAAATCACTTGTTTGCTTTTGTTCTTTAGATTTTTGTCATGCAGACTGAACTGTGCAAAATTACACCCTTACTGTGAATCAGTAATAAGCACTGCTTTGTTTCATTGTCCAAATGCAAGAAATGACACTTGTCTGAAGAACTGCATTTGCATTTAAATACTTCTACCTTATAAAAAGCACCTTCTAGAAGTATTAATTAGGCTACAGTATTAAAATACTGTCTAGAATGTGCTTAGTTTAATAACAGCATGTTGTAAGAACTCATTTAATGCAAAAACAGTACAGTTACAGAATTATGATTCGTTTATATTACTGAACACCATTCATATATAAACAACAGGTTTACATCTCATCTTTCTAAAATTTCTCTTACACAAGAGTATCACAGAAGTCTTCTCTGCAGAATTAGGTAGTTACGCTTTGCTTTTATAAAGGGCATATGCTGCTTCAAGTTATGTTTGATATCAGTTCATCTGACAGCCAAGAGTTAAATCAGGTAAGGCTGCTAAGGTGAAAATCAATAGCAAAGAGCACAATGAAAGAAATAAGATACTTATAGAAGACAACTTCAAAGTAGTTAAAATAACATTGGCTTGAGCTATTTACCAGGTAGGAGCTAGTGGTCTGGCACCACCCAGGCTGCTGGCTATGTTTATTCTTTTCTGGCTGAGAGTCTATAGTGGAAGGAAATCCCCAACCTTAAAATGTTGGCCAGGGAAAGTAGGAAAAGCTGAATAACAATCTAGCAGCTTACAGCTTAAAATCATGTCAAAGAAACATCTGGATACTTAGGGAGGTACTAAATGTATAACACAGAGGTAAAAAGAAGCCCGTTATGCATACTAAGTAGCTAGACTTGAAGTCATTATTTTCCAGAATTAACCATTCAGGCACTTCAAAATGCAGACATTCTTTGTAAAATACAAACCTGCCTTTCAATTGTCTAAAGTCATCTTATGTTCCTTATTTTCCTCCCACCTCTACTGCTACACATTGCCTTTTCACTGCCAGAATTCTCATCCTCCTTTAATGTGAGAAGGCTGACCCACCCTTTCTTTCTCTCAAAGCAAACAGAGCTTGTGCTTCTTTCACAGTATAGTTTAAAGAAACTCTTTGAGAAGGGTTTTGAAGACAACTCAGTCACATTCATGCCATTAACATCTCCACACAATGCTATTTGGCAAGCTACTACCAAACTTTTCATGATCAAGATTTAACGTTTTCTCTTCCAGTGTACAGTACAGGTTCAGAATGTTAACAGACATTTCAGTATCTTCTTACACTTCCATGCTCCCTCCATTTTATTTTTCCTAGTATCATCCAGTACCCTTTCCATTTTTTTAGAACAGAAACATCATATTCCAGTTCTTTAGTTTTTTATGCAACTGCAGTCAAATTTCTTAGACAGGAGAAATATTCACTATAAAATATGCAAATTCCATTAAGAAAGCTAAGGAGGGTGGACTATGTCTTCCCATTACCCCAACAGTAGAAAACATAGAATTAAATTAATATGAAATTCAAAAGACAAAGTTGGGCAAAATTAGAGTGCTGCCACATTTCAGTTTAAGAGACAACAACATTCAAAAAACAGGAGTGTGAATGGCCTCAGGAGAGTGTCGTCTGTGGGACTATGAGGAAAAAGTGAATTAAATACTTGAAAATTCTACAGAAGAAGGAGTATCAAGTTATTCCAAAGATGCTCAGTGCAAAGTCTTTTAAGCAGACTAATTTACAGTTTCAAAAATAGCTTCTTCACATGAAATCAACATTATGGATTCCACATTTTGGAATCACAATACCACATCTGCTTCTCTTTCATCTCACCAGAGAAAGCATTGCTCATTCAGTAAAAAGACGTGTGGGACAATATATAACCTGGCAGTGACAGCAGAGCACCATTTTGTGTTGCTGCTATCATAATAGATAGATGTCATTCAGGTTGTAAAGTTCCATTGTGATATTGAACACATGGAATATAAGCAAGCATAAAGTTTTAAAGCTTTCTTCCTCTTAAAAAAAGAAAAAAAAAAACAAACACCCAACCAACTGTGCTTCCTCTCTCCCATCAAACTGTTTACCATGTATAGAATGAAATATCTATTTCACATATACGTACAAATATTTTACACCATCTTCCATGCCATGTAATCATCATGCATCATCTGAAGCATATTATGAATATCCCAAATGTCCTTTTAATACAGGGGGGTACTGTATAGTTGAGGTGAGGAAAGGAGTTTGAAAACAAGCTTTACCTTCTCTTTCATGATTAAGCTTGAAGATTAGATATAACAATTAGTACTTAAAGCTCTACATATTATAGCATTAACTTAGTAATACAGTAGGAATTAAGAAAAGGTTTATAGACCATTTCATTGCAATGAAATGCTCTGTAACCTACAATAGCATGTGCTTACCAAGGAGCCAATCTCAGTTGGGAGAGGAAACAAAAATTTGACTCCAGGATAAATTACTAGGTACTAGATTGTTAGTCTCGGGGCGGGGGGGGGGGGGGGTGTCTCATGCCTGTCTAGTATATCTGTAATGTGAAAGTGCTTCTTAATAATAAGTTCCTGTTCCTTACATATATGAAACAGAGACAGTGCAAAACTGAGTACAGCTAATCTTTCCCACTGAGCTGTGTAAATAATTATATTGTCCTTGTGCTACCAGTGAATCTAATGGAGCAGAAAAGAGGCTGATTCTTTGCTTCTGAAATTGAGTACATCATCTGGGCAATGAAGGTTGACTCATCTACTGTTCCTGTTACCTTTTGAAATACCCAGTGGCTACTATGAAAAGGACAAAGAATAGGTTTATGTAGGACAAAAATGGAATTACTTTCCTTGACTTACTAGACAGTCCAGACAGTGGTTCACAATATGCTATGCATCTGCCACCTCTAATTCATGCACAGAACTCAGTATATCATCTCCTTTGCTATTCCTCTGCCTTTCAGAAGTAAGTAGTTGGGTAAATAATGACATAAAGATGATAAAATGCCTGTCATCCTAGTTTGGTCTGATGCTTGTCTGGCAGTAGTTCTGTATTTGTGCCAGACTATGCTGACTGAATGCTCACTGTGTTCTGTCCATGTCTCACCCCTTTCCTGTCAAAGTATATACACATCTTTTACTGAGCTTTCACAACGGGAAGGTTCAGTGTAGTTTCCTCATATATCTAATGACCCATTTCACAGTTGCCTCTTGTGAACTGGTACTTTTTCTCTGAAGCTGATCATGAATTTATATAAAATATGAACAGTTCAGATAATGGCACATATTCTGGTTGCTAACTGAACACTATAATTATTATCCTCATACAAAATTTTCCAGTACTATGTGCTACATTCAATAGGTTCACTGCATCTTAGAAAGTAAAAATAAAATTACCATTGTGTCTGTTGACCATGAAACAATTCAGTGCTGTTTTATTGAATTGCAGACTGTGGCAGTTAAAATGAAAGATAAGTTGATAAAAGATGGTTCATTGTTTTTCACCTTCTGTCATTTTTCCCTATCAGAATCCTGAGCATCACATCACATCACTTTGTGACATCTCATTTGAAGGCCCATCCTGCAGTAATTTTATCCATACTGTACGCGGTAGCACAAACACAGGAATTTATTTCTGTTTCCCCAAACAGCAATACAAAGCATTACTCTTAGGAACTGATAGGGCTAAACTTTGTTTAGAAAATTTGGCCTGGATACTGTCAGACATACATGTAGAAAAAAGGAACAGGAAGGCAAGTTGAAGACAGTAACATCTGATTTATACTGATATAATGCAGAGTAAAATTTCATATGATAACTTATTATGAATCTAATTTGTAGTATGAACAACTCTGAGTAGCAAATAGCTGAAGGAAGATCCTTCAGGGACTTCAGGGACACTAGAACCTCCTGCTGTACATGGTTTTGGGGTAGTAGTGGCAAGACTGGTAAAGAAATACTGTGAAAACAACAGGTGCACAAACAGCTCAGCAACAACAGCAGACACTCTGTGAGCCTCTAGGATTATTCCTCAGTTCTCTGTCTCCATGTTTTGTAACTGGCTGTTCTGAGCTTCTCTTCTCTGTCCCTTTCTCGACAGTATATTCACTTCATTGCCACTCTACCACTTGATTCCTTTCTTCTCCTTTTACTTTGTCATTAATGCATTTGCTTCATTCCAGCAGTCACTTTGCTTGTCAGTAACACTCCTCACCAACATTACGTCTGTCACACCAGTTTGGATTGTAAACCGAGACAAACACTGCACACTTTTGTATTTGTCCACTGCATAGTGTGGCAGTGCCTTCTCTCTGTTGGTCATTAGGCACTACCATAATCTACCTGACTAATAATTGTAACATACTGGGCAACTACACACAGCAGAATGTCTCCTGTACACATATTTTAATACAAGAACAGTGACAATTTTTTTGCTAGTGGTACATAAAAACTGAGTAAGCGGAGGTAGGAGGCTGCTGAGGGGTTAATTACATGTCTTGTGGATGCTGAAAGCTCTCAAGCTCCTGGGTACTCGCTGTTTAGTCTAAGCAGTATTGGCAAACATATACCATTATGGCTAAGTTCTGTCAGCATTCATTTACAAGCAAACAAAAGTAATGCAGACTGCAGATACAAATGGAGCCATGGCCCATTTCCTTTCAAATAAAAACTGGAAATTATTTCTACTGGGAATTATTTAGAAAGAGAAGTTCAGCTCATGGTGTTTTGTGTCAAATATCAGAAATATACAGATCTACTTCTACTAGGCAATTGCCTTTTTTTTCCTCTTATTGTTGTTCTAGATGAACCTCCATAAGAGAGTGGGATCTTTAAGCTTTTGCCTGAACATGTCAGTCCATTACATTTTTGTCAAAAGCTGACATACAATCACTTATTCATTCACTGATAACATCAGCTGCTTTCAATCAGTGTACAGAAACCATCATGTTTTATACTTACAAAAAAACCCCAAGTATCAAATCCTTAACCTTATTCATAGCTCCGAAAGAGTTCCTATTCTACACAATACTTTCAAGTACTGTCAATTCTGATGTTTTTAAAGGTGTAAAGGACAGAATTAGACTTAACAGGGGAATTTCAGATTACTGATGCCATAAAATGTCTCCAGACCTTTCCAGAAGTAGATAACAAGGACATCTTTAATGAAGACACTGGGCCATATTCTCAAGTAATTTCAAGTGAAATTCAAGTCACAGATTTGCAAAGCACAAAATACAAAAAAAAAAAAATTAAATTGAACAATTCACTGTTTTGATTTGAACAGAATGCTGATTAATTCTAAATAAGAAACACTCTGAAAACCATGAAAAGAATGAACTTACATTCATTTTTGTATTATTTATCAGTTTGACTCTTCCGGACAATTCTTAAAGCTAGTATCCACAGAGATTAGAAAATATTTTCCATGGACTCTTATTAAATTCGATTATTTACTTTTATATGCACCTAATAAGGGTTAAGCATTCTGTTAAAATTACTTCTCAGAATAAGACTTTCTTCTACTCTGTGCAACATGTGACCCAGTAAGATTTATGGTACATTTGTAAAGATACTGTCTTCATATTGCCTCTCTCATAGTTCAGGTAGTCAGAAGTGTCTTCAGACTTCATCTTATACTAATTAATCTTATGAAGATCCGAGGGAACAACTCTGGGGCATTTTACATACATGGTACTAGGCTTAGAGTAAAAAAGTTTTTTTCTTTTACGGTGATGATACATGGAAAGTACCCACCAAGCTTCAAGTATTTTTCCAACTGGGATCTATGTTTTGTGCTGGTTTTGATGCTTCTCAACTGTTCTGTATATTACAATATCGTTTTAATTTTTCAGTTACTACACTCAACTTCTATTCTAACTTTCAAGCATTACTCAAACTAAGTCAGAGTAAAAATCTCTCATGTGAGGATTACCAGTAAGGTAATAAATAGCCAATACAGCCCAAAAGGCCAAAATAATCAATGCCCTAAAGTTACGTTTAGCTTTCTCACAGGTATTGTAATCCAAGGGTTATAATACATACACCCACTCACGGCCTATACTCCCCCCCTGCCCCTTTTACATAAGTAAGTTTTTGTTTTATAGTCTCCTTTTCTTCAATTGCTCTATAACTTACAGAAGTATGTAGCTTAGGTGGCTTATTAAAGTACCAAGTTTAAGTTCCAAAAATATTTCCATGTACACTAGAAACACATCCAAAGGTCCTGAGGTCTTCAGCCTGTTCTTCATGCTGTTAGCTCTCAACACTTTTTTTCAAATACATTCTCTGATCCTCTAACACTTGCTCTGTCATCCAAGTACAGCACATACTCATCCGAACTTACTGTCTTTTTTTCTACAACGGTTTTCTGTCTGCTTTTTTCCTCTCAGTCTTGCTTTTGTCTGCTACCTAACTAGTACCATTTTCTACTGCACTATCCTTCAGTGAAGCAGACAGAAAGAAATAACTGATTGCTAGGTATGGAATCTATGGGTACATCTCTACCATCTCATTAGCTCACACATAAAACCAAATTCCACAGTTGCCCATACTGCCTAGTGGTTTACTCACCCTCACTAGGGCCTGGCAATGAAACTCAGACATATATAGGGACCATACTGAACTCCAGTTCTGTCTCTACAGAGTATGGATGGCATAAATTTGAGCATCATAGCATGGCAAATTTGAGTCCATATGAGCTAAGCTAAGAAAGATCCTACAGACAGCATCTGAACTTTGTATTGCATTATATGCTTTGGGAATAGCCCACACCAAACTGTGAAACTTCAGTTAAACAGCTTGAGATTGCTGGATCTACTCAATTCTTCCTTAATTTAAAAGGGAAAGGGAGTTTCTCCCCTTACTAGATGCCAGTTGTGAGAGTGCTGCATACATGCTAAAGCTTTCAGTTTATATTGGAGACAGTGGTGTGCATTTACCTACTCTTAACAAAATGCACCATTTAACATGTATACTAAGTTGCTGGAGAAGGAATAAATAAATGAGAATCCAAAATAATGTCAACAGACAGAGGAGAGTAAATAATAATAATTAAAGAAAGAAAAAATCACACAGGCAAGTTGCAAACAGCCATGGTAGTTACAAGTTATTGTGTGCATAATTCACAGGAAGTGCATCAAAAGAATCAAAATTCTATGTATTCCTGACTAAAGCTAATCACCTTAAAAGGTGTTATGTTATTGAATGAATGGTCGGATAATATCACTTTTTCCAGCAATGAAATAAAATAACTGGAGATGTAATAACTCTCAGAAAGCACAATTTTCTATAATTGTCCAGTGTATTAGAGCAGGAAAGTTTGAATTTTAAGAATCTTCCAAGTGATTTACGGATCCAAGTTACTTCTTTCAAAGTGACTTTGACATGGACAAGCCAGTCTTTAACTGAAAGTCAGGGTGAGTTAAAGTGATTTTTTAATATTTTAGCCATAGTGATTTATGGCTAGATCTTCAAATGGCATAAAGAAGCATAGCTCTGTAGACTTCATAAAGTTATGTGGTTTTACAGTGGCTGAGAAGCCAACCCCGTAACACCAAAAGTAAGGTTCCTGATGTACAACCAAAATGCAAAAGGTTTTGTATCAGTAGCCAAGTATGATTATAACTAAAGCTCTGATAAACATTGATAACCAATCTGAAAATTTACTATATATAAACTCAGAGAATTTTCACTTTAAAATACTGCAAAACGTTTAAAGACCAGCAGGCCACTCCTGAGTGATCCACGGACTATTTCCAAAGAAACCAGAATACTTTATAGTTTCAGCTGTAAACCAGAAGAAATAAAAATTTTCACATTGCTTTGCCACGGCACAAGATGAGATTATAACGATGCATCTGGCTATTTTTCCTAAAGTCTGCAAGGTATACTAATAAAAAAATCAGAAGTACGCTATGTGAGATACATCTGTCTGTAGGAAGCAGTATGACCATGAATTCTAGCAGAGTGAAACAACATGTTGTAAACAGCACTTTTTTCTTTTTCTTTTTTTTTTCAGGAAGATTTTACACTGCAGTCTCGAAAAAATATATGTATGAATGCATTCTTGTCACTACAGCCTTCCAGTCTACAATCAATTGCAACCCACTCTTTGGTGCAGTTATAGTGGGGTCTAACAAACCTCAAGTATAATTGATCAGTTTCCTTATGACCATGGCACAGCTGGACCTAATAAATTATTTAGGTTCAGGCATTTATTGAATTTTGAGTATGTGTAGTCAAATCCTGAAAGAGTTTGAGTACCTGCAAGCACTAATTCAACTTAATCAGTCCTGTTAGCCTCATAATTGCTTCTTACTGTGGGGCTTTTTTTGCATTAATGGATACACCTCACAGCAGGCACTTCCCAGCAAAAATAAGTATTCATTATTTTATATTTGATATAAAACAATTTTTTGACTAGGATGAATTTCTGCTCTTAAAAGGTAGTCTTAAGGAACAGAACATTTTTCAGACTTTTAATTGAATAATACAGTGTCTCTTTTTCCACTTTGATAATACTTCAGAGAAACCCTGAAGTGAGAATTTTTCATACCAGAGTTGTTGAAGCAAGTGTGAGGAAGTGCTAGAACTTTCATTAAGTTATAACACTGACATCTCATAGGAGCTGAGAAGTGGGACACACACCCACCACAACACTAGTTCTACAAAACAAAGAAATTCTGAAAGCAGAGAAACAATAACTTCTTAAAATCAGAACGACTCATACCCCATCATCAAAACTACCGTTGATATACTTTATCGTTTAACTGAACAAGGGAACTCTGGAAATCATTAACAATACAATATCACTACCACAAATTACTTCCATGTATCTTGCAGGATCAAGATCACAATTGTTAGGTGTATCCTTTAATTCCCGTAGTAGAATGTCATCATTTAAACACTGAAATTCAGTATTGTTCAAATTCTAAATGTCCCTTATTTAATATATGCATGGAAAATAGTGAGTACCTAGTAGATACAAATTAGCATAATATGAATTGATATTAATAAACTGTGTCTATGACTTTATTCAAAAGCACATTTAAATTAATTAAATGTATACCATTTGTTTTAAAGTTTATATTTACATAGAAAAATATCAGATGGTAATAGCCCTTTCATTTATTTTAAAAGCAAACAAACTATATGCCATGCTTTTCTTCTGGGAATTCTAACTTACACTAACAAAGGAAAAGGAGTTGCTGACTCCATTCACTGGAATTATTTTACAGGCAGTTATCTTCTGAGATTAGGACTATTGAGAAATAATTTGTTCAAATTGGTTGTTCTGGTGAAAATCCCATCTACTTCTTTGCTCATTTCAGGAATGGGTGAAAGTTTTTCAACAGCAACCTTACAGTCAAAGGGATGTTCACCTGAAACAATGGCTGGAATTAATCTTCTATAACTTTAGCGTGCAGAAGTCAAGCATTCAATTTAAGCTACCTTTTTCTAGGATGCTTCTATAATAAGCAGGCAGACTGCCGGTCACCTTCGTGCTGCAACTAAGCTTATTCTGTGACTGGAAAACCTAAGACTTCGCCACCAACTGCAGAGGAAGCCTAAGTGAGGAGCTCAGGTCTAACACCTAACCTTTAGATAACTAAAGACTGAGACAAAACTCAACCAAAGAGACGAGGAATTGATCGTCTCCTGCCAGCCACAGGCACAACTTTTGCCAGCCACTGGTGGGCGATGCCTGGGAACCTAACACATACATAAATTGTTTATTATGCAGTTGTTTGGCATACGGTTAGGACCGGTTAAACTTTGTTTACCTTCAAACAACACCCCTATATCTAACCTGTTAATTGCTGCGTCATTGCCAAGGTGTGGAGAACCTTCCAGAAGGACAGCTGGAGAGGGGCAACAGGTGGCAACAAGCAATCATTAGGCACCACAGGAAGGCCAGCTAATCGGAATCAAGTATTCCTTGGCCACTCCTACACCTGGGGCCACCGGGGCTGCCTGAGGGCTAAGAGTAATGAGGGGAGGGCCAGGCCTTGGCCCATGGATCTGCACCCGCACCCTGACCGTGCACTGCCCAGCCAGCACCGCCTGATTACCTAGCTGGCTTTCCTTCTGGAACCTGCCACCTCCTCTGTTGCAGGACAGAGAGGTCATGTTAAAAACTGTTATGCTGACGTGCCTGGCTTCTCTCCTGCACTGTGCTGTCTCTCCAGCAGGGCAGATACGTTACTGTTCAGTGAGTATGTGTGTAACTAGAAGTGTTTTGGTATCCATGCTCATTTAGTCTCCACCCTGTCTGTTTGGTCCCAAACCAAACCACAACGTAGTTTTCCCTTTAGTGTTCTTACAATAAAATAAATAATACCTGATATGCGAAAAATAGCTGGCCATTGGTTAACTTTCTTAACAAAAACTAGGTAATTGTGGCTGTTTGAAGAGTTTTGAACTAACATCAGGATGTACTAAGGCGATCCTAGTTAAGAGGTAGATTTCTATTTAGTGCCAAACTCTGGCCTTCTCACAGACTACTCATCCCCCCCTCGTAGATGACCATCCATTTCAGAACTTGAAGACAGTTGGAATGACACTGACTGCCATTGTCCATACCTGTGGCCCAAAAGAAGGGGAGATGTGCTTCAGAAGACAGGCTAAAGACCAACAGATAAGTTTCCTGCCAAAGAAGTGATCTTCACTCACAAACCATACTCTACTACTACGAACCCAAATTTCTAGACATGAATGGCTAACACAGTAATATTCTGGACAGTCTTCACAGGTATTTTGAGCCATTTGTCTGATTACCTCTCTGTGGTACTAATAACTCTTTAGAATTATGCATATGAGGCACACGTGATAGGAACAAGTACTAGGTAATACTTAGGATGCAAAACATCACTCCAAATAAAGACGACCCCAGGACTACTGATAATTCATTTGAGTATTTGTCAATGGGATAGATACCATATAATAGAAAGGAAGGAAGTTTCGTATTCTGTAGGCAATAGATCCCCATGTAAATGAAAATAAAGCTCCTTTACCTGAAAATGCTCTTTGCATTAATTTGGCTGTCTTCCAGCACCACCTTGGATCACATATATCAATTTAAGCTGATAATTAGTCTACTAAAATCAATCCTTTTGCAAGAACTTGGCATTACAGCAGAAAATTAAAAGTGCCACATACTAAACTTTTTAAAACAATCCTTTGGAACAGAAGTTTTCCTAAAAATCTAGTGATCATCTAGAAAGATTTTGGTAAAAAATATAGCAGCTGTCTAGCCAAAGTCTAGGTACCACTGGAGTGAAAAATCCCAAGACAGATTGGCTGCTATTATTTACTGCTGAATCCCAAAGCCCCATGATATACCTAATAAGAGCTAGGTTACTTTGACTGTGTGCTACCATGTCCACAGTTAGGTAGAAAGATGGTACTCTGCAGTTCTGAGCACATTCTGCTCTCTCTGCTGGATGTCTGAATCAGCCTGCACAACCAGAAGTTTACCTGAAAAATCTTTTCATAAAATTTCTCACCTACACTTTTCAACTTCTTCCTCATTTTTCCCTTTCCCTGTCTTAGTAGTCCAAATTTGGCCACTTTTTCTAGATATAGGGTTCTGCTTCCCCTTCCCAGCCATGTGTGTTTGCATTTGCTATATCAAATGCTTTGCTTGAATTTACCATTCTAAACATTTGATCTACATCTGACTTTTTCCATGACTATGAAAAACAAACACTGTAAAAATTAACACACATATGGGGTACTTATAATCTCCCCTAAACAAAGTTTACAAAGGTAGTATAAAAAATAAAATTACATTAGCAAAATACTACTTTGTATCTCTGAATAAAAGCCATCAATATTTATCCCTGACTTTATTTCTTTATGATTCAATAACTGCTTGTCTATAGATAATAACATTTGCACTGGTCATTGTGTCGTCTTTCATCAGCACATTTGCTAATTAATCAGTATACCAGTTAACCTTCTCAAAGCACTCTGGGTATATAAAGAGTGCCCAACTCTCCAGTCAGAGGAAAGCTTCTGGTAGCATAATCTGACATCACCATAGGTGGTATGTCCACCAACCTGGAAGCAAGGACAATATCCACTTCAGCACTGCTGGTAGAAAAGCAAGAAAAGGTATTAGCTGGCATAAGATTAAAATAGTATTTTAAAAAGTGGGGAGATTAACGCATAATGTCTCACACACACAAAACCACAATTTACTGTTTCTGCAATCATTCTGTTCTGTTAATAATGTTCTGTATTCTGCACAGTATTTTCAGTTGTACTGGTAGTGTTCTGAAACTGGTATTTTTCATCCAGCTTGCTTTCTAAATATTCCAGCATGAATCTGTTTGTCCCAGATGGATTTACTAAAATAAATAAGAATGTAAATTATTTATAGATCTATTATTTTTCTACTAACTTGCTCCATTTATCCTTTATACAACTTTAATACTGGAATACAAAATCTTAACAAGTGCCTCTGCAAGCAATTAACCTGAGTTGATACCGTTCTATGTATTTTGTGCTAAATTCATAGCATGTTACATATAAAGGAAATATGGTAAGAGACTGTGCAAGCAAACCATCCTATGCCAGAACTTTGTCTGTATGTGCTTGCTAGAATGTTTGCTACTTCCAGTATCACTATTTCAGCCTCTGTGGGGAGAGAGATGCCAACCTAATTGGAATTTGTGCCACTTAATTCCAAATTTGTCAAAATGTTAAACAGATAAATCTTCAACAAAAGGAAAACTGACAAGGATTTCTGCTTAATCCATGAAACCTAACAGAGCACTTATGAATTACATACTATTGCATGTCAATGGTAACTCCTATACTGACTGAGAGAGCCATAACTAAAAATAACTTTCATTGCAGTTACCCTGGGCTGATGGAGAATCAAATGTTCCTCATTTCTTCCAACTATTTGAATATTTCTGTGTAGAAAACCATCATATACTCAAGAAGTGAGATGCCTAATGTTCTTGCATAAGCAATTCCTGAAATCTAAAATTCTGCTTTCATGCACACAAGCTCTCAGAGAGAAAAGTACCTAAGCACATGCTTTAGTATAAACTATGAAGCAGATCACTGGTTTCATGGGAAACAAAAGAAAGTTCAGACTGTTTTTTGAAACTGAATTCAGAGAGCCTGCCACTTTCAAGTCCCTGGAAAGATTCCCGTGTCTGAAGCTGGTAATGGCCAGTGGATGCTTTAGTGCCTTGTAAACATCCGATACTAATACCAGGGGCATAGATACTTTATATTCTCCTTAGTTGGCAAGTGTTTCCTTCCTCTGTTTATAACTGCAGTGCATCTATACATCTCATACCATAACCAAGTGCTAAAGCTGGGTGCGACACTTGCTACGTGTACCACAGCTGCTGTCTCAAAGAAAAATACACAGAATAATTCAACAGTAGAGGCTATTTTTGTCTGTGTGCTCTAGTGACTGCCCCAGCTAAAAAAGCAGGTATCAATGATGAGATGCTATTCATGGAACACTTACTACAGACATACATACTTACCCTGCTATACAAATGTTAACTAAAAAGTCATTATAAAACTCCACCTGATGACTGAATCATGTGTGACCAATCAACCTATGCTACTATAGAGAGCAAAAGGTGAACTGTCTGCTTGCTAGTCATAACTGAAAGAACTGAAAGGTCAGTAGTCATCAGTTGGCCTCTGCAAGCAATCATTAATCCCATTAGACCCTCAGATCAAAGATAATTTAGTACTGATGGCTAAGAGATTCCCTTAATCAAACTAATTCAAGAGCAACGTATGTAAAAGCATGTTTTCCTAGAACTTGGTACTACTTTATTCCAAGTGGAACTGTAGCCTATTAACTTCTAGTCAACCTAGCTCCCAATTTCCAGTGACCTGAACAAAATCAAGCACTCAAAAGTTGGTCTGTTTTTTCTGCACTATTACTAGGGCCAAAAAGGCATATTTCTTTTTGTATTTCACTTGTAAACAACTTTTACTTTACACATAGACTGTCATGGCTACTGCTCCCCTGACTGAAGAAAGTGGAAGTCTTCGTATGCTAGTGGAAATCATATTCTTAGTTCAGAATTACATTGGGGTAGACTGAGCAAGATAAAATTTCTTGGGGGAAATGCAGTTGACAGCTCCTGACTTCTCTTCTTACCACACTGCACTGTGATCTGATACCAGAAAGGAAGGAATGCAATAATTCATAATTGACTCCATCACTTCAGGTTACTATGTTAGCTCCATTTCATCAGCAGCAATGGTAACGTTATATGCAATTAATAATCAAAGAATACCAGCAAATCCTTCATTAATTGCCCTGAGTAACATAGTGAACATCAGTTTTCATGTAACAGTCCAGTGTTAAATCTGATTACATATGGACATAACTCCTAAATCTAGGAGGAAAAGAGTTTACCCTCACACATTTAAAACAAATATAAAAACACCCCACACAATTCTGTCTGATATATTAAAACTTATTTTTGAAATCTGAGTAGCTTTGGCCAATTTGGAGTCTGAGAATTTAACCCGGATTTATATTTGATTTCAGTGGCAGTTTGGGCTAGATTACAACTTTTTAATTTAAACATACAAACAAGGTAGAAAATTGTGCAGTCACCTTCCCTACCTGCTTTTTCCATTTCTTCCTCCAACCTTCCTTCATTCTTAGGCAGAGACAAATGCATATAGAGAGACATGAAAGGACTCACTGGTTACAAAGGTACCTGTTTCACCAAGTACACACAGTTTAGATCTCATAGAACACAGCTGAACATATGTAGTTAGGAAAACACCAATATTTAATACACAACATATCTTGGAGATGTAACATGGCAACCATCTATTCTGGAGATCTGACAAGACAGAATTTCTGGGAAGAGAAAATTAAAAGAATCTACTTAGCATTAGGATTTACTCTCGTATACAACCCAGATCTATTTATCCTAGAAAAACTCTCAGTGGTAACTGTGGTGATGAAAGATGGCTGCTGAGGGGTGTGATGATAGCCAAAAAGCTAATGCTACAAAGACATCATTCTTCTTGCATACATAAAGTGATTTGGCAGCTCTCAAAAGAATATCTATCCAACTGCCAAAGACACATAACACAAGACAATCTCACGATTAATGTGCTCAAGTCTGTGTCCATTCACTATTGTTCATACAGATAAATATTGTCTTTAATAATCCTAAATCATATGATAAGCCTAACTTACATCGAAGAACCTCTTATTTCCTATATGTTAACAAAATCTGAGAAACCGAAGATAGAAAATTATTCTTCTCTAGAGGTTAAGTTGGGAAAAAGTACTGATTCCTTTGCACCCTCTCTACAAAAGGTAAATTCTATTGGCTTAAGACAACAATGTGAAATATTGCTGTGGGAGTTTGTGTAGTTGTTAAAAATATGTTCAAGGTATCCTCTCTGGACTATTCTAGATTCCTGTCACTAGCATCTCAGTTCAAAATTCTCCTCATTGAACCTCTAGTATGCTCTAAGAAATACAAAAATGTTACTCATAGCAATATCTGTCTTGAGAAAAGTTCTCTTACACCCCAAGCATTCAGCAAAATCTTGGGTGAAGTACAAAAAGAGTACTCATAACAAGAAAGTATTACAAAGAAACAAACAAAAGCCCAACTGACAGAATAAGCAAGCAGATGGATGGAAAAGTAATGAAGAAAGAAAGGCAATGCTATAGTCGAGAAGAATTGCATGTAAGTAGAGATGCATAAACTTATTCCTAATTTGGACACTATTTATCCCTTTCTCATGTACACCAAGTTTATTAGCTTTTTTTTTTTTTTTTTAATAGCTCTACTGCACAAGGTACAGCCCACAGCTGGGCAAAGACATGTAAACTTGAAAAATTCGTAGCAATGCCCTCAAGCAAATGAACTGTCCATGGACCTGTAATTGGGACCAGCTACATAGTAAAGAGCTAAATGCCTCTTCAATTCTCTTGAAGCTTGATTTATGCAAGCAGCTTCTACTCCACTCTTCAATGATTCATACAGCAGTCATACAGCACTCCCAACTGCATTACAATGGCTTTAACTCCTTCCCTTAGGCAAATACTATGTAATCTGGTAGAATTTAGTATTTCCTCATATTTTGTTGCACCTCTTTTTTTCATTCCCAGACAGTTCTGACCATGTTATCTGGCTTGATTCCTCAAGAAGAACACACAACAATAGGACATCTTTCTGAAGCACAGCATAGAATGATCAGTCCAACAACTTGCCAGGAGAAACTAAACTTTAGGCTCCAAACAGCTTCTCCGTCCTGCCCAGAACATCAGTCACAACTCAGGAGTCTGGGTATCATTGACTAATAGTCACTATTCTCCCCTGGCAACTATTTTGGACCAATCTGCATTGTACAGTCACTTTCTGCAACAGCAACTTGCAGTTAACTACTTTCCCTTTGTGCCAAAGTTCGCACACCTCTTGTGCATACACATTACTTTTTATAACATCAGTGCTGCTGCTGACTTGTACCAACATATCCTGCTGCCAATACCATTCTCAACAATTCTTCTCTCTCATAAAACATTGGTTGGAATTTCTTGTATTATCTCTCAGTAAATCATATCTTGGCCATGTACGTAGCTCTTACGCACTTTTCAAGTATATGTTAAATGCAACTTAACGTATTTCTGCTTTCCCATTAATTACTTCCAATTAATCTTCATATTCCTGCTTTACTGCTGCTCAAAACAGAACTTACTATTCCAGGTTCAGTTTTGCTGTGCTACACAGAAGGGGATTGTGACCACACTGGTCTGTAAGTTTTATTTCCATTCCTTACTCGTATACTTGAAAAAGTGAGTAAAACATTTTTTTTGAACACAAAAAAAAAATAATGCCACTGGTATAATTTCTGCACATGTGATTGATTGATTGATTAGGTGGCAAACCATCAGTCATTGACCTCCTTGAACACTGGCACTGAAGAACATCTCAAAAGGCTTACACCTGCTTTCATTTATTAACTTCCTAAGTTTATAGGAAGGCTTCCTGTTTGATTGGTTGTTAATGTCATAAATTGCGACCACAAGGGATCATAATCCAATTAAAATTTTATTAATTATAGCAAGTAGAATATGAGCAAATACAGCGCTGGACGGCAGGGGAGTCTGCGCTCCACCAACTGCCGTACTTTTGGTTACAGTTACATTCCTTATATACATTTCATGTACCCTTTTCTTGTAAGTCTCCGCCTTGTCCTGTTTCTTCTTTCTTCACTGGTGTAAGTCTGTTATCATGCAGATTCGGTAGATCTTCTCAAGGATGACTGTCCTTTGATATGGAATGTCTTTTGATGTGGAGGAATGCAGCTATTGTTCTTCCTTTCCTTATCTAGGGAGTGATACCCATTACTTTTTCCCCCTTATTTAGTCAAGTGCCCTCTTTCCGGGACCTCCACACATAATTCGAGCAAGTATTGTCATTTACACAAGGCATGTTAACTCTCAACATCTCTTCCCCCTTCTTGATTTCCTGAACAAATTTAACCCGTTTATTACATAAGTGATCTCATGTCTTTTTGCAGTTTAATCTTTACACTGGGTTTGACATAAATCTTAATAAACAATATCATATTCATAGTTTCTCACAATCCCCCCTTTTTCTTTTTATCCTATTATTGTTTATTAGACGCTTCTTTCATTTTGGGCACTGTAAGCAAATCTTTTTCCACAATCCCAACATTTATCATAACACTCACAAGGTAATACTTCACAATTACAATAGGCATAGTTTTCACGTGGTATAACGCATCCACAACAACTTTCATCTTCATTAATAGATACACTTTTATCTTTTACCTCAGACCTCGTAGTTAAAAATAAGCAATTTAGTTATGTCAAACCGTTTTTTAATAAAATGTAAAATATAGCTTAATATACAAGGCCCAAATATAAGTCCTAGAATTAACATAGTAAGCGGTCCTGCTAAAACAGACAACAAAGTGGTTAGCCAAGGTGAAACATTAAACCAGTTTTTATACTATGACCTGCCCGCTTCACGATTCTTTTTACGTTGATCTAATCTTTTCCGGAGTTCAGACATAGTGTTCTGGACTACTCCCGTACGGTCAGCAAAAGAACAATATTCTTCATTGAGAGTTACACATAACCCTCCCTCCTTTAAAAACAATAGATCTAATCCTCTTCTATTTTGCAGCACTACCTCTGATAAAGATTTTACTGAAGTGGCTAAATTTTGGATAGATTGTTCTATTTTTGCTAAATCCTCATCTACAGCCATCTGCAAACTTTGTAATTCCTGGCCTTTTACTAGGGAGGCTATGCCTGTACCTGCTCCAACTCCGCCCGCTATCAGCAGTGTAGCCAGGGTTACCACTGTAATTGGCTCTCGTTTTTGTCTATTCAGGTCTCCTTCAAAGTGGCGTAGCACTTCCTCAGAGGTATGATAGATCAGACGAGGAACAATAATCACCTGTATGCAAAACTGAGATTGATTAAACACGTTTAGGGATAGGCAGGGCGTTACTCCAATGTCTGAACAAACCCATTTAGCTCCCAGTGTCGGGATAGCCTATTTGTCATTTTGATTTTTGTGTTTTTCTATATCGGTGTTAGTGATTGTTCGGTTGCACAAAGGCTGATACTTTTCGGGCACTGTTTCTATACATTTTCCTTGACCCGTTACTAATTGAATAGTAATTCTTTGTGTATGATTCTTCTGGTCATTCCATGGACATTCTCGTGGGTTTGAACCATTAGACCATTGAATCTTACCTAGTTTTCCAATTGTCTCAAAATATGGTGGTCTAACATTATAACATAACCAGCATTCCTTAGTTAAATTTGGTTTGCTTTCATTAAGAGCACGATAAGAGACTTGCATTAGATTCCATAAGGGGTCTTTGGATTCTGACAACTCTAGATCCCTGGATAAGGAGAATTCAGTCACAGTATCATTAGTTGTTTTTGAAAGAGAGTCTGGAGAAGGGATTACAACAATTACGGGGGCAACTTTTTCTTCAGAAGAAGTGGGTGGATTCAGGACCAGATTTGGTCCTATTGACAAAGGATCATGAGGAAGTTTTTCTTTAAGTATTCTAAAATAACTTCCCCTATCCGTTCCGTGTTCCCAATATCTAATTCCCCAGATACGGCCAATTAACCATGTGTCATCTTGGGGTTTTTTTATGGTGATTTCAATTCTTTTACAGGACACTTCGACACAGGGTTTTATAGGGTCTTCACTAAAATCATGTGTTGAGGGAGTGTAGCCTGGGGGTCCTCAAGTTACATCTATATATTTATCTCCCTGCGTTTTTCAACTTGAAGCAATAGTTTCACAACCCCAATAGCCACAGTAAAAATGACCTGGATAATTACAATAACTTTTGCCAGGGTTACTTGCTGGACATATATAAAATGCCTTGCACTGGACTTGAAGCATTGCTGCATCTTGGGGACCCCCTTCTATAGGTATCAGGGAATATAGATGCACGGAGAAGTTCCACTTTCCTGGACCGATCTGAGTTTGAATTAATTTTGATTCTGGTAAATTATATAATTTCCAGGCCATAGGTTCATGAGGGTTTCCATTTGCTTGGGTCATTATCAATAACCAAACTAATGGTATACCAGGAAAAAGGGTGTCTGTCAATTTTGTCAATTTAAGTTTATTTTTACCAGTCCTGGGGAAGTTCGACCATTGCTGCTTTTGTGTCCCATTGTTTTGGTTCTTTTCTCCACAGTTTGTTCCTCCTCTGCCTTGCCCGTCGACTCGGTTGCTTCGAGCCACGGGGTATATCATCTTCTCGGCAGCAAGGGAATTCTTCAGGAGAACAGCTGTTTGGGGCTTTCTGCCTGTTTAAATAGGCTTCCCACCTTGCAGCTTTGACTAATGGGACAAAGCAAGACACAGTTAGTATTTCCCTTCTGCACTTTATAGCCAAGATTTCAGCTACAAAGGGGACTGGTTTGTTGGAATGGTAACAATAATATTGTGGGTTTATTCCTTTAGCAAAAATTTCCCACCATTCATGGGATTTTCAAATAATTTCTTGTTTAGACTCTAATTGTTTTAATTTCCATTCAGTGAGAGTTCTTTGGATTTTTCCAATACTGTGTGCAAACTCCTATAGGAGGGTATTCATATTCACAGTGTGTCCACCATTTATTCTGGCATACCTTACACCTGAAACAAGCAAATGGATAATAATTACAGTTCAAATTATTACACCTAATTCATATATCTAGAGTGCTCAAATTATTTACATTTGTGTATATTCAATATTGTATGGTCGCATAGGTTTAGCAATTTCCTTTAGCACACTTTGTATGTTTCCATATATAATAGATAAAAAAAAAGAAGTAATTATAGCAAATATAAACAGCAATATACACTTTATACTAAAAGGTAATGCAGCAAAATAATCAAATAAAGTCTCTATCATTACGTTATCTTTTCAAGGTTATCTTGGTGTCACCTGGAGTACTGATTACTTTCCAGTGGGGTCTTGTCACTGGGCCTTTAATGCGACTGGCATGAGTCCATCCACGTTTAGCAGTCCGGACAGCTGTTTCTGTTGTAAGCAAAACAAGATAAGGTCCCTCCCAATTGGGTTTTAGGGTTTCTTCTTTCCACGTTTTAACCAATATCCAGTCCCCAGGTTTAAAATTGTGAATTTTTAAGTCCAACGGAGGTCGTTGCACAATCAGTCCATGTTCCCAAAGCTTGTTACGATGTTCTGCTAATTGTGAAACATATTCATTAATCACACGATCTCGAATTAAAACATTTGTTTGTGGACTTTCAATTCTATAGGGCATCCCATACACCATTTTAAATGCTGATATTCTTAAATCTGTTCGGGGTCTGGTTCTTAGAATTAATAGTGTCATAGGTAGGCACTTAATCCATGATAATTTGGTTTCTATCATTAATTTAGTCAAAATACCTTTGATTTCTCCGTTTATTCTTTCAACTTTTCCCGAACTTTGTGGGTGCCATGGCGTATGGTATTCTCACTTAATATCCAAGCTTTCTGTTAGATTTTTAACAATTTTCGACACAAAGTGTGTTCCTCTGAGTCGATTACCTCGATATTTCCATAAGTAACTCTTTAATACACACTGTTTCACATTCATTATTGACAAGTTAAGTAGTTTTGTGTATATATAAATTTTCATTTGTCTTAAGTTAATAAATTTAATGAAATATTTTTAAAATATGTATTACAACAACTATCAAAGTATTTGGAAAAAGATGCTGTTATAAATACCTGTGAGACAACCTATAACAGTCATATGAATTGGTTTTTACCTTAATCGCTTACAGTCCTTTTTCAAATCAAGTAAGAAGCAAGTAACTAGTTTAAAAGTTATACATTTTTAACAACTTGAAATTAGTATTACTTTTCAGATAGTTTAGTAAAGTCTTTGAATTTTGCCTATAAACACAATTAGGTATTAACACAGGACTGTGTAGTGTTTATATTCTTATTAACCTGCTAACAGGAATAGTTTATTGGCAACTTTAAATATTCAGAGGTAAAACACAATTCCTTGTCACAGAAGTTTTACAGCAGAGTAACATATTTTACTCTTAGAACTATTATATAGGAACATAAAGAAGATTACTATGTTACTTTTGGTGATCTGAGTCCTCAGGGCTGTTTTCTGGGTCTCTCTATTTGACAAATTATTTTCTCTGAGGTTTTTTTTTTTTTTTTTTTTTTTTTTTTTTTGTGAGGCTTAATACAGGTGTCTGTATTAATGCCCTTTTTATTTTCTGTAATTTTTAATCATCTTTTGTAGACCATTTAAGTTGGTTATTAGTTAATTTCACCTTTTCACTGTAGTTTTTAAGTCATGGTTTACAATATCTTAGTAATCCCAATATTTGTCGAATTTTCTTTTTAGTTTGTGGGGGTTTTACAATTTCATAGTCGGTTTTTTTTTTTTTTTTTTTTTTTTTTGGTTCCTTTTTTTTTAGTTTCTCTTGTTATTAATAGATCATCCACATAATGTAATAACTTGACTTCTCTGGGTAGAAATGAATTCTTGTAAAATTTTCTCTAAAGTTTGTCCAAATAGATTTGGTGACTGTGAACCTTTGTGGTAGCACAGTCCATTTGAATTGTTGTTATCGATAGCGATACAGCAGTCGCACAGAAAGCCCCACTCTCTTTGGCTGTTTACAGAGTTGACTTTCATTACAGCCCCGCGGCGCGAGGAGAGGCGGCGGCCGTTGCCGGGGCGGGGGGGGAGGGGGGGGGGGGCTGCCTCTGCTGCTGTAACAAAGGACGTTGTCCGCTGCCACTGCAGCGCCGGCTCCACCGCGACCGCACGGAGCCGGACTCCGCTCCCTGACCTTAAACGCTCAAGTTCAGTTTCAAAACCAAACCCCTTCTTAACAAACCGTATTCCGCCCCAGGGAGCCAGAGTAAATCACCAAGGGCCTCAAGAGGTTTCCTTTTTGCACCTATAATATTCACGGTGTTCCCAGCAAGGGTGTAGCCGGAGGGCAGCCCTTGAACGGTGGATCCTTCGGCCCCTGCATCCACCAAAAACTGCACTCCCTCCCGTTGGGGACTCAACTTCAATTCCACTCGGGGCTCCGTAGATGTTCCAGTCCCCAATAAGCAGAGCCCTTGACTCCCCCATTCACCTCCAAACATTTGTTCATCCTACTGTTTCCTTCCACAACTCTGCTTCAAGTGTCCTCTCTTCTCACAACAATAGCATTCAACTCCTGCTTCTTTACTTTCCAGTCCAATTGGCTTTCCTCATCTCTACGTACATACACCCTCTGAGTCTCTCTCAACAACTCATCTAACCCTTTGTCCTGCCAGTCTTCTAACTTTTCAATTTTCTTTCTGATATCTTCCCATGATTTTGCCACAAACTGAGTTTTGAGGAGCGCTTGCCCTAAAGGGTCGTCTGGATTTACCCCAGAGTATAGCTGAAGGGCTTTCCTCAGTCGTTCTAGCCACTCAGTAGGGCTCTCATCTTTCTTTTGCATTTCATTAAATGCTTTATTGATATTCTGGCCACGGGGTACTGCTTCTCTAATCCCCTGAATTACTATAGTTCTCAGGTCCTGCATATGAGTTCTATGCACCGGATCCTGATTATCCCAATTAGGTCTTTGGAGTGGCCATTTAATATCTGCTTGGGGTCCCTGGGCATGCTGAGCATCCCACAGTCTCATTCCTGCTCGTCTAATCATATCTCTTTCCTCGGTAGTAAATAATTGACCAAGGATAGATTGCATCTCATCCCAAGTATAAAGGTTTGGTCCCAAAAATTGATCTAATCTTTCTGCCACTCCGAGTGGGTCCTCAATTAAGTTTCCCATCTCGGTTCTTTTAAAATCTCCTAGATCAACCGAGCTTAGGGGTACAGAAATATATCCAATCACAGGTTGAGGTCCCCCCATGGGCATTTCCCTTAGAGGATATATCTGAGCTGCCCCTTTCTGACTTCTAGTCACGCGTTTAGGAGGAGGGGGGGGACCCTTGTTCCGACTCTGGTGGGGGAGTGGGCGCTCTGGGGACCTCTGGAGGGGCTGCGGGAGCAGGAGGAGGAATGTAAGGGGGGGGGGGGGGTTAGAAGGGTTTCGTCTAACTCCTCCTTCTTTTTCTTTTGTTTAGTTTTTATTTCATTCAGTGGGTAAAGTCTAGCTCCCGGTCTTTCTAGCCACACTTCCGCATACTGACTTTCCTCCGGGTTAAGGGGTTTTTTATTATTAACCCAGAGGTTTAATTGCTGTTTTACCCAATCCTCTTCTGACCCATAGACTGGCCAAAAGACATTTTTAGAAATCTTCTTCCCTCCCCATATCTTAGTACAATATTCTATCATTTTCTGCTTATCTTTCCTTAGGGTTGCAGGGAAATATCTCCAATTGTCTAAGATATATGCCAGAGGGGTATTCCTAGGTACAGTGGGTACCCTTCCCATGGGAGTCGAAGGCTTGCTGCCCTTCGCCCCCATCTTCTGGATTATCCACACACACACACTCACTCGCTCCCCTTGTTCCTGGCCCAGTCCCTCGCGGGAGATGGGAAACGCAGTACTTAAGAGTCCACACTTGCTTGGTTCAGTATATCGAACCTCTCATTTGTTATAATCCAGGAAACCCAATCCCGCCCGAACGGCAAACCCGCGAACAAATTCGCAATATACTTACGCGTCCTGCGTCTTCGTCCGGACTCCCGTGCACAGAATTTTTATGGGATTTTACCGGTCTCTCCTTTGCTCACTATTCTAGAATTTAGGTTCGTCGGTAAGGTTGAGGTAGGCTGTCGGTCACGGGGCCGCGGATTGCCGCGGGGCGCCTCCCCGGAGGACAGAAGCCCACCGTTCCTTATCCGAGTCACGGCACCAAAATTGTCATAAATTGCGACCACAAGGGATCATAATCCAATTAAAATTTTATTAATTATAGCAAGTAGAATATGAGCAAATACAGCGCTGGACGGCAGGGGAGTCTGCGCTCCACCAACTGCCGTACTTTTGGTTACAGTTACATTCCTTATATACATTTCATGTACCCTTTTCTTGTAAGTCTCCGCCTTGTCCTGTTTCTTCTTTCTTCACTGGTGTAAGTCTGTTATCATGCAGATTCGGTAGATCTTCTCAAGGATGACTGTCCTTTGATATGGAATGTCTTTTGATGTGGAGGAATGCAGCTATTGTTCTTCCTTTCCTTATCTAGGGAGTGATACCCATTACTTTTTCCCCCTTATTTAGTCAAGTGCCCTCTTTCCGGGACCTCCACACATAATTCGAGCAAGTATTGTCATTTACACAAGGCATGTTAACTCTCAACATCTCTTCCCCCTTCTTGATTTCCTGAACAAATTTAACCCGTTTATTACATAAGTGATCTCATGTCTTTTTGCAGTTTAATCTTTACACTGGGTTTGACATAAATCTTAATAAACAATATCATATTCATAGTTTCTCACATTAATAAGAGTGCTGAATTGCTACCATAAAAAAAACCAACTATTACAAAAATCTGACTTCACTCCAACATATTAAATGCAAAGGTACAGTTTGTATTCACTGGACACAGAAATATAAGTAATAGTTTGAAGATAAATACAAACCATGTCACTGTATGAGCAACAGTTTCCCTCCCCACACTGATGAGAAGCCTGAGCTACACAGTAAAGGCTAGAGTAGCCCAAAATAAGCACAACTGGGATTAGAAAGTTAATCGAATTATCGAATTAATCGAACTATGAACAGTAGTTTTTCTGGTTTAATTTTTGCCTGGTTTAGAGCAGACTCCATTACACTTAGACCATTTGTATTTATATGGCTGGATTTTCCAGTGGGATTTATGTTGCAGCCACCAATACAAAATAAATCAAGACTGTATGAAGCAAGAGAGAAACACTTAAGATAGCATTGAAGTAGTTAAATGAACCATCTGCAAATCACAGAGCAGCTTACTCAATGTCCCACAGCATGGAATATGGGAGGAGATCATTAGGAGTGCTAAGCTTTTACATCAAGCAGTATAAAAGGTGTTTATACATTCTAACAGCTGTTGCATAAGCACTTCTGAAGGATAGCCTGCAGGTTTCCTCCTGAATATTAAAGAAAATTTCATAATGAATTGAATCATGTTAATAACCTAAAGAACTTAATTGAACATGTGGTGCATTGAATTGTGTACTAGAGGTGACTTAACAGACTTGGGCTCTTGTCTCCATTCTGCTGATGAGTCGCAAGAAAAGCATAGTTTTTGTCTGTCATGGTTTAACCCCAGCCAGCAACTAAGCACCACACAGCTGCTTGCTCACTCCCCAACAGTGTGATGGGGGAGAGAATCAGAAGAGCAAAAGTGCGAAAACTCATGGGTTGAGACAAGACAGTTTAATAGGTAAAGCAAAAGCCACATGCACAAGCAAAGCAAAACAAGGAATTCATTCGCTACTTCCCATCAGCAGGCAGGTGTTCAGCCATCTCCAGGAAAAGCAGGGCTCCATCATACATAACAGTTACTTGGGAAGACAAACGCCATCACTCTGAACGTCCCCCACTTCCTTCTTCTTCCCCCAGCTGTATACACTGAGCATGACATCACATGGTCCAGAATATCCCTTTGGTCCGTTGGGGTCAGCTGTCCCAGCTGTGTCCCCTCCCAACTTCTTGTGCGCCCCCAGCCTGCTCACTGGTGGGGTGGGGTGAGAAGCAGAAAAGGCCCTGGCTTTGTGTAAGCACTGCTCAGCAATAACTAAAACATCTCTGTATTATCAACACTGTTTCCAGCACATATCTAAAATACAGCCCCATACTAGCTACTGTGAAGAAAATTAACTCCATCCCCGCCAAAACCAGCACATTCTCACATACAAAGTGAGAAAATGACAATACTTACGTGCTTTCTCATCTAGTAATGAGAAACGCAATATAAAAACTAAGCACAAAGTTATTTATAAACTGACACCTTAACAGAAAAGATCCAATAAGGTTATTGAAAAACACAGTAATTTTGACATTTTGTGTCTAAAGCTCATTTACCAACATTAAACCTTACTTAAATGATAACTCAGAATATTACGACAAGCTAACTTTCAGTTACCTAACACTTTCTTAAGCTCCTTATTTATGATATCTTTGTTAAAACTGTAGTAGCTACTTGAGCTAAAAGCAGTATCATTAGATCTCTGGGATTTGCATTATATTATACAGACCATTAACTTGATTTTAACTTCTTTTACTCTTTCAGCCACAGATTTGCCCCTTTCCTGCAGAGTAGTGCCACTAACCAACATCACTGCCATAAATTCATCCTTCTCTTTTTAATTTACCATATTTGTGTTAGGAACATTTTGTCTTCAGTATTCCAGCTGAAACAGCCTCTGGGTTAGTATCACATATACAGAAAATGTGAAACTGCGTTGTGAGGAAGATTAAATATTAGACATTTTTTCTGAAAATTAATAAATAAGTTTGAACCCATTATGATGCACTCCTACAATGATTACTAAACAAGTATAAAGCATAATTCATTTAGATAAAGCAAGTTCATGGGAACCAAACTCATTTTCAGTGTAAACCCAGTCAAAGTCCATGGAGTTACACCAGGAATTCAGCGTTTGACCTATGTTTCCTAAGTGCATGAAAATACAATAAACACTTTCTTATGAATAAGGCATTTAGTCATTAGAAATCTAGGTGACACTTCCAGGCATGACTGTCAGTTTGCCTCAGTAATTCCCTGCATCAGTATTACTACCAAGCTAACTTGGAGAATAAAACTCCTTTCAGAACAAATTGTCAGCTCACTTTTAGGACACTGAGATTAATTACAGGCTCTGACATCAATTTGTAGATCTTTAAACTGGTCAGTGATTTGCTACAGCAAATGCCTCTGGCTGCAGAGTGTAAAAACAAAACACCTCTCACAACATGCATCTGACTCAAAATTTTCCCAATATAATTGCAATTCTTTTTATGGTGGGTGAGGATATGAACTATGATTCATATGATCTCCCACAATCCTTTCTTCATAACACATTGTTTGAACAAGCACAAATGATTTGTAGGTTGTCACTGCTGATTCTCTAGGGAACAATCTATTTCGACTGCATGATGCTGAACATCTGCCATAGACACTTGAATTTTGAGAATACTACATTTGTAATAGCCTTTATAACATATATGAGAAATATATGGCCATAAGTAAAAGCTATTAAAATGCTTCTATTTTCACCTTCCTCGTGAATACTTCTGCTGGGGGCACATTAGAGGTTCACGATACATATACATACATTATGCATGTTTTGTAATTCAGGTTATTACATGATTTTTCATTTTCTGTGCACAGACAAGGATTTCAAGGATCTGACAAGGATCTCATTCTGAGGAACTCTCAACTTTCTGACCAAATTAGGAGATGAAGGAAAGGAAAGCAGGACTTTGCCGGACAAGATCTGGCATTCCCACAATTTTTTCAGATGCTACTTCATCACTCTAAATATTATTCACTACCTAAATCATAATAACATTAATGGACTCTTTCACCATAAAATTCCACAAGTAAGATCTTCCCTGTGGATTCTTCTGGGTTTGTGAAAGTATAACATTCCCTGTTGTCATGTAAGGAGAGTTACTACCGATGTGATGAGGCAAAGCATGTGCAAGGATGCCTACAAGTTTACAGAAACTCTCTTCTATTATGACTGGGGTTTTTTTGCAAGGCCCATAGCATCTAATGACTCTGCAAGGTGTGAGAAGTTTGGTTTAAAAGACCACAGGCTGTATTTTGAAAGGATTTGTAATTAAGCCTTGAGAGCATACATTGCCAGGAAAGAGGTCTCTAGTGACTAACTATCCCAATCTGTGCACAGAGGCACACTTGAACAGGGTGCTTCATCTCCAAGATATTAAAAAAAAAAGATCAGTTAGAGAACAAGTTTCTTTAGGCAATAAGGCATGAACTACCAACAGCAGTTAGGCTAAGGATATCAGGATGTCTGTATTCTTAACTTGCAACTCTTCCCTTGTGAACTAGCTGCTTAATTCTAGTTTTAAGCTCAGGAAGGACTATTTCTGGAACAGCAGCTTTATTATGAAAGACCTGTAAAACTTCTGCATTCAAATTATATTGAAATGTAAAGGTAGCTGAATACTGTTAGTTTCCATTGCAAATTTTAGCCTAAATAGATAAAAGATTTTAAAACAAACAAACAAAGAAACAAACCCCTTCGCTGTGAAATTTTCTTGAGACAGAGTTGTATGGTTCCCACAAAATATAACTTCTTTTAATTTAGTCCATGGGAATAAAACTTCGTATGCATTTGATACTATAGATGTATCAATGCATGTCATTAGATTACCTGCACAACAAAACTGCCTGTGAAAGTTCCAATGAACAGAATGTAAAGCAGATACAAAATAATGCCTCTCTATTAAAGGCAGGATTTAAACCTACCCTTTCTCTTCAGAAATATACCATGATTAATTCCTGCCATAATGCTATTGCTTCTGTTACTGGCTGGAAAAATCTACTTGGTCTAACAAGATATATTTTTTTTATTTCAGTACCTTTCATTTTATTCTAAGTATGTATTACTCTGTGTACTTGGAAAAATCTTCTAATTTTTTCTTAAGTTCACTGAATTAAGATGAGAAAGCTACCACTGAGCTGCTCTTCCTTCCAAAATACTGTTCTCTACAGAGTTGAAAGCCTACTCTACATAGTTTCTCTCTGAAAATGAGGACTTTACTAAGTCTTACTAACTTCCCAGTCTTTTTCTTATTTGAAAGCCACATTGAGTATCTTATTACACAATATAATAACAAGAACTGAAAAGAAAACATTCCACAGAGACTACAGCATGCATGGTTTGAATACTGGTTACCTTGACATTCTTCCTGTCTCCTCAAACTTTTAAGTAATATGTTCTTATAAGATAGTCAAATCTCACTCAGCTCCTTTTATACTTTGATATTCTGAAAGTCTTACACATTGAAGCTGTAAGTATGAGGTAAATCTGATTTGATCTGGGTGCCAGTATTATACTTGTGGTGTTCTAAAGCTCTTCTCCATTACATAGCTAGATATCGAAAAATGAATTAGTGCTAATTAAATAGATTCATCTCATTTTACCATTTGTTTTAGCATGAAAATTCACATTTTATAATGGATTTTCACATAGCACCCTCTCCTTTCAGAAGTGCTAAGCACTTGCATTTGAAGTCAGTGGAAGTTATGGATGCTTCATGCATCTGAAAAGCAATCCCTTGATTTTATGAGCATATTCGGCACCATCTATTAGAAAATTAAGTAAATACATCATCACATTATTTTTCTTCTTGCACTTTGAGTCCTGATAATGCCCTGTGTCAGGGATTAAGATTTCTTCCTACCGTTATGATCAGAATTTTAATATTACTGTAGCATTCAAGGGTCCTGATCTTGCATAAACACAGAAAGACGTATTCTTATTTTGTGTAAAAAATATATGAACAAACTCCTAGCACTGCTATTAAAATCTCAGCCAGTACTTACTCTGCTGTCACCTTCATCAGCAGCATCCAGGGTGATTATCACTCAAGTAAAAAGGTTGTCACAGCAATAGCAGGTCCAGCCTAGAGGAGGGCATGACATATTAAGCTAGCAAATTAAACACAGTCCAAGTAAAGAGGTTTTCTCATATTCAGGAATGCCAAATCAGGCTATCAGTGTGATAAAGTATATTAAAGCCCCACAAATTCCATTTTCTATAAGACTTCATGCATTTTGTCATTTGGAGTATCTTGTGTCATTGATGTTCTAACCAGCACTTTGTCTGTCAGAGTGTCTGCCTGGTAAATGGTGACGGCTATTCAGTGTGGATCTAGAGATGCAAGTTCCAGCATAATCATAGTAACAGGATTTCTAAAGACGGCATGAACATGCAAAAGTTTTGATGAACTGTCCATCCTGGAGGGGAAACATGGCCTTTATCTAATGTGCCTGATAAAGAAGGTCAGAAAACAATTGCTTCTCTTCCAATGTAACCAGCATGATCTGCAGGTAGTTGCAATGATTTATACATTGAATTGGGAAATTAAATCAAGATGAGCTTTCCAGCCCTTCCTTCATCTTCCTGAGTAGCAATTCACAGAGGTCAAACCATATCTGCAGGGTACTTAGTAAACAGCCCTCTTAAAACTGCCTCTGCAGTGGAAAAAACCCAGAAGCAAATATGGAAGAGAATCTGTGCAAAGATGGCACTTTTTTCCCTACTGCTTTGCTTTAGGTGAAACCCCTGACTTCCATGAGCTTGAAGAGGCTAAAAGTTTGCACTAAGTCTGGTCTCTCAGGAACAAAACAGAAACGAGAGTAAAAATAGGAGGAAAGTAAAGTTAAAAGGTCATTCACTTTTTTTTTCTTTTTTTTTTTGGCTATGAACACAAAGGGTTTTTCTATCTCAACCTATTACGTCCATAACTACTATGTTATCATTTTTTCTAATTTGTTCCAGCAGGAAAAAAAGGAAAAAAAGTCATTCAATAATTCTCTCTGAGTTGTTTCTAGTATTCTAACAAGTTTCCCTTGTCTGTGAGAAATATAATTAATAATAATACCCTACATTTATCTAAGTCCCTTCAACTTTTGACATGTCCTTCTTCTTTGGAAAGTTTACAACTTGTAATTCCAAGGTACCAAATGTATCAGAAATAGACATATGACAACTTCCTAGAAAAGTGGAACATTTATATATTTATGTAGCTATATATAATACTTATATATTAGTAATAAACATATCTATTACTAATTATGCATATGATGCTGAAATATGTACAAGGCCTCCAAAGAAGCTGTACTTGATTCATACCCTTTGACAGATGGATAGAAACACACCTGTTTGTACCAGGAATAAAAACAGGAACATGATTTTATAGAACTCTAGAAGTGACATATGTATCATCACACAACTAGATTTATCTGGCTTTCCTTGCACTTTCACTACATAAAATTTAACATATCTTGCTGTCAAAGTCATTGCTGGACTAGTTTTCTGTCATTCATTCCTGCTATCAGATTAAGAAACAGTTTTGATTGTCTAAATTCTACAGCTAAATACCCATTAATTCTTAGATCAGCAGTTGCTGTTAAACTTTCCCCAAAAATGGCTAATCATTCCAAACAGAAACACACTGCAAGACATGAAAGTCTTTTCTTCATACAAAAGGGCTTTAATCAAGTTGTGTAGCTGTGCACAGGCCTAAGCAAATTCTTGGTATTGAGATATTACATAAATATACATTATGCTTTAGAAACTGAAAAATTCTAAATTTAAAGACAAAGTCATCATTTAATTTATTTCTGAATATAACTCCCAAAAACATCTTGGAGCTCAATGGAGCTTAACTTTGGAATGCAAACAGGAAATTGAAGTTGAAACTAAGAATCGGAAAGATAATGTTGGTAGGATTTTGAAATATATGCATATGCATACACAGCCCTTGCAATATGCCCTAGTAGGTCTAGTTAATTCTACCTACAATTTAGGAATGCTGCTGGATTCCACACTGACATAATGTTTTGAATAGTTACAATTAATTACTATTAAGTTATCCTTTCTAATATTCCTGTTGGTTTGGAGACAGTCCTATCCTACAGACTGATGATCCTTGTTTACTCATACCTCTGTCATTTTTCATCTGGATTACAGAAGTTCAACAAACCAAAATAAGGCACAAATAACCCTTAGGAAATTCTATCCAGGAAAACTGTCATCCTCCTCCTCTGTTGGGCAGGCTGCACAATCACACCAGACCTATCCTGAATCTTTTTATATACTCTACACAAGATTCTCATAGAACATAGATTCAACTTCAAAGCCTAGTCATGTCTTCAGATTATTCAACAGCCTGGACCAAATGCATCAATTAATCAGCTGCTTGTGGCTGAAGGCTGCGATAGACCTATCTAATCCTCAGCCACCATAAACAAAGCAGGAGACCAAACTTTCTCAGGAGTCACAGTAAAGCTGTGGGACCAGCTGCTGCAAAGCCATGTATGATATGCATGATTAGAAAGCTGCTCCCCACGAATTCTCTTATCTAACACAAAACAGTATGCATACCTACAAAAAAAAATCCCTTGCTCTCAAAAGATGAGCCAAAAAGCAAAACCCTTTAAAAAAACCCTTTGTATTACAAAAGCTGTCCTGCCCTGTAGAAAATAGTGAAAAAATAAACTACCTGTGGCAGATCTTCATTCTGTTTTTCATCAGTGACTTATGGAAGTGATCCCAAATGCTGTAGAGACGAAGCAGTCAGAATCTGAGAAAATGAGAAAATATTGTGAGGAAAGACTGAGGAAGGACTCTCCTCAGACAGTATTTTGTTTCAAAGCCTCGCTCAAACTAGGAAATTATTAACAGAAAACATTCATCTAATTAACCCATTTTTCAGTACATACAATAATGAAGACTGCATACAAGAAGAAAAACAAATTAATGAAGTCAAAAGTGCTTATGAAACTTAATGCAGTGTCTTCCAGTTTCAAACACTATCTTTCTCAATTTCATGACCTATCCAGAGATGGTCATCTCATTCCTTGATACATCTCTAAATTTCTGCCAGAGGGTATTACATATTTCTGTTTTGTTTCATTTTACTATGTGCTGTTGAAACAAGACTAAAATTACCTGTACTTTCTCAAGCACCCAGAACAGTTTTTCCTCTTTTACATAAAGTTGAATGTAGTCTTTGGGAACTGACAGAGAAGCCAACAAATACAGGATAACTCTCCCCAACCATCAAGAACCAAGGAGAGCTAATAATGAGCCACACTCACTGTTACCTTTACAGATGTGTATGAAGTGCATTTTTAACGTATGTGTTACATGGGGTTAGAAAAGAGTTATATCTCAGTACTACCTGTCTGCAGGAAGAAGTTCATTTATTATAGCTAAGTGATTTGATTAAGAAATTTGTTTACAGCCATTTTAAGTGTGATACCCATCAGTAGCTGCTATATTCATCTTTGGTAAAAGATAGTTTACTGTCTTGCCAGATGAAAACTCTGTCTAGCTATGCCTATGGGATATCAGTATTTCAAAAGCATCTGTGTATGTCAAAATAAGGCAAAATTATAGTAGCTAACAGTGTTCTAGAAGCATTAGAAACTAATATAATAATTATCAATTTGCAAAATTACAGTAAAAATGGAAATAAAATACAAACAGTTGAATTTCAAAATAATTTTACTTTCTGATGTATTTTGGCCTTGCTCTGATACAGGGACAGCTTTTAGGATACTATTGAACACTGCAAGCATGAGAACACAGTTCAGAACAGCCCTGATTGCCCAACACGATCTATATTCTTGGGCAAGAGCTGTGTATTTCATACATTATTCACAACTTGCTGCAGTCATTCAACAAGGTCAGTACATGCCCTACCTTACAGTAATGGAAAAAGATGATGTATATTTAGGGATTAAGACAATACAAAAACGTGAGCTGTACTCTGCATCAATTTTAAAGTCTCAAGTTGCTTTTGGAGCCTGGTTCTGCGTTTAGTTAGAATAGATACTCAATAACAACCTGCAAGTGGGTTGATCTGACTGATGGGGGTTACTATTTGTATCCCCTACCAGCTCCATGCAGTTAATAACAAGAATAACCAACTATACCGCAGTTATAAATCAAGATCCATCCACATACCAGGCTTTAACTTCACAACATGCTATATGTTTATTTATACTTCAATCCACTTTTATCTGATTTCCCTCTCCAGTGTCTTTTGCTGTCGTAGGGCTCATTCTAACCTCAGGCACTCTTTCCTTATTCTCCTATCAGCTTAGATTTATGCATATTCTTCTCTGGGATCACCAAAGCATTTTCTGTTATCTTCCCAAGTTCAAGAGAATTCCAATCTGCCTCCTAGTTTCTTCCAAGTCTCACTTTCTGCCATGGCTAACAGGAGTACAGTTTTCTTTACCTGCCACCACATCTCAACTTTGACTTAGATGGAAAATCCTTAGGGGTGAAAGGATAACGTGATGTCACTGGCAGTTTCAGAGTGAGGATTCTGCTACCAAAGGAACCAATTACCATCATTTTCTAGTATAGTTTCACTGTGATGAGAAAAAACAAGAGAAAGATAGCTGCTGCATAAATGACCAATTACATAACACTGATGGAACAAGAAATGTTTGTATTACTCACTTCTAACATTAATACATTTTGTTAAAGTATCTTTTCAGTACCTCTTTAAGAAATTACAAAGCATAAAAGAGGACAGACACTTTTACATGGCTTAACCAGCATGTTTAGCACAGACTGTGCATCACCATTTAATAATAAGCCATTTGATCTTATTTGAGGTTTCAGTGGAATGTTGAAGTGAGCCTGAATTACTCAAAGGCATTCTGCAGACTATACCAGAAGGGATTTTTATTCAGAGGTTTCTGGGATTATCGCATGAGTCATCTCTTAACTGATAAGCAAACTTTTAAAATAAATGAGAGAAATTTACTGGAGTTAGCATGACAATAGAGACAAGCAAGAAAAATAAACCACATCTTCCACTTAAGCTGCCTCACATCTTTTTCTTCATTATGAACTTCTGGTAAATGCAATTTTACAGAACACTGTACTATATGAATTCCTCCAGGACTGATTTAGAGATTGTATATTAATGCTTTGCAATTTGTAGGAAGAGTACAAAAGAACAGAGACACTATAGACTTTGGAGCATTAAGTTTTTTGTGTGACCTAACATTGGCTATTATTCTAAACTAACTTTTTCATAGGATATATGTTAGTTGCATATTTTAAGTTTTAAAACAAAACAAAACTTTGATTGAAAGCATACTACCACCACTAAATTTTCCATTAGATTGTTTTCTAGTGTTTTTTACAGACCTGATAATTAATTCTGCACTGATTTTAATTTTAAAAGACTTCAAAAGATAAAATTTCCACTAAAACTTCTCTTGATATAGCAATGGTGGTCAGGGATTTCCCTGCTATTTGTTTCCACAATTTAATTCTTCATTATTGTATAAACATTTATATTTTCCTAATAAAGCCTGCAGAGCTAACTCTTCAGGCATTCTACCACCAAATAATCTGTAAGGATGTATTCTAGTTTTAGTTAAACTGACTTAAATCTGGAAGGAGTTTACTGACAGCCTTTACTTATATTTTGCACGGTTTTTACCCTACCATAATGATTTTAAAAGCCTTCTTAGATACACTAAATCATTCCAGTTTTATCAAAAGTTTCATTGAAACAACAGAGTTTGTATTCAAGGTGCAAGTGTTAGTAGAACTGATATTATATATATACACAAACTCAACAGTCCATTTCATTTGCTCTTTCTGTTCTCAGAGGGTAAGATCCACCTATGTTCAAAGATCCATGGTAAAACCTACACATTATTTATAACATATCCAAAATTAGATGTACTGCAATATAAACAAGAGGGAGGGAAAAAAGCCCATACAATATAAGAAATTAGAAATAACATTTTTGCAGATCCAAACAATGTGCTGAAATTAGATCACGCAAATAAATGCCAGTGCAATTCCAAATAAGATAAGCATCAAGCAAAAAGGAGAAAATAAAAATAATTCAAAGTTTCTTTAGATTACCCCTTTACTTTTATATTATTATTCCCTACTATTATGTCCTGCAAGTTTAATTAGGAAAGGCATGTTGGTATCAGTGCAAGGTCTTGAGAATATGACATAATCTGATGTGAAATCTTAAAAAATACAATCCTTATTTTTCAGGCCAGTTATTTCTCCACAATATTCCACTGCATTTTATGTTTATACTTTATTGGCAATTCAACTGCAATTTTGAAGTAAAACAAAAAGGAAGCATTTAACATTTAAAATAAAAATCAAAGTTTGTTTCAAATATTTCCCTTAATTTCTGTTTGCTTGTTTTATCTTAATTTGTGTTCTATGTGTAGACACTGAAATGTACAACTGAAATATTACCTACAGGACAATAGTCCAAATATCACTATATGAATTCTAATGGATTAATATATCTTTTATCATCTATTTTAAAAGGGCTTCCTACAAAGACTCCTAAAGACTAGATAAGAACATATTTTTAAAAATTTTAAAACATGCCCAGTACTAGTATGCTAGAGAATAGAATTGAGAATAGAATTTATTTCATGAAAATGAACAGTGACCCTAAAAGACAAATGTTTTATTTTATATAATTTGGTAGATAACATCAAAAGACTACTAAGCTGTTACTGCATGATTGTCTCCAGCTGATATATAAAAAAAGGAAATAGGTTTATTTTCAAAGCAGGGGATGTTGATGTTGTGACTATATTCTTTCTTAATAATTTTATTTCTACCATATACAATGACTTACATTGTTCTTAACATTTCTTTAATGAACAAATACTGGAGCAGTAAAGTGACACTTGCCCATTGCTGTCTTGTGTCCTGAATGATGTACAGAACACAACCATAATGGGTGTTTCAGTCTTCTGTAGTCTACCTGATTCAAAAAATTACTTTTTAAGTTCCTTGTGTAGTGTTGTAATATGCCTGCTCTGCCTAGATGAAGTTGGGGGAGAGTGTAAGGGTGGTTTTCCTTTAATTCTTTACCCCAAATACAGATCAGCTCTCCAAAACTTTGGTGGATTAGATAAATGTCTTTTGGTGAACTAAAGTAATCATCTTCAAGCAGTAAGCCCATGATTTCTTTGGAAAAGAGAGGAGAAGGAGAAGATGTAAATCTAAATAACTGTAGGTTAAACTGAGGTCTGCAAAAGTAATTTCTACATTTAGTCCATCTATCAGTGCTGCAGATGTTTTATTAACTTGGGGAAATATCTATGACAGCATGCTATTTTTCCAGACAGGAGACTCCTGAATGAAGGACAATGTGAGAAAGACTGATGCATAGGATTATGTGTGTCACTGAAGGGGAAAAAAAAAAAAAATAGAGAGGATAGGCAAAAGGTTATTAGCTTAGTATGGACCTAATCAAGAACTGAGGTGGGGCAGAGGATTTACTAAACAGAATTTTCTTTCATGATTTTTTCAGTTGAGAGTTCTCCACGGTAGCCTTTCCTGTCAGTTACACAGGGAGTGAAGAGGTCCAAGATAAATTCCTAGCAAGCAGGCTCACTGGCTCTCTCATGAACCAGAATCACCCAGGAGGTGTTGAAGACATCACCTTTGCATTCCAACATCCATTTCTGAGGACATCACTGATGATAATGTACCAGATACCATTATTATGCCACACAACCATCTGACTCCAAACAGTAACACCCCATTCCCTAGAATTTCCATTCAACTCTTAAGCAAATTTCTAGTTAGAATAACAAAATCAGCTTTGCTTTTCTGGGATTCCAACTTCAGTCCAACCAGAAGTCTAAATAAGCACTTCACTTACATAAAATAAAATGCTTCATAAAACATAACAAAATCCAGCACAGTTTACCATGACTGGCCCACCCTGATTCATATAATTTGAATATTTGCAATTAAAGAGGCTCATTTTAAAAAAATATTTTAGATGCATCACTGACTTCAGTGACAGTGTCACAATATTCTAAAATAAACAAAACCAAGACATACATATATAAACATATAACTAGATATAACACAACATAATATAGTAGGAAATGTATTGTCAGAAATATTGTATCATAAACTGACACATTTGGCCTTGTCATTCTGTTGGTTATCACCCTAAATTACTGGCTATTTCAAGGCATTTAACAACTTATATTCCTTATTCACACCGCCATTCGTCTAAAAGGAAGAAAGCTGTGATTGTAAAAGATGCTTCAAGTGAGCAGGCCACTCACTCCAGTAACAGGAGTGAGCCCTCAGGAAGCAGGAAAAATAAGGTATGTATCCCTCAGGTTTTGACATATTTCACTTTTTGTAAAATCCTCTTTCTCTTGGAGACCACACAAATTTTGGGAAATTTATAATCAGAATAAAATATGGAAATTCACAAACAGAACATAATGACAATGCCTGTTTGTGTTTGCAACAAAATGAGTTAGTTCCATACCTTGACATATTAGCCCCAGGAAAGAAAGAATACTATTCAGTCTGATTGTCAGATCTGTCTGCAGTAAAGCTCACTGTCAGGTATGCAATGAGCTCACAGGGACATGTGTTCCCTTACTATCTTCCAGCAGGATTATCTGAGGTCATGCTAATTGGACAAGCAGAAAGTTCTGAACATCTACCTGCACTCACCGCATATGACTGTAACCAGGGGTGACTGAAAACTAACTGATTTTAACTGGCAAGTGGCTACCAAGTGTTCCAGGTTTTTTTCTAAAAAAAAAAGAATCTGAGAGCACATTAAGAAAATTTTCCTTTGTGATTTCAGTTATTTGTAGGATTGAAGAATTTGAGGGCTAGGTAAAGCAACAGGGAATTTACTGCCTCTTTACAGTTTTGTCTTTTTTAGCTTTTGGTTCATAATATTGAGGTATTCATTCCCTCTTTTTAGTCTAAAAGAAGCATTATTTTAAAAAACAACAACACACAATGACAACTAAAAATCCCAAGACATTTGGGAAAGCTGCTATTCCAAAGACAGTGATATAAACCACAGCATGAGATAGCCCAGCTGAGAAACAGAAAAATTACCAATAATTATGGGGGTAGGTAAGAAAACTAAAAACTGGGAGGAAAAAATAATGTTACAAGGATTAGTCATAGGAAGTACTGAGGTGAAGAGCTAAAAATGTATTTGCTGTGTTTAGACACAAAATTTGTGTCTGAAGGTGATATCAAAGCTGTGTTTGCTCTAAATCTCATTTAGCAATCATCAAGCAAAAGGAATATAGAATGATCTCATTTTAAAATGTGACAGAGTTCAGGACACTCCATGGTTTAAAGAAGCTTTGAGTTAGATACAGATGAACAAGTCTAAGCGTATAAAAAATACTCCTACTCCTTTGTGGAGCAGCCCCTTCCCTATGTTTTTACCATACCTTTCTATGTAAATATCTTTATAATGTGCTTTAGGAGAGGTTGTAATTAAAACAAACCAAGCAGAGTCAAAACAGTTACTGTCTTACCAGCTTACAACACAGTTAAGTAAAATAAATTATGAACCTAAGGCTAGTAATAATTTCTATTTATTAAATAAGAGCACTGCATGTGAGATACAATGAAACAAGCAGTAAGGGAAACAATAGAATATTGTTTCGGAGTATTAAAATATTCAGTTAGAGGTGATGCTTTGAGACATCTGTATTAGAAATATACAGAGGTCAAACAAATATCTGGTTCTGAATTTTATCTTTGTGTCCATAAAAACGCACTTGTTTCATGGGAAGCCCTTTTTGTATGGATCCAGGCAAGGCTTTTGCTAGCTATGAAACATATACTAGATCAGTTTCTATTTTTATTCATGTGGGGTGTAAAGTAGCTGTTTGTTCTGTAAGGATATAGGAAGCTGATTCAAATGCCAACAGACCAGCCCATGCTGAAATCATAGTGCCTTAGATGCTCCAAAAGCCATACACCAGCAAGTTAAAGCCTTATAGTCCAAAACTTCAGTAGTGTAAGGCACTTAGTACAAGCCCATAGAAAGTAAAAATGCAATACTTCATACTTTAATGAGATCATGAAAGGTAGGAAATATGCAGGAAGATAAGACAAAATGGCCATTCTTTTCTTGTGACGTAATGAACAAGAAGGTCCAGAATTCCAATTACAGTGAGAAGTTAACAGCACCCAGTGATCCTCAAGGCCTCAGTTTTCTCTTTTGCCCTCCCCAGTCAGCTCATCTGAACAGCCTCTGTTTGATGGGGGGTAGAAAGGAGGGGAAATATTTTTTCCTTCAGGAGGGAAGCTCTTTCTCTGCTTGAACCCAGGGAGCCCATGAAGGCCTCCCATGAGATCTCCCCCTAACTATTATAGAGAATCCTTTGGCAATCTCTGCTCTTCCCAGACACTGACATGAATTGAGTATGTACCATTTTTTAAAGAACAAGTACCTAAAAATTTTACATTAGAAAAGCTTGGATTGAGGGAAAATAAAACTTTTCTCACAGACTACATTTGTTAGCTATGAAAATAAATGAAGATGCTACAGTGCTGTAGCAAGAGCAGAGGCCTGTCGCACCCATAAAGTAGAAATATATTAAGCAGGATACAATTAATATTTGCTTTTCTTGAATTAAGGCATAGGTATTCTAAATTAACATAAACGTACACTGCCATTGTGTATAAGCATTTTGTAGCACAGTTAAGTGTAATATATAACAACAAAAGGGACAAGGAATATAGAAACAGCAATAGTGTGAGAGGAAAAATAGGGAAGAATGATTCCATCTTCCTTCAGCAAAGAGCTTTATAGCCTGACCATCTCAACCTCAGTGACTAAGACCAAGCACCATATCCATTGGCACTAACTACACAGCTCTGTGGTACTACTATTAATTTAGGATAAGTTTGTTAATAAGAATTGACTGCTTTGAAGTGGTGCTAATGATTAATAATGTTTAAGAACTAACCACTGGCAATATGTATTGTTACTAAATGTCAGTCTAGTATAGTTCAGCTTTGAAGCTTCAAACTGGCCTGATTTATCAGATTCTAAATATTCTCATTGCTGCCATCTCTCACTCTTATTCTCTAACTTGCATATACTTACAATCACTTGCAGCTGAGCAGGTAAGAAAAACATTGCTGCAAAATAACCTGTGAAAATATTGAAGTTGCAGGCTTGGTAACAAATTTTTCTCTCACCAAAGTTTACAAGTCTGCATTTCTAGAATTTAGAAGGAAAATACTGACCTTTTTTACCAGCAGTTCTGTCAAGTCTCAAGCTGTCAGTAAGAGACCTCTACGGAGTTCTGATGTTGTACCTTCAATATTGGCATTAACTGAATCTGTAATAGAGCGCAGCAGTGTCTTTCCTGCTTTGGGACTCCACGCAACAGCAATAGCCACAGCCCAGAGCCACAGTACCCTGCATCCCACTAGAGTCTGTGCCCAGAGGGGCTTTGCTGGAAAGCACACCCTTTTCCCATCAAACAATCTTATCTCCTTCCTCAGGCATTTCTCTATCACAGTCCAGGGCACCTATATCTCCCTTCACACCTCCTCCCAAAATGCAGAGTCTAAAGCACTGGATTCACAATATTCAAGCATCTGTGCTGTTATTCCCCACAAGTACTGCCTTATAGCTTGGCATAAAGTAGAAATTTTACGTAATAGTCCATCTTGTTTCAGGAAAGGATCAATAACATTGTGGGAACAGATTCTCTTTTTACCATGTGGGTCCAAGGAATTTAAAAAGAGGAAAAATATTATTACTGATACAAGTGTGTGTATTGGTTTTGTTTGGCAAGGTTTTGGTAGCGGGGGGGGGGGGGGTTACAGGGGTGGCTTCTGTAAGAAGCTGCTGGAAGCTTCCCCTGTGTTCGAGAGAGAGCGAGCCCATACCAGCCGGCTCTAAGACGGACCCGCCGCCGGCCAAGGCCGAGCCAATCAGTGATAGTGGTAACGCCTCTGTGATAACATTTTTAAGAAGGAAAAAAAGTTGGGACGGGGAGAAACTGTCGCCAGAGTGAGAAGTGAGAACATGTAAGAGAAACAAGCCTGCGGACACCAAGGTCAGTGAAGAAGGAGGGGGAGGAGATGCTCCAGGCGCGGGAGCGAAGATTCCCCTGCAGCCCGTGGGGAAGACCCTGGTGAGGCAGGCTGTCCCCCTGCAGTCCAGGGAGGTCCACGGTGGAGCAGATATCCACCTGCAGCCCATGGAGGACCCCACGCCGGAGCAGGTGGGTTCCCGAAGGAGGCTGTGACCCCATGGGAAGCCCACACTGGAGCAGGCTCCTGGCAGGACCTGCAGATCTGTGGAGAGAGGAGCCCACGGAGCAGGTTTTCTGGCAGGACTTGTGACCCTGTGGGGGACCCGCGCTGCAGCAGTGTGCTCCTGAAGGACTGCACACCGTGGAAGGGACCCATGCTGGAGCAGTTCGTGAAGAACTGCAGCCCGTGGGAATGGCCCACGTTGGAGGAGTTCGTGGAGGACTGTCTCCCGTGGGCGGGACCCCACGCTGGAGCAGGGGAAGAGTGTGATCAGCCCTCGTCCTGAGGAGGTGAAGCGGCAGAAAATAACGTGTGATGACCATAAACCCCATCCCTGTCCCCCTGTGCCGCTGGGGGGGCTTGGTGGTGAAATCCGGGAGGGTAGTTGTGCCCGGGAAGAAGGGAGGGGTGGTGGGAAGGTGTTCTGAGATTTCATTTTATTTCTCATTACCTTGCTCTGGTTGATTTGTAATAAATTGAGTTAATTTTGCAAACTGAGTCTGTTTTGCCCGTGACGGTAATAGTGAATGATCTCTCCTGTCCTTATCTCGACCCACGAACCCTTTGTTATATTTTCTCTCCCCTATCCAGCTGAGGATGGGGGAGTGATAGAACGGCTTTGGTGGGCACCTGGTGTTCAGCCAGGGTCAACCCATCACAGTGTGTTAATTTAACCTCAACAAGTCAGGTTAAGCTTGCAGGATATAGGATATCTGCTGTCCTACACCGGCTTAATTTGCTGCTGAACTTCTAATAGAGCATTTACCACAAGGGAAAAGGAGAATGTATGTGCAACTGTGGCAACATAGAGGAGTTTCCTTGGAGAATGAACTTAGACCCCAGACTTGTTCCGTGCTGCACCACCAGTACACACTTGCTGTAAAATAACAAGTATTGCCCCTCTCCACTGTGTCGCTCACCTCTCCACTTCCTGAGCACGTTTCTTCACTGTACAGCAGGCATAATACTTTCTACAGCAGTCACTCAATTTGCTACAGTGGTAGCAAAAAAGAGAAAGGGCAAGCTGACTTATTACTCCTGTCTTGGGCTACATGGTATGGCTATTTGTGGCTCAGACACACTGTTCTGACAAGTGTGGCCTCTGGACCCCTCCAGTATAGTGAAGGAAGAACATATGAAGCAGTAAAGAGTTCAAGGACCTTTGGCTTTAAAAAGTTTGCACTATCGCTTATGCCATTGCCTGTGCAGCCTGTATTTGATCATTACATTGTTTATCCTTGTGTGCAAATCATATTTTAATGACAAATGTTATGAATAGTAAGAGTCATTAGAAGCAGAGAGACTATATGAATAAAATTAATGAAAAGGCAAAAGCAAGAGAGACTTTCAGTGGAGAAAAAGCAGAGCTTTGTTTACTGATGCTTTTTTTCTTCTAGGTGCAGGGAGTTGCTACATCACTTGATTCATTTTTAAATGGCCCCCAAAACACTGAAGAAAAAAATGCAGAAAAGCTTTACACTGGCAGTGTAGTGGACTAGTTGAACAGATGACATTTATTTCTTGCACCTGCTCTTCTCTAAAATCTCTTGCATGTAATGTATTCAATCAATGCTGTTTACAGCATTGTTTTATTTTTGATAAATCTGCAGAGAAATTCTGTTTAATCCCAAGGCCGATATGGAGTTCAGCAGTTTCTGCATTCCATATTCCTTTAGAATTCAGTTTTCTATTTGAAGCAAAGGAAAAACTGTTAAAGAGAATGCATGTTTCCTGCTTTTAGAGGTAGTCCTCCCCATGCAAGGCAGCAGCAATAAAACAACAAAACCCAGACTCAAACAGGCATAAGGAACTGTGGTTCCAATTAAAATCATATCAGAGTGGCATTGAGAGAGACTGAGATAGCACTGAGAGCCCAAGGATATAGGAGGTCAGCTTATACATAATTAATATGTTAATCTTATATGGCATTTCATTGAAATGTGTTATTTTCTCAAATACATCCAGAAGGATGATAAGCTGTCTTTTCAAGTGGTTTTATGTGCATGTGCTCAGCATTCCATATTTCAATAATAAATACAATAGAATGACAATGTTTTAACCACTTTTTAACAACTCTCCTAGCACTCTGGGATTTGTTTACTTTGCCATATGCTATTTAGTGGCACATTTATGATCAATCAGAATGTTCAATCACAAGAATCTAAAAATACCAAATGGCATTTTTTTCTTCACAAAGGAACCACAAGAAACTGACTCTTCAGAAGTAGTTCAGATATTTCCAGTGTTTGGGGTTTAATTCAAAGTTCAGGGGTAAGAATGAATGCCTTCTGATTCATTTAACAGATGTGCATTTTTTCTTTTGCTAATTATAAACAAAAATTTGTTCAAGGTCTGCCTTAAAATGTAGAATTTGATAATTCCTTAGTATAGTGGAGTGTTAAAACTATTTTGTGTTTTGAATACTGTTAAGAGAATCCTCACTTATAGTGAGATATTTTATGAGGAACACTTACAAGCACTCCTGTACTGCTTTGCTATTTGTGTGACACTTGCTGCCTTCTATTTCCCAAACAATCTCTGAGACAATAATAATTATCAAGATGCTTTTAAAAAAAAAAAGTCTCTGAGGAGGAGCTATATTATAAAGTGGTTTTATTGAGGTTGCAAATGGTAAAACATGTATTTAACTGAAACGATATGCCAGCTCAGAAGGCTCTTGGTCTGCATATGGTATCAAAAGAAAATATCTTGATACAAATACAAGGAGCAAAGCCAGTGCCTCACTGAATACTGTGAACAATATTAATAGGAAGAACTTGATGCTGACCTTGAACACATAAAAATATCCAGTGCTGTATGTCAGTGCTGACTAGTGGGATGATGTTGACCTACATTAACATTTGATTACCTTTTGGCACTGTTTTTAAGCTGCGCCAAGGTAACATTCAGTCATTACTAATTTCTTTATTGTGCCTGTTTAAAAAAGAGCCATCCAGGTCAAAATCAGACAAAGGAAGAAGAAATTAAATAAACAACAAAATGTACTTAAATTTAGATTGAAGAGATACGTTAAATATTCATCATGGAGTATTTATGATAATAGCACATTTTTCTATTCTCAGCTGCTGTGATCTTTTGTTATGCAAAATGTAAAGTTACATAAGGTTTTTATTAAAATCCTCACCAAGTAGCTATTTTCAATACTGCCTACAGCTAATCCTAGAAGGTGGAGGTAGTACAAATTATTTCAAAAACTTTTATATATATATATATATATATATATATAGTTTCAGGATCACTTAGTAAATTACCTCCTTCTAAGGCATAACGGTTTGGCATCTTTAACTGGTTCAGTAAATTACCAAATGACTTCATACTTAGCATGACAATTGCATTACTGCCAGACTGTCAAGAAAGTAAAGAGCTTCAGGAAGCCAGAAGTCAATGTCCTCAGAAGCGTACAGGCATTTAAGCAAAAGGGGAAGTCTAGTGGGCATAATCTGGCCATTGTCATACTGAGCTTAACAGTTTCCTCAGCCTTCACTCCAATGTCAACAGCAGAAAACTGTGGTCTGGAGACTTTCCTCCTTCCTCACTGAGCTCGCCATCAAATACTTACATCATTCTAGACTCAGAAAACAAAGAGAAGACTCAAGGAGCAAACTAAATAATAGTGACTAGGGAAAGTATATCCACCACCACCAGACATAGAATCCTAGCATAAAACCTAAATCTAATACTCAACACCTGGCTTCAACAGCTAATTATCAGCTCCCCTGTTCTTTTAGAATCATAGAATCATTTAGGTTGGAAAAGACCTTCAAGATCATCGAGTCCAACCATCAACCATGCCCACTAAACCATGTCCTGAAGTGCCTTGTCTACATGATTTTTTAATACCTCCAGGGATGGTGACTCAACCACTTCCCTGCGGAGCCTGTTCCAATAACTGACAACCCTTTCAGTAAAGAAATTTTTCCTAATATCCAACCTAAACCTCCCCTGCTGCAACTTGAGGCCATTTCCTCTCGTCCTATCTTCAGCCACCTGACGGAAGAGGCCAGCACCCACCTCGCTACAACCTCCTTTCAGGTAGTTGTAGAGTGCAATAAGGTCTCTCCTCAGACTCATTTTTTCCAGGCTAAACAGCCCCAGCTCCCTCAGCCACTCCTCACAGGACTTGTGCTCCAGGACCCTCACCAATTTGGTTGCCCTTCTCTGGCCATGCTCCAGCACCTCAATGTCTTTCCTGTAGCGAGGGGCCCAAAACTGAACACAGGACTCGAGGTGCGGCCTCACCAGTGCCAAGTACAGGGGAACAACCACCTCCCTGCTCCTGCTGGCCACACTATTTCTGACGCAGGCCAGGATGCTACTGGCCTTCTTGGCCACCTGGGCACACTGCTGGCTCATATCCAGCCGGCTGTCAACCAGCACCCCCAGGTCTCTCTCTGCCGGGCAGCTTTCCAGCCACTCTTCCCCAAGCCTGTAGCGTTGCATGGGGTTGCTGCGACTGAAGTGCAGGACCCAGCACTTGGCCTTGTTGAACCTCATACAATTGGCCTCAGCCCATCAATCCAGCCTGTCCAGATCCCTCTGTAGAGCCTTCCTACCCTTGAGCAGATCAACCCTCCCTGCCTACTTGGTGTCATCTGCAAACTTGCTGAGGGTGCACTTGATCCCGTCATCCACGTCATTGATAAAGATATTAAACAGAACTGGCACCAGTACTGAGCCCTGGGGAACACCACTTGTGATCTGCTGCCTAGTGGATTTACCTCCATTCATCACAACTCTCTGGGCTCAGCCAGCCAGCCGGTTTTTTACCCAGCAAAGAGTACACTTGTCCAAGCCATGAGACGCCAGCTTCTCAAGGAGTATGCTGTCAGAGACAGTGTCAAAGGCCTTACTGAAGTGCAGGTAGACAACATCCACAGCCTTTCCCTCATCCACTAGGTGGGTCACCTGGTCATAGAAGATCAGGTTGGTCAAGCAGGACCCGCCTTTCATGAACCAATGCTGACTGGGCCTGATCCCCTGGTTGTCCTGCACATGCCATGTGAGTGCACTCAAAATGAACTGTTCCCTAATCTTCTCCGGTACCGAGGTCAGGCTGACAGGCCTGTAGTTCCCCAGATCCTCCCTCCAACCCTTCTTGTAAATGGGCGTCACATTGGCAAGCCTCCAGTCCTCTGGGACATCCCCTGTTGACCAGGATTGCTGATAAATGATGGAGAGTGGCTTGGCAAGCACCTCTGCCAGCTCCCTCAGTACTCTTGGATGGATCCCATCTGGTCCCATAGATCTGTGAGCGTCCAGATGGCGTAGTAGGTCACTAACTATTTCCTCCTTGATTAAGGGCGGTATATTCTGCTCTTCATCCTTACCTTCCAGCTCAAGGGGTGGAGTACCCTGAGGATAGCTGGTCTCCCTATTAAAGACTGAGGCAAAGAAGGCGTTAAGTACCTCAGTCTTTTCCTCATCTCTGGTGGCAGTGTTCCCCTCTGTATCCAATAAAGGATAGATATTCTCCTTGGCTCTCTTTTTATTGTTAACACATTTGTAAAAACATTTTTGTTGTCTTTTACAATAACGGCCAGATTGAGTTCCAGCTGAGCCTTTGCCTTTCTAATTTCCTCTCTGCAGGACCTAACAAGATCCCTGTACTCTTCCTGAGTTGCCTGCCCTTTCTTCCAGCGATGATAAACTCTCCTTTTTTTCTTGAGTCCTAGCAAAAGATCCCTGTTCAGCCAGGCCGGTCATCTTCCTCGGTGGTTCATCTTGCGGTGCATGGGAATAGCCTGGTCCTGAGCCATTAAGATTTCCTTCTTGAAGAATGTCCATCCCTCCTGGACCCCTTTGCCCTTCAGGACTGTTTCCCAAGGGACTTTCTCAACCAGTGTCCTGAAGAGGCCAAAGTTTGCCCTCTGGAAGTCCATAGTGGTGGTTTTGCTGACCACCTTCCTTGCCTCACCAAAAATTGAGAATTCTATCATTTCATGGCCACTAAGCCCGAGACAGCCTCCGACCATCACACCTCCCACCAGTCCTTCCCTGTTTGTAAACAGTAGGTCTAGCAAGGCTCCTCCCCTGGTTGCCTCACCTACCTGCTGTGTCAGGAAGTTATCATCTTCCACGCACTCCAGGAACCTCCTAGACTGTTTGCTCTCTGCCGTGTTGTATTTCCAGCAGACATCTAGAAGAAGGGCAGACGATTCTGAGACTACTGCCAGACGCTTGTAGAATGATTCATCTGTCTCTTCAACCTGGCTGGGTGGTCTATAACAGACTCCCAGCACAGTATCTGCCTTGTTGGCCTTCCCTCTCATCCTCACCCATAAGCACTCCACCTTGTCATCACAATCGTGTAGCTCTGTACAATCAAAACGCTCCCTAACACAGAGACCCACCCCACCACCTCTCCTTCCGTGCCCATCCCTTCTGAAGGGCTTGTAGCCATCCACTGCAGCACTCCAGTCACGGGAGTCGTCCCACCATGTTTCCGTGATGGCGATTAAGTCATAACTATCCTGCTGCACGATGGCTTCCAGCTCCTCCTGTTTATTGCCCATGCTGCGTGCATTGGCATAGATGCATTTGAGCTGGGTTATTGAATCCACCCCCAACGTTGGCATCCTGCCCCCAGGCTCATCGCTGGTGCACCTAGTTTTATCCCTCACCCCCTTCAAACCTAATGTAAAGCCCTCTCTATGAGCCCTGCCATCTCATGAGCGAGGATCCTTTTCCCCCTTTGAGACAGCTGGACTCCATCTGTTGCCAGCAAGCCCGCTGCCGTGTAAACCTCCCCATGATCAAAAAAAACCAGAATTCCACCAGTGGCACCAGCCTCTGAGCCACATATTAACCAGGTGTGTTTTCCTGTGTCTTTCAGTGTATTTCCCTGCCACTGAAGGGTTTGAGGAAAACACTACCTGAGCTCCTGATCCTTCCACGAATCGCCCCAGTGCCTTGAACCCCTTTTGATTGCCTTTGGATTTCTTCCTGCAGTCTCATCGCTGCCAACCTGCACGAGCAATAGCAGGTAATAATCAGAGGTCCGAACCAGACCAGGGAGTTTCCTGGTGATGTCTTTTACCAGGGCCCCAGGGAGGCAGCAGACTTCCCTGTGGGATGGGTCAGGTCTGTATATCGGGCCCTCTGTCCCCTTCAGAAGGGAATCGCCTACAAGTTACCCTCCTTTTTCTCTTAACAGAGGCTTTCAGAATGCGTGGGGCTGCCCGACCGGGCCTAGGCACCCCACTGGATAGGCCTTCGTCTACAGCCTGATCTCCACTGACCTGGTGCTCGAGTTCCAGAGCCCCACACCTGCTGTGCAGGGGCCACTGGGAAGGTGAGGGAGACCGGGAGGGGACTCGCCTGCCTCCCCAAGCAGGGACCTGCATCCGGTCCCCTCCTGCCCGGTGGCAAGAGGGCAGGGGAACCTCCGCTTCTCGCGGAGCCTCCGTCTGCCGCCGCTGCCTCTGCCTCAGGGATGGTAGGTGTGGGCCCACCAATCGATCTCCCTCTCACGCTCCCCGATACCCCTCAACCCTTCCGCTTCCTCCTTCAGCTCTGCCACCAGGCCGGGCAGGTCAGCCGCCCGGTCACACGCACACAGGAGCTGTCCCTGCTGCCCTCCGGCCCTCCCCGCAGCCGGAGGAGACCTGGCGAGCTGCACGTCGGGAGCTTGGGAGCTCTGTCCGCGTCGCCACGTTCTTGCTAGCAGTGGCTGCAGCCACACCGGGGGCTCCTTCCGAGGCCGACGCCCAGCGCTTGCGTAGCCGTCTCGAGCTGGGAAGGGGCGGGGCGGGGCCGGGCCGCCTCAGGAGAGGCGCCGCGCTCCTCGGGGCCGTTCGAATCTCCCGCGGTTGCCCCTGGCAAGGCCCGGGCCGCGTCGGCCTCTCTCGCGAGAGCCGCCGGCTGCGGGCGGGTCCCTCCGCTCTGCCGCGGGGCTCCGCGGCCTCGGCAACCTCGCGGGCCTCGGGAACCGCCCCGTCCGCCTCAAGCGGGCGCTCAGCGGCCCGCTTAGGCCGCCGCCGCCGCTGCTGGCCTCGCTGCCGAGTGATCGTTTAGTACAGCTCTAGCCCCTTCGGTGTTGAAACCATTTTTGTCCTGCTACATTTAGGAAATACGTATCCCCAATGCAAGAGAGTGAACTTCATCTATAAGCGATACTTTATAAGCTTTTTAAAGCCTGTGTACAGAAGAAAAAGGAACAAATGCTTACAGTGAGAAACTATGTTTTGCAAATGGAAGAGACGGCTTGAAATTAACGTTATTACATCCATAAATACACAGGGAATTACAATACTAAAGCTTTATAAAGCTTCTGTGATTGATGAACAAAACCACTACTACACTACTATAAACATAATTGGAAGGGAATTTTTCTTTTTTCTTTTTCTATCTAAAATTAATTTCATAAGCAAATGGAATTTATTTAGAATGGAAATAGAGGAAACTTAAAACTACCTTTGAGATCCAAAGATTTTCAGCCTTTGTCAATGAAAGAGGAAAGAAGGCAGGAGACAAGGAGAGACAGGAAAGAAAAGAGGAAAAGAATGGGTTTATGTTATAATAAACTTTTAGACACAATATTTTAAGCTGATAGCTGTTGAATTTAAATATAGGCAGACACATTGCTTGGAACCCTGTGATCAGCTTCCGAATGATATGGTAGAAAGCTCCGGTGAAATAGATATCAAAAACAATGCTCAAAGAAAGAAAAATCAATTCCCCTATAAGGACAAACCTATTACTTGGAAAGCTTTCTTTAAAAGCCCTAGAAAGAATAAAACAATAGATCTTAAATTGATGGATAATAAAAAATCAACATTTCAGTACATAGAATACAGCACTTTACAAAATGTAACTATCTCAAAGCTCATTCTTTGTTTTAGTCTAGTCTTGAAATTTGTAACCAAGCTGTTCCTTTTCCCTTTCCATGGCGACATAAATATTTAACTTGTGACCCACAGTTTGTATTGTTGTAAGAGTGCTAAGAAGCTTTTTCACTTGGCCTTTCCTACTGATGATAACACACGAAAAGTAAATTTCAACAGTCCCCTAATTAGACCTGAAATAGGTTGTGGGAGATTAAACAACTCTTAATAAAGCAGTTTTACCTCCTATCAGACTGAAGACTCTTTCTTCCAAATACATTTTAGAGAAAGACCTTGTCTTTACCAGGTATTCCCTTCTCTCAAATTTACCACAGCTGCTGTGCTTGTTCAGCAATGTCAGTGGAGCTGAACCGGAGATAAAAATGGTAGGCAATGGAAAGGGAAAAAGATTGACTATGCTAGATAGCTCTCAACTGCTCACACAACTACAAGACATAAATTGTAAGAGACTTTTCTCTTCTGTGAGCAATGAGAAGTCTCTAACATAAATGAAATCTCCGATTCTTCTTGAGCATTCCAACTGATAACCAATCAAAGAGTAGTAATACTAGCTTCTAGAAATAATTTCTTTGGAACAATATATACAAAGAACGCATTTCTTTGGAATAATTTCTTTTTTCTTTGAGAAAATAAGAATGGCTGAATGTATCTATTTCAGCACAAATTTAAATGCCTGACTATTCATCCCACGCTCATTCAATTCCTTCATTCCTCAACAAAGTTGAAGGACAAGAGTGGAAGAAAGTATGTCTTCAAAAGACCTTGGGGCCTTCAAATTCTGAGTGGTTAAAATGACATCCTTATAATATAGGCTGGGAAACAGTGGCAATATAGAACTTGCAAATCAGGGCAAAAGCTGTCGGGAAACGATAGTCAGAGCTGTCAAAATGAAGGGATGTGCCAAGTATCTGCTTACCCTGGATCTGAATTGGCATATTGTGCCCTATTTGGAGCAGCACACATTAAGATATATATCTCAGATCCAAAATAAAATGCAAAAATCATCACTGGGAAAGTTGGATGATGACACAATCATTAGAAAAACTGTAAATATCACAGACACAGGTTAATCAATATGAAATCATCTGCATCACAAACCAAAAGTCCTACGTCTAGAAATCACAGAATAAATGCCAGGTGATGAAAGGAAGTACTTATTCTGGAAAGTAGTGGTTTTGAAAAGAATTTGGGATTCATGATGAATAATCAGCTGTATAAACCATCATGCCCTGGGCAAACGGACTAACACAGTTCTAGTATCCACACAAAAGAGACTCTCATGTAGGACTAGGCAAGTCCTATTCCTCTGCTAAAAGCAGCAGGAGCATGTATGTACATCAAGAGAAGTGTATGCAAGAGAAAAGAGGTGTGGACATGAGAATTTATCACATGGCTTCTGTCTCTAAAAAGGGCCAGTCCAAAAGTGCACTTTCCCATAACCTAATTTTCTTTTATTTTATAGATGGTAACAGAAGAGTATGTAGAAAGATCTGTATTCAGAGTTGGTTCTAGTCCAATTAAAAATAAATCGATATTGTAAAGCAAAGTGTAGTCTTGGTGTATGTAAAACCCTACCGCATGTTCTTCAAAAAGGCACACGACGGAAAGGATAAAATTGCTTCATCAAGCAGAAAGCTTAACAACTAGCTAATGGCAATCATTCTTGGATTTTCAAATGCAAGGTCAAATCCAAATTTAGTTTTTCATCTTCTTCATAAACTCTACTTTCTATTAATTCCAACCCTCCTTTAGTAAAACACAAAACTTGAAAGCTCTGGATTAACATCAGTACTACGACACTCCCATTTGCTAGAAAAGCAGGAAATTTATAAATGATAGCAAGGAGCCACAGAATGTTGGCACTAGTTCGCTAGGGAGGCAAAACAGGGTGCCCTGTTCCTGCTTTCATTAACATCCTTCAGGAGCTCCATTCACATGCTAGTTGCCAACTTCAGAGTCAAAGGTATTTGGGTTTCCTCTCCACATCAGATTAGCAATTTTCCTCATCATCCTACAGACAGTGAAGCATAAGTACATCTAGCAGCTTTTTAATTATTGTATTTTGAGATACCTACAAGGCTCATTTAGTATCCACAGTCTCTTCTTGTAGCCCACTACAGTTACAATCTTTGATCTTTACTACAGTACTGGAGTTGTTACAGTGAGTTAGTTTAGAGCATGCAGCTTAAGTATCCTTTGAGTCTTTTTAAACTGGTCCTGAAACTGTGCCTATGCCTACAATTTTGCGCACTGGAATTGACGCTCCCTTGTTCCTATCAAGTACAAAGAAATGACTGAATACAATAAAAACAGTGATGTCTTCTATTGTTTTATCCATGTTACATACATGATTTTATTTCTTCCTTTTGAAGTAAAAAATTATTTTAATAATTGTAAATGATGATGGGAGAAAAGTAAGAATTTGAAACAATTTGCATCCCAGAAAGTATTCCCAGTTGAGATGTTCAGTAGCCAATATTCAAATTATAGAAGAGATGTATTGCAAATGCAAATTAATTAAACAACCAACACAGAATTAAGTTCACAATGAAATCATGAGAAACATAGAAGTAAAAAAATCAAAACTAGGAACAGAACAGCATTTAATAAAAAGAACGTTCTTAGTACTTATCCAATTATTTTCAAGCTCAGAGACAACTGTTCTGACATGTATATTGTAGTTCAGAAGTCTGGTATATCAGAGGCCAAATGAGAAGGAAGACACTGAAGCACGGACACCATAGTCAGTTGCTATGACTGGAAACTGCCAGAGACAAAAACTTGGAGTTACTTGGACAAAGTGAATGAGGCAGGGAGATACAGCAGGGGCATGGACTGAGAAATGCAGGGATGACTGACAGACTTTATACACTATAGTATATAAAGGAATTGCCTAGGGTAACCTCAGGTATTCCTGAACCCCACAACATTGTTCCTACAGGCAAATAAGCTGCATGGTGGTATGCATCTTGTGGAGCTTACTGTAAAGCATATGGTGCCTCAGTCTTGTATAAACTGGGAATAGACCTTCTCTTCCGTAACAGCTGAGTTGCTCCAGAACTAGTACAGAGAACACTCTTCAAGCAAACAGACCTGGCCTCATGCCTGGCTTTGTATCTATTCAAGCTGCCATTGTAAATGACTCAGGGATCCAGGGAGATGGTGGGATGGGAAACCAGAGCAGATAGGGAACATGGAGCTGAAGAAAAACTAGAACTCAGGCACTAGCAAGTGGAAGAAATGTGGTTAACCAAGAAGACTGAGCCCAGGAATGGACACAATTTAGGCAGCAGTCAAGGAAAGAGAATAAATCTAGGGGATGACTGTAATTCTGGAACAATGGATTACACCTGTGGATAGAGCTCATATGTGAGAATGTGCAAGTCACTTAAAACAGACTATCACGTGGCTAATAACTGCATACTGTGTATATTCTGGGTATCTAAATGCCCTGTCTTGGGATCTGCAGAAGTGCCAAATTCCCACAGCTGCAACTGAAATTAATGGGAGTTATGCTATAAGCATATTGAGCAATCATATAATAATAAGTCTGAAAAGTAAGACTCTAGACATTCAAATTAGGCACCTACAGTGAGTACAAATTTTTTACTTTCAAATTTCTGTATTTTCTCTTTGTATTTCTACAAAAATGAGGCTACCAGTGCTACCCCACTCTGCAAGCATGTTGTGGAAATGTATGTATTTTTTAAAGTCCTCATATTTGAGTTATGAACATCATTTAGAAGCTCATAAATAAATCACTAATAAAAAATACCATGTTTAAGTAGTGTGCATGTATGTTTTGGGGGAAAAAAAGAGGTGCCAGGAATACTGGAGACAATATTACATTGACGCTCAGTGAGTATTGTCCATCTTGCACCTTGAACAAGGAATGTGCTCTGCAGCTGGATCAAGGAGCATAATGGGCAGGTATATCACACAATCATATAGTTCAGGTTATAACACTTTTGTTAAGGTGGTCAGGTAGCAATACTGACATTTCACAACTTCTGAATACTAAGTAGTTAATGTCTTAGCCTTCTTTTAATGTAATTTCTGGGGTGTGTCTGCACAAATTGGTCATATTACACAGTGCTTCTTCCTCATGATAAACACTACTAGTCACTCCAAGAAAGGATCTCTTCACAGCCATCTCTGATACACTGAGATATACCTCTCCAAAGCACTTCTAATCTCCATCATTTCCCATGATATGTTACAATTTAAAAAAATAATGTATTTAAGGAGACACTGCCAACAGAAATGATGATTCAGAACACTGAATAACAAGAAACACAAAACTTTCCTGGAAAAGAAAATCAGGCACACTATTATGCATGATACCATACTTCTGGGGGGACGGGGAATCTTTTTTTATCTGTTAAACTGTAGGAATAAAAATCTAACGAATTATGCATTTCTGAATGGGTCATAACAGGCAATGAATCAAATGCCTTGTTACTTTTCATGTCTTTAATTGTTATGAATTAGTGGGGTTAGATATCCGGTTAGAAAGATAGAACCTGTTTTGCATCAATGAACTGTCTGCAGAGAAAAAAAATATACAAAGGACTATGTATTTTATTTTACAAGCCACCCTAAACAAAACAAACTGAAAAAAACCAACCCATCACACATATTTATCACACGGAGATATTAAGGCAATTTCCCACAGGAGAAATTTTCTACCACCATTTACCCCTCCACACAACTCTATGCAAACATCCCTTATGAACAAAGTGGTATAACTCTGCACAAAAGCAGAACTGAGAAGCAAAAAAACACGCAACAGTCATATATATATTGATATGGCATTGGTTTTTCCATGCAAGACTGAATTAGCTTTAAAGAAGTCTTAAAGACTCTACCAAACAGCGCATCAGAAATGTAGAAGAATACCAATGACAGAAGTAAATGGAAGCAGGGCAATTTTTGTCAGCAGGTAGAATTTTAGAAATGACTGCATGATCAGTAGTCAGTATCAGGAGTTTTGGCGTATAGTAGTACTAGTATTAGCAGCAGTAGTATCAGTAGCACAGTACTAGTATATCGTAGCAGACAATCTCAGTCAGGTTTTCATCATGCATGGATTTGAACTACCACATGGCAACTAAGCTGAAGAACTATATTGCACTCAGATTCTGCAACATAATATTTGTAGAGTAAATGGTTGTCAGCACTTGCTCACATCTACTTAAATCAATGTGCAGGCTGCTGTTTGCTTCTTGGCACCCTTCAGTTGACCTCTTAGGCATAATTGTTATCACTCTAATCAACAAACATAAAAAGCACTTTCAATACCTTAAATGCGCTTGCAGACATTAGGCAGAGGGCTTAGCTAGCAAGCACACTATGGTCCTTTAGGAACAAAACCTGTGTTGAAACACAGAAATGATGAATCAGTTTTAGATTAAAAAAATGAATCCTAAATGATAAAAAAAACCCTACCAGAAATAAAACAGCTTACTTCATTATTTAAACCCTTTCTCTAATTGCATTCAGAGTAGCAACCATATATTGGGAACTGAATTTCTTCTGCAAGATCAATTAAAAACAACTGAATATTTGACTGGAGAAGATCAAGATTTTAGTCAGGAATTACTTGCATCATATACCAGATGCATTTTCATAAGAATTAAATAAAAGTTCATTAATCAAAGACAAAAGTGTACTTAACACTACTAGAAAAAATACATATTAATTCATATGAGATCTCAGCATTTAATGGTGTATTTGGTCAATGGATACTTAGGGAAGTGGGGACAGTTGCACTGCCTAATTTTACATCCTTATATTAGGTACACGGTTTAGCAGGCTAGCCTCCAAATTTCATGTATATATTTATCCAGTACAAAAAGGCTCCCACAGAGGTCTATGCAAAAAAAATCAGATTGGCACAGATTGTTATTCCTTATGCTGATTTCCACAAGTTTACCTTTAATACAGGCCAACTTCTGATTACCTACTACAGAGGCTCTAAATCATCCATCGAGATGTCTGGATTCCTTAATGTTGATGTTACACCATATTGTTTGCTAAAGTCCTGTGCAGGTTTCTCTTTCCATCAGTAGGTTTTTTTCTGATCAGCTGCTGTATAGCTGGTCTGCTTGAACCTTACTAGAAACTGATACTGTCTTCGCTGCCTTGAGCATAGTTCGCGAACAGAAAGCAGAAAACAGTGCTATGAGGTCTACTATGTGAGCTACTGTTAGGTAGAAAATGAACAGAATTAATAACGATTGGCCCTCAGGGGCATGTACAGCTAAAAATGAACTATAGTGGCAGCTTGGGTATCTTTTATAGCTAGATTATTTAATGTGCTGCAAGATACTGATGTCTAAGTTTTGACTGAGGGAACACACTATGAATATATATGTCAGATGATGTGAATACCTTTTTCTCACCCTTGGCAAAAATAAGGATATTATTATAGTGAGAGGATTCTTACAAGGACTCATAAAACATAAAGGTTTTCATTACAGAGGGCAACCAAAAATTTCTTCTCTGTGGTTTCCTTCTTCTGTCTGTCATCAATGTCAAGCATTTTAGAGTCACTGTGAGAGCCAACAATATTCTGTAGAAAAGGCAGCTAGTAAGTTAATCACACCACCTCCCTCCCTCAGTGCCTCTTGATTCTTTCAGAGATACCATTCAATTACTACTTTTTTTTCTTTTTTTTTTTTTTAGGAGAGGCATTGTTGTGACTTTTGCTGGAATAATTAAGTGTTGAGGGAAGAGCACCTGAACTCAAAAGCCATTCTTTCAGTTGAAAATGAGGCAGCTGGTCCACAGTAACTAGGTAACTAAGAATGCATGAACGTTAATTTCAGTGATTCCATAATTTTGAGTAACATAAAACATACTGCTTTAAAGCAAACTGTCACTGTAATTTCTTCATTATTTCAATGAAAAAAATGTTACTACCTGCATCACTTCAGTCAGTATTTCTACATTCTCATTGTATGTGTACTTATGATATGCTTCAGATATAACATTTCCTTGCAGACAAGCAGAACAACTGTTTAATTTTTTTCATAAAAGTATACTGAAATCACTTTTAAGCTTCTCAAAAATTTATCTTAGAGCTGTCCTATATCTGGACCTCTGAATAAAATGGTCCTGCACTTTGGGGAATAATTCTAATGCTGATAAGCTTTAGTTTTTCCAGTGTATTCCTTCTCTGCTTGGGAACTTTTTTTTTCTGCACAAGACAGAGATGGGGACGAAGGGAGCAAGATGATTATATTTAAATAATTGTTTGTATAACATACTGTTAATGTTTATGGAAGTATGACAAAGGGGATTTTCTGAATAATGAAGTTACTCAATTAAAAATAAGTTAATGTGCTGGCTTAGCAGGGTGTTGGGAAAAGACTGAAACAGTTACCTGGCAATTGATCAAGGAGCCTTGTCTTATAGAACAATACTAGCAAAAAAATAGCTCATAAATCTGAAAGGCTGATTACTAAAACTGTCGTGGGAGCTTTATTTTTTAGAAGCATATTGAATTAATGAGAAATAATACAAAGGGGGAGTTTAATTATTCCGAATAGAATAATTTTCTATCCTAGCCTCTCAGGACGGATATGATTATGTAGGTCACATATCTAAAATGACTTTTATGCATATTTCATTAAAAGCCACATCTCTTCATGAAGAATAGTAAGCAATAAGCCCTCTTCAGATAGTACTCTCTCTATAGTGCCTTAAATGAAAGCTATTTCCTTTGTGGTTACAGAGCTGTTAAGAAGAGCAGTCAATAAATACAAAACCAGACGTATCTTAATTTATTGTTTTCACATAATAAGTAAGTTGTTTTCTTTCTCATTCTCTCCAACCCCCCATCATTTTGAATGTATAGCAATTAGACATTGGCCAGGATTCCTGGTCTGCTTGTACTTCTGGAGGGTTACTATCAAACTGATGAGAATACTAGATAAGCATTTTCATGTTCATCCAAACAATGAGATTTTGATTCTGAGTTGATTTGTAAGATTTTCAAAGAAATTTTATAAATGCAAATGAAACTAAAGAACATCAATAATGAAATTATTGATCAAAGATATTGAATTTTCTTTGTTGGTACCCACTTTTGCTGTTTTCAGACAGGAAACATTTTTACATCCTATTTAAGTGTTTTTCTGTTTTAATTTTTAACTGGTTTACAGATTTATTTTTTTTATTGTAATAAAACATTACTCACCAGATTTACGCATATAAATGCTTTGAGTGAAATATGAGTGCACAGTCTTTTAACCATTGTTGTCACCTTTTCATAGCTGGAAGATTGATTTAATGTATTCTACATACTTAAAAGAAATCATGGAAATATTTGGTCCATTAAGCTTCAGAAAGGGTAATTACAATTTAAATTATTATTTTCTGCTTAATCTTAAAAAGCTAATGTGCATAGTGCAAGATCGGAGGGTTTATCAGGTACTGTCATACATAATACTAAAACTTGGATCTCAGCTCAGTAATTGATTGTGTATAAAGTCCTAGTTTATCCATATTCTACTGGTGAAGTGAACTCTACTTCATCACCTGTCTTCAGAACTGAAGGTCTACATATTGATGTAGTATACTACCGTGTCCATTTAGAGTACTAAATAGTTGCTTATAATATTTAAGAGAAATAAATTCCTGGATATTCCTGTACTCTTGCTTTCGTATATGCTCAAGCTTAGATATATATAACAATAAAGATAAAACTGTGTTCTTCTAAATTATGAGGACGCAATTTCTATCACATTTTGGTATATGTCTTGGATGTGGCACTTTCATGTCTGAAATGTTTGATGGAGCTTCTTATTCTTCCAAACTTCAAATAAAATCAAAATTAATTCCATGGCTATTTCCATAGCTGAGCTATTTTAATCTTCAATAAGCACTAGTTTAAAGAAAGGGTAGTTGGGGTTAAATTGTTAACCAGACATTAGGAAAGAAGGGCAACATGCAAGGGATATAGTTTAGCTAAGCAGAAACATTATTAATTCATCAGGGAACTACTCAGCACAGATCATGGTTTATTACTTGACTGTTTCCCATGGTTAGAGAATTGTCATCAGTCCCTTTACCCACTGCTGAGACTGCACAGCCCTCCCCTTGCAACTTTTTACCCAATTCTTTCATCAGTGTACTGAGTCCACTTATCATCTTCTTTAATGCCATTGTGCTCTTGTGGCTTATTAAGGCTCCAGATCCCTTCTGACCAAACTGTATTGGCCATCTGTTAGCTGATGAACTGTGGCATTCTCAACTATCTTCTCACCAGACAAGATAGTGCTTTGGTTGGTGTGAAGTTGCCAACTTGCACTAAATTGGACATGACGGAAAAACTTTCCCATTCCCCAGAGAGGCTAAGACAATTGAAGCTGAAAAAAACCCAGACACATACTAAATCAAAAGGAAGAGTGTGGAAGCTGCATTCTTAGTGTGGGATAGATCTCAAGCTAGAGTGTGTACAGGTTTTGTACATACTCCATCTTGTGTGCAGAAACTTACTGCATGTATCATCAATGTTATTCTGCTTCCCCACACTACCAAATCCTGCCAACTCAGAGAAAAAAGACGGAGAAAACATTCCTTATGTACACCTTACATCAATGACCTTTATATTTTAATTCCTACAGGTGCACACTAAAATCTTCATATCTCTGAAAGCATAAGAGCCCCTGGGACTGGTTCCCAAGCAAGAGGTAACATCTTCCAAAGGACCCTGGCATCCTCCCACAAGAATACACAGGGCAAGAATAGGTAGGGTCTACAGTTGGGTCTAATACAACCAAGTGACATTGGATTTATCATTTCTGACACATTTTTTCTGATAGGAATTTGTATTACTTAGCAGATCCCATACTAGCATAGCCCTGCAGTGATTAATATACAGCACAGTTGGAACAGGTAAGAAATATGAACTGCTTCAGAGCTGCAAGTGATTCATGAGCTAAAGCTTGGCTCCCCTAGGGCCGTTAAACATCTATAACAGTGAAAAATTATATGGATTTTCACACATCTGCCAACACAAAGACCCTAATGCTATATGGTTAAGCTTATGGATACCTTTCATGCTTATCTTTCCATTTTGCTTGTGATGCTTCTTTTTGCTTAGTTTTCATATGCTGTCTGTATTTAGGGTATTTAATCTGGCACAGAAATTACTCTTAGTCTGCACAAGACCATATGCCACACTTAGAGAGCAGAGCAAATACAAATAAGGAGCTTTCATTTAATCTCTTATTTAATTTGCAATGATCTAGACCACTGTGATCTGAAGGAGTACCATACCAACACCAACATATAAAATCAGAAAAAGAGTATATACAGTGCACCTGCCACATCAACTAGACTGTGTTTGACCTCGCCCACATATAAATTGTGACTGGACACAATATGGGCAGCTTATCACAGGGCTTATAGGAAATTAACATTTTTCTAGCAATTAGTCTTCTGAAATAAATAGAAGATACAAAATGATACCCAGGATCTGCACACCCCACTGTTTTTAACTGGCAAAAACTATCCCCAAGTTATTAGAAACAGTTAGACTCTGTCTCAGTGTTCCCAAAATATTAGCTTGATAGCTGTTAGTCTGAGACTAGGAAAGAAACCATAAGACAAAACTGCACTAGCTCTTACATACACAATTAAAAATGGAGAGGTAAAATCATCAGCTTGGCACCACAGGTAAAAAGTAATAACCGAGTAAACTTAGCATTGCCCAAGTAGACATGGGTAAATTCCAGCTAGTTGTAGTTATTCTTTGCTATACCTAACTGAGGTTCCATCCAGTTTAGCTCATACATATTTTCTGGTGCTACTTTATGATAGCAATACAGCAGGTGTGGTTTCATGCAGAGCAACTGCTTCTTCAAGACATCTCAAACAGCATTTGTACTCTGAGAGACAGTCTTTGTTCAATTCTGACTATGACTCAGATGCTGAGACATAACAGGGGCAACAAAAAAATCAACACTGGAATATTTTCCAGTATAAGGGGTACTTAATCATCATCTGAGCAATTAAACTAACTTTTAAGATCATTGTAGATTATGCAGGGGGAAAAAACCAAACAAAGAAACAAAAACCAACAAAAAAAACCAACCACCCAAAACCCCAACCATATCCTAAGGGGTTGTTTTCTTCTGCCTAAAAGTTAAGTGACATTAAACATTTCTAAGGCTCTCTATTACTTACACAATAGACAGAGCTCTCAGGCATTTATGCGTGTTATATATGTCATTACACTGAATGACAGTGACTTACATGTCAGCAATAGGTGTATGCATACAAGCAAACCAAGACTCTTGGGAACAACATTCTACAAATTAGTGACAGGTGACTATCAAAAGGTTCCTAAATTTCAAGTCAGTTCATGATCTGTAAATGATTATTAAATGCCTTATCTGTAAAAAAGAACTATATCTATAGGGTTTTCTATATAGGGTTATATCACAATACAGCAAGTTCTTACTGATTAAGAGCTGATCAGAAATATTATAAATACAATGCTGCAGGAGTATTTTTGCATTTTCACTTTTAGTTAGTTGAAACTCAAAATGTGTAACATAATTCAAAATAATACAAATTTAGCAAAGCACCTGTTTTTATGATGTGCTTAAGGTTGGGGCTTTTTAACTTAAGCAGATAATGAGAAGTTAAGAAAATTTTAAGTAACTGTTTTGGATTTGTTTTGTTTTCTATATTGTTTTGTCATTCAGCATTTTTGTTTTAGTCACTTTCCCTCTTTTTATACCTCTGTTCGCAGTCCCTCCCCTTCTCTTACCTTCATTCCCCTTCCACTGCTATGTGTATAATTAATATCTGCCATCTTTAAAAATCTTTGTTGTCTTATGCAAAGCTTCTTGAGAAAACACCTAGTGCTTATATCTGATTTTTGTCTTATATGAGTGCCTTTGATCCTGCTTTTATCTTTTTGTTTCAGTCAGTCTCCCAGAATGAGACTCAAGTCACATTAAAATCCTTACCATGTTTTTTAAAGCTATTATTTAATAGTTTGGAAAAAGTAAGACTGTTAAAAAACTTTTAGCAAGACTTCTGTAGAGCTTTGACTGAAAGAGGTAGTTTTTAATTTTTAGAGTAATGTCAATATATTTCAAATAATTAATTTTCTAAATCTATTTAGGCAAAACATTTTCTCAGTTCAGAAGGCCAAATAATAAAATCAAGAGATTCTAGTTCAGTGTTTTCAAACAATCAAAATACGCAGAAGGCCTGTAATTTCATTTAGGTGAAGACAATTTATTGTGAAATTACATTTTGAACATAGCTAATCACATTCCTATAGAATCTAACAGAGTAAGGGGAAAATGTCCATATGCTAGTCCAGTCAGGCTGCTGTTTCAAAGGTAATATTACTCTTGTATCTGAAGCATAAATCAAAAGTGTTTGAACACAAATGATAGCTACAGGTCTAAAAGGTAATACAGTTTAGTACCAAATTCTAATATATTTTGTCACAGACCTACATAGTATACATACAGGCATCTATCTATTTGAAAACTGATAAATTCCAAATACTCTTTTTCCAAGCATTTATACATAGAAACTGGATTATTTAACAAGGAACCATCGAACTGATGTCATCAACTCCAAGTGAAGATTTTCATATCTGGAGACAGCATAATAAAAGACTAAGAGGCCTTCTCCTCCAAAGTATGCTCACCTTGTCTATGGACTTCTCAACATCAGATGTGTAAGAGATTCCTTTGGCCCATGACTGGTTCAGAAGTAAAGATATGCTGATCACCTAGCTAGCAAGTCAACAGAACAGTAAAATGTAAGATCTTTTCTCGGAGGGCAGTGCTAATGTAGGCCTGTCCTCTGTACCACCACTAATACTTTTTTCCCCAAAGCCAGTATAAAATTAATTTCTTTGACATGTCTATCCTTCTCTTAAATTTGGATGAAATTAGCCAACATCTAATTTCAAAAAAATAATGGGAAGCTGAAGGAGGGAGCAAACACACAATGTGTTTGCTTTTTTTCCCCTGTAGGAAACAGGATCAAAACAAACAGGCTAGCCAACCTAAAGACTTTCCAACATAGTTCATCTCTTGTCAGTCTGTTACTGTTGAAGCAGTTCTCCAAAAAGCATCACCTTTTTTTTTTTTCTGGACAAGTATTTAACGTTTTGTTGAACTTAAGCCTCATACCTTAGCAACAGATGTCCTATACATATTCCTTGGCAGATGGAAACAGCATCTTCACAACTAATGATTCAAGGTTTTATCTTAACTCCTGTCAGAAGTTTGTCTGGAGCCATTGTATGCTTTCTCTGTGATTTCTAGCATCCAGATATTAAATTAAAACAGTAGATGCCCACAGCAAATAGTTATTTGGAAAGTTACTGAAGTCCTAAAATAATTCACATACAGAATTTGTAAGCCATTATAGATTTATAAGCTTTTATCATTCTCTTCCTGGTTAATCTCGTGGTTCTGCCCTATCAGATATTTTCCTTCTTTTTCATACTATGCCTAACTGCATTAAAGTATGAAATGTTGATGCACAAAAACTGACAATAATAATTTGAACAGTTTTGACCATTTCTATAAGGCAAACTTCCACTGCAATGGATTTGTATGCAAAATATTCAGTGCTATGGCCCTAGACAGTGCCAATAACCTATAATTTGATTGTAAGCATCTCAGCACAGCTGAGTGACAGCTATAATGGAATCAAATTGAAAGCTGACAGCGGTCCAAACTGTTGGTTTTCTTGGCTGAATGAATTAGTCAAAACTAATGTTTATAAGTCTGTCTGTGAAAAGACTTTAAGACTTCCTAGTCTACAGGTAATTGTTTTTATTTCTTCAAATTATTCTTCTAATGTTACATTAATATTCTGAGCTGTGGTTTTACATTGGCATTTATTTTGTAACAAGCTCAAACATGAGAAAGCAAATGTTTGGCTTTAACCACAAATAAAAGAAAAATAGAAGTTATGTGAATAAAGCTTTCCTTTCTCTCCAGTCTTCTTTAATCAGTTAAGAAACTAATACACTTGTAGAAAGACAGCAACACCGATTTGTGCATTGTATTACCTAAATCCCGTCAAATATATCATAATAGTTTGTTCTTGACTTTTACAGAAGATCCGCCTGAACTCACACTCCATATTAACTGCAGAAATAAATTAGCTGGGGGGAAAAAAAAACCACATTATATCCTGTATTGCAGGAGGTAAGTTCTCAAAGGACAGGTATAGAAGGGAAGCCTCCACAATATGAAACACAGGATGGAAACATAGTGTGATTCCTTCATGACTGTGCCAGTTTTACTGGAGGATGGCAAGAGAGTAGAGGCCCTATTATAAGAGCCTGGCAGTAACATCAGGTTTTCTTTGGATTCAGGCTGAAGACTTCAATTATAACTAGCACATTCAGCAAGGTATTAAAAAAGAGGATGCCAGAAACCTTGCCACTGAGCCTTTGAATGTGTCTATCACCTAGGCTTTAAAGGTAAATTCTAGAATGCTCCCATTCCTGATGTGTGGTTCATCACGTGTGGGTTGGCTTGGTTTTTTTCTCCTCTTGGGACTAACAGATTTGAAATTCTGTACTTCTATTTACAAAACATTTAATAAACAATTAGCAATGCTTCCTTAACAGCGTGGGGAATATGAAGTCATCAGAAATTACATTCTAGGGCTGCAAAGCAAAGTAACACCAGAAGCAGAGTTAGCCCTTGTAAAATTTTCAGACTACTAGCCTAAGTGCTTGTTTATTACACCATTCTATCTGACCTACTTAGCCACTGTGACTTACAGTACTCTTTCTGCTGTGAGAAATGCTTTTCACCTCCACTGTGACTTACAGTTCTTTTTCTGCTGTGAAAAATATTTTCCATGTCCACAGGCACCCTCTTGGTCATTTGGCTGGAACGTTTCAAATATCCGTTCAGGTCAGATCAAAGATCTGCTTCACAGATCAGCTATGAAGCTCTAGGACATCTACCTTTATAAATTCTCCAGCTAGTTTCAGCATGGAGCTTAACTGTCTTGCAAAAGGGTCACATGCAACACTGCAGCCAGGATTCAATGACCTTTCCACTCCCACATTCCTCTTGTAAACAAATATGTCACTGAAAATTTGTCATCATCTATGTTATTAATTACTGATCTTTAAATACTCACTTTGAAAAATTTTGATCAGACTTCAGCTGTTTAACGTAACTTCAGGAACACCATACACTCTGGCTTGGGTATCTTCTCCAGGAAATTAGAATATAAGTCATTTCCAACAGGTTTGGAGCTCAACAAAGGATCACACTAAAAGTACTAGCCAAGAGCAGTACCTAATTCTAGGCTTAGCTCTAGATATTAACCAGTAAAAAACAGTATTTAATGCATGCACATTCTACATGTGCACAGATGCACATCACCAGCTCTGTACAACATCCCAAGGGCCTTAACTGTAGTAAGATACATTCACAAGGCATCACCGTTGATTTCAAAACCTTGCTGAAGGTTATACACATCCCTTTGAGAAGTTCTAGGCTTTTCTCCATTACAAAAGTGTAAGGTGTACAACAGTCCCATGTTACACTGACTCTACCAAACTGGCAAATATTTTAATAAGACAATAAATAAAGCATCAGAATAAAAAAATAATAATGATAAAATAAAACCTCACAGTATTTGTATTCATTGACAGCAGTGTTCACAAAAAGATGGCTGAAGAAATTCTCCTGCTGTTTATTTAAATGGCCTGTACATCTGCTAGAGCCAACCTAAGCATTAGATAGTCTGCTAGATAAGGAGAGATGTGAATCAGTGAGCAAATTACTTGAGCCACTGCACTGCCAAATTGGAACCAAGAGTGACCAAGTGGGAAAATACATTATAGTTGCAAATTTCTTCTGCATCCATACTTAACATAAAGAATCTCCAAGATGCAAGTGACTCCCAACACAAAGGTGAAGGCTGTTCATGACAAAAATGGTTGTCTCTACCAAAAACAAAACTACCCCCCCCCCAAACCCAAAACCCTATTTCTTTTTTGTGATACTGAGAGGAAGTTCCAAAACAAAGCAATATTATATCATTATCTGAACTATAGTAGTGGTTAGGATCCTACCATGGTTCTAAGTGATATAACGCACTACAGTATTATCCCACTTTTTGAATTGGTGAACTCCAACCTCAGTGTGCTTATCTTTTAGCATTGGTTGAAATACAGGGAAAAATGATATGCATTTCAAAGCATATTTAAATGAATTACTTAGCTTTTTCTTTTTTTTTTTTACAGTAGTAACTTCCATTTTATACATGTTTTACTCGGACTTTGTAGAGTACTTTTTGGTTTTGTTTTGTTAGGGCTAAAAATGTCACTTAATGGATTTTTTAAAGGTGTACACACATGCACAACCACAAACTTACAAAATCGGTTTATACCCTGTTCATCAGGACTTCATCATCATTGTCCATATACTTCTTCATGAATATTGCAAGAAGCAACCATGCCTGAAAACAAGAATAAGAAGGTCATTTGGGGATCATATTTTCTCCTGCAACATCAATCTTCTATTTCCATACTACAGCAAAAAATTTATAAAGAGCAAGCGAACACTAAGTGGGTGTGGAATTCAAAATGTCATATAAGTAAAATGAACTCTTCAGTAAACTATTCGCCTGCCAACTTTCTTGTCTAACATGTTAAATTGGATTTAAGGAACATGTAGCTCTTTACAGATATTTAATGTTTAGAATGGGGATCTTATAGTCTATTACCTTACACAGTTCCTCCTACATTTTGAGAGAGACCCTTATAGCAGTAGACTTGTATTTATCAGCAGGCTCCTTAATCTTCTGGAGAAAGCCAGTTGTCAATATAAAGACAAAGCAAGCTAAACATAAGTAGAACTTAGTATGAGACAGGCATGACTTTATACAAGTGTAGAAGAGTCTACGACTAATATAAATCAAGATCAAAACAAAAAAACCTTTTTGTCTGAAACCAGAAAATAATTTTAAAATGGAGAAAAAAAAGATAATCAAAACTTTTTATGTTTAAAGAAAAGAAAGTATTGTGAAGTTTATGTGGACTAGTTTTTCATAAGGTTGCACAAACAACATAGAACTAAGTGTGTCTAAGGGTTGGAAAAAAATATTTAAATGAAGACCCTATTTTTCCAAAGACCTACAAACACATTTCATTTGATACATAATGAATGCCACTGCTTCACACTGATGGAAATACAGACAGACAACATTCCTACCAACTTCAGTGGATTTTATCCACATTTGTAACTATGCATATAAATCTCTCCAGGAACCTAGGCTGCTGCAGAAAGTGCTTAAATTGCAATGAACAATTTTTTCAGCAAATTACTAAGCAAAATTAGCATTTTCCTATATTGCCAGTTATCTGTAACTAGATAATAAGATCTACTCACTGGGAAATTTTCACAGTTTTCTGAACAAATTTTAGCTGTAAGATTTCTTGTGAGTTATGCAATACTTTGTATTACTTAGTAATATACACTAATAAATTAATAGTAGCCTGTGTGATTGTTTTTTCAAATCACATGATAATGATCCTTTTTTGATAGATGATGCAATATTTCATTAACATTTCTTAAATAAATGTAAGATAATGATACCAATTTCTCTTCATATTTACACAAATAACATCAATAGGCCTTAAAATTCAGTTTCTACAAACTCACACAAACAAAAGAAATGCTGCTTGAATAGTTAGAACAGAATAAAAAGATAAAATTGGACATTGAAAATAATGGCAAATTCCATTCTTACAATATGTTTATCTCTAGGTAAAGTGCAAATTTTCAATATTCAGCAACAATCAAAAGTCTATCACATTTTTCATCCATATTCACCTTAACAGCTATGACCAAAATTCAGCATAGCTGAAAAATTCAGATAGCATTCTACATTTTGCCTCCAGCACCCCGTTATTCCTGCTTCTGCAAATCTGATAAGAACACTACAATGGAAAACACCATCCTTGCAATCTCCTGTGTAGATTGGAAAAATCATGGTTTTTTCTACCTGGCACGGCAATTTGTCTTACATCGTTATCATATGCCTTCATTGCTTATATTCATGGGTTTGATAATATGGCATCTACACCACACTTGATCTGCTATTATACAAAAAAATGGCCAAATTTAAAGGACATGAGTATTGCTATTGACAAGTCACACATAAACATTTGTTTCGTCATGTTTTGGGGCTTTTTTGGTTTGGGTTCGTTTGGGGTTTTTTTTGCATGACCTTTCATGACCTAATCCCCAAGCCCTGATCCTGGTACCATTCAGATATGCATGTGTGGAAATGTTAAATCTGTGCTTTAATGTTTTAAACACCAGGGTCCTGAACTGCACTCTGCTGGTTTGATATGTTTTCCTTCTTCTGACACAGCTGTATTCTAGGAAGAAAGCAATATAATTCCACAATTAATTCTTACCTGCTGTGACAGTGCCCCCTCAGGGTAAAGATGATTTTTTACATTAACACACTGTGATTGACCTTAAAGACACTGACAAATTAATTATTTTGCTAGTCAATATGGCACGGCAGCTTAAAGGTTTGAGCAGATACCCAGCCAGTTAACATGCATGCTGCCATCTGCTGAATATGACAGCAAGGGATTTGTACTACTCACTCTGAAAGAAAAGCTGTGTAGAGCTTTCCAAGAAATATGTTATCAAACCCCTCATTCATAGCTTATTTCAGAAGTCAAATAAAGACTGTTCAGGTTCCGTACGAGAATTGTTAGTATCTCACATTTCTTTGATCCACAGGTTTAAAATGAAAAAGGAGACTATCTCAGAATTCATTAAAGCTTTGGTTTTGAGCTCACTGCTTAACAGTTGGAACTAGGGTATATTCAAAAAGATCATGAGGTTTATGTGAACACTCATGCAGTGCAGATGTGGGCAAGGGAGTTCATAGTTCATGTAACAAACTTTCAAGACTCAGTGTTACCCTGATTTAAAGAGCTCTCCTCTGGCTTGAGATAAAAAAGTGGCAATAATGTATAAACCAAAGTTCCTGAAAAAAAACGGTCAGGGGCCAGCACAGAGGAGTACCTTTTTTTTTTAAATTAATTATGAGAAAGCTTCATACCATTTGTACATAGACTACAACTATCTTCTGAAAAAAAGCAGAGGCATACTAAAACTCCATATATTTTTTTTCTTCTTTGCATCAAATTAGAAAACTGAGTAATTTGTACACTACTGTTCCTGTAAATAAAAATATACATCAAATGAGTCTAAAACTATATATATATACATAAAAAATATATATACACACACATAAAACCATATAATATACATCATATTGGTCCAAAAATATATACTGATAGGAAACACACCACCTATTTTTTCTCAGATATGTTGAAGGATAAGATAGGTGGCTCCAAGTCCCACACACACAGCAGAAGAGGCAAGCCAGTTCACCACTGTTCACATTGATACAGGATCATAGGATAATTCAGGCTGGAAGAGACCTCAGGAGGTCTCCAGTCCACACTGCTGCTCAAAGCAGGGTCAGCTGTGGAGTCAGAGTTGGTTACTCAGAGTTTCATTCAATCTGGTCTAGAAAACCTCCAAGGATACAGACTGTACTACCTTGCTGGGCAACCCCTTCTGCTGCTTGATTGTCCTAATGGTTAAAAGGGGTTTCCTTATGTCTTGAAACATGTGGTATTTATAGCTTTTATGCTTCCTGAATATCAGATATTGTAGATGTGATTCACTTTTCAGATACACTAGTTGTAAGTGAGGGGTAGCTGTCCAAAAATGACTGGAATATAAACCAAAGTATGAGGGAAAAACAAGACCTTTTGCTTCAAAGCATAGTTTTATTACAATTATTTATTATGGATGATTTAATCCACTTACTCCCTCTAGAATTTACAAATGGGCTGATATCCTACAGAAAACTGAAGAAAATCTTTATAAATTTTCCTCTCTAAAGAAGAGATACTGTGTTTACTTTGACCAAGTATCGTAGCCAAAGCTATGAATGAGTGGAATTGGAAGGAATGGAATCATTTTACCTGCCCCTCTGTTGCTGCTGTGCAACAGGATAGGAGTAAAAATCAAAACAAAACTAGAGCCAACTCTCTAGCCAACTAGAGCATTTGGGGTAACACTGCGCAAATGGACTATGATAAAAAAGGGGTATCATGTCCCACATGGAAGTTATAGTCTCCTGAATTTGATATTGCATTGAGAAAATAGAAAACGAGTGACACTGTACATTGTGGAATGCAGAATTTGCTGAGCTGTTAAGCCTACCCAGCGCAACTCTTAGTGAGCTTTGAGACTTGGTTGGAGCTAGTTTGGAGGTCTCTTCACTCGTGACAATTAGTGTATAACCTGGATAATCTCCTTACAGATTAAGAAGAGCAGATACCATTTGATAATTGCCAACAGACACAACAACTTGCTTTTTAGAAAGACTTAGTTTAGAATCTGACAAATGTTGTACGAAGTAAACCAATATACCTTTTTTAAATATTTCTCTTCCTAACATTTGCCTTTTAAAAAGCTGTCACCCTACTTAAACTGATCTCAGGAAGAACACTGACACATAACTTTCACAGCCACAATCCCACATCAGTATTCAAAATCTAATCCTACAGAAGCACCAGGGGAATACCAGCAAGCATCAGCTTAGATGATTACTTTTTTTCAGACTAGTTATATTCTAGCGTCCAGCTGGAATTAAAATATCAAATATGTGTCTATGTCCTGGTTTCTGGTGGGATGGAGTTAACTTTCTTCGCAGTAGCTGGTATAGTGCTATGTTGTGAGTTCAGTATGAGACGAATGTTGATAACACACTGATGTTTTCAGTTGTTGCTAAGTAGTGTTTAGACTAAGACAAGGATTTTTCAGCTTCTCATTCCCAGCCAGTGAGAAAGCTGGAGGGGCAGAAGTTGGGAGGGGACACAGCCAGGACAGCAGTCCCAAACTGGCCAACGGGGTATTCCATACCATGTGATGCCATGTCTAGTATATAAACTGAGGGGAGTTGGCCTGGGTGGGATAGCTGCTTGGGAACTAACTGGACATCGGTCGGTGGGTGGCGAGTAATTGTATTGTGCATCACTTGTTTTGCATATTCCAATCCTTTTATTATTATTATTGTCATTTTATTATTGTTATTATTATCATTATTAGCTTCTTCCTTTCTGTTCTGTTAACCTGTTCTTATCTCAACCCACAATTTTTACCGTTTTTTCCGATTCTCTCCCTGATCCCACTGGGGGGGGGGGGGGGGGGGGGCGGCGGGGAGAGGGTGAGTGAGCAGCTGTGTACTGCCTAGTTGCTGGCTGGGGTTAAACCACAACAGTCAACTAACAAAAATTATCATAACAGTGCCTGAGTTTATGTCATCAGCTATAAAAAGCATCCTTCTTGGCTATATGGGACAGAACCACGAATATTGCAATAATACCACAAATAGCACCATACTACTAGGTTCTTTTAAAAACTGAAACTGATTAAAAATCAAAGCAATGAACTACTGCATTACAGAAAACACCCACCTCTCAATCTCATTTGTCCTTGTGGCAAGTTCTTACGCAAACTTTTCTTTCTCCATTCCAGCAGAAATTTCTGCACAGAAGACAGACATACTAGATACACTGACTCTTCATTTGGGGAAAAATATCATGTATGAAGGCAACACTCACAACCTTAAAATAGAACAGAACATAAAATCCATCAGAATGTTCGCATCATAATTTATAATCATGACCTAATCTTTCTTCTAAGTACTTGTGCCCTTAAGTGATTATGACAAAGACTGGTATTGCAATTGAACTTTTAGTAGTAATTCCTTATTATTTTTACTATTTTGAGAGCTGGTCCTGTAGGATGCTGAGCCCAGGAACTCCCCAGCGATCAATTGCTGAGGATACTCAGGTCCTTTCAATTCCCACAAACATCATGTTGCTACACAGTGTTATTGCAAGCAGCCTCTTTACTATGACACTCTGGTCAATAAATATCTACGTATATGCAATGAGACACAAACTAGTTTTGCTTGCATACAGAGAATTAGAGAATTTAGAGAATTAAAATTACTATCAAAATAAATTCATAAATGTGTCATCATACAGCATACTGCTCTGTCTTTGTTATTTTGCAGCATGTATTTGCCAAGTACCTTATGTCCCAAATTAGAAGAAATATTTAATATTAAAACATTCTAGACATTCCTAAGACTTAGCTGGGGAATTAATTTTCTGATCATCAGCTACTTAGCTCAACTTTAACTGTGATTTGACAGGCTGCAAATTATCTATTTTAAAAGGTAATATTCAATTTTAAATTATGCCAACTGAATATTTTACTGTTTAAAAATTATATTATTCCTGTTCATTATTTTCACAATCTGTCAGCCAAACCAAATTTCTATTAAACAACTGACTAGATTTTACTATCTGCACTAGAATTGTGAAATAAAACATTTCAAAATTAGTTCTCCAAGTTTCATTTGTTCTATGTGATCATGCAATTTTAAGAACATCAGAGAGTTCATCAAGAATACATTTACTGTCTTTGTGATCTTTTAAAAGAGAATCTTAATCCTTACACTTTATGACATTTAAAATTATAAAGTCACACATAACCAATAATACACTCTAAGGCCACTCTGATGGGATACACTGTATTGTACTTGTCCATATTGGAATGGGAAAACATCAGAAAGCTTGTGAGCAGAGTTCCATGATGTTCTAGGAAAGATAAGCATTTTTGGTAGATAAGCATTCTTCATAATATGCTCTCACTTTCATGAAGAATGACATTCTTACATTTCAAACTGATGAAATCTTTAATTACATGTTTTCATGTCTATTTATACAGTAATTCAAATTTAAATATAACTGATTTGTAAATCTGAAAATACTGTAACCATATGGTGCTCTAAAGTAAAGATAACGTTAACTCCTAGAAAGCCAGAAAGAGAATTTATTTTACTAATTAGTTTTTGATGCATAAAGTCCTGAATAAAAAACCCATAAATGATACCTGAAAGAAAAACAAAGCTAACTTAATCACTTTATAGAAATATTTATAAATAGATATTCATATTCACTTTAAAACAACTTACATTTCCACAGAGTTAAGCTTTTGTTGGATTTCATACGAACTCTATAAACACCTGGGAATACTTTACTAGGGCGGTTTCTTCACCAATTAAAATTAAGGTCAAACTTCAACAAAAGTAAATTCTAAATATGGATCAGTTTTAGATGAAGAGCTGGAGATCTGAAAGAGGTGCTTAACTCACTAGTTCTCAATTAAACCTGTCCACTTCATCCAGTACCTAAATATTTCTGTACATCTGTCATGGGCTACTTTGCTTACTTCATAGAAGCCAATAACAATTATGCTGATTCACAGCTACTTGCATTTACAGTACACTTCACACTGGCACTAAGAGTAAGCTTATTGGGAAATAACATTAGTATTGCAGTTCTTCAGAAACTTGAATTTTAACTATTTTCCGTGCACTCTTATAGATATATACACAAAGGAAGGTAATTTTCACAGAAAAGTTCCTAAAAAACCTCTGAGTAACAAAATTTATTTTAAAAGGTTAACTTTAAGAGAGCAGGGAGTAGGAAAAATATCAACTGCTAGATTTATTTTTAATAATTATTTAGTCACCTTTCAATTTTGATAATGTACAGAAAAATAAAATACATTTTCAGGTATTAGTAGGATTTCAGAAAATACTCAGTGTTGACGTAATTGTACAATTCTATTTAGTAAAGTAATCATCACTAGGACAGTTACACTGAAAAAACATGCTTCTAAAACCTCATTTCAATATTGCAACTAACTAATATAGCAATGTGGATTAGGAAGTGAGGTTGTAATATTGACAGATTCCAAAAAAGATGACTCTCCTTACGAGACTAATAACCATAAAGTATATTTCAATCAGATAGCAAAATCTATCCAAATATAAGCATATTTAATAATTTACAGCAGTCCTGAATTTTGTCCCATATCTGAAATATTTCTGTACTTTATTTAACATCTATGTATTCTTCACTGGATAAATTAAATAAATCAGTATTTTACCGATTTTTCTCTTCACTTGATTTAACAACACTTCAAGCAGTCTGTTTCTCTCACGTTCCTTAGAAATGTAATCAAATATAACATCTATCATAAAAGTTTATCTTCTGTATCATTGATAGTTTAATTTTGTTTTTATCTTTTTTTCTCTTCATTCTCATTGAAATATCAAAATCTCTTCCATAATGAAAGACACATTTATGCTCTCCAAGGACATTTCAGCTCTATTAAAGTCAACAAGGGTCAGTATTCAACCCCTCTTCCCAATTCCCTAAACTTTTCATCCTTATAATAAATATGGAAAATGCCTAAAATTCCAAATCTGGACCACCTTCCTAACTTGGTGGAAAATTCAACACCCATGAAATATTCAGTGTACATATAAAACTGATTTCATGAAAAATTTCCATGTCTAGAAAAAATATTTTATAGCACTGCAGTTAAAAATACAGTTTTCAGGTGTGACCTGCTATAAATAAAGAGTGTCCTTCTACAGATGCATGTATATGTTGTCTTTTATCATAACTCCCATCAGTACTTTCGAGCTGTCAAACTCAGATTGCAGAACTTGGAACTTATGTATATATAATTCAGTACCTACATCCAATTTATCAACTTCAGTTTCCAGTGTACCCAAGTGAACAAGTATCTGTCTTATTCCAACTGCTAGCAATATGTCTTGCAATACGGTATGCAAAAGAAGTTGTTATAACTTTAGCCACACACTGAGAATATCCTTCACTATCTAGACAAACTGTACCTAGCATGTCTCCATTTTGCTAATACTCTGTCACTGATGCCTGCAAGAAAGCTTTTGATATCTCTTTTCTTCTCCCTCATGACTGAGTATTTTACCCTGACTGCAGCCATCTCCATGCAAAGAATTCAAGAAGAAATGTAATTCATGTAGAATTTCATAGGCTTTAAGGATGATTAAAAGCTTTGTTAGAAATCCTCAGAATCAGGTATTCCATTGCCACTTTGGGGCATACAGCAGAAGTAAAAGCTTCTCATATGGACTTGGATTTTGTTTAATTTTGCAGATACATTTTAAAAAAACCCAATTATTTCAGGTACTAATTGCTAGTGATTCTCACCACTCTTCAGACAGTCTTTTCTGAAAAGAAGACGACTTGTCAGGTTGCTAGAGGGTAGAAGAGTAGGTCTATTACATATTTTCTTTTTCTTCTTAATGTTAAAATCAAGTTAAATGAATTGTGTCACTTTATGCCATCCTTCTGAAACACATTTTGGTACCTTTTCATATATCAAAAAAATTATTAGTTTGTAACACATAAAAGTATCGGAGGAGTTCAGGATATCTGAAGTCTCACTTTTTTCAGGGGCCTGGAGAACCATTTGTTTTATTTTTAACTTGTAGTCTTCAGTATTTTACTGACTTCAAAGACAGATATTCCAAGCAACATCAGGAAGTGGACAAACATACCACACCACTGAAGCTCTTCAAAAAGTTTGCATTCTATGATTGATTTAATAATTCAAATATTTTGCCAATTTTGTCTATGATCAACTGAAAAAAAGGAAGGGGAGAAAAGTGTGGGGAAAATAAAGGTAGGGAAAATAAGAGAACTAGTCACTGAGGTACACTAGAAAAGATCTAAATCCCTTCATACCTGCCTTTGTGACTTTACAATCTTTCTTTTTCCATAAGAAATTGTTTCTTTTGAAAACACCATTCACTTTGTCCTTTGGAGAACCTCAGACTTTCCATGCTTTGGTACTGTTACTTTACTTATTATTGAATCCATATTAATATATGCAGCTGTCCCTTTTTACATTTTTTTATCATTATTTCATAGAAAATAGACCTTTTACATCTTTTCTACAGAAAAAAGAAATAACTAAACTAGTCTCCTTTCTGTATCTTTTATATTTTCTTTGTAGAAGGAAATTCAGTAGAGTCTGTTTCTGAGGGGATTCTCTTTCCATTGTAGACCCTGGACTGTCAATGGAAGCTCATTCACAAATTCTATAATTTCCTTTTCTTGTCATAAGGAACTATACTTTGTAGATCTACTTTCCATGGAAATGAAAGACTGTATCTTTGTAAAAGATACTGCTAAGCAAAAGGGGGCTTCTCTAAGTCATCTTACCATAAAACATAAATTTTGATTCACTCACAAAAGAAAAATTTAATCCTAGAAGAAATGCAAAACTCAAAAATATAATAAACCACTGTAGGGAAAATTAGCACTTTTGATCTGGGAATATTATGCAAGAATATGCAATCTTTTCAGATAGCATATGGGCAGAACAGTTTCTGCTCCATTTGTCTTTCAGCGGTGGTCTTAATTCTTGAAGACAAAAGGCACCAATCTTGTAGACTTAGAGAGAGCAAGTTAGAAGACCACGCCCAGACCATACTCATCCTAATAGACACTCAACCAAAACACCCTCCCAAGCTTGGATTTTTGCTTTATTTTTTATACAGAAGTTTTCCTTCTTTAAGGATACTTTTATGCTATTTTTGTCTTTGTTAAGATTACATGGCACCTAAACATCCACAACAGCTTTGGCCTTTCTGTGCTAGCTGCTGAAAAAGTACACGATGTAGACCCCAGAGGATCTAATCAAGACAAAAAGAAATGCCAACGGTAAAGCTAATACATTTTTACCACGTAAAGCTGAAAAACCGATCTAGGACAATCTTAGTCATAATCTTACAACTAAGGTTACCCTGACCATAGATCATGAGCTTGAGTCTTGTAAGGGAAAATAACTGAAACATTGACATACGCTGCCCATGCTAACAGGATGGTGCTGTTGTAAGCGTGATTTACATTTGGGCCATATTCAGCTGCGCCAAATGTGCAACCCTGAGGAGGCCAAACCACATCCCTGCCCGTACCTCCTCATCTGTAGCTGTGGAAGAGTGACCATGAGCTGCTGCGTAGGCAGACAGGAGCCCACCCAGCACCTTGGCTAGCAAACCAGCGTTGCCCGACTTACAAACATGCTGGTTGAAGTAGAGAAAAGGGAACTCCTGACCGCATGCTGCAGCATGTCCTTGGGAGGGATCCCAAAGGACTCCAACCAATGACCTCCACCAACCTTCACCTACAGGCCTCCCCACCACAGCTCATCAGCCAACGCAAGGAGACACGACAGTCCCTCACCGGCCCACGGTCCAGCTGGAAAGCAGAGTGGTAGCTTTCCCCTGAGGCGGGCTAGGCAAGCCCTGACCTGACTCTCCAGGTGGGGGAGTGAAAGGGCGGGATCCCCCAGACGAAACTCCTCTCCCCGCCGCGGCACCCGCAGCTGCCCACAACAGCCCGCCCGTGCCCCTTGCCCAGTGCCACGGTGCCAGGGGTGCTCCTTTCAGGAGAGCCGCACCTACCCGCCCGCAGCCAGCGGGAGAGCCGTGCCTGGCTGCACGCTGCCCTCCGCGGAGAAAAGAGCCTCCCCCAGCCGCCGCTGGGGGGGGGGAAGAACGCAAAGTTTGAGCGAAGGGCCACGGAGAGCCGCGCCGTGAGGCGGGCCGCGGCGCGCCTTGGCGGCCGGGGTCGCGCCTCTCCTCAGCCCCGCGGCTGCTGGCGCCCCTCGGCAGCGCGGCCCAGCCCAGCCCAGCGCAGCCCAGCCCAGCCCGCCACCGCCTCCCCGGCCGCTCCCCGCTAACGGTTCGCGGCTCCCTCACGGCGGCGGTGATGTCACATCCGCCGCCCGCGCCCCGCGCCCGTCCAGCCGCGCTCGCGCCGCCGTCTCCCGGGCCCAAACTTTTGCGGTGGGCTGGCCGGGGGCGGAGGGGAGGGGCGGGGGTGGGACGGGGCAGCGGAGCCGCTCCGGCAGCACGGGCAGCGCCGTCCTCGCTCGCCCTCCCCGCGCCGAGGCTGCCCGCGGAATGAGCGTCCCCCGGGCGGCTGCCGCTGCCGCCTCCAGTCGGGCTCCGGCGGGCGGGCAGAGAGCGCGGCTGCCGGCGCGGTCGCTGCAGCGGGAGCGGAGTGAATGACCGAGAGGAGCGGCGCGGAGAGGCAGCCCCGGGATCAGGATGCGGGCGCCCGCCAACATCCTCAACCTCCTGCTGCTGGCCTTGCTGGCCGGCCTCGACCCGACCAAGGTAGGAGCCGGCCGGGCGCCGCGCCGCGCCGTGCCCCGACCGGGCCCGGGCGCCCCCGCGGACGGCGGCTTCGCCGGGCTGCGCGGCGGCGGTGCGAGGCGGGCGCTGCCGGCCCGTATGCGGCAGCGGGCGGCGACGCGGCTCTGCCGGGCGGCTGGATGGCTGCGGGGAGAGGCGGGTGCGCGTCCTTGGGCGGCCGGGCGGCCGGGCGGGGGGAGTTCGTGGCGGAAACGGCTGTCCCCGGTCCCGGGATTGCCGGCTTCCCGGCGCGAGGCGGGGACGCGCCGGTGCCAGCCGTCAGAGGGGCTGCGGGCGCGGGCACGGCGCAGCGGGGCCCGCGGCACCGGCGCGCAGAGCGCGCGCACCCTACGTCCCCCGCAGCCCCGACCTCCCCGCGACCCCCCGGCACCGCCCCAGGCAAAAGTTGGATGGGCTGCACCGGGGGGGGGGGGGGGGCAGTCGGGACGGCGGGGGCAGGGCAGGGCGGCGCGGGGCTCATCCCCCGCTGGAGGCCGGCAGCTGTCCAGCCGGAAGGAGCAGCGACTTCTCCGACTCAAGGCAAAGAGGTCTGGACGGTGCTCGGTGGCTGCACCGGGTCTGGAGAAGCAGCTAGGCGCTGGAAGCAGGGATCGACAGCCTCCGACGGGGAATACAGTTGTTTCGAGTGGAACCGGAGGCGTCACGTGAAGACACTGGTGCCGGTACTAGAGGCGCGCTCCGGGCTGCTGCAGAGTTTCGTTATCTTCAAGTGTGTTCAGGTCACCAAAAGATCACGTCTGATACCAGAATAATGATAAAAGTAAACAACGTGGTTTAGCCGCGCAACCTGCCGTGACAAGGTGGTTTTAGATTAAATCATTAAAAAAATCAGAACTGCGCTAGACCGCTTAAGAGCAGTAATGACAGAAAGCCCCTAGGCCTGCAGACGTCTGTAGTGCTGCACCTTACAGATGTAGAACTTGTCTCATTTGTCTTTTTGTGACATGCAGTCTTGTAACTGTGAGCATCATAAAAAAGTAACGAGAGAGAAAACGTCCTTACAGTATTGCAGTCCCTTACCAGCGGCAGTCCGAACCGTGTTGCCACAATTTATATGGTATGTTGCTGAACGTCATTTTAGTGATACCATTTAGGTACCAGACAACCCTATGAGGCAATGTTCAGTTCTTCAGGCAGATCTTTTCCTTTAAAATGAAAGCATTAATCACGTAAATTAATCATATACAAAAATGTACTGGATTTCCAACAATATGGGAGGCATGTTCCTCTAAAAATATAAAGACAGAACTTAAAAAGCAATTCAGTGGAAATCTGATTTACAGCTGCAGTATTCTGACCACTTCGTAATCCGTAAGATACAGTGACAACTTAAAAAAGCGGGAGGTGATATAGGATTAATAACATTAGCTAAATAATTAATTATATCAATGTTATTAAATAGGACCTATTTGAAAGTATCAGCTAGTGCTGTGTCTGTAAAGAGACTCATCAGTCAATGCACGGGAGCTCCACATCTATGTGAATAGCAGCACAGGGCCACATTATAAATACAGGTTTCCACACACTCGTTTTCTTTATTTTTCTATCTTCTGTCAGGCTTAGCGAGATCTATTAATGTTAAGAGACTTAAAGAGACTGCGTAAAGGCAGAAAAAACAAAATTTGTATCACTGTCTAGCCACAGAAGAGTAAAACCATTAACGAAGCAAACAAGCTTCAGCTGGCAGAATTATTCTTTTAGTTCAGATGTCAGAGATATGCTCCAAAATAACAGGGGGAAGAAATGGTCCGTCCTACTTGCCCATCACCATCCAGCACTGAAAAGTAGGATGAGCCACTGGAATGAAATGGCATGAATTAACTTTTGAAACTTTGCTTCTAGCCCTTTTTCTGTGGCACACTGTGCAGAGGGCATAAAAATGGCCTTTTATTCATCACTGCGTGTGACATTTTCAAGGATATTAAAATGTTCATTGCAGGCTCTTTTAACTTTGTGAAGGGCTCATGAGCCAGAAAGCTCAAAAGTCCTTAAGATTATATAAAAATAAGAGCCCTTAATCAAAGTCTGGTGTTTATCAGAGCTAAACTGGGTTTTCAGAAATAAAAACATGACATCAAGTGGTTACTCAGATCCTTGCTTAAAATGCCACACCACATTAAGCATTAAAAAGATACCACGCAGCAGATAACCATTTAGTTTTGTTGACGACAAACAATAGATTTCATATTTCTGTGAAAAATAATGAATGTAAAAATGTTTACAGGATTTTTTAGCAAATAAGTACAATTTGTGATTGAAATCTCTGTTTAGAAGTAGTGCTCAGTTATTTATCTTGCCTTATGCTAAACTGAAACGGAATAATAATTTTCTGCCCTGCAGGTTGGGAAGCAAATATATCATATGAAATTAATTGTAGGAAACAAGGGGATGCCAAATTCTTTCTTTTCCAGAGAGAATTGAGCAATATGCTCATGACTAGATGACAACTTTTTACATGCCCTTGACACTCAAAAAGTATTCAGCTTATGAAAATAAATCACATCAGACATTTCAAAGTATACACAATACATTCCTATTCATGTCCTACATAATTAATATTCAATTTATAAGTTATTTTACTGATCAACTACTTTAAAATAATACCTGGGGAAAAAAGCTTTGATTTAGTATCAGGCCATCACTGACTCAAAACTGCTGTCCACAGGCACTCATACTATGATAGGGCTTTTATGCTAAACTCACTAGGTTATTTACCGATAAGAAACTGTTTCAGTGTCGCCATCTTATGGTAAAATATGTAACAAAATATGTATATATATATATATATAGTTTATTTTCACATCTCACATTAAGATTTTATTTCAACCATAGTAATTCATTGCATGCTTTTGTATTTGGGGGGGGGGGGGGGGTGTGTGTGTGTTTGTTTTGTTTTTCCTGCTAAACACAATATAGAATATTGACCAGCTCTGGAAATTCTTTAACAAGTAGGAGACAGCTCACTACTGATTAACTTTAAACACTCTTAGTGCTAATTAGAGAATATCAATTTTAAGAGATTTCTTAAATGTTATATCTGTTGATTTGTTTCTAATTATTCTCTGTATTTACATAGGAAAAAACCCAAGAAAATATAATTATTCATGATAATATATTTCAGTAAAGTCTTATTTCCAGCAGGGTGGGTAGATATCCAGCAGGAAGCCAGCTATTGGGGAAGGACTTGGAATATAAAATCTTTCCTTTCTCCTACACTTAAGTGCAGTATCTTAAAAGAAAGAACTATTAAACATTAGGAAATATTCTAAGAGTTACTGCTAGATGGCATCTCTGTGCTGCTTTTCTACAAGCCTGGAGTTTTCTTTAATGACCTTCAATAGTATGTAAAGTGGACTTCTTTTATAAGGGTTGCTTTTGCTGGTCATCATTTGATAATCACAGTAGCATAACCAAGTAAGCCTTTTACAAGTGATGTAATGCTGCTCCATATAGACATCAAGCTCAGCAGGTTTCAAAGTCTAGATGGCTTTTTTTAAGTTTCATTTTGAAAATTTAAATAGATCTGGAAAATATGTTCTTTTTTCAATGCAGTTAATGAAATTCATGCCTTTAACTTTTATAATGGCTGTATGTCCTACATCTGTTTGGTTTCAGTTATTTGAATTTCACAAAAAAATGATTCAGAAGCAGACTGTCAAGTACAATCCCAAACAGAAGCTAAGTATAGTATCATTAAGGACAGTCACAGAAAGCAACTGTTATCTGTATTCATTGCTTGGGATAATAGGATGTTTGGGAATATTAACATTAAAAAATAAAAGCAAATTTGGAACTAGTCATCTATTTCTGAATAGTTAATTAAATTTTGCATTTTGATCTTCAGAATGGCTGTGTTTCTAGATTTCAAAAACCTAAAATTTTCACACATAAACAGACTACACAACTAGCCACTAAAATCTTTTTTTTCCCCAGATTTCAAGAGCTTGTAAGTAGGAAGAGTGTGCTGCTTTAATGCTGCTTCGAAATTAATTCATCCCTGTTGTGAGATTTTATAACAAGAATACTATGTACAAACAAGGGTTACCACAATACACTATTTTTGTTGGAAATATGACTCATAGTACAACAATACACTGCAAAATTAAATGGAAATCTCATTGGCTACTTGGAAACTGATTTACCCCATTTCCTGTAGTATTAGTAGTTAGTCAATATGAAAATCGTATATAATCATTTAGCCTGCGTGATTTAAGAATGCTCTAAATTCTTAATTGCTGAACATGGTCAGCTCTCGCTTGGTGTCTGCTTTCCCATTTCTGAGCAATGTGATTCAATAGCCCTTGAAGGACATCTTATTGCTGTCAATATATCGTGGGCCCTCTCCCAGGTGTCATTCCAGTTATGTTACTCTCACTCTAGTAACTTCACTCTATGGGTAAAGACCAAAGACTGTTGTTAACACTACTGGTTCTTCCTGCAATGGGCAATACAATGACTTCTAACCTTTCAGTCCTGGAAAAAAAGATGCTTCATAGATTTCCTATTCATTGGCACTCAATGACACACATCCACCATATGTTATATAAAATCACAGAAATAACATATATTAAGATATTATAAGAGACTATGCAAAAACACACGAGTGACATATGCATGACTGCTAACTCTTCTGGTGCTATCAGACATCACGTAGTCTTGAAGGGCTTTTTTAAACTGTTGATGGTATGTGAAGAGACCTTTTTTTCTCTAGCTAAAACCAGATTCCTCTGTTGTTCACTACTAATATGACTGCTACTTCTTTGCACACACATATAGACTGATTATATACATTACATATAATCTAAAAAAAAAAAATTATATATGTATATGTGTATACATATACTAAGTAATTCTTTTCTTGCAGGAAACAATTTCCCACTAGGTGCATATTGCCTTCAAATAACTGGGCTTCCACCTTTCTTCTATAATTGGTCCAGTCATAAGCCAATAAAGGAGTAACAATTCACAAAATATGCAAAGAAGAAAAAGCTGAAGCAGAGAAGGTGACTGTCAGGAACAGAAAATGCAGTATAACAGCTATTAAAAGAACATCCAGCTATAGCTCTAAAAGTGGTGTTTCTATTTGGCTACAGATTTAACACAGTTACAAATTTCAAGTTCAAATCCGTGAAGTTCATAAGGGGCCTATTAGGAAATGAACAGGGAGTCCTCAGAGAGGGTCCAGTCTATTTGGGGCACTGAAATCCCCCCTTTCAATACTGTAGTATGACAAAAATGCTTCAGGGCATCACTTAGACATTCTTACTGGATCTTCACTGAAAGCCAGGTAAAATTCAAAAGCCTTGTGTAAGTCTTTGAAGCAGTAGTCTGGGAGGAGTCCTCTCAAAGACCATCTTTCACAAGAAGAGCAATCTATCCTACTGCTTCACTCCACAAGGCAGTGGATTGCTCATCTAAGATAAAACCTAGAGAAAGTGAGGACTTTGTGTGCCTGGGTTTGAATACAGAATTTTTTTCATGAGGGAGCGTTCAGGAACAAGTGGAAAACTTCTCTTATTTATAGAAATGAACTGAATATTTCAGAAATTCTTGCATTTAAGCTTAAGTGGGATAAAAACAGAAAGAAAGAATATACCTCAGAACTCCAGACCAGATCTATTATTCCTGTTTTTAAACCAAGATGTATGACACAAGCACATGTTTCTTAAATGTTCCACCTAAGAACCTAGCTAGCAGAATTCTTAGTCCTCCAAGCCAGTAGAAAACTGAAATACAGTAGCAGTACATATTACTCTTAAAAATACTTTGAATGGTCTACAGAAAAACATTCAGGAGTTAAACGTATTTTTGTATTTCAAGAATTCTGAAAGAAGATCAAAGAGCTTAAATTATACTCATTTAATGTAAGGATACAGTGTGCACTACTTCCCACATGATCAGCTAATAAGTGTGCACTTGGTTCACCTGCAGAACAGAACAATTTACTGTTCACCTGATCTGACCTTATTTTTCAAAATGGAGTTCTTTCACACAAAAAACAAACAAACAAACAAAAAACCAGCACCAAATCTGTCCCCCTTCAGTATTTTTACTCACTATTTTTTTTCTAAGAGGAAATTTTCTTAATGCATTCACAGGGAGATCTCTTAAGAACTCTCAAAGTACACAGCATCAATCTTCATGTACTTCATCCTGGCATTAATGATGTTTTTTTGTTAAGTTTGCTAAAAAGAAAAAAACAGGCGGCACATGTCTTAACCATTCCTTTATTCAGTCAGCTGGGACATTATCCTAACACTGGAAAGAAATTCATTTTCTAGAGGGCACAATTCCTCTTACTTCAGTACTAAGTTATCTTTACCACCAATTCAGATAGTTCATTCTTTTGTTTATCATATTGGCACTGGAACATATTGAATATTAACCAGAAAGGACGGTGCATGTTATCCAAGTAAGAATATAAGTGAAACAGAAGTGTAAAGGTGGCTGTTTTGAGTGAAAGCTGCATAGAACTCTAAATTAGAAACGGGCAGAAAGTTGTAACTTTAACAATTCTGTCTATGGTGCATTATTATCTAGCTATCTGAAGGACACGCACCCACTACTGATGGCCACTTGATACCTTTCACTGTCTGAAATAAAGGAGTTACCCTTATTTCAAGATGCAAGAATCAAACATAAGTAGTTCAGTTAAGCGAGCATTTGTCTCTGTTCATGAATTTAAGATTCATATTACAGTGTTTGGGTGATGGTGAAGCAAAGACAATTCTGAGATTATTTCTTAATCTTGTGCACAGCATGGTGTCAAGAAATGTCTCTGAAAAAAAGGAAGACTGATCTTGGACATAACCTCTTACATCACGGCATTACTTCCAAGAATCAGTGACACTTCACTGTAAGCATGGACTGGACCTTCAGATTTTTTCACTAGTGACTCCAATCTTAAAGGCAACTGAACTTCTATCAGCAGCATAATTTATCAGAACACTTGAACCGATTTCAAAAACATTACTATTTTTATTGTCATTGTTTTATTCCTGTCGTTAAAGGTTTTTAAAGTCTAGACTTGGTTTTGTTTGGAATTGGAGAATTCATATTTCTGTCTGAAAGAGACACCAAGACACCAGAATGCAAAATAACAAGGCCCCCCCCCATATGGATTATTTTATTCCCATTCGTAAGACCATCTCACTGGGAACAGTACTGAAAGATGTTTTAATAAATAGGAAATAACCTACGTATCAAAAAAAGTTAGTACCATTTGTCTAGCTAGCTCTGTGTTGACTAAAACTAAATGATCTCTAGTCTTCTTTACTGGCCAGCTTCTAGAAATAGTCTACTAATAACTACCTTTTCTGACAATATGACTGATTCGTATTAATTAACTAAATACACCACAAAATGTGCATGCTTAGGGAAGGAAACACAGAGCACAAAATGTTGGTCATACAAGCAGTTAACGTTGAGGAAGTAACTGTATTAATGGATATGGAAGTATACCCAATAATTTGCTTACTTAAAGTTTCATGGTGGTATCACCGTCACACATTTTTTTCATACTATCCTGTGCCCTCTTCAACTTCATGACAGAGGTTTACTTATCAGAAAAGCAAAAGAAACAACTAACTAGGTATATTCTTCACAAGTCAGTAAACAATCATAAACTGGAACTTGAGTTATAGCCAAAAGTAGGTTGAATAGGAAATATGAGGCCTATGGATATGGAATTTCATAAACTCCTACCCAGCTGTTTCTGTATTATGTCTTTTCACAAGAAAGAAAAACATATTATGTAATTATTCACAAAATATGGACTCCTATTTATTTAAACATTTTTCTTGAAGAGAAATTAAAAGTAATTTTAATACTCTGACCCCTTCTGAGCCTTTCTCAGGCTTTTAAATCACTTAACTAACCTAAAGCAGCCCCAGATAACACAAATGTAATTTTTTCATCCTGCATTCCCCTCAAGAACAGTCATCTGTCTGCTGCACTGCCTTCTAACCAAACAAATCCTTGTAACTGTGAATGCAGCTTTAATATTTCTTTTTACTTATTTCACTGAAAAGCATGTATCAGTCAGCATAACAGCAGCTTAAGCAAATTCTGAAAGCAAGCAGCCCTCTTCACTCCTATGGTTTTGGGAAATAGTGTTTACATTCTCCTGAAGCTCTAAAGTAACCTATAGGGGGGAGCCAGAACAATTGGAAAAGACTTGCTCAGTTCAGAGGACTGCAGCTTCATGAACTCTCTTATTAAGTGCCAATCACAACACTGTGAATAATATTATTAAATTATTGGTGCATGTTATTAAAAAACAGAGTTTTATAGAGATTTTCATTGACCTCCTTTTTTAGAACCACTCCCTTAGGAAAATACTTTAAAATGTGTTTCAGTGTATCCTTTTCAAGGAGATAACTAAGCACTTAAATAATTTTCCATATATGAAATTGGACATGTTATTTGAGTTTGGACTTCAGTTTTAAAATTGGATTTACAGAAATATGAACTTCAGTACATTTAGAATACATGTGGTTACAGCAAATATTATTGATTTGAGTTCTCATAAATGCAAACCTGTCACACACTTGCTTACTTATATTAAAGGGGGTTGTTCAGTCTTAGCCTCCCTACTGCAATTATTTTTTTCCTATTCATTTTGTATAATCTCTTACATATTATTCTAACAAGTCTACCTTCTTATAATAAGATTCTGTACATTTTCAATATATGGTATTGAGACCTTTCCAAGAAAATACATAGAAAACAGCATAGTTGTAACCCTGAGCTAGTGTACTAACAAACAGTACATAGAATAGACGATGGTATGAAACATTTAGATACAGCTGTAGATACATGCACTCAGTTCTCAAAGCAAGTCTATGACAGGTTTGAATTTATAATGAGATCTCAGATCAATATTATTTGCTGTCATCACAGGTATTTCTGGGCACTTGCATAAAGAATACAGAGGTGCATGTCAGGGAGAGTAGCAAATGAGCATGTTACAACAATTATGCTTTTTCTGAAGCATAAAGTAGGGAACTTTGACTATTTAGTAACTAATTCATATTTGCAGAAATCAATTACCGATTATGTCTGCTGTCTTATTACAAAAAGGTCAAATAAGCTCAGACATCACAAAAGTCCACAACTATATTAAATAAAAAAACACAGATATTAAGTATTATTCAAATTATTCCATCAATAAAATCATTGTAGAAATAAATGACAAAATACTGGTTAATGAAATCAGAATTGGTAAGTTCTTAAGTTTTCCTGGAGAACTCTGACTTTATAAATTATTTATAATATGCCCTGCACATATTTTACTCACACTGACAATTAATTGAAGGCTTTTTGGAAATACCTTATTCGGAGAAAAAGTTTCTGAAAAGCAAATTTAAGCCTGAAAGTTACTTCTGTCACCTCAACTTAGCCAAGGGATTATTTTAAAATATATGTTTCAAAGAATGTTCAAAATTGTGGTTGTTTGCTTCAAGGTAAAATTACATTTCTTATGGGATCGGCATCATTCAATGGATTATTTTCTTTTGAGTTAGCCTTTCTGATACATTCAGTGGTTTACTTTTTAAATCAGTAGCTATTTTTCAGATATACAAAAAGCCTTTTTCAAGGTGTCAGTTACAACATTATATTCACTTTATTCAGCCTGGAAATAATTTCTGTTCTGATAACTGATTTATCTTGAACAGTGACTTAACATACTTTCAGGAATGAATTTACTAAGAGGAGTAAAGGCCTGTGCAGACTTCCCCCAGTACTGGTCTCAGTGCATTCCCAGGATCTGTTCTATGGCTCTGGCTACCCAATCAGGATGTCTTCATGACAACAGTACAGTAAAATCTGCCAAAATCAGAACCTTGAATAACTCCTTTGGAGGTTACCCCTGCTGGTAATTAGTAGTTCAAGACATGCATATACAGAAATTAAATGGAAAAAAAAAATTAAGTGCAACTCAAAAAGAAAAAATCATAGTAAAATGTAGTGTAATAAAACTAGTTTTCCTGAGGACAAACACAGGAAATGATACTAACCTTTCAGTCAGTCACTACCAAATTAAAATCATACTTGGTAGTTGCTCATTCATGGCAAATGCATCCTTAAATACATGACAAAAACCTTTTCATGAACTCCTTAAAAGTCTGAAGCTTTTTTAAACAAAACAGGTCATGAAACTTTATCATCAGTGCAATCAGAGACCTTTGGAGGTCTTCTAGTCCATACCTCCAGCATTTCAGAGCCCCTCTCAACAGCAGCTCTTTCAGCAATTTCCACTAAGTTGGTGTCATTCTGCTCCACCATCCTGAAGACGTTAAGCAGTATCAACCCCTCAGCAACGTCTCTCACTACCAGCTCTAAGTTAGACTTCAAACCACTTTGCAAGATTGTGATTTTTATTATCAAAAAATACAATGACAAAAATGCTGACCCTTTCTCTGGAAAAGGCTAAATGTTTACTTAAGGAAAATAAGATCTCTATCTCATTTTACATTATGCACTCTATGCCACCAATCAATCTTTTTCATAATCTCTCATTTCCAGGGACAAGTTATCTTTATTATTTCTGATGTTTATTTCCTGCTTATTTATGAAAAGTGTTTAATTCACTATATCTATTTTTATTGATTTAAAGATATAGCTTCTATTTTAAATACTCATTTCTTATAAAATTATTTCTGTTGGGGGGTGTGGAGGATTGAGGATTAAGGACTAAGGGCAGAGGAAGTGGCTGGTTTATTTTGATTTAATAACCTTTATATAAATTAATCCTTGAACATTTGTATCAGTCCTTTCAGTCAGAAGCCCACTGTGGGAAACATTTGTTTCAGAAGTGCAGCATCCTCCATTATGTCCACCGTGTTTGCTTTGGTGTAAAACACTGCTGGACAATAAATCATATTCACAGTAGTAGCAGTGTTCTGCCCTTTGTTTCAAGCAGCAAAATACAACTTTAGCCTGAGGACATACATGCTTGTTCTCCTCCTCTTTCTCAATGAAAAAGAGGATGCATGTGAAGAAAATTTTGAATGGAAATATTGACTGAATCAGTGTTCTCAGAATGTCCCATTTATTTAGACCATGGTGGTTATCTTTTTTAAATACTAAGGACTCCCTTCTCTAAGGTGGTCTTTCTCACTTCAAGGACTCAAGAATGAAAAACTGTATTGGCTGAAACACAAAATCATCATTAAAAAGTATTTCATGAAGTGGTGGGTGCCACTTTTGTGAGTGCCACCAGGGACTAGATTGTAGAATTGTGGAGTGGGCAGAAGAGTACAATTTCTTCTCCCAAAATGCTTGTATTCATACTGCAGTCGGCAGTAGCTTTCCCCCTCTTCCTTCTCCCACTCTGAGCTACCAGGTCCAGAGAGCAGCACATGAGGAAGAACAGAATGCTACTCATCTGCTCTTCCAAATCCTTCAAGATTGTCTGTGTTGGAAGGATGTACAGGCAGATCTGTTCCTCTTCTTGTTGGACTAGACAATAAAATTATCCCTGATGGATATGATGCACAAGGAGAGGGAAGGTATATGTCGGCTTAATTTGTGTTTCCTCTGGCCTGAATGAGAAGCAAAGAGACACTCTTCCTCCTTTGGAGATTTCAAAACACTCTCCAAAGACAGAATGACATGGCTTCCCTGATGTCTTTGATAAGGCCACTGCACAAGAAATCACCAGGTGATACTGAGAGCCTTGAACTTTAATTTTTTTGAGAAAATGAAAGAAGAGGGATTTTGATGCAATGCTGGTAGTAGCTGTAGTATTCAAATTTGCCCAGTTCTAGATGTGTCAAGTGAGAAAGATACACTAACGGCTAAGGTTCACCACTGTTGTTCATACAGAAGAAAAATTTACCCAGATGCTGCTGGGCATTCATGTTACATTCACTGGTGTCTGTCAGGAATACAATAAATTGCTCTTGCTTATAGCTTTCCCATTTAGAAATGCCACAGAAATTAAATACGGTTAAGATGGGTTAGGTCATTGAGTCCATCTCTGTACAAGGGACACGACCACTTCATGTTTTCTCATATGGTTCCACAAACCACCTTCTAAACAAATGGTAATAGTGATGGTAGTTATTGAAAAAAATTCCTGATTAACCCTACCTGCCTAGTTTTTCTGTTAAATAGAAACAAGGTTGCAATTTTTTTCTCCTTTAGAATTTTCCCGAACCATGTACAATTAGATATTCTCTAACACTTGCTTTCCCCTTCTCGTTAGTATTTTTGAACATGTACATGCTACTTGTTTTTTCTGATTTTCTTGGTTTAATAGCCTCTAGCACATAAGAACAACTTATTCTCATTTCACTTGCTAATTATTCTGGACCCCTACCTTCAGAAACAAATCTCTTAGGCAGATTTTTTCATGTTAAAATATCACCCTTTTCTTATCCATTGTCATAAATTTCAGTTACAAAGACTTAATGTATCATGTCATTAGTTTCTCAAACATTTGCAGTTTTTAAGAAACTAGTAAATGTGATATCTTTTTTTTCTAATATTTTTGCTTCCTCTGCGGAAAATATGCTACCATTAGCTCTTTCATACCAAAGTCCTGTCCTGGTTTCAGCTGGGATAGAGTTAACTGTCTTCCTAGTAGCTGGTACAGTGCTGTGTTTTGAGTTCAGCATGCGAAGAATGTTGATAACACACTGATGTTTTCAGTTGTTGCTCAGTAGTGTTTAGTCTAAAGTCAAGGATTTTTCAGCTTCTCATGCCCAGCCAGGGCACAAGAAGTTGGCACAGGACACAGCCAGGGCACCTGACCCAAAGTGGCCAACGGTGTATTCCATACCATGGGACGTCACATCTAGTATAGGAACTGCGGGGAGTGGGGGCGGGGGGATCACCGCTTGGGGACTAACGGGGCACTGATTGGCAGGTGGTGAGCAATTGTATTGTGCATCACTTGTATATCCATTCCTTTTATTATTGCTATTGTCATTTTATTAGTGTTATCATTATTAGTTTCTTCTTTTCTGTTCTATTAAACCGTTCTTATCTCAACCCACGAGTTTTACTTCTTTTTTCCCGATTTTCTCCCCCATCCCACTGGATGGGGGGAGCGAGTGAGCGGCTGCGTGGTGCTTAGTTGCTTGCTGGGGTTAAACCACGACAAGGCCTTAGGCTTCTCCTTTCTTCTCCCCCCAAAATGCTATTAGTCTGTACCCACACACTTCTTGTTTGCAATCTTGGAATGCTTTCTGACTAGCCATATTCCTCACAGATCCCCTTAACTGCTAGGCATTTGCTTTTGCCATATTCAGTTGTCTTTAGAGGATGGCTTCTTTTTCGAGGAAACTTTTTTTATATTTTTCAGTTTTGAGAGATTCTTAAGAGTTTTGGTAAGTTTTGACAGACTCCTCCAGTCCCTTCCATATCACTTCATATGCTGAACTTTGTTATTTCTGTTATTATTTTTAATACTAATTGAAACCAATTCCTCTGAGCTACAAAAAAGTGCATTTCAAGCCAAATGCACTGTTAACCTAAGGAAAACATCCCAAGATTACAAGAATTCACATGATTATGGTTCATGCACCATATATGTTTGATTTTACTTAAAAGTTGATTTTACTTAAAGTGACAGACAGATCTAGTAACTTGTTCACTTGACTAGAAAGACTTTCAGCTATCCTTCCAATGGCATATATCCAAATTCTGGAACAGTTACTCCCATTAGTATCAGTTTAACTAAAATGCTTCATGGCGGGGGGGAGGGGGGGGCAGGGACCACCACTGCCTAAAGGTACCCTTTTTTATATATTGGTCGTTTTGGGGAGGCCTCTTTTTAACACAAGTCTTCTCAAACAAAGCATTGACTGTAGTGGGAGAAGCTAATGATCAGCATACCTACTACCATCAATTTAAAACAAGCTTAAGAAAGATCTTAAGTAATCTATTTGGTTATTTTAAATTAAAAAAATATATATATCCCGTCAGACAATTCACATTTGGAGATCAGGCACATTACTTTAGAGTCTCTGCATTTACTACTGAACTCTTCTTTGAATTCAGAGCATTTTAAAATTGGCAACAACCTTTTAGAGACATTTTTGCACCAAACAGAGCGCGTCCTCCCCATTTTCAGTCAATAAGTCTTTGCAATTCTGTTTTCATTAGGACCAGTGTGCTCAGACCTATAGTCGTTGATGCTGGGGGAATTCTTACCTGACTAAATGACAAGGCTGATTCCTCAGTATAGGTGAGCACCATGGTGTCCATTCATTGCAAGACTCTACTTGAAGATTAACTTCTTTGAAGAGTAACTGGCTGAAAGACCATTACTGGGAGTAATGGGAACTTAAGAATAAACCCTTAAATGCATAACTGTGATTACAAGGCTATGCCACTGCTGACTTTTAAAAGTGACCTCTAAATCCAATTCAAAGCCACATGCTAGACCACCTGCACTGTTTACCTTGAGGCATGCCAGAGGGAAAGCTTTCCAGCAAACCATTGTACAGTCATGTATCCAGTTGCAGTATGGGCATTCCCATAACCAGGTAGCTTAGGTGTAGCACAGAGGGAGCCATACAGGCTTAAGAACAACTGCATATATATATATATATATATATATGTACTGGTGGCCTGTACTCTTTTTTTGTTGAGCGGCAAGCACATCATTTTCACTGGGCCTTTCTTATTAATTTTTTGCACCACTGATTCTGAAGTGAGAACCAGCACGATAGGTATAGTTTCTAGTATATTTCCCTTACAAAATCTGTTTTCTACAAGTGAAACATCTCTTCATAACAAAGACTGCCTCTAGACTGAGCAGTAGATACATGCTAGGGTACATCTGGAGGCTTGACTTGCTCATTGTCCAGTCAGGGTCAGTGGGCACTGGGACTTCTTTGCAGCTCTCCTTCTTGGGTTTGTCTTCCACTGAAACCAAGGCATGGGGGAACCTGGTTAGATGCCCATAACTAGCCTTATGTGGGCTTATAGCCAAAGCCTGTATGCAGAGCTAATGGCTTGCAAGCACTCTCAAGAGCCCAAACTTTAAAAATCAGAATTGAGCAGATAAATGCATCCAAATACTTCCTTTGCTACTTCAGTTGTCACATGGCACAAAAATTGTTTCTTCTGAATTGTGTTGTTTGGAAAAATGCCTATATTATAAATGGTGAATGCATGAGATATCATTCTTATGGGATAAAATACAAAATCGGTCTCAAATGAACAGACTGTGATACAGTTATAGCTTGCGATGGGAAGAAGGATGGCAGTAATAAGGACTTAGCAGAATGTGCTAAATAGTGGGCACGTTGTGAAAAAAGTACTAGGTACTCTGAAAAGTGGAAAGAACAGGGTTAGGAAGGGAAGGTAACGGGAAACCCAAATGATACGAAGTGAGATTAAAATAAATAATTCTACTGGGAACATCCTGGAAACACTGAAAATGGAAGTATCTGAAAAAACATGATAACATCCTGAGGACTACTTTGTCTTTCATAAACATACTGACCTATTAATAAAAGAGCATGTTAAAAATAAGACTAACAGTACCAAAGTAGACTGGGACTAGGATATATTTCATTAAAAAATACACTGCTGTTTGCCTAAAGAAAGCCCTATGGCTGTACGTCCCTCTGCCTTCCACCAAGGACAAAACCAAGAGATCTCCAAAGAAAAAGCAATGGCAACAGCAGCAAAGCTAGGTTCATTTCTCCCATGCATCAATCACTTGTGAGTTAGAATGTTACCATACCTGTGACTAGGTCAGCAGGCCTATGCGCATCAAAGATTCTTCCTTGCTGGACAAGTACATCAGTGCAAGATGCCTATGAAGAAAATGAGAATGAAAGAGATCAAATGATTCAATATTTTTCTTTCCTAACACACTGTCCTTGGTAGATAGGAAAGAAAACAGAAATAAAATCTTCCACAAATAGTCATTCCAATTTTTAAACAAGCGTAGGTTAAAAATTGTTTGTACTCCTTTTCTAGCAAGCAAAATCGATGACAGAGCAGAGTGTTAGATGAATATTGTATTATATTTTTGGATATAAGCTTATAATTTGTACTTGCATTTGTACAGGATAACAAATTTTGCCTACTTATTTAAGAAATACCAATCTATTTTATGGCTTATCAGTCCAAAGTAGCTCAAATTTTAGCATTCAGGTTTGTGAATTATTCATAAAAAAGCTACACACCAGGAACTATTTATAAATAAGTTGCTGAAAATAGTACTCTGTCTGTAGACTGATTCTAGTAAAAGAGGAAGCTAATTTTGTTAAATTGTTTAGATCAAATTATCTGCTTAGCCTTTTTATTGAATATACAGTGCAGTCTATTTATATCTATGCAATGGGGCTCTCAGCACTTCCCCAGAGAGTATAAGACAGCCTAACACATTCCACTGCTGCCATTTTTTTTCCCACTTCTTCATGCTCACATTCGGTCCCTACTGTTGTTTATAACAAAACCACTCGGAGTTAAGTAATACTTACAAAGCAGTATCTGTTTTACTGATCACTGGGGAGGAGAAATACACGCTGTTGTTGTACTTTCTAAAAAGTAGTTCCACAAAATTATGAAAAATTAGAGAAAACAGGGAAGGGATCTCTGACTCATTGTGTAGACCCAAGGTTAAAAAGGGAGAGAAAGGGATCAGTCACTGAAGCCTTACAGAAGAATATTAAGTACTATTCAATGGCAGGGAAGAGTAAAAGACTTAAGAGATGATTGATTTTCCTTCAACATACATCTAAGAATTGTGTTTACGTCACATACGTCACAAATACATCAGAAAGCAAACAAAGCAAAGAATAAGCTACTATATATTTGAAACAGAATCCTACGCAATGGGATTTACAGCTGTTCCCAAGTGTTACCACTCTTTAGCTGGCCATCAGTCTCAAATAGTTTGTAACAAAGAAAAAAGCTCTTTCCTACTAGTTTTATAGTTTCTTGCAACATCATTTGCTACATTTTGAAGTCATTTATTCATATCTTTAAATAATGGGCACAATTACCTAAATGCACTTTAAACAATAAGGGAGAAAATTACATACTTGGATTTTAAAATAATTTCTCAGTTTTATTTGCTTATTTTTCCTACTATAAACATACAGATCTTTGCAAGATAGGTCTAGATAGATAGATAGATGGATGTACGTGAATAGAAGTCATCTTATAAGTTGTCACCATAAATGAAAATATCAATACTATTCTAAGGTGAGACTGCATTTTGTATGCTGCTACCAAGACCAGAAATAGCATGTCTAACTCTTAGTATTCTCACATTGTACTAAGACTAAAGCAAATATTATCAGGATATTCCACTAAGATTTTAAAAAAAAAAAACTAATATCATCCATACTTATACTTTCACTTTCAAGACCATTTTTGGTATTAGATTTTCAATAGCATAGATATACATACAATTTTAAAGTTGTGAGGTTAAGTATTTTCAGAAAGTCCTGTTCTTAAATTCAGACAAGTATTTACACTAGAAAAAATTGTCCTGTCAGGATTCAGAAATAAGCACATATGACTAACCTGACCAGTCAAAATTATCCATATAAGTAAGAATGGCAGATGCTTTCAGAGACAGATTTGTAACAAAACTTCAAGGCAAGGTTTCAGGTGGGTCAATACCACAGCTTTTGCCAAAGACACTTTAGGACATCAGTCTAGTATCAGTTACTTTGTGGTTAGAGGAGACCAGATGATATTTTCTGCAAACAGTCCACCCAGCTCCGACAGTTGTCTTTCTGATAGGTAACAGATACAGTACACAATGAGTCCAGAAGGTGCTTTCCAGAACTTCATGAGACCTAATAGTCTTTTAGTAATATAAAAAAAGTTACTAAAACTTCTCAAGGTAATGTCCACATTTTCTTGTCTATCAGGGAAACAAATACTGTTCTGTAGGCCTATTATGAATGGATCCAATGTATGGACTTGCTTTGAACTCTACTATTCAAGTAAATCTTTCATTGTGTTCCTAGGAACTGCTAAGCCATCCTCTTCTGCTTCTGTCCAGATTTTTTTCTTTTGAGGAAATCTTTTCTTTTGAGTAGTCAGAAGAAACAACAGATAAATTCCATGTGAGAAAGAGTAAACAGAGTAAACAAGATTACTGTTGTTATGGGGTTCACAAGCACAATCTCAAGGCAATAAATTTCCTTATTCTATAGCTAGAAAAGGGATGTGTTGGAGTTAAGTTAGTCTGAGGTGCAATTAAAAAGAATTAGGACACCTAGGTCAATGTTTCTGCTCAAGGATCAACATAGTTGCAAACAATACCTGCACTGCAGCAGGGAAACAGAGGCACAGACCAAGGATTGACTTATGACGAAAGAGTATCAGAGAGGTATCTGATCCTAAAAGGTGTCTTACAGAACTGGTTTACAGTTTTTATTTCTTTATGCTGCAGAGTTATAAAGACATTTTATTAGAAAAATACAATCACACTGCACTCCAAATCAAGTCCTTGGGGATTTTATTTTCCTGTTTCAATACTCTTTTTCTTTTACTGCCTGGGGAAGAAAAAAAAAAAAAACACAACCCTTTTCCAAAGTTTCTTCAAGTTTAGATTTCTTAGATATTTTTGCTTTGCTGTTTCCAAAGATTCATGAAAAGGAAAAAGAAACTTCTGAAGATGAGAACTGTAAAAGCCCATATATGAGCTACAGGAAAGCCAGAATGGGAATTAAAGTTAATTTCTTCATTAATACCACACAAAGTGATTGTACTTTAAGGGGAGGAGCCATCCACAGCAAAACAATGCAGGCAGCATATTGCTTGGATGGTTCTGTTGACTTGAGATATTTCTAAAGAACAAAACAGAATTACAGTGGGGATGCTAGAACTTGTAACCCTTCTGATAAGCCCTTTTGCTTTGGCCATTCAGGTTGTATATGGTGCACTAGGATAGCATAAAATTAGCTTATGTCTGGTCTCTACTTCTAACTGAGAGATGCTGCAGCCGCTAAGCACTGTCAGAAGTCTGACAGGCAGAGTTATACCAGTTGAGGATCTGACCCTAACTAAATTTTTTGTTGTAATTTTGTGGTGTTAATGAGTCCTAGAGTGATCCTGCCATCCCCAAGCCAGTAATTACTGGCTATGCCTGGGACTGACAACCACACAGCACTAAAAAGCTAGGGAGGTGAGACAGAATCTGGCCACCATTATTTAACATCCTTGCCCCCATTTTCCCCTTCCCTCCTCCTCACTAAAGGAACCCTAAGCTGAAATAACAAGACATTTTTAATAGTCATTTCTGTCACCAGAGGTTCTCAGAGAGGTCAGGCTGAGTCAGAAGCTAGTGCTAATGCAGAACTGCTAAAGAGAAGTCTGACTGCTTTATGTACAGTAGAATTCTCAATTGCCTTTTCTCCTCTGCTTGAAAAATTTTTAACAAAGAAATTCATGCTGCTATTTACTCCCTGTCCATCATTAGCTAAGTAAAACTGCTGCATAAATATTTTATTCTGGTAAGACCTTAATATTCAAATAAATCAACATACTCCAACAAACACATCCCTTATTGCAGATATATATAAGATTTTTTTTCCCCCCCAGACAATAAACAGAATTATGATGCCTTAGAAAGGATAGATCACCCTAAGCGTTTTCATTCCATTTATCTGGTGAACCAATGAGCAAAAGCAGAGAACAAGATTCTGACATCCCTTAAACTGGTGTAAAGAAGGTGCTATTCTGAAGACAGTCACTTCAGGTTTACTCCTAGATATCAAAAGACACAATGGGGCTCAGTGCTTTTTGAGAAGGCAGCTAAACCTACATAATACACTGACATTTAATACCCAGAGTCACCACTAACAACCACCTTAAGGTAAGGTCAGAGTTGCATTTCATACACAGCAAGGCCTATGGAGCTAAACATCGTTTATACGCAGTAAGGATTTTGCTCATCATTTTTCTATTAGTTATCATGGAGATGCTGTTTCATTATTTGACAAACACCAGGACTGGAAATCTACAAAACACAGATACGGCAGTTTTGAACTCATGTCTTTTTTTTTCAGCTCAATTTTCAGAGACCATTTTGAGAACAGCGTGATAGCAGAGTGTGAAAAACAGAATGGTATCTTTTGTTTCTGTACACAGTGACAGACAACACAATTTCTTTTACCATGCACACTTGCAACCAAGTAATTATGTTTAGTGAACAGACAATATGGAGCAAAATCCATAATCCTTAACCTGTCCAACTGAATAAGAACTTAGGGGTTTAGCTCTACATACCAATTGCTTCACATTAATACATGATTACCTTTACCATGTTTAACGGTGAGATAGTATGTTGTCATCTAGTGTTCAGTATTTATTGTACATAATCTAGAAACAAAGTGCATTTATGTGATGTTATCTCACACATGCACATATATTGTCCATACATTGTGAAGTAGTATGTAGACATATTACTGAGAATCATACAGAAGGTATATTTATAGCATATATAGGGTATCCTTTTTATACCAAATCTACAGCTTAGGGACTCGATTTTATCAGAGGCATATTCAACTACAAACAACAGACATTACATTCAGTTCTACCTCTGTTGCAGGTACTCCAGGGTTTTAGGAATTTAACTGTAGTTTCATATCCATGACAAGAACACACACTATTCATATCATATGGAAGGTAACAGGATTTTAGAACTCCTTTTTGCTGGGCTGGACTGACCACGTTAAAATACTATGACACCCTTAGATGAAAGTCTCTGTCTAAATTAAAATCATTATTATTACCAAAGAGAAATTGAGCTGCAATTTGAAAGACAATGAAGTGGAAAAGAATTCAGTCAGACTTGTTCCAGACTTAATGTCTTTCTGTGAATTAAAATTTGGTTGAACAAAGAACCTGAGGTTGGATAATCTACAATTAACCCGTATGAAATAGTTTTGTGGGGTCCCTCTGAGGAGTTCCTATGGCACTTGGGAGATGGCTGATTAACTGTGCTGCTGGGACAGCTGCCACCTCTGTAGAGTTTCCACAGCATGCCTATCCAGAAACCCTCATTGTAAAATTAGTCTACTCTTTACTGACTGAACCTGAAAAGATGAAAGCGCAGTAGAATTATTTGCCAAGTGACACAAATTGATCCCTTGTCCTTAATGAAAATTGTGTTCCAAACACTTCAAGCTTTTCTAGTGTGTAGAGTACAACTCCTTTCCCAATGATCTAAGACCATTCTTCCTCTCTTTATAAGATTAAGCCTTTGGAAACTATATAGGTCGTCTACCTCCAAATTATGCCCTGGGGATACAATTCTTAATGAGCATTAGACTGTTTTACTATTACATGAACAGCACAAAGAAAGAATTTTTTTCCCCCTTTCCTCTCAAAGATGTTAATTATTGCTATTAATATAAGAAAGTATTTACTATTCTTGTCACACTGGCTCGTTTGCAGTGGCAGATTATCTTGGGAAGAGAAGAGGCAATCCTATATCCATTTCTGTATTCCTCCCTGCCCTGAAATTCTGCACAGCTCTCTGCAGGAAGAACAAAAGAATAGGACTCATTCTTCCTTATTTTCCTGAGCAGTCACAGGGCTGATTTCACAATATAATGCTGAATTCATAATGCTGCCAGTGTTTACCAAAATAAAGGAGAGAATGCTGTTTGTGTGTTTGACTACAAATTATGAGAGATTTCAGGAACATATACTCCTGTATCAACTGTAGGAGGGAGGGAGTATTCCAGCACTCAGTTTGGTTTTTAATGTTTCTTGCTGTTTCCATTCTTATTCCATCCCTGTTTACTAAAGGAATAATACAGAAAAAATATTTGTAAAGGGACACAGGAGGGACCCTTCCTTTGTTCACTCTGACACTTCCTTGGCATTTATCTCAGTTTGGCAAAATTACATTGCAGCTGCATGGAAGTGTTATTTAGTCTGTTATGAACTCTGCATGAAGTATTTTTAGATTTGATTTTGTTGAACCTCCTCTGTTTTAGTAAGTTATTTCTAACTCATATGAGTTACATGAACCTGAGAGCTCCATTAATCTTCATTATGCCACCTCTGCAGTTCATAGTCTGAGCTCACATACAAACAGAAAGAAGATATACATGAACCAGTATCATAAAAAAGATTAAAAATTTATCAAACAAACCACTGATTTAAGAAGAAGCTAAGAGGCACAGCTAGCTTATCTATACTATGATACCACAGTTTTCTTTTTGCCTGGTTTTAGTAGACCAGAGCCTAGTCGATAGTTTCTGACTTTTGTGTCTTGTTTCCTTGTCAGCTGCATCAGAAGAGCTCACTTTCTGTCATGCTGCTGCCCTCTAAGAACATAGCTCATTTTAAAGGTATTTTTGGGGGATTTCCCCCCCTACCACCCTGTAATCTCATATGAAAAGAGGAAAATTCTCTCGGGTACTTAAGAAACTTTTCTCCTTCCCAATTCATTCCCTCTACCCAGAAGCAAATCTTGTGCTCCCAGCCTTCATCAGAACTATCACAGAATCAATCACAGAAAATAAACCACAGACAGAAGCTCAAAAAAAACATTTAATCTGTTTCTCCAAAACTGCATGATTTAACATACTTGCATCATAAACTCTCAGCCCTGCATCATCCTAGAAATACAGTTGAAATTAATTACCTTTGAGTGCTTTATGCTGACAGAGGATACCATAAGACCTTTTTCTTAAATGGGAAAGGAACAAATTTGTCTCAAACTAACAAAGACTTCAGGCCATGCAGCTCTTCACTTGTGCTCTAAAGTCTTCAAAATCACTTATTGAATTTATCATCTAAGCATTACAGAGCTCTCACTCATAACTTGTAACTACACATTGGGCTATCTGATGGAATGTGCAGGTGGGATTGAGCAGATCTAAAATACTGTGCTATGGAAAAGAAAGGAAAAAAGTGATCAAGTCAGTGCTGTGAAAAGTGTCGCCAATTATGTGTGGCCTGTAGCTCAGAAATATTATTATGAACATAAGTGGCAGGCCTTATGTTCCCTTTAGGCTTTAAGTCACTTCCAGTTCATTAATTTCTTTGTTACTGTTGACTTAATTACAAAAGACACTAGCTTATACTGTATTTTTTAAAAAACATAGTAGAAAGCAGTGACTTTCCCTCTGTTTCCCAAAAAAGTTTCTTAGAGTACTTGTATTTCAACTTATAGGGTGTTACTTGTATTAAAACAACTTCAGCCATTCTCACTGATGCATCCTCCCTCCTACAGCACTGTGCAAGGTCTTGGTCAGAACGTGGTGGGTGTTGCTGTCCGCTGGAAGTGCTCTTCTCTTTTGCATAGGACAGAACACATTTGCCTGGAAAGGTTTACCTCAGTGCTCCTATTTCAGAAATCCACTAAAGCACAGTTAAATATCTTTGAAGTCAATGATATTCGATCATGTAACGTTGCAAGTAACAATGTACTAATTGATGGAAACGATGACACATTTTATAGAAATTCATATTATATTTTACAAAACTCTCTAAAAAGTTGCAGTACAGTTTCCTTAATTCTAATTGTTCTTTTCAATTCCTGTGAGTAACCACTAATTTAAATATTACTTCAAGAGCAGAGGCAGAACCTATATTTGCATTCTTGTGCATATTCCTTTAGTTACCAGATATCCATGAATCTGTGTCACGATCAGGAAAAAATAACAATCAGTGGTTCCATAAGGTGAAATAAGAGGTTTTCTTTCATAATTTCATTGATTAAATAGTCAACTTGTAGCGGGGAATTCTCTCCAGTTGTTGATTGGAATTAAAGACATTTCACTGGGTAGTAGTCATAGGAATTTTTATTCCTATGTACATTCCTTTGTGTTTCAGTAAAACTAAATCAGACTCGGGCAGTGTGATTAATTCAAGCATGGAATAAAGACCATCCAAAAGCCCTACTGTATATGAGATTTTTTAGGGATGCATGCACACTCCTTTACTATAGATAAGGAACTCAGAAGAAACAGTAAACGCACCAGTCCTTTTCCTTTAAAACTCTATCTCAGTACTGGAGCCTCGCATTTCTCCTGCAATGTCCTAAAGATTACAGGTTCACTTTTCAGGATCCACGGACATGTATCCAGTAAAAGACCAGAAGAGAAGGGCTAACATAGAATCATAGAATCATTTAGGTTGGAAAAGACCTTCAAGATCATTGAGTCCAACCATCAACCATGCCCACTAAACCATGTCCTGAAGTGCCTTGTCTACATGATTTTTTAATACCTCCAGGGATGGTGACTCAACCACTTCCCTGCGGAGCCTGTTCCAATAACTGACAATCCTTTCAGTAAAGAAATTTTTCCTAATATCCAACCTAAACCTCCCCTGCTGCAACTTGAGGCCATTTCCTCTCGTCCTATCTTCAGCCACCTGACGGAAGAGGCCAGCACCCACCTCACTACAACCTCCTTTCAGGTAGTTGTAGAGTGCAATAAGGTCTCTCCTCAGACTCATTTTTTCCAGGCTAAACAGCCCCAGCTCCCTCAGCCACTCCTCACAGGACTTGTGCTCCAGGACCCTCACCAATTTGGTTGCCCTTCTCTGGCCATGCTCCAGCACCTCAATGTCTTTCCTGTAGTGAGGGGCCCAAAACTGAACACAGGACTCGAGGTGCGGCCTCACCAGTGCCGAGTACAGGGGAACAATCACCTCCCTGCACCTGCTGGCCACACTATTTCTGACGCAGGCCAGGATGCTACTGGCCTTCTTGGCCACCTGGGCACACTGCTGGCTCATATCCAGCCGGCTGTCAACCAGTACCCCCAGGTCTCTCTCTGCTGGGCAGCTTTCCAGCCACTCTTCCCCAAGCCTGTAGCGCTGCATGGGGTTGCTGTGACCCAGGTGCAGGACCCAGCACTCAGCCTTGTTGAACCTCATACAATTGGCCTCAGCCCATCAATCCAGCCTGTCCAGATCCCTCTGTAGAGCCTTCCTACCCTTGAGCAGATCAACCCTCCCTGCCAACTTGGTGTCATCTGCAAACTTGCTGAGGGTGCACTTGATCCCGTCATCCACGTCATTGATAAAGATATTAAACAGAACTGGCACCAGTACTGAGCCCTGGGGAACACCACTTGTGATCTGCTGCCTAGTGGATTTACCTCCATTCATCACAACTCTCTGGGCTCAGCCAGCCAGCCGGTTTTTTACCCAGCAAAGAGTACACTTGTCCAAGCCATGAGACGCCAGCTTCTCAAGGAGTATGCTGTCAGAGACAGTGTCAATGGCCTTACTGAAGTGCAGGTAGACAACATCCACAGCCTTTCCCTCATCCACTAGGTGGGTCACCTGGTCATAGAAGGAGATCAGGTTGGTCAAGCAGGACCCGCCTTTCATGAACCAATGCTGACTGGGCCTGATCCCCTGGTTGTCCTGCACATGCCATGTGAGCGCACTCAAAATGAACTGTTCCCTAATCTTCTCCGGTACCGAGGTCAGGCTGACAGGCCTGTAGTTCCCCAGATCCTCCCTCCAACCCTTCTTGTAAATGGGCGTCACATTGGCAAGCCTCCAGTCCTCTGGGACATCCCCTGTTGACCAGGATTGCTGATAAATGATGGAGAGTGGCTTGGCAAGCACCTCTGCCAGCTCCCTCAGTACTCTTGGATGGATCCCATCTGGTCCCATAGATCTGTGAGCGTCCAGATGGCGTAGTAGGTCACTAACTATTTCCTCCTTGATTAAGGGCGGTATATTCTGCTCTTCATCCTTACCTTCCAGCTCAAGGGGTGGAGTACCCTGAGGATAGCTGGTCTCCCTATTAAAGACTGAGGCAAAGAAGGCGTTAAGTACCTCAGTCTTTTCCTCATCTCTGGTGGCAGTGTTCCCCTCTGTATCCAATAAAGGATAGATATTCTCCTTGGCTCTCTTTTTATTGTTAACACATTTGTAAAAACATTTTTGTTGTCTTTTACAATAACGGCCAGATTGAGTTCCAGCTGAGCCTTTGCCTTTCTAATTTCCTCTCTGCAGGACCTAACAAGATCCCTGTACTCTTCCTGAGTTGCCTGCCCTTTCTTCCAGCGATGATAAACTCTCCTTTTTTTCTTGAGTCCTAGCAAAAGATCCCTGTTCAGCCAGGCCGGTCATCTTCCTCAGTGGTTCATCTTGCGGTGCATGGGAATAGCCTGGTCCTGAGCCATTAAGATTTCCTTCTTGAAGAATGTCCATCCCTCCTGGACCCCTTTGCCCTTCAGGACTGTTTCCCAAGGGACTTTCTCAACCAGTGTCCTGAAGAGGCCAAAGTTTGCCCTCTGGAAGTCCATAGTGGTGGTTTTGCTGACCACCTTCCTTGCCTCACCAAAAATTGAGAATTCTATCATTTCATGATCATTAAGCCCGAGACAGCCTCCGACCATCACACCTCCCACCAGTCCTTCCCTGTTTGTAAACAGTAGGTCTAGCAAGGCTCCTCCCCTGGTTGCCTCACCTACCTGCTGTGTCAGGAAGTTATCATCTTCCACGCACTCCAGGAACCTCCTAGACTGTTTGCTCTCTGCCATGTTGTATTTCCAGCAGACATCTAGAAGAAGGGCAGACGATTCTGAGACTACTGCCAGACGCTTGTAGAATGATTCATCTGTCTCTTCAACCTGGCTGGGTGGTCTATAATAGACTCCCAGCACAGTATCTGCCTTGTTGGCCTTCCCTCTCATCCTCACCCATAAGCACTCAACCTTGTCATCACAATCGTGTAGCTCTGTACAATCAAAACGCTCCCTAACACAGAGACCCACCCCACCACCTCTCCTTCCGTGCCCATCCCTTCTGAAGAGCTTATAGCCATCCACTGCAGCACTCCAGTCACGGGAGTCGTCCCACCATGTTTCCGTGATGGCGACTAAGTCATAACTATCCTGCTGCACGATGGCTTCCAGCTCCTCCTGTTTATTGCCCATGCTGCGTGCATTGGCATAGATGCATTTGAGCTGGGTTATTGAATCCACCCCCAACGTTGGCATGCTGCCCCCAGGCTCATCGCTGGTGCACCTAGTTTTATCCCTTACCCCCTTCAAACCTAATGTAAAGCCCTCTCTATGAGCCCTGCCATCTCATGAGCGAGGATCCTTTTCCCCCTTTGAGACAGCTGGACTCCATCTGTTGCCAGCAAGCCCGGTACCGTGTAAACCTCCCCCTTGATCCAAATACTCAAAATTCCACCGATGGCACCAGCCTCTGATATAAATCACGTGCAGCACTGCAGTCTTGGTGTTGCCAGGAGAACCTGCTCATCATAACATAAATCAGAGCTGACTGAAGCCTATGATGCCAACAAGTGATTCTCTCAGAGGTCCAGGAAGACAGTTAGCAAGAGAGTCATGTAACCCAGAGATCTCTTCATGCTGAGACATCCTTTCTCAGCCAGCACAGGACAGCTAGAAAGTTCCAAAGCATCCTAACAGAAACCAGAAAGCATCTGTTTCTTGAATTACGTCAGCCTTAGTTCTTACTCTTCTGCTTCATTCTCCCTGTGAAAGAGCTCAATTTTCAACTACAGTAGTTTTCTTTTGGTAGATTGTTAGCATATTACCTAGCAGAAACACCATACTAGACTGAGGAAAAATCTTATTTAAAAGGCTCACTATAGAATAAGGAATAAAGAATACTAGCTCATTCAGCTTTCCATAACAACGTTCCAGACTGACCATTGTAAGTCCAAACACCCACTGCCACTCTTTTTTTCTTTACTTTGACTGCCCTTAGCCTAAGAGAGACAGAATTATCCATTACAGCTCAGGTTATTCTGTTACTGCATACATTTCCTTCTGGTTTAATCTGTTATTTTTATTTGTATAATCCTATTTTCCTTCTTCTTCCCTACTTTCTCATTTAATCTTGTAAGTATTAGCCTATGAAGTATTTTTGCTTGTATCCTCTTTTACAATAGATTGCAGACAACTGTTTCCCAACCCAGAAGGCTTAGATTCTTCATAATTACTAACAAGTGACTTTGTGCAGCAACATAAATGTCTGCATGGAATGCTGGAAGGCTTTTATCCTAATGGCTACATTCATGATGCATAAAACAGTATGCTATGTTATAGCTACATTGCAGTTCATATGCCTTTGGCATAAGTAACAGCTTTAAGTAATACGGAATTTATCATCTGTCCTTCAACATCTGATAAACCACATTCTTTCTTCTCCAAGATACTGGTATTCCCAACTCTCAGCCCTTTCAGTTTCTATTTCATTTTTAAAGGGTCTGTATAGTCATCTCAGCCACACTCTTTTCTCCAGATTATCTCAGTGATGGGTAATATGTTTGATTATCTTCTCTATGGGTATTTAATATTTAAAATTTGAAATTTTTCACATATAGACTGTAGGGCCAGTTTTCTCTCTTTTTCTATTTCGTAAGTTCCTGGAGAATTGTTTTGTCTAATGGAGCAGTACTTGCATTTTGTGCTCTGAAACAATGTTGTTTCCGATTCATTACATAAGGAGAAATGAGGCATCTTGTGAAGTAAGCATTAGAATATGAGGTCAGAAAGTCTGCATTGCTAAGCCAGATTGGTCTCTGGGGAAATTGGATATTTCCACCCCAGTAAAAAGCTATTATAATCACATTCTTTTTACTGCCAAGTAAGCTCCACTAGAGACTCCATTTGCTCCCTCCTTAATCATCTGACTTCTAATACCTCACTTTTGAGTCAAAGCAAGAGATTTGGCCATTCTTCTTGTGAATCTCTCGCACCGCCTGATTCCCAACCTTCATTCCCATACTGGTGTCATGAGAGTCTCGCACCCTTGCCAAGTCCAGGACAAGGTGAATTTGCAGCAACAGGAACAATATCTTCTGAATTAAACACTAATTCCTCCAAGGCCCAAAGTGCAAAGAGAAAAACAATAAATGGTATTTATATCTAGATAGTATTTGTAACCTTTATACATTCAACCTTAGCATTCCAGCTTTATCTCTAGAGCAAAATGCAACCAAGGTAAAAGCTGGAGTTTCTCATCTTCTATCTAAACCAGTCTTTTCCTATCTCCTCCACTCTGCCCCCTTGGTCCAATGTGTCTATGATCCCACATTTCAGGCTTGAGAGGAGTACTCCATTCAGGCTGCAGGAGTCAGACATAGTTTCTTCTGTACTCATGATCAGGCTATTGTTATTTTAAACCAATTGAAACAGTTTGCCTGAACCTTACCTTTACCTCCATTTAATTTTCCATATGTTTCAAGTTAACGATATGCATTGAAAAAGGATAGCATCAGACAAATGAGCTCATTTATAGATGATATCTTGTTACATTTTGAAAGAAATATTTACAAATCCAATATATTCTTGTTTGTCTCTGGGACTGCTGATCAGCCTAAGGGATTTATAGCCGTGACATTTCCCATACATCTAGGAATTCACAGTGGGAATGAAAGTCATCAGGGAAGACTGCTTGGGATACTGCTTTGTGTTTTGCACTTTGTTCTAAACATACTGCACAGTCCAAAATTTATTTATAGGCAATTAGTCATACCCTCAAGGAACTACTAGGGAAGTCCATCCTAGGATGGCTTGGACCTTAGCAAATCTAAGTCTACAGTCCGATGCCTCAATTTCTTTATACAAGTACCCTCAAACTACACCACCTAGGAAAGTATTTGACCCTGCAAGGAAAGATGGAAAATCTGGAGTCAGATTACAGAGTTCTTCTGAAAAGAGATCCAGATCTGGGAATCTGATTCTGAAATCAATTGTTCTAAACCCAGAAAGCAAAATATAGCACAGAAAACTAATACATGTTAAGGGAGTGTTCTACATCCATGTATGTACATAAGCCATATAAACTTTTTAGGAAGAGGTCTTATCACTTATTAAACCAACTGATAGAGTTAGAGAAAATGGTTTGCTAAGGGAAAAATTTGGCAATTTGTATTGCTTAAGAAATCATAACCATGAGTTCTGAAAAATCAAAAACATACAAGAACTGTGAACAGCTTCTTCTGTACAGCTCAGACATGTATCTTAACAATAAATAAACATGAAAGACTGCCACAGCAAAACATTTGGTTAGATTTCAGAATAAAACAAGATTGCTTGAATGTCCCCAGTTAAGTGTAGGTTTGTAGTCTGCTTTCCCAGGATCTAGATCATTCCCATAGGCTGTTGTGCTTTTAGATTATGACTATATATATCCAGTACCCTGTTAAACAACAAAGTAAGTATATTTCAAGTCTCTATCAATTTTTCAAAATAATTAAAGTGTCTAAGCTGGTATTTATTCTAAACCCTTTGAAATGAGAATTTGTTGTTCAGCCCAAAATATCCATTCACGTTACTAATAAACCATTGAATTTATGTAAAGTGACTTGATTGACAAGCTTTCTGTGAATCAAAAAGTCATTTGCAGCCTAGGGACTTGTCTCTTTCATATATTAACCATTGATTAAAAGGAAGCATTCTAAAATGTTTCTTTTTATATCAAAGTCATTTAACAAAATCTCCAGTGGTAAGTTTAATATTTTAAATTCATCAGACTATTTTTAATTCATCATACTACAGATGAAAAAAATATGTGTCACTAACTTTATCTACTGAGTTTCCCTTTAACTCGTGAAATAACTCATCTGCATCCTTAGTACACTGAATAATGAATCAAAAATCTCACAGTCCAGAGCAGAGCTTAACAATGTAAGCAAAGGTAATCTATCCAGACCAAAAGAATAGTGATATACCTCTTGTGCAAATCATGCAAGTCATGCTTTGCCTTTAAACTGATTTTGATTATTTGACTATAATGAGCAAAAAACATTTGCAAAGTGACTGTCATTGAATTAAGTTACTCCAGAGCTAAAATTTAGCACTTTATTTTAAAACCCCACTTAAATTCTTCCAGGAAAACATGGTATAAATTCAAGCTGGGTTTTGTTGAAGTGCCCTTCAGGAAATGTATTATCTGTAAAACATGCATGTGGTAGTAAAAGAAAAAGAGCTCCCAATGGAGATAATTTAGAAAAGTATTATTAACAGTCTTCAGCCTCAAGTGGTCATCCCCTGCATCAGATTTAAGATCTGCAGAAGTCTGTTTCCTAAACAGTCTAAAATAGGCAAGAAGCTGCAACAAGCTAATTATTGGTTTATTGGGTTTTATTTCTATTGACAAAGCCAACATCTTTAAAATTATCTGTTACTGCCTATCCATTAGGCAAGTTTTCTTGTTATCGCTGACTGCACACTGCTAAAGTCATGCATTAATATTTCTACCTTCCTTGCTCCTTTGACCCTTTCCTTCCCCTTTAACTGCAAGAAAGCTTATGAAAAATAAGAACACAGGCAGCAGGCATTTCCCTGCAGCAACCATGTTTTCAAGCTAGAGAATATATTTTCATCTTTTTTTTTTTCCACATTATATGTTACATTAAAGAAAAAAACCCACCTAATTCTTGCAAATAGCCCTATGGCATCCCATCTGGCTCAAAAAAATCAAGTATTTTCCCTAAGCATTGGCTGAGGTGGGTTCCATCTGGAATCACTTTTCTCCTTATTTATGACAGCTTGACTATGTGTTACATTCATAAGAAAACAAATAAACAATAATTTGCTGGTCCATCAAAAGCAAGAAGTCAATAAAAAAGAAATATATGTGAAATGCAGTTTCTTCAGCTTCCCACTTTTGACTTCTGCAGTATTTTCTTCAGCATCCTCCTGTTTCTGTCAAACCATCTCTTCTTATATAAATTTTAAATTATTTTATTCTAGTTATAAATTTAAGACTGATTTCCAAGGCTAACAATGATGGACCTTAATGCTTTCTTATTGCTAGTTAATTGCCTTAACACCACCAGTGCTTTGACAAACTGGCTAAGATGTATCCATTTTTTTCCAGTTTCACATTAATAGTTTTTATTTTTATGGTTTAACGTCTTGGTGCTTTTTAAAAGTCAATGTGCAGTGGGTAATATGTTCAACACCACGAGATCTGAACCTTGGCTAGGAACACACTAATGCAAGACAAAAACTCAGAACAGAATTTTCACTTGGTTAGGACAGACAGCTGTAAAATACAGAAAAGAACTGTATAGTCATAATTATTTCTGCATTACACCTCTTAAGCAGCAGAATGGGAAGTCACACCCCTTAACAGGAAGAACACCTTGCCTGGAACTTGCAGGTAATTTTATTAGGCTTCAAATAATGAAAGGAAAGCTATAATAATTTTATTGTATTTCAAATACCAAATATTTTAAGCCCACCAGCAATTATCAACCTCCTTATATTTAGAAGTGCCTGAAAAGGATGTTTCATTGTGTTCTTGAATCATTTCTCTATGGGATATTTTGAAGTACTGAATGATTCAAATATGATTCAAAAAATATAACTCTGATATGCTTTACTTAGCTCAGGATAAAAGGTAGGAAATAAAATTCCAGATATGGTATAATCAGATCTTTGAAAAAGTTAGTTCAGTTCTGAGGCACTATTCTCCAGTGTTCTCAAGATGGATTAAGATTTTAAGAGAAAAGCAGCCAGATTTTTTTCACATGGATTTTACTGGAAATATTCAATACTTCATAATTTTGTCCTCCCAAGCTACATTTGAAAATGTAAGCTCTACTTACTTACAACATTTCCTACCTCTCTCTTGCTATCAAGATGCTGAAAAAGACAGTTCACCCCTCTAAGCAATATGTCACGTAGAGCACACATCGTGTCTCTGATGTTTTTATTAACAAGGGCATACTGGATTTCCAGGTGAAAATCAAAGTGTTTCTGCTCACTATGAAGACCAAAATTATGGTGCTTTGTTTGTTTATGAAAGACATTATTATGAGGCATAATACTAAATGATGGTTCACAGAAATCATACAGCAAAATACTTTCCCATGATTAAAGAAGTTCACCTTTAGCTCCAGCAATAATGATGACTCAATTTCAACAGCTTTTCTGTCTTGACAACCAAAGTATCAATATTCTCAGTTACTTCCAGTGTATGAAGGACTGATATATGAATGGTTTGAGTGCAAGAGGACTGTATTTACGTATCTGGATCTTGAGTACTGTATTCTGTACTATGTTATATGACTGATGGGGGATTTTTTTCCTTTTAAATTACAGAAGAGTGCATACCAGACAGTCTGGAACTTAAGCTTTCATAAAAACCAAATATGCATCTCAGGTGAACTGTGTAATTGGCTGTAGTTTAGTCATCTCCATTTTAAGATATGGTTATATCACAGAAATGAATTAAAACTTTTCCTCTGCAGACATTTCAGGTTTCAACATACCTGAAGAATACAGTGATTTTGCTTTCCAAATGCTGTGTATTGTTTGATATTGGGGGAAGGAGGGAGGTCTTACCCTCATGACCTTTACAGTAGTTTGGATTAAAACCTCCTTTTCTTGTTTCGTAATCCTTGAGATGAGTTTGTGCATGTTTTTTAAATTATCTTTTTGGATTGAAAACACCTTTCAGGAGCTCCAGCACAAGTTGTGTGTCCAAAGTTATTTTTTGCTTTTGTGCAAATAGTTCCTTCACTTTCTGCACCACTGTTAGCCAAGCTGCAGAAACAAATTACAAGATTTAGTAGAAATCTTTTATTAAAGTTCTCTTTCATTTGCTAATGAGTTAAATCTCCCTGTAAAATTAATATCAAATCTTGAAAGATATGTAAATGCATTCATTAGCCAAAATCTTGGCCCTTTTTTATTAAGTAGATCTAAAAGCTTATGTAAAACTTCACCAGCTTTGCCAATGAATTTTATTCTTCACAATCACATTGCTAAGCAGTCCTTTAAAGACTCACTGACTTGGCAATTCTTAATTGGTGAATTCCCCCTAATTCAAGGTAGAAAGAAAAATGCCTGCATTGAACTTCTTGTGGACAGAAACCTTTTTCTTTGGAAATGGAATCTTTGCTTCTAAGCTATTCATTGATGCCCACTCCTCACACATTTCATATTTTTCTCCTGTGAGATAATAGTCATCTCTACAGTTTTTAATTTTGATATTGTAAACAGAGGAATATGACTGCACACAGAGATTAAGTGCTGGAGATGATAAAAAATAACCTTAAACTGCTGAAAAGACATTTTGAAAATATAGGTTACAGACTGTATATAGAATGTCAGTAAACAGAAGGCTTCTGACCTGGTATTGCCTCAGTCTTCATCATTTATACTCCTCTGTTGTCAGCTCACTGAACCCTGCAAAACTGCAAAATTCCAGTCATCTCGTAAATTAGGAATCACCTTGTTACCTTTGGTCATAAAATGCAACTATAAAAGAATAAGCGTAAAGTGACATGATGTGTACCATTATTTTTTTAGAATACCTCACATTTGGAAGCTGGAATGTGAGCCTTTTGTGTGGGATAAGTCATTGATCAGTTTTGATGTCAGAACTGCTTACTGTGCTGTAAAAGCTTTGTTCTCTTTCACTGCCGTAGCCTGTAGTATCAGACATTCCACTGCATGACTGCAAAGCAACACAAAGCCCAGCCATTTTCCAGCATCTCAACTGCTGCAGTCGTGTTCTGTAATCCCTGAAAAATCACTCATTATTAGTCCAAGACCACAGCTTTCTAACTCAGAGAATAGGATTCAATGCCTGTTTCAGAGACACATGAAAAATGGGGTAAAGGATAACACATTACAGGGTGAGGAATCACAAGCACTGAAATGATTAACCTTTAAGTACCACCATGCAAGCCACATAGTTATATTATGAACACAGTCATTTAGACTATCTCTCCAGTTTTTATTTTCCACAAGTTTGAAGAAATATTCTACATTTATCTCAGTGTTTACATTGGCTCACAGTTTTCTGTGCCAAGTTTTATGAGAACTTTCAACATACACCACTGTTTTCTAATCAAAAGAACATGGCCTCCTAATAGTTGCTAACTGTTGCATATATGGATTTTTCTGAGCATTGTGCTAATATTAAAACTCTGCAAAGTGGTACGTCAATCACACCTAAGTCAAACTGCTGGTAGAAATCGAGGAAGGAAAGTCAGAATACAAATTACTTCTTTCAAAACAATGTGGATATCTGTGGTTGTCCAACACACTTGCTGAGCCTGGGATCCTGGAAAATCATAAGCTGTATGAACTACAGTAGCCTTATATGCCTTATTGGGCCCAAAAAAGAGGCAGCTTCCGATACTAAGAATATTAACCAGTTCAAGATTTTGTTAATTCTCAAGGAAGGATATCAACCCTCACAAAGCAAGGAGTATACCTGAGGTGAGAGAATGACCATGCTGACGATGGGCACACTAGCATGACTGCCACTGTCCCATGCATAAATACTAAATTTATAAAAAGATGCTTTCCAGGTATCTTTCGTTATATTCAAGTGATGAGTTAGGAGCAAAGAGGCAGCAGTCCCTAATACCTCACCACTAAGTATGTCTCAGTACTTGCAGCTCCATTTGTTTTCCCCTCTCTCTTCTTCCCTGCAGCTTTCTTTTCCTTTCTACTACAAGTTTTACAAATTTATTGTGAACTTCTCATGTTAAAACCAGCTTTTACAATCATGCTTCTCACCCATATGCAGAAATCTCAATCATCCATATCAAAACTTACAAAGTTAGCATTTTGTCATTTCAGAAAAATGGTAGCCAAGATTAAACCACATTTTATTTAGTTTTTTATTTATTTGTACAAGCCAGTGTAACTACATGAAAGGTAAGAGCACTGATCTTCACAACATCGGGAACACATTTGTGGGTTTTTTTCATATTTATGTTTGGTTTTGTTCACTGCTGTGCATTACAGAAATGCATTTCTCACAGTACTATCTTCAGACAACAGCACCAATTTAATAAATTTGTCTTTTCACTCACTAGGGTCTGGGAACAGAACCTTGGACCTTCAAATCTGACATCCAAATTCCTCATCCATGAAAAGCTTCTGTTGCTAGTAGCATTCTGGCCCTCAGGAGCCCTGTGGCACCCATCCCTCACGAGGATGGACCTAGCTCAGCCACCCAGAGCACTGCATGCCCATTTTGATAATTTCAGTAAGGGGGGGGGGGGGGGGGCGGAACAAACAGGGTAAAATGCAAGATTCATAAAAATGAGCAATTGAATCCTGTAAGTAAAATATGTTTTAAAACTTTTATTTCTGTTCTGTAAAATATAAATAGGAAATAAGATAAGCAGCTAGAAAAATAGTACGTCATCATTTCAATGAGGCCTATGAGATACTCTATTATTTTTCTGCAAGTAATACAATTCTGATTAATTTCCAAATAAATAGCTTTAGTTATTCTCAGCATTATTCAAATCAGAAACTTTCAGGATTGTTACAGCCTTACAAAATAGCAAGTGCTTTCTATACCCTTATTTAAACACAAAAGTATTTTATAGCATCTTTGATCTCAGATCATGCTTTGTGGCATATACATGGGCTATTTTACCCACTACTATAATGCAGCCATCTCTGAGGTGAAACACAGCATCTGTTTCATTGCACTCAAGGCACTATACAGCATTTAGAACAGATTACAGTATCCAGCTGAAACCACAGGAAGCATTTTGCTAGACAAAACATAGCTAACCCTACTGGAATTTGGCCGTACCATTGAGATTAACACCTCTGTCTTGCAGGAAAGCTCACCCGTGGAATTTTCTCAGTATTCACTTACTTACACTCCTTGTACGCTTTCATCCCTCTTTAAAAGTAAACTAGTCCTTCCAGAATGGCATCGAGAAACAGTGTACATTAAAAATGGATTCGCTTGCAATGAGACACATTCACAAAATCTTGGGGTTTGAGGATTTTGCAGGAAACACAAGCAGTGCTTTCTGAACAGCCACATAATTTTCTTTCTCAGTCTTTCTGCCTACTGAAAGAAATCTTCATATCTCAGAAGGGAAATATTGTTAATGCCACTGTTCTTAGCAAATCCTAACAGGAAGGTGCTACAGCCTTTAAATGCCATTACCAGTGCCATGCTGCTTAAACAAATACATTTTTTGTTAGTATCTACTAACAAACAGCCTGTGGGCTGCCAGACCATTGGCAGTAAGCACTAGCTTAGGATTCTGAAGAATTTTCCTTATTTCATCCTTACAGAGGATATGACAGGGATATGTGAGCAGAGGGAATCAGTATGACTTGACAGTTTGAGAAGAGACTTGCCAAAAGAACGTATGAAACATGGTGGGATGAAGGGCAAGTCAGTAGGATAACCTTCCCCATTTCACTTTTTCATTAGTCAGTTTATAGAGCCTTGACAACTATCTGCACCAGGAAATTAAAAGGATAAAGCTGTGTTTCTGTAATGCAAAGCTGTTAATTTACAAAGAACATACAAAGGCCTGTTTGTCTGAATACAGCAGAAATCAGACAACAGTAGATGGTTCCTTTGCTCTTAGTTCCAAAGACAGCACTTAGCCAAATGTCAATACAACTATGCTACTAAATAAAAAGCAGATGAGCTGCATTCTGGACCCCCAGGCACAGCTCCTTTCCATATACCAAAACTACTCTCTTTCCCTCCTGAAATGCTGCATCCATCTCCAAACCATCTAACTCTGAATCATGCCCAGCATAAAAGGAAAAGGTGATCAGGGTGTGTGTTAACAACAAACAGTATGGTTTGCTGTGGGCCAGTGTCCAACACCATGCCCCAACCCTGTTGTGTTTATAAGTACAAACACAGCCCATTAGTCTTTTCCCAAAGCCAAAATTCCCCTTTTACAGGGAATTTCATTGTACAAACCTTTTTTACTTCCTTCATTTTTGTCTTTTTCTTTCTTACAAAGATTCAAGGAGTTTTTACAAAGGGACTGAACAAATTTACCTGTGGCTATTAAACGTGACAGTCCACAGGCAACCTCCAGTTTAGGGGTCTGTAACCACTGAGTGCCAAAAGCTGTAAGCATACATTAACCAGAGGAAGGTTCAGTTATACTGGCCATTTTCAGAGAGTCTAAATGGACTTCTGTTCTATCTTACATGTGTTTTCTGACATCTAGTTGCAGTCAGAGCCAGCTGAAACCACCTATTTTATTAAATTACAACAGAATTCACCAATTTTCATGGCTCAAGCTCTACTCCAGATTATATATGATCTAACTTCATGGTGAATTTCAGCTTCTAGACATCTTAGAAGAACAAGTTTCTTTCTAAATTAATCCTCAGTGAAAGCCAGCTCTTCTGCCTCACCTGCCCTCAACAGAATAGTATGTATTTTGAGGATGGAAAAAAGACACAATTACACATAGTTAAAAACCTTAAGCATGAGGAATACTCCAGGAGGAATTATTCGTAAATCCTTATATCCAATCCCTAAAGTTATCAAAAGAACATTGAAACTGCATTACTGTGCGATGCCCAACTAATTCCAGACTCAGGACCATCGAACATTGCACCCTGCCATTCTATAGATCTTCATAGCAAGAGGAGGGATCCCAGGATCCTCCAAAAGCATGCAGATTCCCAGCCAGTGTTGAAACGAAAAGGACTCTCTGCACAATCTTTAGTCACTCTCTACTAAGTGGATATCTCTTTATATTTTAGAAAAGAAGCTTTCTGAGTAAGCATGAATAACCTTGATCACCCAGAGAAATAAAGGGGACAGAACAGAAAAGGGTGTTGTCCTGGTTTCAGCTGGGATAGAGTTAACTGTCTTCCTAGTAGCTGGTACAGTGCTATGTTTTGAGTTCAGTATGCGAAGAACGTTGATAACACACTGATGTTTTCAGTTGTTGCTCAGTAGTGTTTAGTCTAAAGTCAAGGATTTTTCAGCTTCTCATGCCCAGCCAGTGAGAAAGCTGGAGGGGCACAAGAAGTTGGCACAGGACACAGCCAGGGCACCTGACCCAAACTGGCCAACGGTGTATTCCATACCATGGGACGTCCCATCTAGTTTAGGAACTGGGAAGTGGGGGCGGGGAATCGCCGCTCGGGGACTGGCTGGGTGTCGGTCGGCGGGTGGTGAGCAATTGCCCTGCGCATCCTTTGTACATTCCAATACTTTTATTACTAGTGTTGTCATTTTATTAGTGTTATCATTATCATTATTAGTTTCTTCTTTTCTGTTCTATTAAACCGTTCTTATCTCAACCCAGGAGTTCTACTTCTTTTTTCCCGATTTTCTCCCCCATCTCACTGGATGGGGGGGAGTGAGTGAGTGGCTGTGTGGTGCTTAGTTGCTGGCTGGGGGTAAACCACGACAGGTGTTTTCACTGAACTCCTTTTCTCCCATTAGATCCATCATCATATCACACATTTGAGGGGAAAAGTGATGAGGTTTTACTGAGTATCTGATATAAATGTTATTGCAAATTAAAATGGCAGGAAATCAACTGAAGAAGTTTTTGTTTTCATTTCAGTTAGTCCTTCCCTGCCCTTTTTTTTTTTCTTCCCCAGCTGTTTCAATTAACTGCAGACTTTCCTAAAGCACACTGCCCAGCCTGCTTCTAGGTTCAGGCAATTCTCATCATGAACTAAGCCCACTGTAGACATGCTATTTTGTTACTCTGTACGCTTGGGTATTGCTAACAGCAGAACACAAGAGAATAGGTGGGAAAAGAACATGAAAATGCTCTCTAAGAACAATGTCTTCCTTCATTCAAAGGAAGCTCCCTGAAGCCTGAAAAATTAATACGCAGATAGTTAAGACTACTTCAGAAAGAATGTCACCTCAACAGCAGTGGTATAGAAGCATGTCATGGATAACAGACTTTAAAAATTCCTTGCTCAGTACTTTTTTCTACCAGTGGAGATGCCTAACTGAAGAATGTCACTGTGTAGGCACAGATGAGCTGGTGAAAAGATATTCTCTAGAAAGGGCACATACCTCTCAATCTGCTCTTACAAAGAACCTGGATATTACTACTCACAAGTAACACTGCAAAGCCAGAGGTTTTTGTTGAACAGAAACATAGAGTTAGACAAAGAAGCTAATGTTTTCTCAGTGTTTCTAAAGTCAGAGATTTGGAATTGAACTGAAAGGGCAAAGATGTACTTTCTAAGTCCACCTGCAGCTTTTTGAATTTTAATTGCTATTCAAATTCCAAGAACTTTGCTTTATACATGCATTAACCTTATGTGAATAAATAATAATGCTCAGGAACGTGACTAATGTACTGACATACATTTTTAAAATCAATGTACTACTGAGTCACCACTAGAATATATCACATGAAGAAAAAGAACTTTATACACTATAGAACAACACTATAACAAGGGAAGCTTTGACTTTTATGCATGAACTTACTTTCTAAACCTAACCTGCCAAAGTACAAACTTACTGAGATTTAAGATTCCTGACTTTGCTCTGCTCCAAAGGAAGCTATTTAAGACAGCTGAGCTGCGAGTATGCAATCACTTGGATCTCTATCTGCAGAAAAAGCAAGGTTTTAGGCAAAGGCTTTATAGCATTTACCCATGCCCATGATTTTGAATTGTAAGAAGTATTCGGGAATAAGGTAACTTTTTTTTCACATACATTAAAAAAGCTGCCATGAGAGCTAAGGAACTGCTGCTGAACTTCACTCTTTCCTCTTTCTTACAATCACTTTTTCTTTTCCTCCAGCCAGGAGATAATTAGACATTCTTCATGCATTTATGTGTGTGTGTTCACATACTGCTAACTCTCAGGACATTTGTTTTGTTGATATTCCTAATACTGACATTAATTACCTGTTATAATACAGAGATTATTATACCTCAGCAGTGATAGCGTTGGGCTGTATACATTAGACTTTATTTAACCCACATCAAAATGCAACAGGATCTCAAAGTGAAAGTAAATATCAGAGACTAGAAGAGTCTCTAACTTCTTATATAATAACAATAAATAAGGCCATTCATACAATATCTTAATAATACCTTTAATGCCCCTAATAATTTATAATATAATAATTGAATATTATAGAACTGGTATACAGTAACTCTGCTAACAACACCAACTTCATTACAAATTCACATACTTTTATGTAAGATCAAAATATGGCATCTGTAGTTATTCTGTATAAATATTTTAGCTTTTACTGAGTTTTGGAGTAGTTAGCTATGAAAAGAAGCAGTTATCATACCAGTAGAAATGTCACAGTAATAAAGAATAATGTTCAGATTTTAGAACTGCTGTTGCTTTCTAGCTCTTGTTCAGAAAACTACTTCATAGCAGTTTACCATAGACTAGAAATGTGAATTGCACCTTTTTAGAAAAAACAAAAGCAAAACACAGAGCTGAAATGAAACACAGATCATAAGGTTTAGTTTCTACTTACTAATGAGACAAGATGAGAATAACTATTCAGTTGTTATGTGGCTTCTGGTAAGATCTTTGTGTATGTGATTTGAGGTGTTGCTCTCACAAAAATTTTGTACTATTTGCTTGCCATTTTTAAATCTACCCAAATATTTATGGCAAAATACAGCTAAAATTATTTAAAAATTTTAGTTCTTTAACGGAAAGGGTTTTGGGACATTTCTACAGTTCTGCTAAGAACACAAACAAAATATAGTTCCGGTGACTATTTCCACTTTTCAGAGACTGTCTCTGTTCCCACATACGTCTTCTCTTGCAATACTACTCTGAACCAACTATTTGGCAAATGGGTGCGTGAGATGAGGAATGTTAGATACATAGAAGATTGACATTACACTGAACAACTAATGTCCCTATCTAGGGGAAAGGTGTAGCCTATGTAAGAGAACCCAAGTTTAGCATTAAATTTACAGCAGTATAGGACACAGCTGCCGCATACTTACATACAGTCCTAGAAGAACAGTTTTGCAGCTTTCCAGTGTAAGCTACACTACTGTTAGTCCCTAGGCTAGGGCTGCATTAGAAGACTCACAAGCACCTCTACAACCTGCCATCATCCCTGCACTACAGTGCAAATGCACTTTAAAGACCTTGTGCAGTTATAGGGGAATCTAACTTCAGCACTATGGAGATATCAACCAGATATGAACTATATGGTAATTTTAATTTATATAACCAACCAAGAGTACTAGAGGATTATCTCCTGCTATGCTCTTTAAAGATGTATCTAGCAGCGATACTGTGAATCACACGTCAGCAGGTTTTCTCTTTAGCAGGTGAACTAGTTGGAAGAAAATAAGGTTCTAAACTACATTAATGAATACTGTATCACAAGAACCATGCAGCATGTCATCTGTTAGGAATAATCATAATAACCAGTGTTCTTTGCAGGAGTTGACAATACACTAGATTAAGGATAATCAGCAGTAATTATTCATCTGGACTTCAGAAAAACCTTTTATTGTCTTTTGAATATACATTCTCCAAGATTAAAACAGTCAGGAGGGGAGCGATTATGTTTACTTTTCTCCTTTGGAGTCAATAGAACAACAGAAAGTAGAGTCACCACTGGCTCTCAAAGGTATCAACAGTGTTATGAGATTTAACAAAATGGAGTTGTTTCATGGGATTGATTACGATATTTGCAGTATCCAAATGCACTGATGAAGGGTTTTTTTCTATTAAGTAGCTGAAAGCAATTCTGGTTGTTGGAAGTAGATGAATGTTATAATTTTCAAAAAAAGGTTTTCCAATGGAAAACTGCAGATTTGGATTGAACACAGCATTTCTCAAATTTGCAATCTAATCATGACTTCTAGTAAGTATGTTTTTCACACAAGACATAATTAAACTGTGGAACTCCATGCCAGTGCCTCCTAAAAGTACAGATGAGTTAAAAAGTTAGTTGAGAAATTGATGGCAGAAAGCATCATGAAAGACTGTTGAACAAAAAGTTACAACTTCTGGCGCAATAAGTACCACAGTTTGCTGGAAGGTTACACCAAGAAAAGTATTACTATATGTTTGTTCTCCTGTTACAGTCCTCTTTTAAGCATCCACTGTTGGCCATTGGTAGAGAAAGGAGCTAAATGGATCAAGGAGACTGATCCAGTACAGCATTTTTTTACTGGGATACTTTTTTGGAACTGAGCAAAAAAACTGGTTTTTTTATTCAGACATCAGCATAATCAACTATCAGTTCATATTTAGAAAGCTATCAGAGTTCTCTGGTTAAAACGGCCCTTTTGTGTTATTTTGTCCAGGAGTTTTAGTATCAGTTAGACAAAGTATGTGAAATAAGTCAAAATGCATGCAAACAAGAGTGTGCGTTCAACAGGCTACAGGTAAATAAAACTACAACACGTTTAGTATTTAACTGATTATCGTTTTCATATTTAGGTCTTTTACTACAATATCTATATATACAGAGAAACCAGCAAAAAGCTTATTTTTCTGTGGAGAAGCCATATATAAGCAATCTCATATTCTTTCACTGTTTTCAAATGCATCTTTTCAGTGAATTAGGTTTTTTGAGTATTTGAAACATTTCACAGCTCACCTTACTGCGTAATTCCCAGAAAATATATAATACTTGAATACACAGAATTTCTCTCTGTATTCTATTTCTGGAAGACTCCTTATAAGATTATATAATAGCTCTCAATGTGTTTTTCAATTTCTTTTTAGAAAATTAAATTTCCATGTGTCTTCATTAAACTGCAGCCATTTATTGAAATAATGCTGAATGAATATTGGAAAAGTCTAGCCTGAATTTGGTGTATGAGCTCTGAGAATCTGAAAAACTGTTTGTAGGGTTTTAGTAACTTTAATAAATGCGTTCACGATCACACACTCCTATAAAAATACACCCCTTCAGTTTCACTACAGATTTCCTCCATACAAGCCACCAAAATTCCTTAAGAAAAATACAGTCTTTTGGAAGCAAATTCAGAAACAAAGTGCATAACTGCCTCTGGGAAAAATACAGTAGTCTATCTCTCTGCAAACTTTTAAGCAAGTTCTCTCTAAAATAATTGCTGTTAGAAACCCTTGCTCAGCATACCTTCTTTTTTAAATAATTCTAAGAAAGTAAAACGACCTCAATGGCACAGTGATTTCTACACTTTTTTTCTAGGGGGGGGGGGGGTTCCCCTACACTTCTTAAATTTATGAATAAGATAAATTGCTACTGAACCTGGAGATCATTCTACAGCACTAGAGAATAGTAGATTTAAAAGCAGATTAGAGCCAAGAGAAGCCTCAAAAAGCTACATGAGCAACCCACAATTTGTCTTCTGTTCCCATCCAAACAGCACTGAGTCTGCCAGCCCTGGATGTAATGCAGTAATTCTCAGTATAAAAACTTGTAAACTAATAAGAACACTGAGAAACATGAATCTTTACTGCTTCAGTGTTCTTTTATGAACAACAAATATCGTAATGACAAGATGTGCGAATTAGAAAGCCACTGATGTTTGTAATTTATGTGAGATCAACAAATCAAGGAAGGTTCAGAAAGGTTTCTGGTGTTTTCATGGGCAGTCTGACAGTTCTTCCCCTTCCACTTGGACAAGTATAGTATCACATTTAGAAACAGACCTGAGCATATTTCTACCAAAGCAGTGATGGGGAATGGGGGGTTATTTGTGTTTGGGTTTGTGATTGAGCTTTTGCATTTCAGACAGGAACACATACCACTCTGCAAGGACTAAACTAATTAAGTGCTAATTGACTCTCTAGCACCTAAAAAGAGGTAATTCACCCATGCCATCTCCCACCAGAAACTGCAATGATTATTAGCATAGAAAAGACTGTTTATTTAGTGGTCAACATAAGATAGTCGTAAGTGTTTGTTAGTAAGAGCAGAAAGACAGAGGGCAAATAAGGATATGAGTGTTTTTAATGGATGATTAAATCTGGGTAGCTTGATCTCCTTTCATGCTGTGGATGTTGTGTGCTGCAGTCACGCCTCTCTCTGCCAGCCTGCACTGGGTTGATAATCAGTCACTATGAAAACTCATTAGCTCCACAGCAATGAGTCCTCCACTGCTGAAGCTTGGTGCTGTTCTTAGTACCATGGCAATGATCTCTAACTGGATGTCCCAAACTCTCCCATCTCTGGTAGGACTAAATACCACCAGAATAACCACTTCAGATACTCTAGTAAGTAGCTGTGATGTATTGCAAGCCATCTTAATGCTGAAGTAGTATTTAAGTGGCAGCAAAAGCTTTAGTTTGTTGCCTCTTTGTAAATCTCTTTTTAAGCTACTAATCTTCCTATCATCACTTAATGCATGCTTCTCTTTGGGCATCATAAAACTGCACATTAGTGAGCATGATGTGGTCTTACTATGAAAGGCAAGATTTTAAAATAGCATCCTTAAATATTTAAGAACAAATGCCTTCATCTTGAGCATGAAATGCTAAAAATAGTACAGCAATGTCATTTTATTTGTCTAGACTTTTTTTCCTGTTTACTGTGCCAGAAAAATGTATTGCATTATTAAGAAAAAAAAACTCTGGCAGTAGGTTTCTTTTTGTCCGAATAACGTTATATATTTGCTATTCACTACAATATGCAAGGGGTCTGATTCTTTCCTATTTTTTCTTATCAGCATACAGTTAAGCAAATAGACAGCTGTTAGAAACAAAATAAAATTGGTACTAGGAGGTTGGGTGCCAGAATTTTAGAAAGGCTGATATGGGAATAATACAAATGACACAAGTATCACTTTGTATCCTTGATGCTTATATACAGCAGCCTCTGTTAATGAAGACCTACAGAAAAGCTGCGATTAACTACTCATGAGAAGCCTAAAAATGAAAGTAATTCTTTAATTGGACAAGAGGGAACACTATACTGGTATTCATAAATTAAACTAGAACACTATTTTCCTAAAAGTTTAGTAAAACACTCTTCTCTCTGTATCTTTCTGTGTAACTGCAATCAGATATTTACATAATAGTATGTTATGTAAAATGTAAATTTAACTATTTGTACAGTAGTTCACTATACTCAGAACTTTGTTTTTTAGTTGTAACTAAAGATGATGATTTACTAATCAAAGTTTAATTATTTGAATATATGCATGCAGGAAAACATTACTGCAGAAAATCACTGCATTTAGACTTTAAATATTACTACTTTAAAACTAATTAGAAGATGTTGTAAGAAGGAATTCTGTTGTGTTTTAGAGCAGCAAGAAGGTGAGAAGACAAGGAAAAGCTCTATTTTATCTTCCTTAAATGTAACTTGTGCTCATTGAACTACAGTATATGTTGCTAGTTCTTGTGGTAATATGATATTACAAGTAATAAAGTTCCCTATCACATTTAAATCCAAGTTTAAAGTTGCAGCTGAGTTACTATGAGATGCACACTAGTTATTATAGCACACATATATCTATTTATACACACACACACAGTGTGTTTATATAGATTAACATGTTCAGCTTCTAAGTAGTGTAAACTGTCATGCTTCCCTTGGCTACAACAGAGCACTGCTGATATAAATGCCTCCTAAGTATTATTTCAGTAATGCTCTTTGTACTCATTGAGTTGGAGGTATATGCATATTTTGTGTTTCAAGAGGGGTAAGAGGAGTGCCGGTAGAGCTGGGGAAACAATCATAAAAACCTGAGTATCTGAGCTTGGCAACATCTGCCAAGTAAAAAAAAAAATATGAACTTCAATCATGTGGAGTTCTTTTTGCATAAAACCAAGGACTGCAAATCTGCTACTGTTCTCTAAACTTTAGATGTTGGCTGAGAGACTTCATGTCCCAGGTGCTCAGTAATACCAAGGTCATCACTGACTGGTTTTTAACTGCTATCAAGAGTTATCCACTGGCAGCTTGTCCAGTGAACAGTGCAGCACATGCACTTCTCCAGAAGTTCTCTCCTAGCACGTACACAGCTCATAAATTTTGTATATTGTACGAGGAAAAAAAAAAGAAAAAAAACCTCCTAATTTACTCCCTTCAGCTAGAAGAATTGTACAAGGAAGTAGGATCAGGGAAAGGACCTCTTCTTTTGAGCTCTGTTCCGGACCCAGGATTGAAATTGCAAGATAAACTGAAAAAATACTGTTTATATTTAAGCAACTGTATTAAGCATACGTACTGCCATTTGCCCTGTCACTAGTAACAGTGGAGGTAACTATTAACAGTTTTATCAGAATATATAAAAGTGCAAATGACAAAATAAATCTTTTGGAGGTAAGTGAAGTGAGTCTGTAGCACAGCAGCCTGCCAAGGCAATGGTTAATATTGGTCTTGTAGGGACTCCTCTGTTTTCCCTAGATTTTCAAGAACTAGCATAATTTATTATTGTTGCTGTTCTCTGCTTGTTATTTCTTTTCTTGTTTGTTTACTAAGGCCTGTCAGCAGTAAGCCTGCATTTGAAGAGTAGATTCAGTAGCTTTTGTAAGGTTTTGATGCCTTCTAGCTCTTTCCCTGCACAGCACAGCAGTTTCTGCTTGAGGTAGGGATTAAATGTCAAAAATAAGAGGGGAGAAAAAAAAAACAAAGTGCACCTACACACACGGGCTTGCTTTTCTCTGTGATAACTCATATGACCCATCCTAATTGATGGAGGAACCCTAATGGCCCAAATACATGGAACCACAGATTACCACAAAGAACTGTAGCCTAAGTTGTAGGAGTATTATGTGAGTGCTTATTTATGCATGGACAGCCAATAACCATGCACTCATATTGGGCCTGGCAGTCTCTCACCATGAGAAATATTTTCCCAAATAGCAGTCACTTTTTAAAATCAAGCCATATGTTAGACTCTGTAAGAAGATATCTAAGTTAATCAATAAAGGTTTTGGGGTTTGGGTTTTTTTTTTCCCTTAGATAAAGCCAAGACATGCACTCATGACATCACTAGAACACATAAAGACCTTTGATAACACAGCCTGGATTATAATGGCTTTACTATAGACTGTGCATGATCCTGGTATCTCATACATTCTCCATTGTAGAAAACTCACTTGAATGCAGTAAAACCAGTTGCTACCAATCTAAATGTAGCAGGTATAAGGCTCAAATATCACAATTTTTCATAAACTCATATTAAGTATTTCTGTCCTAAAGGAATTATAATCACAAATTCCAGGTTCCCGAACATGTTCCTGAACTTCAACAAAAATTTGGTTTCCTTGCTCTTGCATGGCAACACTGTCTGGGCATAAGTTCTACAGAGAATCATGGAAACTACTGGAGTGAGTAGAGCTTATACTTCGCAAGTGTTACCAGCCTTGATAGGCTTCACTTGTTCAAGCTCGCAATTTTAGTAGCTGCTCAAAACCAATTTAAATTGTCTCTGCAGATATAATTTTGTTTAGGTTTTATTGTTCTCCATGTCTTAAACTAGATTCCCTTTGCCTTAAAAATTAAGGTGAAGAGAATGCCATAGAGACAGTATGATTTAGCACTGAACTCTGGATATGCCTTTCTAGCAAACTCTAAGGCAAGTTCATCTTTTTTTTTGAGAATACTCTTTTTATAGCCATCTACATTATGACAGTTTGTTTTTCCTTGCCAAACAGGGGAACAATACAATTTTGATCTTTCAATTAACTGCAGTAGAAGAGGTCACTGTTTTGTTCAATGACTTCTTTGGAAGAGCCATTGTTGTGAGAAGTCTGTGCTCTTTTCTAACCTCAGTCTACAGAGATACTGCACCTCTTCTGAGGTGAGGAACTCTGCAACTTATTCTGGACTAAGCTGCCAGTAAAGCATCTATATCAAAGCTTGCCAGTTTAAATAATCGCTTTCTGTGCTGACACTAAGCACAATTTTATAATATAACTAGTAATTGATTCTAGCTGTGTCGAGACCAAAATTACTTCAATCGCATTTGCACTATGAAATTCAGTAGTCAGTACTATATTATTAGAAAAGAATAATGCATAATATTAACTTTAAACTACAGTTTAAACAGGAAGTAAAAAAAATTACTACTTCTGTTCATTACTTTTAATTCCATCACCTGAATCTTTTCAATCATCTAATTATATCACTTTCCCTCATTCTTATGCTGTGTATTTCTATACATCCTATTAAATAGACAGATACCTAGTCTCACAAGGTATCACACAAACTTTAAATGCAGTGCACTGTTAGCCTGCTCTGCAAGCAAACACGATTTTTTGCTTTTCTTTCTTGGTTGTGGTTGCTGTAAAAAAGAACAGGTTAGGAATTTCCAGAATTATTCTGTCCCAGCGAAGGACGTGCAATGTCTTAATTGCACTGCGTCAAGCTTGCCATGACACCCGTTCATCTAGACTAACCAGACACTTTTCAGTACTACCCTGCAGCAAGCCTCTTTTCCCTTTGGTGTTCCTGCAGTAGAAGTCAATGGAAAGCAGTTTTCTGTGCGCTGCATCTTTAAGAGCAATCCTGCTAACCCACATCCCGAATACCTTCTGAGCCAATTCCCAGGGCGTGAGTCACATACACTGTGCTATCTCTTTGAGGTTTTATATTTGTGCTTTAATGTCTTTGTTGTTTCCATTAGTGTAAAGTAAAAGTCATTCAGGCTGAAAGGACGTGTTTGTTCTCTGCTGATGAAAAACTGTAACATCCCTTTGCAAATAATTAAATCAACTAGGTCGTGCTGAATCACAAGCAGAAAAGTGTTCTCATCCACCCTGGAAACAGTGTGTGCTGGACACAACTGGAGAACTATTATGAAGGCGTGAGATATGACAAAACTGTGTGAAAGCACCCGTCTAATTAGTTAAGAGAGTAAGAAATGTTGACTAGGAGGAACCTCATTGCAAACGTATACTGCAAAAATAAACAAAAAAAATATTCTGAGGTAGTGGTTTTTCAAACAACAAAAAAAAATCAGTTCAGTTCCCTTTATTTTTATTATTTTGTTGTTACAGACTCAGATTAGCCCCAAGGAAGGATGGCAAGTTTATAGTTCTGCCCAAGATCCTGATGGCCGTTGCATTTGCACTGTTGTTGCACCTGAACAAAACCTATGTTCAAGAGATGCCAAAAGCAGGCAACTCAGACAACTGCTAGAGAAGGTAAGTCTTGCCAACACATTCCTCCTTTTGATCACTAAACTTCCCATGAAAATCCACTCCTTTGCCTCTAAGTTTAATATATAATGGAGTACTGAAGAGTTATCTAATAAAAATATTTCTTCAGGGTATATCGCCTACCTGTGTTCTCACCACTGATCATTATTTGTCTATTTTCCTTATATCACACCTTTCCCAACCCAAGCCACTTATCTAGCAAACTGAAGGTGCATCTTCTGTCTTGTTCACTCTTCTCAAAATTCTTCCTTACAGACAGACAGGACTGATTCTTCTGTGTAAAAACAATTACAAATTCTACCTCAAACTAGCTAGTTGCTGTGGGATTTAAACTATAGCTTCTGCTTCAATCATATGAGACTCTTGAAGGTCATTCCTTGTCTCTTATCAACAAATAACAAGATACAGACATGACAGCATCTGCGAAGCGTGCTGTACAGAAGAGAAACAGTTCTAATTTTCTTTCATTTGTTCTTTCCTCAAACAGTACTATTTATTTATTTTCCGGTGGTGCAAATTTTCCCCAAACAATCCCATTCTTATTTCTAGTATTATCCACTATTGCATATATAGTAAAACCAGTGAAGTGTTATTTTGCAACAACAATGGAAAAAATGCTGCAACCATGAAAACAGAAACTATTGTTCTGTATTCCCTGTATAAGTAACCAAGGTTATACTTATTGTATCACAGCTAGTGGTACAGAACCTGAGGCCTGAGAGAGTATTTGAACAGCAGCAGAAAGCAACATAAAATGTAAACTTAAATATACATTTTATAGCGTACAATTTTCAGTATTTTTTCTAGCTATAGAAAAATCACTCCAGTGCTAATATAGTGCCAGATCCCCGCAGATTTTCCCTCCCTAAACCTCCATGAACTTCAGCAGGGACTTAGTTCCAGGTTGTGACAAAGCCCATAGCATGAGATGCAGGGAGAGGACATTGACGAACCAGCACACAGAGGAGGAGCTACTTCCCCTCAGGCTGTCTGTTTACTTAACAGAGGAAAGACTTCAGGTCCCAGAGTCTTTGCTCTAGCATATTTCCCAAACACTAAAATATTAATGTAAAAAAATCGTACTTTCTTTTGGGGTGGGAGCTAGAGTGGTGTTAAGATCTCAACAGTTTTGGAGCTGCCACAGAAAAGAACCTAAATCATCAGTCTCTAAAAGCTATTTTCTTATGATTAGAACTGCATAATTATGGGTATGTAATGTCATATTTTTGCTTCACAAAGTCCATGCAGTCATTTAATTAGAGCGTCTATGTGAATGCATCTTCTGCCAAATGGAAATACGCAAAGTTCTTCTAAGACCTGAAGGACTTTATTTACCTGCTTGCAATAATTAGAAAGCAAAGAAAAAAGAAACATTACCTTTTTTTCATTAAAAATACTTTCTAAGAACTCCTAATGGGAACTGTGCAATAACTAAAATATACTATTTTTAAGAGTATTTCCTGAATCCATACATTCTATAGGTCAAAATGTATTAGTATCAAACATGAATATCAGTTCAAACATTGCATATTCTTGCAAACAACAGGAATACTGCCAGGTTGTCTTTTAAGAGGAAGGTAGGGTTTGGAGTTTGGGGGTTTTTTTTCTTTGAGCCAAAACTTCAATTATGGTGCCCAATACATTTACAGTAGTCTACTTTTTTCATGTTTTGGGAAAACAAAACACTTGCTGAAATAGAATAACTGCACTGTAGGGTTTAGGGATTAATCCGTGCGGGGCCCGGACGACGGAACACCAATGTGATGATTAAAGTCGCCAGTTTAATGAGCTTAGCTAATCATTTTTATACAATTCTCTAAGTTGTTTAGAGACTTTGATTGGCTACTACATGCAAGCACGTGGTGTCCACATGCACAAGCATAAGCAGTGATTGGTTACATCGGTACTGTCCACGCGCACAAACACAAGACGTAATTGGTTGTGTTAATTAAAGCATACAAGACTTGTCTTAGTCCAATTGGTCAAGATAAGCCCCTGAATTGAGGTTGTTTGTGCCAAGTTCCCTTTATCGTGGAAAGTGTACCTGTGTTTTCCTAATTGGGATCTTTCTTCTTCTATTTTCTTATTTATTCTGTTCAAGGCCTTCTAAAGGCGCCTGGAACAGTCTTGTGACCATGAGCTATTTTTAGGCCCAATAACTAAGTTCCATATAACTGAACCCTACACTGCACTTGCAAAATGTGTCATTTTTATGATTGGCCAAACCATTGCTTTTATAACAGATAATTTTAAAAATATGTATAATTTACTCTAGTTGACAGTTATTCTTCCCTCATTGTGGTAAAAGTGCTCGCTGTAGCTACAAAGTCACTTGCTCTATGAAAGTTACCTGAACATTCACTACTACTCATCTGTGAAAAAACATGGTTTTCTACCAATGAGACAATTGGATAAAATTTATAATTTTATATCTACCTACAAAATCATGAGCAAACACCTATTTGATGATGGGCACACCCAAGCTTATCTTTGGATAGTCTTATTAATTCCTTATACTGAATTATTATATAAATGCCTACAAGCAATAAAAATCGTGCTGTTCACACTAACCAAAATCTCCAAATCTCAGCCCTGTCCTCCTGAAGTTCTTGGGAGGAAACATGTGCTATACAGCACATCCTGAAGAACAGTCAGCATCTACTACAAGTGTCAAGGTAGACTGTACTGTTTAACAGCCTTTTTTGAACCCATTGATAATGGTGCTGAAAGGATCTCTCTCTTTACCTCAAAGCTAGTCCAAATCATTTAGTGGCTTCAAGGTCTTGCTGCTGATAGTCCTCTGTTAGCCCTGTTTCCAAATTTTTGTACTGTCATGCAATTATGGAATTTAAAACTATACCGTGGTATAAATGACTCATAACTAAAGCACTGACATACGCACATTTTATTGCCTGACATTTAACTACCTAACTACAAGAAAAAAGTAAAGCAACAAAAAGTGCATTTAGAGAGTGTTCTTCTTTAACAGGTTCAGAATATGTCCCAATCTATTGAAGTTTTAAATCTACGGACTCAGAGGGATTTCCAGTACGTTTTAAAAATGGAAACACAAATGAAAGGGCTGAAGGCCAAGTTTCGGCAAATTGAAGATGATCGGAAGACATTAATGACAAAGCATTTTCAGGTAGGTTTTATTTTAACAATAACTTTGAAAGCCTGCTGGAAGCAATGTACTAAGCAGCAATGCACGGACTGCTAAGATCTCAGCTTGAAATGCTCATACAAGAGCAGCATTAAAAAGAGAAGCATAATAAATCTTCCTTTATGATGATAATCTTTTGCTCTGTTCAATTTAATTGTGAGAGGGAGTAACTATTAATTATTAAGTCATTAGAGAAATGTCACTATAAACAGATTCCTGTTTTTTCTGTATCAATGTGTATGTCATACTGAGAAATTTATATTCATTCAAGCTCCAGTGAAAAATGGGGAGATCTGATGGAATTAATGGCAAACAACTAGAGAGTTCTGCACTTTTACTCTTGCCTGACATTTACTGCAGTTGAAGGGAAGAAAGCCTATAATAAATCAGGTTGTTGTACTTTTTATCCAGTACAATTAAGATCTAATTTCATGTCTGAAGGTTTGCTATTTTGAATTTGGGATGGGGAGGAAGGCAATCATCCCCAGTCACATTTGTGTGATCAAAAAAGACTTCTAAGGAATTTTAATGACAACAAAAACCACAAGCCAATCCTTTGTGGGGAAGGAGGGTTGAAGAGATTACAAAATAGCATTGTGTATTCTGAAAAAACTATCTGAAGTACTCTTAAGGAAAAAGTGTTACCAGAGCATGTTTAAGTTCTTTAAATATCAAGTCTGATAAACTGATATTTCAAGACTGCAAGACAGCAAAATAAGATCTAGAAAATACATTCTGAGGATTACATTATGTTAACCAAATATATACTTTTAAAGTGTTTATGAAAGTTCACATAAAATGGACTTAATTTTTTAATTGCTGCTAAAGTTAGATACCTAAACGATTACATAGCTAAGGGTCTACTGTATTTTTCAGAGGCACTGAATATCCAATGGGTCTTAATAATATCAGGAATTAAGTATGCTAATGATCTGACTACCAAACTTTATTTATGTCATCATTCTTAGTGTAGATTAGAGTTTGAGCACATACTTCCAGTTATTTTCAGGTAGCAAGAAACATTTCCACTTTTTTTCCCTTCATCACTCATTGCTACAACAACAACACATTTGTATAATGCCATTATATATTCTGTATTCTCATTATAGTTTGCCTTGGGAACAAAATATCAACATTTGAATGTTTGATACATGATGTCAAAGATAGCAGATTTCTGCAGTACCCTAACCTTTTAAATATTCGGTATTTGTATTGGCCAGTCATTTAACTTCAGTTTGACAGTTTGCCAGGATTTTAAAACACATTTCCAGCAAATCAAGTTATAGGTAATTTAAAAGGTCAACATAATACAATATGCTGCTGGCTTTCTGAAATTTGATCTACTAAAATTCCAGTGCTTTATCTTTCCTGAGACAAAGAAACTCATTCTGGATATGGCATAACCCCTTATATCAGCAGGCACAAAGTGCCAGAATATGTCTACCACCCATATGTGTTGCAATACAAATTAGTTCTTGTACCACTCATCATACCAACAAGCTAGGACTGTCAGCAGAAACCAATAAAATTATTTTCTTTATCATGAAAATACGAAAGCCATCTTTATATCATTTACTGAAGTGAGATATTCTAATGCTGTGGTTCCATGTTGATGAGAACCAAAGAGTACGCATTTGATCCACATCACATTTGAGCATACAGTCATGCTTCGGTCAAATCAGCATTTATGCCAGGCAGGAGATACCTGATGGCCTCAAAAAGTTCCAGCAGTTTGCTCAAATGATACCTCATCTGGCATAAATGCTACCAGGAATAAGTTATCTTCAGTAATTCTCTTAAACATGTTTTATCTTCCTGAGTTTTTGCAAGCTTTGCATTTTTTCCACCACGGTTTACCCATGACTTTTGGCAGCTCACTGCCCCACAGAACCGAAGCCCAGGTTCATAATTTCAAAATGAAGTAACAAAAAATTTGTCTTCTGGAGCTCTGCTTTCTATGTCACAAAATCTACTCTCCTTGTCATCAAGAAAAAAATCACTATTCATTTTAACAGGCATAAAGTAGGCTCGAGTTAAGTGTTTATTAAAAACAGTCAAATAAAAATAGTTTTAACTGTAGACAAAAAGACTCTCCACTTCCTTCTGTACATTTCAGTAATTCTGCTACTATAATGTAATTGGAAGACCCCTTGAGAACAGAACCAATAGAACTCCCAATACTCTCAAGTCCCTTTATAATGATATATCTGCTTATAATTTAAAATGCAATTTTCTAGCTATTAAGATAACCTATGTGCAAAATATACCTCCTAACAATACATGAGTCTTTATTTTGAGTAAATAATAATTCCAATATGAAAGCAATTGTTAAAACAGTACAGATATATTAGCTAGGTGATGAAGAGATACTGCAGAACTCTCAAGCTGTCTTAGAACATGTTTGAGAGGCAAAAATTCAGAGGCAGATCTTCAAGCAGCTCAAATGCTGACCCTGCCTATCAGCTTCCTTCACATCTCCTTAGCAAAAATGCATTTGGCATCATCATGTTATTTATTTTGGAAATGTCCTACCCTGTTTATTGCATCCTTTAATACAAGTGACATAACAAACTATACATGCATGTGTTCTCACACCTCAGTGACTACACTAAACTCTAAACATATTTTCTTCTGCACCTCTATCTTGTGCTTGGGCTTCCATTTAGTTCTCTTCTGCTTTCCCTTTCAACCTGCTGACTACTCCAGCTATTCTTTAGGACTTATTTTTTAACCACTTCAATAGCCTCTCTCTGTGTCCTCATCTGTTCCCAATCTCTATTACCACCTAATGCTAGTACCTAACAAATCTTTATTTCCATCCTTTGCCCTGTTTTGTCCAGGCTTGCATCTCCTCATTTCCCTCTGGCATTTGCTCATGGAAGTCCTGCTGTTTCCTCAAATTATAAAAAGATATGCAAATCTCTATATACAGATGATACATCAGGAACAAACCCGTCTGCTTTTCAGTAAAGCAAAACTTTTTGACTGCAAGGATTCTTTGAGGTTTTCTACAAAATAATAAACAAACAAAAAACAACCTCAAACAATTAGTTTAAATTTAGTAAAGTCCCTATGATAAGTGCATTTAGAGGAATAATTAAGAAATGAAAGATGAGCAGCCCAATTCAGACAAACTCTCAAAGTATGAGACTTGGCAAAAGTCTGAGAAAGAGGTAATCCAAGATTCCAAAGTGGAGCCTTATTTTATTTTAGCCTAGTGATGTAGCAGTATAACAAATACAAAGCGCAGTTAAGAACCATGGATTTTTTTACTTCAGAAGAAAGATATATATATCACTGTGGCCGGAACAGAACTAAACAGTGTTCAACAGCCATTGAGGAAAAAAAATGAATTCAGTATTTCTAAAGAGTGAAACAGAAATTAACAACTCACCCACTATGACAGCACTGTAAACCAGGTATGACTTCCTTGAACATCACTGTGTGTTCAGGCCTAATCACTTTCTCTCAAGAAAGACGCACTTAGCAGACGTTTATATCTTCTGGATGGAAAGTCAGACCTTCAGCAGGTTTGGTTCAGAACACTGGAAGGTAATTGTGTACTTTCAGTAGAAAAACTATTCTCATGCATTTTATCTACTGCTTACTACCATTAAGTCTGGGGTTTCTAAGACTTTCACAATACACTAATAATAGATCTGTAACTAAAATCAATAATCATTTTCAAGTCATTTTAATAATCAGGCATAAATATTACATTAAAGCGAATTAGGGGATTGAACTCCTTTAAACTGCTCTAATACACATTCGATTGCCTTTAACAGGAGTTGAAAGAAAAGATGGATGAGCTCCTGCCACTGATCCCAGTTCTGGAACAATACAAAACTGATGCCAAATTAATCACGCAGTTCAAGGAGGAAATTAGGAATCTGTCTACTGTCCTCACCGGGATTCAGGAAGAAATTGGTGCTTATGACTATGAGGAACTACACCAGCGCGTACTCAGTTTAGAAACCAGGCTTCGAGACTGCATGAAAAAGCTCAGTAAGTTAACAATTTCATGGCAAATTTGGTCTCTTGGCTGTATATTGTTAGTTGTCTCTCTATAGAAAGATAAAGTTTTCTTTTTTCTTGTTTGATGAAAGACCGCATTATATTCTGATCTGTGCTACCCTAATAAAAGTCAAGAGTTACTCAACCTAAGGTCAGTCATAACATTCTAAATTTGCACGAGTGTATTTTGTGTAATGATCTGCCCTACTGCATACAGAAGGAATTAAGATGGAAAATTATAACAGACAGCAACTTTAAAATCTAAGAGATTTACAAGTGGTTGGAGAGCTACAAGTATTCTTTTGAAAAGGGTCAGGCAGGCATTGCTACTTGGGTCATCTTTAGGATGTCAGTGTGAAAAAAAATTTAGTGGGAAGTAGACTAGAATCAGTTTTGAGATGTCCGCATCACAACCCTGTCATCTTGCTATGACACCTGAGAGGCCACTCTGTACTGTACTGTCTTTAGACCTGTAATATTAGCATTAAGAGAGATGTGCCATTCTCCAATTTGCAATACAACATAATTAAGCATTACACCTAATTTAAGGGAACAAAGCATGATTTTTGTAGGAAGCATAGCAACAATCCATTGTGAGCACTGCACTAGATTTAAATCAGGCAGCCTCCATCTTGGGTGCTTACATGCTGGCTTTAGTTAAAAAAAAAAGTCAAATGTTGAGCACCTCTGAAAATCAGCACTTGGTCAGTATCAGCTACCAAAACTAACAGTCTGAAGTATCATTATGAAGTGTCAGCCTTACCTTCCATTACCCAAAGAGGGATAATTAGTACCTACCTGTTTTACAATCACAATGCAGTCTCCCCTCTCCCCAACTTATCCACGCATTCTGAGACTCCCGAATGGATCACTGTTGCAATCTGGATTGCTACAGCTAACAACCCAGCCCCTCTATGAGAAATAAACACTTGGTAAGTTAACACTGAACATGAATAAACTAGAAATTCCAGGTTTCAGTCCCATGGTCAGTATCTTAGTTATCAGGTGTGGGATGCTTACTTTTAAATGCTACACATGACATGAAATATGTTACTAACTCAACAAGCAGTGCCTCTTCATTTTTGTGAGGCAATGGAATGAGAAAAATCTAGGTTAGGTTAGCCCCTTAAATTATTTATTTTCAATTTCTTTATTTTATGCTAGAAATAACACAGTGATGTTGGGCTAAAATACATTAAAGACTTCTTCAAACAGAAATTTCTTATGATCCTATTTTCCCCTCAGTACACACACATAATAGCACATTACTGCATTGACAGGAGGCAGTCAGGAGAAAATGGCTGCATTGCAATACCACAGCAAGCAAGAAAATTCATATAAATAGACAGTATTTTCTCATAATGAGTGTTCCAGTAAGTTTATTAGACACCAAAAGATCATCAACTTATCTTTAACAAGGATCTTATTTTTCTTTGCATTTACAGCATATTCTTGTAACATTGATTAGTGAAGTGACTGCAGATAAATTTTATACATCAGAATGACTAGGTGTATTCACAGGGGTTATTTCCCTATTTTTCATCCACATTTCCGCTCCTATCTATCCTGAATTCCTGCAACACATTCTACTTCTCTTGATGTACTAATGTAAAAAAAACCAAAAAAAACCCAAACTATTAAAATTATGTATATTAACAATAGAGAGAAAATTTTTGTATAAAATAGATTATTAAGCACATCCATTATTAAAAGGAGTTTGGCCTTCTCAAGATCTAATGCAGCTTTATTCATCCTTATTGGCATTATTCCCTGGTCTTAGATGGTTAAGTGATTTTCATGCTTGCCTACTAATGGACTGGCTATATTTCTGGCCTACACCTGTGTGGCTTTTAAAGCAAAACCAGCTTCGGTTAGGCTTACTGTGAGTAACTCCTGAAAGTGGTGCTGTGTGTTCAGATCAGCAAGCATAAAGGAAAACCAGCTTTCATGCTTACACCTTCTCCCCAGCCACATTCACCACACTGGAGATGATCCAGCTGTGACCGTCCATGCCAATCTGATGGCCAGAAGCCTATGGCCACAGAAGGCAGACTGGCCCCAATGTGCCACAGGATCTGGCTTGACTCTTCACAGATTTTGTTACATTTCACAATATAATTATCTAACCAGTGTGTGTAATAGCTGTTTTCCATTCTTCTCCCTAGCAGGTGTTTTTCAGCAATATAATGCATTATTTATATTGTCCTGGCCACTTAAAAGGGATCTTCCATCTGCACTAGCAACACTTTCAATACTCGTTAACTTACAGTAAGCAGTTATCTTACTCTCACTGAGGTTTAATGATTACCACAGCAGTTGTGATGACTGAAACTTCCTCCTTCTCTTTGAAATAAGAGAAAATTCAGGCTGAAGCTGCTGAGAAATTTGTCCACAAAACTTTAAAAGGGTGCATCCAATTAAACACGTGGGAATAGAGTGCATATGATTGCACACACCACAAATTCACATACACTTATGCACGTATGGGTCCTTTGCTAGCAGTCATGTAAGGCATGTGCATTTATAAGAGAATGCAGGTTGCACAGGATGCTTGGGACCCTCTGTCATGACCCAGATGGGACAGACCAGGGAGTCATGTTTAATTCGAAATTCCCTCAGGCTAAATTAAGGTGAAACAACACCAAATGATCAGTTAAAGATTTTATTCATGACAGAAGCAAACTGAACTGGGGAGCCGTGGTAGTAGGTGGCAGGGTTTCTCACAACAGGAGTTGGCATAAGACTACTTCTGTAAACTGTGTAACCCAGGGTAAGTTATTCCCAATTCAGGGAATAAGGAGATCCCTCCCATTGAGTCATGAGATTCAGAGCAGACCCCCTTGCTGTGTAGACTCCTCGTCAGAGAAGGGCCCAGAGGCAGCTGGATCCACTCTTAGTCCCAGACTTGGTCAACAGTTTTATGTCTTAAAGGGATGAGGTGTAGGGATTGTGGGAACGGAAAAGGAAAGAGAGAAGAAGACAGAGAAAGATTTCCCCGGTCCTGGGTCCAGCGTTGGTTCAGTCAGCCGAGGGCTCCAGTCCTGGTGGGCTTGCGCACCTGGGGCTTCAGTTTGTGTCCTTTTATCATCCTTGCCCCTCCTTCAGGCAGGCACCCAAACTTGTCAGGTTAATGAACAGTTTGTGAGCCTTTGGGTTTGGGGGTTGTTTGTGGAGTAACTTCTCCTTCCCTGCAGATGTGGCCATTGTTTGATCTTTGTATCAGAACAGGGAGCTGCGCACCCTCCAGCACGGCCTCCCCCTCCTGTTGCTGATGTCTGAGCTGATGGGCTTTTCACCTGGGTTCCTGTGCAGGGTTTGTCTTTAAGTAGAACTTGCCCCACCACAATGTTTGAGACATTAACTCTTTCAGTCTCTCACACCCTCCTATTCTTGTCATAATGTGTTCATGAAGTTGGAAAAAAATAATATGGGTAGCATTCATAGAAGCCAATACTCTGTCAAATGTTGCTTATGAAATATGAAGAAATAATTAGAGCAGATACACATTGGATTCATTTGTAGCTACATCTGATTATAAAGTAGAATCTAAACAATATTTTACAGTAACATTTTTTGCTAGAAGTTCAAAAGTAGAGTATTCCATGTATCCAAAGAAATTCTGTTACATCAGTGGCAGAAGAGGTATTAGTGCAGGCATGAGATTACTTTACTGATTGCATTGGTACTTATACTTCCAAAGCATCCTTCCCTTTGGGATTTGAAGAACTTTACAAATATCATTCAGTACAAAGCTATGCAATAGAAATATATATTGTTATCCTCATTTTGTAGACAAAGGAACAAGCAGCCCAGGAGGATAAATGACTTTCCCAAAGATTACATGGCAAGTTATTGCATACGTGCAGAAGAATCCAGAGGCTTCCTCTCAGCAAGCTCTAATAACTAGACTATAGTGCTTTCTGGATTTGTAGTATGCAGGACAACAGACATACACCCATTAAGTAAGAACTAATTCTTCATTTCCTCACATTACAATGTTATGACAAATTTTGCCATAAGCAGAAAAGTGCAAGTAGTAAAACACTTGGAAGTAATCCGTGCAACCACTGAAAAAAATATTCACTTCATTTTCCTGTTTATTACCAACAATAAATAGAATAATGATGCTTATGAACACTTCGAGAGAATGTTTTGATTTTTTTCCCTTGCAAGTCCTTCTATAAATCATACACTCACTTGGTATATATAGCAGCTATCAATATTCATTTGCATCACAGAGACTGGCGCTATCAACTACCTATTCCTAGCTAACTTCAAAACAGCTCCTGTCCAATTGGTCTATCACAACCTTCTCCTGGTATTTGCTCACTTTGGAGCAGCTTTTCAGAGGCGTTCTGCCCCATAGACTTTCCCAGCCCACAGGAGTAGTACATCTACTTTGTTTTTTAATGGTCACTTCGTGCTCAACTTCTTCCTTAATATAAATAAATACAGGAAATCACAAACAGACTTGCTGGAGTCCACAGTACAAAACTGTTACAAGAGATGAATCAAGCCATAAAAACCACCCAGATTGTGCATTATATTATGTTCCTTGTACAGTTCAATTTAGGATGGATAAACACTCAAAGGTTTGATTTTTCAATTACCACAATCAGTTATGGTTGGGATTTTCTAACGTAGGCAGCGGGTTCTTTCAAAGTCAAGGGAAAGAGACTGAGTGCTTCTAAAAATCCAACTCTTCTTCTGTGTAACCCCATCTGAACCTCTTAGTGGTGGAAAAAATGCCTAGAAATAGCTTTTTTTTTTTCTTTTTTCTTAGTGTTCCTGAACTTCCTGACATTTGCTAGTATGGAGATGTATTTGACCTACCTTCTCACTAGCATCTGGTCCTTCTGCTGTCACAGAATTAAAGAGCAGAGGTTTGCTATAAACCAAAACTTTTCAACCAGTAAAAAAAAGCCTTCCCACCATCACAAGAGTTATTTCCACATCCTCATATGTTCCCTTCTGCCAGAGGAAAAAAAAAAAAAAAAAAAAAAAAAAAAAAAAAACCCAAGGTTTTGGCCATGTTAAAAAAAAAAAAAGCATAGGCCAGTTTTAATTCTCAGCTACCTCACTGCTATGGAAAATTCATAGCCCAGAACTGTTTCCCATTTCACACAACGTTTGTCTATATTCTATTTCCCTGCATATAAAATGAGCTAAACAAAAGTCTCAGCTGGAAAGTAATGGAATCTTCTTAATTTCAGACTCCCGAACTTGCCATGCCACAAAAGTGTTAAGTAAATGATCCTGCCTTTCAGTATATTAGTATCACCATTCCCTAGCAAAAAAACTCAGCATGACAGATCAATTTTAATATAGCCACACAAACAATTATAAGTTTCATTCTGCAGCTAAGAATATAGGCTGGGATTAGATCGACACATTTTACACTTAAGAAGAAGAGAAGCAGCTGTTTCCAATTCTGGCGGAGGAGTGAGTAAAATTTCTTGCACTGAATGCAGAGTTGGAAGTGCTTACAACCACACAGAAAACTCACCTTGCTTTGTCAGTGAACTGTTAAACATTATATTGAGCTTTACTCTTGAAGGAGTTGTCGTTCATTTAAGTTCTGTATCAAATGCAAGATCAGGCTTGGGCAATCTATAAGGGAATTATCTTTATAAAGTCAGTAATGCTAATTATTTCAGTGTTAGATTGATAAACTGCATATTGTAGTAACGTCATCAAACTGCTGTGATATTCATCTGGAGTGAATTATTTAATTGTATTAGTAAGTCAATAATACTTCAGCACAGACAGCACACTTGCTACTTTATAATGAACAAAACAGAAATGATCCCAATTCTGCCAATTTACATAGGTCCGCTGTAATGAATGGGTAGACATATTTGAAGATAGGGCTCCAAAAGACAGAACTGGGGAAAACAATGACACCTGTCTCTTGAAGAATGAAAAATTAGTTTTACTGTTTTCTTAATTGCATTCACTTGATTCTCTTAACTTCCAATCAAATATTGGAAACACTGCATTAGAGGACTGTCTGAAGGTTTGACAGAATAAAGCGTGAAATGAATTACAGTGGGCACTGACAGCTCTGCTGCTTCCTTCTTACTGTCCGTGCTGTCAGCAAGTAGGCCAACAGACCTCAGGTACTGCTGAGTTTTACAGCAGAAACCTGCTGCTGGGATGTGAATTACCACTACGATGGGAATGGCTTACCGAATGTGGAAAAAATACTTGTAGTTTTACTCCTTAGTTTTAAATACCAGTTCCATCAAGTTATATCACAAATAGGTATTTATGGGTTTCTGTTTAGTGAACAAGGAAAAGAAAGGGTGGGACCTACTGTAGGGCAGGAGAAAAAAAAAATCTTCATGCCTCTTACAAGATGCTCTGTTTTGGTATGCTGAAAAGAGTTTTGTCACCTTTTGAGTCAGTTGCCCCTCAGCTATATAGCAGCTCTCCTTTCTTGATCACTACGTTGTATCTGGGAATAAAAATTTAATCACGTAAGTATACCCTGACTCAAACTGCTGATCATTTAGTGGCTGAAGTACAATGCCATCTCTTTTTTCACATTGAACGGTATCTCAATACAGTTTGAAAGATCATTCTCTAAAAGCACCTGACTCCTGTGACAGGGGAAAGCAGCTCAGTTCATATAGTTTAAACCAAATCAAAACCGATGAGGTTTATTAATTATTGACAACATGTAATTAACTGGCAATCGGTGAACTATACATTCAGGATCAACACAAGTAATACAACAGACAAGCGTCAGTACTAGACACTTAAGAAACGTTACTAAACCTACGAATCTCTGAACACCTTTCCCTAGCCAGAATCAACAAGCTCCAGTCACGCCCGGCGCACCACGCGCACGAGCACGCACGGAGTTCTGTGCGCACGCCCCCCACGACAGCCAGCACGGCCTAACAAGCACACCCCTACTTTTACACCTCTTCTGCTGGAGATGCGGGGCCTCGAGCTGGGTGCGTGCCCATGCTGCTCCCCACAAGCCACTAGCGCACACGCTGGTGAGAAAGCCTGGGAGCTCACACGCACCTGCCCTGGCCGTGGGACCCGGCTCGCTGCCCCCGTGCGCTGACTCCCCTCGCTGAGCGCTGGCGGCTCACGCTGCCTGGTGGGGCGGCTGCTCCGCCTGGCCGCAGCAGAAGTCATTGTGCCAGCAGATAGTCTTGCAAATTCAGCTCACAGTGTGCACGTTCCCCTGCCTACCCCAATACACAGCGTTACCCAGGCCAGTGTTTCAGAATTCCAAATTCTTCGCCTATTAGTTTTCTTACTTACTTGAATACTGCGTTTTAAAGGCAGCAATTAGTATACCCTTTAACTCGTACATTCACTGTACTTTGATTGTCTTAAAAACTACCAGTTCAGGAGTAGTTAATTTTTCCTGAATTTGTTCTACTCATTATTAGTTTTCTGATAATTTTATTCCAAATTAAATATTCCAAACTCCAAGTTAAACCCCTCTGAAGGTTTGAGTTTACCTCGTGCCCATTTCTGAGACTATTCGCTGACGTGCCACCTAAAAATAAAAGCCTTTGCCTTGATAGGATATAGTCCTCTACTTTCCAAGCTAATAGCGGTTCATTGCTGTAGAAAAACAGCAGTCAGCACAAAATACTAGCAGCCTATCTACAAAAACTCCCAGAATAAAAAATTATGTACTATGATAACCAACTGTAGAAAATCTATAAGATTCCTTAAAATGGGAAATTCCAAAATATCTTCAAAAGATTGTAAGGTACATAGATTGAGATATGTAATTAATAATGCCTTTCAATTGACCCAGAAAACAGACACAAACTACCTTGCTCGCTGAAGTCTCAGCGCGTACTCAGTTATTTTCATTTCCATTACACCCCACTTCCCTGGCTGTGAACAAAATCCCTGGGAGCAGCCCGAGTTGTCACCACAGCATTAACCCCCTTCTAATTGACTGAAACAGGGTTGCACAATACATTCCTTGCCGGTTACATAAAGTAGAAAATCCAGGCTGGATGTGACCTTCTCTTTTGGACGGAATAAATTCACTCTCAACACCACATACAGTTTGTTTTCCACATTTCCTAGATAGATAGGGTTCTACAGTATAGCACAACCATGTATCACGGAGAAGCACTTATTTTTAAATGGAAAAAAACCCCTAATACATCACTTCTTTTTCCATTCCTATGGAATAGCTTTTCTTCAAAAACATGCTATTTCACCTAATCACCGACACACCACTGTGTGATATTAAGCCTCTTGGTAACCATATGAATTCCACCAGGGGCTTGTTGCTAATAGGTATGTTATTAATGTCCCCTAAAATATGGATTTTTTGATTGTTAGGAAGGTCAGCATCCAAGAACGTATCGACTTTCATTATTTCCTCCCAGACAGTCTAATATGAGACAGCCTAATGGATTAGAAGCCAACCAATACAGCCAAGGTTGCTGAATAATTCTCATATTCACTTTCTTAACTTCAGACAGGCCCCTAGTACTGGAACAGCTACGTGTGTGTAACCACAGGGCAGTCAGACACAGGTATTTGTTCACAGCTATATGTTTTGCATACAAGCTCATTTCTTCCTGTCTGCCCTTAACCTCCTTGTTGCCCTGGTCAATGGAAAACTGAAACATCCATCAATCCTAGCCTTGCACTGAACTTTCTGAAGGCAAAAGTGGGTTATGTCTTCTCTTCATTTATAATTAAATGTTATTCACTTCAGCTCAGAAGATATTTTACTAGGTTGTATTTTTCTTTATGCCCAGAAAATATAACTGTGCATTAAAATATATAAAAACAAAAATATACACAAATAAATTTTTATTTGTATATTTTTACATATTTATATTACTGCTTGATATGGAAAAGTTTGTATGGTGAAGATGACAATCCATCTTCAACATAAGCCTCAATCCCCTGAAGCCACTATTTAGTTTAGAGCAATTGGTCTTGTGCTCTGACTGATGTCAAGGAGAGTTGTGTAATTATTTGCATTAATGTGTTTGTTTTTCTAATTTCAGCATGTGGCAAATTGATGAAAATTACAGGCCCCATTACAGTCAAGATATCCGGAACCCGATTTGGAGCCTGGATGACAGATCCATTAGCATCAGAGAAAAATAACCGAGTATGTTAAGGCACTGAATATCTTTGTGTCCTTCTGGAGATTTACTTGCTTTATTTTAATCTTTAAAAAGATCCCCCTAGGAGGTTACACTCACAAGCATGTTTCTTCTACTTTCATCATTTTCACTGTTAAACATCTTCAGAGAAAAAGCAACAGTGTTTGTGCAAAAATATCCAAAGACAAAAGTTAGCTAAGCACCTTTGTGCCATTTCCTTCAACTGTTGCAGGGATGGCATACACCTGTCTGAACTGACTACACAATTTTTTTCTTCCTACCATATTTAATTCATCTTGGGTCTTTAAGAATCCAAGTAATAAAACACAAACATAAATGCTTTTTACCCAAGAGCATAACCCATAATGCAGCACAGTCAAAATTTGCAGGATTAGGGCCCATATACGCTGTATTCAGACCATTTGCTGCCTCAGATCCAAGCTATGTTATTGTTTGGATCTGCAATAGGATCTCAAACTGTCCACAGCTTTGAGGAGGTGCTCTCTCCATCACAGGACTTTTGACGTCAAAACACTAGGTTTCATCTGTATGAGACCCACATGGTTAATTATTTTAATACAGGAATAAAACAGAGGCAATAGAAAAGGCAACATACAAATGGTAATAATTAAAGATTTGCATGCAGCTCACCCCTGCCCGGTGTGTCCAAGCAGGTTTACTACTGGCCCCAGAAATCTCAATTACCTTTAGGAGAGCAGCAAACTTTGCTCAGCCCCATCTTGTCCTGAGGAATTTTCTTCTGACACCTCAGAGCACCAGTGGCATCTCCAGAACCATCGCCATGGCCCCTCTCCTCCACCAGCACCTGCTCCCCACTGTGGCCCCACTCCCTGCACACCCTGCAGCTCTGCAACCCCCTCCCCAGACAGCCTCTGCTTTCCCCCCACTGCCACACTCTTAAAGAAACACAAAGACTACCCGCGTGCATGCAAATTAGAGCAAACCATATCCCTCACAGCATCTCAACTAATAGGAAGATGGGGAGCTGAGCTGGTGTTTATATAAATATTTTGTTAATGCCAGTTTTGAAGTCAGCACAAAAAATATCTCCAGAAACTATTCTGTTCTTTTGTTAGGCAGGATTTGATTTGTCCCCTGACAAACTAAAAGGAAAAAAAGGCAAAATGCATGAAGGAAAAAATGGGGGAATGGAAGTCGGCATACAGAACATTAAAAAAAAAAAAAAAAAATTGTTTTCTTTTGTTTTAAGGGAAAAAAATGGTTCCTAAACTTTACTGGCTTCATTGCTATTGTATTTAGTTTCTACTAATACACTATTTTTCACCAGTTAGAGGTTCAGCTGAAGACAATTCAACCAAATTTATTCCTAAGCATAAATCTAAGCTTAGCTCACATGCCATTTCCCATCTCTCTCTTTGATTATTAGTCTCTGGGAATATCTTTGAACAAGCCCCATGGAGCAGAGACCCAAACACTGAATAAACCAAAATTAAATTTCTCTGAAAATGCAGACACTGTAGTTAGTAGCAGTCTTCTTGAGAGTTCACCTGTATAGGTAAGTTTTGGTTCAGAAATTCAGGAGTTCCTCATGCTTTTGTAACAGGAACGTGGGCAATATTGTACTTCGATAGCCTGCTGCACACTTAAAACCTTTTTTGCTTCTTTTTCTGCAATGTATCCATCAAGCCATATCATGATCATGTACCATGGATTGTGTTCCAGGTGTTTACTCCCAATCTTTGTTTTCTTTCCAGGTCTGGTACATGGATAGTTACACTAACAATAAAATTGTCCGTGAATATAAATCAATTGCAGACTTTGTCAGTGGGGCTGAATCAAGGACATACAACCTTCCATTCAAATGGGCAGGAACCAACCATGTTGTCTACAATGGCTCCCTCTATTTCAACAAGTATCAGAGCAACATCATCATCAAATACAGCTTTGACAGTGGGCGGGTGCTGGCACAGCGTAGTCTTGAGTATGCTGGCTTTCACAATGTCTACCCTTACACCTGGGGTGGCTTTTCTGATATTGACCTGATGGCAGATGAAATTGGGCTATGGGCTGTGTATGCCACCAACCAGAATGCAGGCAACATTGTCATCAGCCAGTTAAACCAGGATACACTGGAGGTGCTGAAGAGCTGGAGCACAGGCTACCCAAAGAGAAGTGCTGGAGAATCCTTCATGATCTGTGGCACCTTGTATGTTACTAACTCTCACTTAACAGGAGCCAAGGTCTACTATTCTTATTCCACAAAAACCTCCACTTACGAGTATACAGACATTCCTTTCCATAATCAGTATTTTCATATATCCATGCTTGACTACAATGCAAGAGATAGAGCTCTCTATGCCTGGAATAATGGACATCAAGTCCTGTTTAACGTCACCCTTTTCCACGTCATTAAAACTGAAGATGACACATAATTTTCTTTCCCTTCCCTTTCCCTGACTTCCCTCCCTTAAAGCAGTGTCATTTGTGATAAACTCTAAGAGCATCCATTTCTCTCAGTTCCTTTTAATTTAAATTTATTTTTTCATTACAGAAAAGAAACATTTTCTACCATGTAATGCATTTCAAATACGGCTGAGCCTGTCAAAAATGACCTGTTGGAAATAAAAGCATCTTAACTCATGATTCTACAAGGTCTGTCAAGACCTTGTGTTGAAAAGCACTAAGGAGGATTTAAGTGGCTAAGGACAGTTTTTAAAAGATTATGATCTGCCTTATTTTAGAGTCAGAGACTAATGGTGGCTTAAATGCATGAATGTCTTTTTTTACCTCATTTTTGTTTTTAATCTATTGCTCAACTTCAGGAAATATTTTGGTAGTGTCAGACATACTGCACATTGTAATTTTTTTGTTATTTATTCCAAAAGAAAGATTTAGGAATTTAATTTATTTGGACATGAAATATGATTCATTTTGCCATCACCCAATTTCAGATGTGGTGCTGTACAGTATGTTTTTAAATCTCTTGCAAACATTTTATTGACAGTATGTATTTCTACCATTGTAACCACCATTGTGCAATTGTATCTCTTCACTTATGTGAAAGTAAACCAAGTACTATTTTTTATAAAATATATCGAAGCTTAATTGCAGTCCTGGCGATGGGTCAATTGAAAGTGGTAAAAATCTGAGAAACGGTTGTTATTTCTGAGAAAGACCAATAGCTTCTCAGGTGCATGATCCCTATTCTCAGCTTTGCTTGGTAGACCCCTCTTATTCACCATTGGTGCTTACTGGGAAATTTGCAATTTTGAAGCCTCATACCAGTCCCAGCTTTACAATGGTTTGCCCTGACCAATTTTTATCTCATGCTGCTGGCCTCTGTCTCAATCCCTTTTTTCCCTACTCTCTTTCCTTCCACCACTTTAATTCCCTTGTTTATGCTCACTCCCTGATCTGGGCTTTACAGGAGAGAATCTGAAAGCGGGCTGCTGCCCACACCTCCAGCCCAAGTGTGTGAGTGCATCCCATATTTGCACTGTTCTGGGGCAGTGAGGAGCAATGTTAGAAGTCAAGTTGCTTTCCTGAATCTGCCTGTCTTCTTGCTCATAATAGAAGAACATTTATCTGTTGACAAAGCTCTTCTCTGGGATAACAGTAATCAGGGAGAAAATACAAAGGAAAAGGTTCAAAGCCTAAATGATCAGTGTGGTACCTGGTAGCCACCATATTGCTTGCCCTTCTAGAAAACAGCCACAACACTGAGGCCAACCTCTTGCAAAGAAGTTTGGGGGTTGCTAGCGGTAGTATTGTTACTTATGGTCAAAACTGATGCCTTTAAGAAGCAAGCATTTTTGAAAGCTATGTGTCTTGCTACACTATCTCATGAGAAATTTTGGAGGGGGCATATTTTATTGAGAAAAAAGGAATGAGGTGTTATTTATCTGTTTTGGCATAAATGGAAAGAAACTAACATTAAGAACCAGTATAAGACTTTTTATTAAGCTGGGCTATCACATAATGCAAAAAGACAGGTATCTGAAATATTGTGTGAAAGCTGCATTCCTCACAAACTCTGAGATTCTCCTCTCTACACCCTTTGAAACTGGGCTCATAGAAAAGCAAGAACATTTCCAAAAATGTTCCTATTTAAGAATAAAAAAAGAAAAAATTAAATGCACTGACATTTTGCCAGATCTATTTTGAAGATATTTGCTTTACTGATTCTTCCAACATACCAGCCGAGACCATCTTAAGTCTCATGAATGTTTTCATTATTACAAATATATTTGTCTACATACATTTACAAGTTATTACAATATAAGCCCATGTGAAGCTGAACAACAAAGTGTGTTATTTTCATACTGGTTGCAAAACAGAAAACTACTAATTAGGTTTCAAGAACTGATAAAGGGGGAAAAACCAACAAATTACATTACAACATGACCAGAGAAAAGTTACTCTCTTGCTTCCATTTCCCACCTCCTGCCTAGCTGAAATGATAGCTGTTACCTCTTACAATCAGTTACACAGGATTTGGAGATACCGAGTTCAGCTAAAGAAACAAATTAAACCACTTCACTCCTGTAACCAGCTTTCCTGCATTGACAATGAAACCTCCTCTGTGACATGTGAAAGTGTATGACTACTTATTAAAAAAGGTATTTTATGTCATATAGGAATGTTTTATGAAAACAAAGTATGTTCAGATTTTTATCAAAAGCCCTAAAACAAACCCTAAACTTTCACACACAGAGAGTAACTTCAACAAAATAGAACTTTTTCACAAACACAGCATTCTTAAAAACTTTAGTCATTAGATTGAGAAATCAAACTTCTTTCTACTGTATCATCATAAACTAGACTAATAGTCATGACATGAGGATCACTTCATCTGAAAAAAATGGTTACTACCATATTTATAAGAATTTCGTACTGTGTAATTAGCATGCATACATTAATACAAGCTTAGAGTAAGATTAATCTTACCTGATTTCAATGCCATTTAGTTAGCCATTTAAAGGGTAACAGACTCCTATAAGTCAAAGGAAAGAAAGAAAGAGACACTACTACAGGGCACTAAAGATGGGCGTCTAAGAGGGGTAGGAAAGGCACCTTTGAAGGGTGATTTGTCTTATTGATGAAGCTACTGTTCTAAAGCATAGAAGTCATACCTAGATAAATCCTGCCTTTCTAAATTGTAACAGTGGGTTGGATTCCAGTACCTTTAAACATGAAATAACAGCTTGCACAGCATCAATACAATGAAACCTGGTGAGACATTATCAAGTAGCATTGCTTCCTACTAAGGAGCATTCATTTTTCTGTGAATCAGTGTTGATCACTTGTCTTTCCCAAATTGGAAATTCCAAAGTCATATTCCCAAAAGGCTGAAAACACCATGCCTCAATATAAGCAAATTTGTGTTACAAGCTTTGCCTTCGTAATTGAGCAGCACAAGCAGAAAATCTTCACAATATAGCAGCAACCTACATACATATCAGCAGGTAAAGTTTTATTCTTATAGTTGAAGCATAGGCTGTTTGTTATGGTGAGGTACTGGTACTATAGGGGAAAAAACCCATCTCTCTTTAAACATGAGAAAATTAATTGTAGAGCCTATTTTAATATCTTAGTGACTTCCTGCTTCAAGGGATAAACATATAAAAGGACCACATCATTGCTGTGCTGCCAGCAGAGAGGGATGCACACAACCACAAATCTAGCACAGGAACGAACACAAGTCTGCCAATCCATCAGGCATGCCTTTCCTGAGGGAGCCTAAGGAACATGAACGATGCACGCTGCAAAGCCCACAGCTTTCTCCCTGGAACGGGCTAACCATTCCCCATGACAAAACAGGTAGAACAAACCTCCCCAGGGAAAGCTTCCTGAATAGTAATAATCTTTTATAGTCCCTTCTGGCTATTTTTTCCAGTGAGTAACTACCGAGTCTATTGTCATGCACATAGCTTGTTCAGCCTACCATATCTGTCACAGTGCGCTGAGCAGACCACTAGCAGAGTGACTCTGTGGAGCCTACTCGGCCCTGTAGTCACTGCTAGCAAAAGATGGTATTCAATTTGAAAAATTAAAAGAGAATAGTTGAATGAGACAGAGTGATACAATGTTTTAATCACAGATTGCTTATATCTAAGATTATTCATTTTCAGACAAGCTCAGGGGCACTAGCTGTCACTCAGCTCAGCAGGCTAGATTCGCAGCAAAGGAAGACAGGATCTTTGTTTCAAACCACAGCCTGCATAAATCTGTTACCTGGTAATTTGTCATAAGAAACAATTGCTTAGAAAACACTAGTGCAGCGATGAACAAACCATTCACAGCAAATTATTCATCCAATAAATTGTATCCTTTTCCAGTTCAAGGATTGCCAGGGAACAGTCTTGATTCATACTGATTTTTATGCTTGTCACAATGGTTTTGAAAATCATTTGGATGAGCATGTACCTTCCTATAAATCACCCAAGCATTCCCTGCTGCGAATCTTACTCTATGTCCCTGGCATTCGGGAACCAATGCTGAGCATTTGGGCATCTTTTCCACAAGAGGCCGATGAGGGCTGCAGCTGCAGAGGTTTGGGACAGAGCTGCATCTCAGCCCGTTGGGCTGACAAGATTCCCACTGCACTAATTCTGAGGAGACCGACTCCTGCTCCATGATACTCTAACAACTGCATCCCACCAGAAGCTTACACTCAAAAGGACTCAAGCATGCAAAGACTAACCTCCACAGACCGTAAAGCCAAGTTCTGAAACTCACCTCCCCACCAAGAATAGAGTCCATCTTACTCCCAAAACAAAAAGCAAAACCCTTTTTCTAAGCTGAGCTTTCCACAGTAATTATCCCACGCATGACCATATACATGCACATCAATATGCAAGCAAATAAATTAACTATAAACTAATCCTAGAATTACAAAATAATAAGGTCATTTCTCCCACAGAAAGCTGACCATTTAGGTTATGCAAAGATCATTACTACCGGGGTTTCTACATTCAGTTACTGGGAAACTGAGGAGACATAGAGTTACCCAGCACCACATTGTTAAGACTATATAAACATGAATGTTTTGTGCAGTATGGCTTTTGCTGGGCTCTAGAAAACCGAGATGTGCAGGGGTTTTCTCCAAACTGCAAGCAGGTCATCCACCTGATTATTCTGGTATCATGGTTAATTACCACTCTTATAATCTGTGAACTCGTGTAGACTTTCAGTTGCCATCAATCAGCGCGTTGAGTAAGCATTTCAATACAACTTCTAGCCTTCCACATCTCTCTCTTTTTCCTCAGAGGCCTCTAACGTAAGTAGCACACATTGTGTCAGACAAGCTGCAAGGGTGACAAGTGCAAGGAACACATCCTTTCTGCAGCTCTCATTCAAGTCAGAAGGGATTATTCATAAATGTAGAGATTGGCCCTGGACATCGAAACTCTATTTCCTCTGAAACCACCATACGGAGGAAATCCTCACTCTGAAAATACAAATCATGTTTATTGATTTTTATATCAACAGCAGTTGTACATGCTTCTCATAAAAGTGTTCAGCCTCTTCAAGACTAAGGATATTTGTCTATATCTCTGAAATGGAAGCAGCAAAGAAAGTTCATATTTTCTTTAGAATCAGAAATTTCTGCTAGACTCATACGCAGCTTGCCAGCTGAGTATCATCAGCAGAGCCTGTGGAGTTTTCCTGTATCTACTGCTTCAGAACACTCAATTAAAATAATTACATTGCAGAAACTTTTCAGCAGTCCAAGTGAAACAAAGCTTCTTCAGAATTTTGTTTCAAAAATGGCAGTTTTAAACACAACCCACTATAAATGCAGATAATATTTAGATCAGCTGCATTCTGCCCCCACCTTTGAGTCCACCATACAGAAGTCCCATTTTACCTGAAAGCTGTGCAACTGATATATCATCGCAGCACAGAAAAGTATATGAAGACACACGAAAATGGCAGCTAACAGGTCAGATCTGGCGTCTCAAAATACAATCCATTTTACTGTGCTTTTTATACAGAAGCTTGAATTCATATTTACACAGCTTTTGCAGTGAACGTGAAGGGTAGCAATCCACTAGGTCAGAAATACTCATTTTATTCAGCCTGCAGTGACATAGTACAGTGCTTCATGCTGTGGGCTCCGTACCCTGAGCAGATATTCCCAACATTTGTTCCCAGCAGAAAACACAGTCAATACCTCCTCAGACAACCTACATCGAAGCCAGCAGCAACTCTCCACAGCCAGTTGCATCTTTCTGAAGCTAATGAAATCTTTCTCGCCAACAGTTTTTCTGAGCTTTACACTAGCTCAGTATTTTAAGCCTTATTCATCTCACAGCAGAAATTATGTTCCTGACATGGTGCTCTTAAAGGTAAGCCAAAGACTCTTCTGGATCTGGTAGTCAGAACACACTGGGGTACATGCATTTACAGCTCTCCATTGAAAGAGTCCAAACGAGCTCATGAGGCCCTCCACGTTGCTGCAACTGCTTATTTATAGACAAGTCAAGTATCTTCAAGCATTGTTACACTTAAAGGTCCTACTGACAGGTACGGTTATCTGTAGCTTTATATGCTTTGTATAATTTAGGATTACTTTTGTTAGTTGTTCAGAAGAACTCACAATACTAAAACTGCACCTACAGTGGCATTTATAAATTGGTTAAAGTGATGGCTGCATATTTTACTCTACACTACGTTTGATTCCATATCCTTTTTTTTTTTTTTTTTTTTTTTTTTAACATAAATGGTTTGGAGCCCTTCAAGATGAAAACATTTACTGTTAATATGAGCCACTGAAGCATCAAAGAAGCCACTAATTTCAGACTTCTGTAAAGAGTACTTGCCCAGTATTCTCTACTCCTGTCTGGTCCCTGTGGAGGGAATAGCTTATTTTAGGTTTCTAGTGAGTGCTACTATCCCAGCCAGTACATCAGGAGGTAGACGGACAAGGATCCAAGAACAGGGTACTGGGCAACTATCTGCAGCCAGAAGGAATGGAGTACTTGCATGTTGGTAACCAATGGATGTTGCTCCCTTCTGCAGATGCATAGGCCTGAGTCCAAACTGGGTGCTTAAGTAGGTGCAGTCAATCTGCAGCCATTCCATTCCAATCTAAGGCAATGTGATCTGGTGTACATAGACAAGAACTCCTCTACTCCACGGACCTGTTGGCTTTGAGTGTCACTGCTCTGAGTTTCTGTGAGAATAAGGAAAATGGATTTTTGTGCAAATAAATTTCAACTGCTATACATGCTTTATGTAAAGTGATACATTGAGTTAGTTTGAAAGGTGACGACATGAAAAATATTTGGAGAGGAAAATACCTATACAGCACAGTTGTTGTTTTAAAGTAATCTGAAAGAAATGTACCATATTGTATTACTGAATTGTGCTGTTCCTTTGATTTTCTTAAGCTTCCTGAAGTCATTCCTTTACTTTCCCTCACTCAGTATCAGGCACATGTACAAACCTCTCCAGATTATTTTTCTTTGCATTTTATCTTCTTTTGTTCATTCTAATCTTCTTGATCTTCACTAAACCTGCCCCAACCCCTCTTTCTTGCAGTGCGAATTTTAATGAACGGCTGTTCAGACAGAACACAAACTGCACAGATTTATAGCACGGCAAGCTTCTTCTGGAGAAGGCCTAAATTTATTTTCCCAGTTATGTAAAATTTAGCTCTAGTATGCCCATAAAACTGCCTACAAGCAGTACTGATTGTATATCATGGGTTGCTCTCCAGAAATAAGTTAAAACAGATTCAGGATAACTTTCTTCCCTTTTAGTTATTTATTTTTAAGGAAATATTTTGTTTCATATCTGCAATGGTGAGAAGTTAAATTAGAATCATCTTTGTCCAGAGCAGGTTTAGACATCCATTTCTCCCTTCTGGATCACACCCTCAAGGCGGTCAGCAACACTTCCATCTCCAGGAAAACAGGCATCACAGTAATTGAGTGTGCATCCTGTCAAAGGTGTTTATGCCTTTTGAGTTAAGCTCCAAGTCTGTGTCACACCACACAGACAGGCCATTTATTTAGGCTTCCCTCATCTGGGTACACTGGGCTTACTGTCACCTTGAAGGACATCACAGATTAATGGTTACTCAGGACCGCCACTGTCAGTGTAGCACTTCGAGGTACAAGTGTCTTTTAAAGTACACAGGACGACTGCTTTAACTCATTACTACAACTCTAACAGTAGCTTATTCCTGGAGAAAGAGCACACACCACCTGGCATTTCTGTAGCAGCTACTTCCTAGGACTGCAAGGCAATTTACAGACGCTAATTAACACAGTTTCCCACTCTGTCAGGAAAGAAAGGACGTTTTTACAAATTCCATTCTTCAGGCTGAGCAGTTTGGACAAAGAACAGCTCAGCTTAAGCCCAACAGGGTTTCACTGGCTCACCAGGAGTTGATGTTAGATTTCCAATCTCTCAAGTCAGTATATCATTCATTAGTTCTCCTGCAGAAGCAAGCATCTGTGCCCAAACGTTCAGTTCCCACACTCTTACACTGATTTTTTAATGGCTTTTCCTATTTTGTTTTCAACCTAGTAAGGAGGACTTTGTTCATTGGCAAGATGTTAATTTTAACTCAAGAGTTCCAGCCTCGGTGGCATGTATTGCAGACGTGGCTGGTTAATTCATAATCGCATCATGCCTGTCACGGATAACCACTTATAATGATTTCTGAGGAAAAAACGTCACTTCTATAAGGAGGTACTTTATTTCATGGAGAAGGAATCCAAAGGGTGCTGTATGGGACTACTTTTCTGCTGCCCATATTTTGCATAGCTGCAAAGGTCTATGTTTCCTACAGACTGACTTACAGTAACTCCAATACTGCTAGACTTTACTAGCTTCCCTTGGTCATGAAGAGGATTAGCCATAGTGCAGATCATTTTATCCAACTCAAGATGCTGCTGCAGCAGGGCAGTATAGGGGATGGAGTATAACCTCACACATAGCCCTTAGCAGAACTGTGCACTGGCCCACAGTGGTGCACATATGCATTCAGAAAGAACAGTGCGTACCTGCCTAAACATATTTTAGGCTCTTAGATCTCTGGACTAGCTCTCTTCACTTCAGAGCGCGAACCTCATCAAAGTATATACAAAAGCAGTTTTGTTCACCAGGCCAAATGAGTGAGGAAAACATGGCAATTTTTATATGTTTTTACACTGATTTGAGAGCTGAAGTAGGACTTGGGAGATTCACAGGCCTCATCCTGGCCCTATGCCCAGGAATGAATTTCACTCTGAAAGACTAAACTGCACTCTTACAGTGAATGTTAATATGCTGTTATTCTAATAGTATGGCAATATCATAACACAGAACAGAAAAATGACACCAAAGACAGCAGAGTCCCTTATCTGAAAGGCAATAAACACTGTAAAATGTAACATATTAAAATAAATAAAATTATCCTAATGGACTGTTTCACAATACATCCTCTAGCTTAATAGCACTCAGTTATAGTTATTCAATAGAATATACTAAATAAATACCAACTCAGTTGATTTTATTAGTATTTACTGAATGTCAATATGCATGACATAAGCCTAGGTAATTATGGAATTGGATATTTATGTACCATATGACAATGGATATTTATGTAATTCAACTGGCTCACAAAAAATCCAGAAAATCCTATAATTATGAGTATGGAACACTGCTTATTTGCCATACTAAAATAAAGTAAGAAAACATATGGAAATATAAATATTTTACACCACAGTATAAGAGGATACTTATATTAAAGATATAAATTAGAAATCAGTATATACAATGCATCATATATGTCTGGATGAAAGACCTACATAAATTTCAGTTTTATGTTTTCCTTTCCAAATTGCACTTAGAAAAAGCACAGAACTGATTTTACAGATAATATAGACATAGATGCAGATGTAAATACAGATACATGACTGTACCCAAATTCTACATGGTATTTACAACCATGCCTGGAGAGAATATAGCATCTCTGGCCAATCACTTACACATTGATGAAAAAATAGCCAGAAAAAAATCCAACAACAGGCAATATAAGAAAACTACCCCCTTGTTAGTCTGACTCCCTGAAATGGAGATATTTCTTCTACCTGGAACAAAGTTTGTAATGCCATGCGGGGGCTGCAGCCTGCTAGAGATGGACAGTCATGGACCCCAGTGCCCAGGCAGCTACCACTGTGCAGTGCAAACAGCAATATATTCATCGTATGGAAGCTGTACAGCTCTCAGCAGATGGTCCTGAGAAATCAAAATGCCCCTCCTTTGCTGACCTGAATAATCAAATGAACCTTTTTAAATAAAGTGAAGCAAACGGTACAGCGTAACAAGCTGTGTAAGAAAGCAATCTTAGTGTAAACAGCTTCTGTCTGACAGAATAAGCCCCGTTTACCAATGTTTCATGCCACTGTCTAGCTGGTCCACTTGGTGGCACAGACTCAGAAAAGGGGGAATTTTTTTCCATGTTTGCCACCTGGCGTCCCAGGAATTAGGTGAGGGAGATGAGGGATTTACTACAGAAACTTTGATAAATGAGCAGACATCTATAGCAGGCCCAGAAAAGCTAATCAGGCTTTTTACAACTTCTTTCTAATTTGTATTCTTTTTGGATAGTTACTCATCTGCTGCTAAATAGGGATTCCTCTGGCCTGCCAAATAACCCATTTAAATTAGCATACATTTACATACATTGACATACAAATTGGCCCCACTATCATGTTTGGATATGGTCTTGTCTGAACCTACCTATCAATATCATCAGCTGAATTATCATTCACTGACACTACTGGGCCCACACTTGTAAAGTTTCTGAGCCCTTTCACAAGTTGTTTCACTAAGTTACAGACAAAGGGCTTTAGCATTTCAAGTAATTAGGTATCATTAGATACCAGTTCAGTAAATGCTCTATTTTCCATTTCCATTGTTACATAAGCAATACCATCCATTAATTTTAAAAGCGGCATTAAGGAACAACTTCTAAAGAGAAAACATTTTAATACCAGTAAGAGTTGTAAAAGAACTGACTGAGGAGATTTCTGTACCCAGCGATGTTGGCTATGTGTGAACCGTCATAAGTTCCACCTCAGTTTTGCTTCAGTCATTCCCAAGCTATCGGACTCAACAAGGAGCCCATACTGGAGTCAGTTTTGGGAAGTGTAATGGTCTGTGAAATAGGAAAGGTCAGCTTAGGTGATGCATTATTCATTATAGCCTTAAACTCTGACTGCAGTAGTCTCTTGACATATTTAGATCTAAAGCATTTATCAGTGCTTTTGGGTCCATTCTTCCATTCGGATTTATAAAGACTGAATAAACACATAGCAATGCTTCAAGAAACATAAAAAGGTCAACATGAAAACATCGTCCCATTGATTCACACTTTCCTGTGCTTATTGAATTACTGATCTAGAAAGTCACATGTATTTATGAAAGTTGTTATGAATAACCCTTCATGACTTTGTGCTTTTCAAAAGCAGATAATATTAAACAATGGTTACTTTGGGCTGTCTTTTGGTAATACATGTAAGATACCAGCATTTAATCAATTTTTAACAATTTGTCCTTAACACAAAAATCATTAACTTTGGGGTTTTATTGGATAAGTAATTTACTTGAAAAAAATTGTACAGTGATTTCTGTTTTGTCAATGACTGTTACAGACTTGGCATGAATCAAGACTGCAATCACGAGTTTCTACAAAGAGTATAGTTCTACATTTCATTTTCAGTAGTAGTAGTAAATTCAGTTAAAGAGCTTCCCATGTTTCTCTCCCTGTCCCTGCTTCCCCCTCTCTGCTGCAACTCACGGCCTGTTTGAGACGATACAACTGTTTGTGGGGTATGCTGCAAAATTGATAAATGGAATAATATAGGGTTAAGAATTAAAAAAAAAGGGGGGGGGAGATATAGACAACTGGATAGATATTGCCACATAGACTGGGAAAAATAGCCAAAAGCATCTCATGAGGTAGAAAAATGCAGTACTTATTGGTTTGGATTAGAAATTAAGTTAAACAGAAAAGAAAGATTTAGTATCCGCTACATTTCAGAACATGACAACAAAATTGGATATTGAATTGTAACAAAATACAGACCCTTTCAGACCTCTGTCTTGACTGTAGTAAAGTTAACATTGCACATGGAATATAAATGTTAAGGCACAAAACACAAAAGCACCAACTACAAACAGCAGGATGCAGCAAACTGACTTTCCTATTTTTGGAGAAATTTAAGATGAAGTTTAAAAATTGCCTTGGTTAAAACAAAAGCATGTTACAATAGCTACATGGAAGATCATGGTGAGCTACTGATGGATTTCACTGAGTAAACCTCTTTGGGTAAGGAGAGAAGCATTAGAGGGATTGTCTGCATTTGAAACACAAACCTCAGGCATAGTGAGAGGATTCAGCCTGTCTCGGTATGGCTTAAAGAAACCCAAATAGTTTGGAAAAATACGTGCCAGATAATCTTGGCAGATATTAGCCACCAGATAACCTGACCGTTACTTCTACATATTTATGAGTCAAGAACTGGCTGTTTATTCACTTCAGTGAATACTGTGGTGTATATATAGATGATGCTTATAAATAACAGCCATCTTTCCTAACCACCACCTTTTATTTTACAAATATACAAGAGTGAGTTAGAGGCCTCCATATTTCCATTTAATTTTATTATCAGAGAGAGAAGCCCAAATATTGTCATTGTACTTTTTTGCTTTTCATCCTTGAAGATGCAGTAATAGTCCTATGAGAGTATTTTCTTTGTCTACTCAGCTTCCAAGTCAGTATATTAAAATGCCATTGTGTACGGAAGGGATAAAAGATGGAATTTTGGTCCATGGATTAACACTGAGTAAGAAGTAGATAACTAAAAAATGCAGTCAGCACAGGGAACAGATAGTTTATTGTCTATTGTTTGAAATGCTAACCATGGGGATAAGGAACTTTAGCAATATTAGGGGAGGTAGTACATGCAATAACGGAGGAATACAAGGCACCACACATAATTTTGCTTACCTTGCAAAAATCCTACTATTGATTAGAGCATAGTGGATGTGACTGATAGATGATGGTAATTTACCGCGTGCACAGAGCCCAGGAACCAAGAGAAGGGATGGCTATGGCACGTGCAGCGCGCCTGGTCAGCAGGCGCATGTGCCATAGGCTCCCTATGTTACAATTGAGGCATGTTTCAGCACTCATTGGCCACAAGTGTCAACACCCTTTCCTCCACAAATGTATAAAATAACAGAGTTTTCCGAAGAGTGGTGGGCTGGTGTACGGCAAGGTCACCGTTGCCTCCGTGGGGACACCCACGTAAAGCTAGCACCTACCAACTGCTAGGCTGGGCTCGCAGCGCAAGAAGGCACAAGAATGTACAGAATGTACGGATGGTTCAAGTTCTTCTTCACAGTCCTTGTGTCAGTATGTTAATAGGTTGGGTTTTTTGTTTTGTAAAATACCCTTAGTGTAACGCATGTGTGTAGTTAATAAAATGCTTGCTTTTTCCCTTATAGTCAGTGTGTGTGTGTGTGTTTACCTTCTTGGGAATCCTTGAAACCACCCTAAAACATAAATTGGTAATGAGGATGGGATTCCTGTAAAGAAGGAGGCACACAGACGCAAGTGGGTGGGATGCAGATAGTGGAACCGGTAACTATCTGTCAGTTGCGCCATTCAGTTGTGGAGGGAGTGAACGGGAAGCTCTCCGCATGAAGGATTAGAGAGAAATCTGATAACAAGGTCTACCACGGGATGGAGTCCTTGTTGCTTGTGTAAGAATTGTTTGTGTTTTGTTAATATAGACTGTGGTTGGTGCGGACGACACATTTTATCTACTGTTGAATAAATCCCTAAAGTCCTTTTGTATCCGTTGCGGGTGTACTACACCTCTGACACACGGTAGAGTAGTTTATTTTTTGTATAAGATACAGAAAAGAAGTTTTTACTTAGTCAATATAATAACTCTGAAAATACCCTGGAAATCTGGGACAGGTACCAGTGGGTTGGCACCCCCAGCTGAGAGACTAAGTTGGACCCCAAAACCCTGGAATACCCTTTGGGACAAGTGAAAAACCTATACTCAAATATACCCAAAACCATAAACTAATGAATCCCCTGTGGAAGTTTTAAAATATTGGGAAAGGTTCGTAGAAACTTCACATACAAATATGAAGGGACCGTCTTAAGCATGCTGGGCGGATGGGGAGTGCCGTCCTATTTGCTTATAAAATACAATGAAGACAAACACAAGAATTGGAGGCAAAAGTTAAACAGCTGGAGAATCAGTTGCAGGAGCTTAGAGAGGCTACAGTCCTACAACAACAAGCCCTCCTTAGTGAAACAAAACAGCAGGAGGTATTGGTGCAGAAATGTGCCAATCTCACTACACGATTTGCAGTGCGAGCAGCCTGCCGGAGGCAAAAGGGCTCCCAAAAGCTGAAGGGTGGTCATCATGTCCAGACAATTGTAACTGACCCTGGGTGAAATCCCGAAACATGGAACAATAATATATAAAAAAGTGGTGACGATGATTCCATTGAGACAGAGGGGCGAAGAGGCAGCACCCCTGACCTCTGCAGTGCCTGAGTCAGGGAAGCAAACTGCTCCCATAGTAAAGCAAAAGGCAGTACAAGTTCGCAACAGCATATTTATCCGACAAGACCAGATGGAAGATTATTCCCCTGAGGGCATTAAAAACCTCTTAACAAAATATAACCAAAAACCAGGGAAAAAGCCACAACATTGGCTAATATGGCTTATGGAAGAAGGAGGGGATACAGCGCTGATAGGCAGTGTAGACACTAATAATTTCCTGGGATTTACAACAGACTCATATGTTCATTCAGCCTTGTGGCAGATGACTCCAGGTGTAAACCACACCTTAGTTACCATAATAGCTGAAGGACTTGCAGATCGACATACAACTGATGGGGCGTAACTGCCAAGTGCAAAAAGTTGGGCTGCTTTACAGCAGGCTATCGCCCTCCTGAAGGCAGAGGGTATGAAATTAGCAGTGAGTATGGGAGAATCCAGTCTTTATCTTGAGCAGCCACTCCTCCGTGGGAGTCGTAACCTGCTCTTTGAGGGCTATCCGACGGGTTGGAGACCATATTTGATTCCCCTTTTTATGGCGGAGCAGGGGAACCCCATATCTCAGGTAATTGAAAAGCTCAGTCAAATGGGGGACCTTACAGGCATTGCAACAACAGAAAATAACACTCCCCGATCCCAAATCACAAAAGAAATATGCTTTAAGCGAAGACAGTCCAGAAAGTGAAATCGCTTGTTTAAACAGCTGTTGGAGCAAGGTATCCCAAAAACAGAGATAGACGTAAAGCTGACACCTACTGACTGCTGGGCTAGACTCACAACACTAGACAACACAAGAATGTACAGAATGTACAGATAGTTCATCTTCTTCAAAAGCCTTGAATCGGTATGTTAATAGTTGGGGTTGGTTTACTTTGTAAAATATCCTTAATGTAATGCATGTGTAGAGTTAATAAAATGCTTACTTTTTCCCTTATAGTCAGTGTGTGTGTATGTGTTTATGTTCTCAGAAATCCTCGAAACCACCTTAAAATAGCCATGAACAGAAATATTTCTGAGAGAATATATGAAGACACCAGCCTCACCTTTCTGAATATTTCTGAGGTATCTGAGTTCTCTTCTTTTTAAAATAGCTATCATTCCTTCAGAAAGTATTTTCTTGACTAATTGATCCAGGCCCCTCCATCTAACTTCAGCAGAAAAGGCTGATATAAATACCTTTCACACTGTACAAAATTACATGGAATGTAGTTTAGCAGATAACCATGAACTTACACAAAACATCTATACAAAAAGTCACTTTATTAGACAATTTTCTGGCTTAGTACACCATCTTCAAGAATCTCCAAATCTGCACTAAGTAACTGATTGTTGCTGTTTCAATGACTCAGCTGACAGACATAGCTTTTACTGCATTAATATTCTAAAAATTCTTCCATTCTTTCAAAGTTACAGAACGCATGCATCAGTATCACTTACAACAATACTGTCTGAGATGCTATCCTAGCATTCAGCTATAATTTCCAGAGATACTAAATAGGTTTTCTCAGGCTAATAATTTATTACAGAAGCTGAAGTTGCTAGACCATATCAGTCATGTTGTTCACAACCATTGAGGCTTTTTGGGGGGAAAAGATGGTGCACCAGCTTCACAGCTACCTTGTGGTAGTCTAAACCTATATAACTAGTCCGTTTTACAGCCAAGTTTCTATCTGTGTTGTCACACCAGGGTGCAGCAGCTGTATCAAATCCGTCACTCATGGAAAGTGGAAGATGTTCTCAGGATCACTGCTGATAACAAATACCCATATGGAGGAAGCTCAGACTGTATGAGGATGAGTGCCCAGTAGCTGATGGTTAATTCATCATTCTTTATCATTGACCAGTTGTGGATAATTTCATTCTATTTTACTGGCACTAAATCAAGCATAAATTCAAAGACTGTATTAAATGCAGTCAACAACAAGAGAGAGAACACACTTCAAAGCCTTAAAAGAAGTAAGCCCACATTTTATCTTCATGAGTTTAGTATGCATCTTCTCTAAAGGTCTACATTTAAATACAATAATACTTTGATGGGACTTGGTTTCTCTGCTTGAGAGCTGGATCTCTATTTTGTACACTTTAAAGTATCTAAAAGCTAGTAAAAATATCTTTGGGAAATAAAATTCCCCCTAGAACTTGCATATTAAGTTAAGCCTTTCTACCATGAATATTATTAAATCCCACTAAATCCTATTTCCATTCAGTCATCAGCAGCTCTGTGCATAAATAGATAGAAAGAATTCTATAAGGTATTATGTTTGTGAAAGAACGATCAGCTATCATTCTTGGCTCATTCTTTAGCAACAAAACAACAATGAATCTTAAAAAATTAGTTTTAATCTCCCTAAATCAAGAGGTTACTGACAACATTATTTTAAATCACCTAAGTACCTTTAAGAACTTTAGCAAGATCAAACCATGAGAAAAACTGCTGGAGATGATCACTTTTCTTACTGTAACTTGCTATGTTAGTAGCATAATGGTCAGGAATACAGAATGAAGGATTATGTCAGATTTGTCCCAAAATACTCTGAACATTGGTGGAAAATGAAAGATGTCAAAAAACATAGAAAGATGTATGAGAAAAAATATTTGGGGGGGGGGGGAGTAGATTGTATGAACTTATCCAAGAGGGAGGAAGATTTCTTCTGAAACACTTTTTTGAAAGGAGAAGAAAGCAGATGTAAGACATAAAATATATCAATAGTTTTAAAACAAATCCAGGTCAAACATGAAAAGGCACTTTTACCCCAAACATACTTGCACACAGAGATTTAACTTGTAGAATAATATGATACTTCTGAATATCTTGTTTCTGAACTACTAGTGCAAAGATAACATACTTCGCTTAATGTAAGGAAGAGACATCTGTTTTGCCATTACAGATGAAAGTGAGTTCTCAACCTTATGAAGAATGTCATTCACCCAACAATTGCATTGGTTGGCAGAAATTAGATGCAACACAAACAACATACTGGGAATTGCACAGGAACTGGTAGACACAGGTTGATAAGCGGCAGAGAGCTATCCTTCCAACTGCAAAAGTCACTGACTTAAGCATCCACAGGGATTCTTCCATCAAGGTAAGTGCAAGACTCCATTTCTGGACTACCAGCAACAAACTGTTGGCATCCATTCTTACAACGCATTTGTCAGCACTTTCTCAGAAGGTCTTAGTCCATTCATGTCACTCGCATGCCACTTCAGGGACCAGCCATGGATTAACTCACCCTCTGTCCTGGCTCCTCAACAATCAAACTTGGCAATAGCTCACACTAAGAGAAAGGTAAGTCCTTGAGAGTGCCTTTGAGGCACATGGATCCCTTAAAATTACCTTCTCGTAAGTCCTGCCTCTGAGCCTATATAACCTACTTTAATACTTTACCCTTAATTACTATTTCCATAGCTTCCTTCAAAGGCTGAAGGGAAGAGCGTGCCTAATCCTGGCATACTTCTCTGTCTTTAGCCAGCCAAACCTGTACACACTCAGGATAGATCCTGAACCAGGAAAATATTCCCTGTTGGCTGTCAAAGAAAGAGAACAGATCGAGATTTGCTCATCACCTCTCAGAATCAGAGGGAGCAGACTCAATATTCAGATGTCATTATGTTTATCTATATTTTGAAATATTGCATTTATTTCACTAGGACTTGAGATCTTTAATATACTTTCATGGAAATTGCCCATCAGAATTACAGAAAACCCTCAGAGAAAGTTAATTTACCTCGCCTAAAGCAATTTTTTCTGATTTAGCCATTTTCTAGTCTGATATGGGCTTCAGAACTTGTGCTGCTACCCACACTGATGACTTCAGGGGTTCTGGAAAGAAAATACTGGCTTTGGTGCTATTCTTTCTTCTCTCTAAGGATATTTGCTCACCTCAGTGGCCTTAGAAAATACTCAATTCAGTACCAATACTGAAAGAGCATTTTGTCTCCAATAATGCAGTGATGGTAGCTGCACAGTCTACCTTTGCTGCATGAATAAAGACAAACATTTGGAGAAAATACATTTCTTGTTCACAGAGACTACAGGTTAAAAAAAAAATCTCTGTGGATGTACATATAACAAGTCTACTCTAAGTCTTCAACTTTCTGAAGAATTTCCTTATGGCATTTTCTATGCCGACTTTCCCATAGTTAAAAGTTTCATATTTCATATTTTTAATGTACCTTTGCAGTTCCATTTTGATAGCTGACTTTAACAGCCTTTTCCTCCATACTATAGCAATTTTAAATGTTCTGTCTTTATATATGGCTATATTTAGAATCAGACAAGCTTTCTCAGTTTCTTCATATTTGCTAGCAACAAGTATTTTCAATTAATATTTGGAGGGGTTTTAGTTTGGTTTTATGACTCTATTGATAAGACAGAAATGATAGAATTCAGATTACACGTGACTGAAAATTACAATGAAAGAGAGCACATCATACCACACAGGAACACCACGTACAGTAATGAATCAGATTATTCAAGCAGCATAAAAGCATCAGACCTGAGTTTAAACCTATATTATTCGTTTAGCCTAGAAAACATAATTCAATAAATATGTGCTGTTTGAGCTAAAACCCTAACGGAAATGGAGCTTTAGTCTCTAAAATACTAAATGAGAAATGAAACAGAGATGTGCCAGTGTGTGTAATTTCAAGACCAGCCCTCCTCCTTCCTGAGTTTGCCTTATATTGTTCTTAGATGGACCTGCTTTTACACCATTTCTTTCAACAGTTTCCAAATTCCTAAGACTATTAAAAAACAAAAGTGCAGCAGCTGATAAGATAATTAGGTGGTAAGATAAAGTAAACTGTATAGTTTACAGGCTATTTCAAAGCAAATCAACAAAGACTAGGATGCAGCAAAGAGAATTTGCTTTTGCCAAGTCCAACATAAACTGTACTTCCTAGACCCACACCCATGCATAAGAAAACAAAAAGTTACATTGCCCTCAACAGGAAAACTACAGGGGATTAATACCTTCTGATTACTGTGCACCATACGTGTTGCAAAATAGCACCACAAACACCTTCAATTTAGACCTGAAGGGACCCGATGTTGGCTGTGGATAAGGTTTTTTTTTTGCCATACCCAACAGCCAAAAATAAAGCAACGTAGAATTCAATGATTTGGGTAATCACTACCAGAATAGAACACCCATGGAGATGTATTAGACTTAAAAAATACCAATATTTAATGCCTACCATCTTTTTCTGAATTAAAGCAACTGTCTCCATCCTTCTACCTATTCTAGTTTCTGCCAGGAACTAATGCAGAATCTTACAACTATCAAACAAATGTTGGCTATATAGGATAAATATGTCTTAGCACTTATTCAAGCCTTTTTCAAGCACTGGAGAAGCAGAGAGTCTGATAGCTACAGGAAGCATCATAGTGTAGACAGAAACATGAGAACCTGAAGTTCCATACCTTGAACAGCATTGATCGTGGGGATAAATAAGACAAATAAACTAAATGTGCACTGTAATGTCACTTATATTCATAAAATGAGAAGTCCACTGAAGGTTAACTAATACTGAAGTCCATTCATTCACTTCAATGCACTGTAAAATCATCAGCTACGATTACTTTATGCATTCCATTAATATAGGTAATTTACTCTACAAGGTGTCTTGTTAAATGAAATTACTTCATCAAAATATATAGTTAAACTGTAATTGACAGTATTTTTGACTGTGACTACAGCAAATCTACATTTTTTTCCACCGGTACTTAGGCTCAGATAAATGTTTATAATCCTCCCCTCCTAAAGCTGTGACATTTTTCTATTCTGACCTTTATAAAGCATTTATGATGGATAGACATTGCATTGACAGTACAACCATACATAAACTTAAACTGTCACAGCATGAAGAAAAAATGATGTATTAAGAGTAGTCAGAAAAAAATGCCACCTACTGTATCTGTTCTTTTCCCTTCTTGCTTTCTTTTTCCTTTCTTTGAACTAGAAGAGTCAGCAGCTGTACACACTTAAAATACCTGGCTTGCTTTGGAAGATTACATGCAAATTATTTTGAAAAGTCAAAGTGTCACAATCATTTTTTATCTATGGAAGAACAAAAAGAAAATAGGTAGAGAGACAACCTGTATTCTTTACTTTTCCCTCTATGAAATACTAAATATGATTGAAAAATAAGTGTTATTTAGCTCTACAGGATTTGGTGATAGACAATAAAATCGTTGTATTGATCAAATTGCAAAGAGGAATATTCAGCAGTGTTTACTTTGATTCCTTTTAATCTAGCTAGTAGTTACAGTGTTGTGTGTCAAACGGGAAAAAAAAAACATAATAAATCCAGACTCAATCTATGTTTTCTCTACAAAATCCATTTCTAATTAACCAGGTTTTCCTGCACTCTAGACTGCCAGCACTAAGTTGTTTTTTTGCAACTGCATGGTCTCTTTCCTGCATTTCTGTGCTTTGATATAGAGCGCACAACAGAGACTTCGGCAGTTTAAAATTCACTTCTGCAAAATAACAGGATGAGTATCTGCCTTAGCTATGGAACAAGGAGTGTTTTGTGATCATGTCCTCGTACAGCAAACTGAAGACATCAGGCAGGTTACCCTCTGTTCTCTCTTCCTTCGTGACCTCCAGTCTACTCTGAGTCCTGTTGTTTTTCCCTAACCCATGGTTAGCCTCTCCAGGGCAGGCTTCCTTGCACGCAGTGAGACGTAGTACACATGTATGCTAAACATTACAACCTGGAATTCCCATGTCATTGTTAAGAAGAAAGGAATAAGAGGATGAAAGAGGAGAAAATAAATGCTGCCTTCACTTCGCTTTAATTCCTGTTTATACATAGAACCTGAAGGCTACAAAAGGCAAAACAGATCAGATAAATTAACAAAGGATAGCCATCCACGTACATGTGCTGTGCCACAGCTCCTCCCACAGACACTGCCTCTTGCTCCTCCTGTCCTGTGAAGGCAGTGGACGATACACAGCTTCGTATCATTATCTCTTCACTCATATTTCGGTAGATCAATAAAGACTCTAAAAGACTCTTTGTTCCCTGCTTCCCTACGGCTAAACATTGATTTACAGTCACTAGAGTAGATCTGTTAGCCTCTGTGCACATCTCTGGTTCCACATGATAAAGGCACTTTTTGTAGACAGTGAAAGATTTTGTTATGCCTCATCAAATGGTGTGAAGATGCTGGAAGTGTCTGTGAAACACAGCACATTGTTAAGCATGGATTAAAAATAAATATGTGGCAAACTTCAAAAAATGCCTACCTGTTTTCTGGGACTTGAAATTATATTTACATTTCACAGCTGTGGCTGTACAGCATGTATACACTTACTAACTTTGGGGATATACTACACAGATCATCTTTAGTCTACAGAAACAGACCCATGGAAATAATTATAGTTTATTGTAATTATATATCTCTTACGGAAGGTTTCTTACAGCAGATGGGAATTATTAAAGTTATATCCCATAAAAAGTCAATGGAAGTTCTTCACCTGAGTGGACTGTGGGAAAAAAAATCCAATGCGAGTTTTCTAATAAAATAAAAACTGAACATCTGATGTTTTGATTCCCTAATTGAGAAAGGAGAATAGACATCATTCTTACTGGCAATTTACCTGTTACATTTCACAGACTTGTATTTCAAATTCACTTACTAAATGATGACATCTCATGTAAATTGCAAATGTGTTTTTTTGTTTATACATATGCTTATTAGGATACAGATTGAAATTAATATCCAGGTTTTGCAAACAAAGTAATTAATTGAGCATTATAGAAGCTCTATACTCATCCAATTAATGACTGAAAGATAACAGGAAAGCAGCCCATGCAAAAATTACCAAAAATTTCAATCCTGATCCCTCCCCACTAACATTTAGAAGAAAAGGGAGAGATTGAAATATTGTTTGGATAGATAGTCTTGACTGATATATATTGTCTATTTTCACAGGCATCTGAAGTGTTTTGAAAATTCAAAGCCATTAAGAATAACACCTGTAAGTATGTTGACAGACTCAAAAGCCAGCTATTTTATAAAAGATCCTTCTGCATATAGTTGCATCACAGCAAGTCCTTGAGGACTTCTGTTTTTTTGTTTCTGGCAGCGCTGTACATAAATATTGCAGTATCTACATATTAGTTAAAGCATAATTTCAAGAGAAGCATGTCTTCTGTTACATGACCATGGGTTTTTCCTATTAGACCATGAACTTTGTGTTCGGATGTATGCTCAACCTACAGCATTATGAGAGTGCCTAACCGATAACGCTGGCCAAAAGCTACAGCACACAAAAGAGCAGAGATGCTTGGTGAGAAGTATTCCACATGAAATCTCTTAAATCCCTCACTCTGTCTGTGTAGGAATCAGATGGGTTTCTTCAGTTGTCAAATCTTATTTCTGGAACTCAAATACTATATATTGGATTTTTTTTTTCCACAAAGAAAAGCCACAGTTACATATGACTGCATAAAATAATTGTCAGATACATACAGAAAAAAATACAGAACTGACTCCTTAAGCTGGCATGGTTACCTTGCAAAGGAATCAGATCCATAATAAACAGCTACATAAAAAGCACTGCTTTGTTACCTCTGGAGAAGCATCTCTGTTGCTGCACACATCTGTGCATACTCATGCTATTTTTCTAATTGTTCAAGTCTAAGAGCATGCAAAGAAATATCATTAATATTCTTACAATAGATGTAAGAATTTTTGTTCAGAAAATGTACTATATGTAAATACTCATTTTTTAACGGCACTGTGAAGCAACATTATAACAATTTTGGAAATGGTTTGAAAGTTCTCTGGCTATCTTGCCATGGCTGAACACAAGAGTGGGAGCAGAAATGTGACAAATTTTGGATTTTACTATTCACTTAATTATTGAATCTAGCATTTATCCTAATGCCTGTCTAGGAGATACTGACTCCCTTACTGGTGAAAGAATAAATTGCACTTCATCAGGAAATAAACCTCAAATAGCACATCAAACAAGGCTTTTAGTTGTTAAAATTTTCAAATCTGACTTCTGGAAACTGCATCCAGTGTTACATCTAATTTTTGGTGATGAGGGCTGAACTCCATGGAGCACATTATGTCAAATGCTTAATTGGTGGGAATTAACACAAGTCTATAGATGTCAAAGGAGCAGTATCATAATAGTGTCACTTTACCTCCCCCAAGTTCCTGAGCCTTTAATTCACAGTATGTAATCAAATGGAAAAAAAAAAATAGTTGCTAAATATCTGCTTCCAAAATGCAAATTCTAATAAAATACTACCCACTGAATGCACTATGACTTTCTGAAGTTTATGTGAGTGCTAAAATTGGCCTACTATTCATTTTTTATTAGAATATTTTCAACTTAAGACAGAAACATTCACATTTCTATAGCAATCCTTTCCATTTCATCCCTCAGTAGATGAAAAGACCACATTCAGCTGGTTCACCAACTATACAATAGTTCAGTCTGTACAGAATAACTATTAAGGATTCCAGTTCTCTTAATTTAACCATGCCAAAGTAGCTTACAAGCCTTCAAGAATATCTAACAAATAATAATTCAACACGGTGAATACAAGGGTCCAAGGAAAGTGCTAAGGTATTTTATAAGACTAATGTAGCTATCTGAAGAAAAAAAACAGCCTGACGGTTTCATTAATTTAAACAGTTCATTACCTTTTCCATAGGAAAAAAAAAATCCACTAGCGTTAAGAATGTAAAGAACATTTTTAAGGGTGAGAGACATCTGCAGCCACATTGTTAGCAAACAGCTGAAACCTCTAGTTAGGGCTTTCTCAATTTTTCCCATTTGTGCCTCAGATATGTATATATGTCAACACTAATTATTTCAGCAACATACAGTGTCTCCTGTGTGCCTGATATAACACAAAACACTCATCTCATTCTTAGTCAATGTTTATTCATTTCCTCTCAGTTTGCATAGTTGAACGAAATATTAGTTTCAAGCATAATGAGAATTGTTCCAAAGCTCCAGACAAACATGTTGCCTTAAGTATAAAGTAAAGGAGAATCTTTAACAAGGTATTTCAGAGACACCTCATCTCCAGTGTATTGCCCCTGAAACTACTCTGCTTCTTAAATCTGCCCATTTACCACATATGCAGGCACTGTATATTTCATTGTTCATGTTCTTTGTTCATCACGCAGGTACTGAGCTTTAAGAGGCCAAACTGATTCTGAGCTTCTAAGGGCAGTCCCACTGATGAGACCACAAGCATACAAGCATGGGCTCCCTCAGGATGCAGGAGTGTAGAGAAGCACAGTCGTGCTTCTTTACAACTCTGTTCATTTTTCTGAGTCTGGAAAATCATAGGCTGACAATGAGTTAGAAAAGAAGTAGAACAGTAAATCCAAGGTCCAAATCAAAGACAGGGATATAATCAATGTCGCAGCATATATTGTTTCTTGGATTAGTGACATATATTAAAAAAAACAAGTTTAGAGCAAATAAAAACTCTAAAATTTGATATGTTCATACATAGAATATTAGTGATCACGCATGACACTCCTTTATAATCTGTCCTACTACTGATATCCCATAGACAGAATCGATGCAAATGAGGGAAAATTTTTTGAACTTAATGTTTTCAAATACCTACTGAAGCCAGTCTCCGTTGACATTTCCTTGAAGACAAGTTTTAAATGAATAAAACTAGTAATATAGGCAAACTGTACTACCAAGACATCTTAACAATGTCTGAAGTGAATTGGACATATACTTCCCATTGTTGTTAATACTATCAAATCATGGATTGTACTGAAAACAACTTTTGTACAGCACTTTTGATTTGTATTAAGCACTATTGCGGAAATTCTTCCTACATATGTAAGGCACCTATATCTGGCTTTCTGCCTTTAGTTCAAGCATAATGGGTAGCATAAAAATATTCCTGACCCTAGACTGCATGCATACAAATTAATTCAAAGAGGTAAAACCACTAAATATCGCTGTTGCAGAGGGTGGCAAAGCTGAGCTACTTGAGCATGCAGACCACACCCAAATGAGACTTAAACAGCACATGTCAATAATGGGATAAGATTGGGAAGCTATAATAGCACAGGAATGTATATAAATTATAGAAGCTGTTAATATGTTTTGGAGGGCTTTAAGGACTTTGTTCAGCTGCTTAAAAGTAGTCATTCATGATAAAGCAGAACTCAGCTTGCTTAATGCTTTTGCCTAAGATTGACCTATTCTCTGGTTGGAGAAATAAGAAGATTTGGAAATCCCCAGAGCCAGTTCAAGCCAGGAAAAGGAGATAGAGGAACAACTAACCTATAAACCAGGAAAGAGAAAGAACCAGCCTCGAGATGAGAAAAAGGACCCGATGAGAGAGAAGACCAGCCCAGACCCGAGTATTACTATTGGACTAGACTATGGTGTGAGGGGTGGGAATTTAGATTATAAGGGTATAATTGCCCAAGGACTTAGAGTTTCAGGTCCCTCTCCAGAGGCACCCAGCTCAAGCTGTCTAAATTTGTGCACCATAGATAGAATAAATCACACTTTTTATGTTGAAGGCCTTGATTAGAGATTCTGCTTTGGGGAACCTAGGGTCGAGCCTGAGGGAAGAAGCAGCACCCAAGAGTGAGTGTGTGCGTGTGTGTGTGTGTGTGTGTGTGTAGTCAAAAAGGGCACCCACTGGCTCACTGGAGACACCCACTGCGAAGGGACTCCGGTCCTAGCAGGTGGCGTGTGTGCAATTCCTTGATTGGTGCAGCCTGTACCAGTGATGCTTGGACAGCGGCTTTTCCCTTAATAATTGCCAAAATCAAATGCAGCCTGACAGCATCTCATTAAAGTAAAACTATTTTAGCCAGTTCTGCCTAGATCCATTCCACCTCTTTAAGCACCTAACCAAAATGATCAACCTAGAAATGTGGTAATCCTAAACTGTGTATATATATTAACTCATCTAATCCCTCAGGATAACAACTTCAGGGAGCTCTAATCCCAATTTTGATGCTCCAGTTACCTGCCTATGAACAGGTGGTCTTAAGTGATCTCCCATCTGCATCAGTACAAGATTCAGGGCACATATGTATATTCAGTCATGGTGTCTGCTGGTGTCCGTGTTTTGTGGCTAGCCACCTTGAAAGGAATTGTGGAATTATTTAAAGCACCAAGAAACCGATGGTGAGAACTGTTCACATTCAACTCAGGACACTGTATATTTTACTACTCATAAAAATAATACAATTATCAAAGAATAAAAGGGAAATTTACCCATAATATTTTGCTGAAGATAAGACATAAGTCATAATATGAGTTGTATTATTCCTACGAAATAATGTATAAACAGGAACTATTCAGCAGTTGCCTGACATTCTCTATCAATTACTAAGAGCCACCAAACTTTCCTCCACTGCTTTCCATTCACCTGGTCCCAGCACCAGTTTGGGCACACAGCACCCACACCTATTTGTGCCTGAGGAAAAAAACATTTCTAATGAAGCAATGGCCATTTAGATAGATGCCTCAGTTCTAGCCCCTAACTTCATCATGAAATGCTTCTTCGATTCTGCTTTCATTTCTCTTTTGTTAGGCAACAGGCATTTATAGTGGACCTCTAGAAGGAATTATCAATTTACTTAATTCTCTATCTACAGCCCCTTCAGATCCCAAAAGTAACAGTCCCTGAACTGGCAAACACAGCAGCTGTGTTATCTGTACCATTTCTTCCTCTAGCAGTTCAGTTACTGAATGCACAGTGTCATTGGGAATCAGTAGCTTTTCTGGATAATCTAATGTAGTTATCAGCTAACTTAACAGTTCCTTGACAGTCTCCTAGCAAGCGCTGGACAAGTCCCTGCCACTAGCCTTACTATTTAGCCAAGATGGATTTGAAAATTAAAGGAAGTTTTCTTCCATGCTCCATTTTGAGAATTGCCATTTGTTTGGCAGATTTTCTGTATGGTTAAAAAGAAAAATTCAGCTGGAATCAATGTTATCTTCTCAATGCCAAGTCAACTTTTATTTTGCCTAGAGCCACAAACTAAGACTTGCTAATTTTTTTACTACTGTTGGTAGCACTGCGGTTCCAAAAAAAGGTTGGTGTGCTGGTGGGAAGTGTAAGGCTCTTCTGATGAAGCTATTTCTGATGAAATGGTATAAAAATTCTTGGAAAAAAACCCAAAGAAATGGTCTGAAATATATGCAATGTAGTGCAGTAACTGTGAGTATAAAGTGCTATTTTCAGCCTAATAGGAAAACACAGGGTAGCAATGACAGTTGTTCTAAAAAAAAAAAAAAAAAGAATATGGGGTTATTCTTTACCTCCAGCTGAAAGCAAAATTAAAACTCTCCTGCTGTAAAAAAAAAAATCAACTGTACTAATATACATGTTGGCACATGCCACATAAAAGTAAAGGTGTTAGACATAAATATGTGAACTAAATCTTAGAAGCTCTGGAAATTCATCACATAGGCTATAATGCTGTAGCTGATTTATAGCATCCCATTCAAGAAATGTGAGAAACAACTAGACAAAGCCCAGAGAAGATCATCAGATCATCTGAAATCTAGAAAATATGACCTCTGCTTGAAAGGTTTCTTTACTGTATGGGAGAAAAAATTGAGGATTCACATAGTGATAGGTGCTTATAAGAGACTGCTGTGAAGAAAAAAGAACTGTTCTCCATGTTCATTGTGGGCAGGACAAGTAACAAGCTTAAATTGCAGAAGGAGATTAAGTTATGTAAAATATTCTTACTAAATAGATAAGCTGCTCAAACTACTGTCTCAACCCTAATCTATTTTTCTGTTAGTTGAATATATTTAATATGTGGTCAGCCTTTACATATTGTGAAGTGTATGAGTTAATAAAAAAAAAGGAAAAAATATATTAGGCATGAAAAAGGTGCCTAGTTCACTAAAGAGCACAGCAAAAAAAACCCATCAATTTCTACAGGTTCAGGATTTTCTCCCATAAGAAAATGCAATGCTGATATGGCTTTATTTGCATTTTCTTTCCTAGTTGGGTATGTGTAAAAAGAGACAGAGTAAGAAATATTTTACTGAGTGTGATCTCCACAGCAGAAATTAATGTTAGTAGCAGTGGCTGCAGAACTGGGGGGGGGGGGGGGGGGGATGTGGTTAGCCAGTGGTACATGAAGAGGGATTCTGTAGTGCTTCGAACAAATGGGATTGTTTTTTCCTAAAATTAGAACTACAGCTGTGTTTTGAAACATGTAAAAGGCAGTTACTATGCTGTTTAATAGATTTCATGTTGATTGTGCTACCATTTTCAGACACCTTTGTTCCCTGATACTGAAAAAAAAAAAAAATCAGAACATTCAAGAAACATCAAGTCTTAAATTGACAATTTATGGGTTTTAAGGCCAGTAACCACGTGCTGGTGGTGTGGTTTTTTTCCTTTATGGTTCGTCTTGCATAAAATCCAATCTTATTCAGTTTTCTTAAGTGCCCAAAAAGCAATATCCTGGTTAAGAACATTGTTGAAAACAGTAATTGAGTGAATCAGATATGAATCCTAGCCCTGTGCTTGTCTAGCAAATACAAGGCATTACAGAATAATTATCTTCCCAGTTACATCAAGAGCAATATTTTACAGATAAAGCCAAAAATACAGGGTGAAAAACCACCTTTTTTCAGCATTATTTGAACAAGAGCTCAAATCATGCTCTGCGAACTTTTAACAGTTTGCCCCCAGTTTTTTACGTTTACTATCAGGCAATTTCAAATCAAATCAAGCTGAAAGTCTGTACGTGGCCTGTCAGTTCAAAACTGATGGAATTTTTGTTACAAAAGGTTTTCAATTACTTGTCTTTCTGAATTTATAAGGAGAAAAAACTCCTCCAGTTTGGGAGCAGATTTAGATGTACATTGCCAACTATAGTACTGTGAGTTTAATTTTTTTAATTTTTTTATTATTTTTATTATTATTTTGAAAGTACAAAGAATTTTTAGATAATAAATTAACTAACCTTAGGGTCGGAGACTTTCAAAGAAACAGTAACAAAGGATATTCAAATATGAACATTATCAATTTAGTATAGAATATTTCACAGCTAAATATTTGATCAAGCACTCAAAAAAATTAGCAAAATGCTGAAACCTTGTGACTCCATAATGAACCTTGATGAGTGAAATGGTTTCCATTTATACCTACTTTATTATAGCAGTTTGAATTAAAAAAGGTTGAACTGATTGTATTTCTGTATTTAATCTTCTGCAGCTATTCACAAAGCAGACAACCCAGTGAATCCAAGACAAAATTGGATTCTGACTCATCCATTCCTCCTTAAAGTTCATAAGGCAACGATGTTGTGGCGGCTGCCAAGACAGCAACCTGTTCTGAAGGGTGGGCTGCATGGAAGCAATATCCAAGAGTGCCTGTGGGTCTAACGGCCCTGCAGCAGCTGGCAAGAGATAATTGTTTCCATTACATTTTCTAACTGATCAGGTTTTCTGACTCTTCTCACTCTCTCCAACAACAGGTGCTCATCCATACCAATTGCTGCAAGAAGTGACATTGCGTTGTGGACTGGCACTGTATTGAGGCTACCTACGAGTAACTCCACATAGACTTTATATTCACTGAATTTATTCTGAAAGTATAACACTCAGAGTGATTAGCAGATTCTAGAGTTCAAACAAATACACATACAAGCCTCTGCAACATTGGGGTCACAGTTTTAAGCTCTCCTCTCCGCCCCAATTATCATGTTCTTAGACCACCTTTAAGTTATGCTGCTCTATACTGAGATTTTTCTGGTGAATAAGTGATGATTCTATATTATGTGTAAGGATTACAAAGAGCACTTTTGAATGCTAAAACAGAGCAAGAGAATGATGCTTGCAGATGTTATGTAAGCATAACAAACACCTCAGGTTTCCATTTAGATCTGCGTATTTTGTTAATTATTGCTGAGAACTAGACCTTATCAAATTTCAGGTTAATATATGCTTCTGTCTGCTTATACATAACAAAGTCTCTGTAAGTACATTTTCACACCTAGCTCCCATTGCTTGCAATCGAAGGTTAGATTTTAAAATTGTCTTGGGCAATTTGTTCCCTTTGCCACCACTCTTCACCTGTAAAATGGAAAGAGAATAATTTCCATTTCCACCCTGTTGTAAAACTTAAACTCTTTCTGCCTGTCTGAAATGACGTGAATTTACAGAGTTTTACTGGACAGGCCTCTTCATTTTGAAAACATAAATACTGCATCTTCAACATTTCTTCAGAAAGCATCACCTCTTTCATTTATTTCATTATGCTATCAACTGTATGCTGATTACATTTGTTACAAAATTTTGGCAAAGACAGTAACAAAGCTTATCATTTAGAGGAGATACGCCTCCGAAAAAAAGATTTTAGTGAATATTGCCAAAATGACTCTAACAATTCTCTTGAATTCAGGCAATAAAGAAAATATCTGTATACAACACTAAGCATTTAATTAGCTCTTCAGTGTATTTTGCCTGGTTCTTTAATCAATAAATTATGAAGACGTGGGGCCAATCTATTCAATTTATTTAAACTTGAGATACTTTTGATTCAAAGGTATTTGATTTTCTATAGTTATATATCATTCATCCAGTTTATATGTAGTTGTCCTGATTTTGGCTGGGATAGAGTTAATTTTCTTTCTAGTAGCTGGTATAGTGTTGTATTTTGGATTTAATATGAGAATAATGTTGGTAACACACTGATGTTTTCAGTTGTTGCTCAGTAGTGTTTAGACTAGGTCAAGGATTTTTCAGCGTCTCATGCCCAGCCAGCAAGAAGGCTGGAGGGGCACAGGGAATTGGGAGCGGACACAGCCAGGGCAGCTGACCCAAACTGGCCAAAGGGGTATTCCACATCATGTGATGTCATGTCCAGTATATAAACTGGGGGCAGTTGGCCAGGAGGGGCAGATCACTGCTCGGGGACTGGCTAAGCATAGGTCAGCGGGTAGTGAGCAACTGCATTGTACATCACTTGTCTTTCTTGGATTATATTTCACTCTCTTTTTGTTATCTTTCATCTCATTACAATTACTATTTTTTTTTATTTCGATTATTAAACGTGTTCTTATATTAACCCATGAGTTTTACTTGGTTTCAATTGTCCTCCCCATCCCACTGGGGGGGACGTGACATGGCAGGCAGGAGGAGTGAGCGGCTGTGTGGTGCTTAGTTGCCAGCTGAGGTTAAACCACAACAGTAGTCTATATTCTATCTATCTTCTTACTGAAGTGCCATTTTGTTACTGTGTGTTAGAAATAATTAATGCTGCAATAACGTTATGGCAATACACACATACTTGACACTAATGGATTTGTTTCCGTTGCTTTTGGATATCTCTTTCCATGATCTGACAGCTTTAGTCTGAATTCAGTTGAAGAATAAGAGTCAGTTCTACTACCAAGAACACAATTAATTTATTTCTAATCAGATGTTTAATCAAAATATATTTGATATGATAGCTGAGGAAAGTAATACTAAACATAATGCAAGCACAGGGTCAAACAATGGACCAGAAAATACCCTTGCTTTTCATCCTGAAATGTTTGTGAAGCAATAGTTTCAGACCATTAAAAGATGTCCCCAACTTGTAATCCTAACCGTGGGACTTTAAAATAGCATTTAGATAAACCATAAATTAAATGATACCACAAATAAACTGAAGTACCTGCCAGGATGTATTGCACACCCAAACAATTTTGAACTTAAAGATTAAAAGTTGCTGTAGGAACTTCAGAACTGCAGAAGCAACATGGATAAATTCCAAGATGTTAGACCTGTGTTTGTTCTCTTAGGAAAATATTTTGTGAGTTAGTATTATACTAGCAGTACGTTCTGCTTATTTATCTCCGAGGTCCAAGAATTCTCCGCAATAGAGAAAGATTGTATATTTATAAGATAACAATGCTTTCCCTTTGCAACAAAGTGACCTGACAGCAGAGCAGAAGGCTTGTACCAGACCTAGTAGGAGGCAGCTGGCAGAAGCTGGATCCAGGATGAGATGCCTCGGAGTTGTCAGCTGTGCTACTGCTTACATATTCCCTCACAGGTAGGGTAAGAATTGGCAGATAACTAGTGAGAGGGTACGATGCTATAGTCTACCTCCTCTCTATTTTAACACTGTTCAAGCTGAAAGGACTAAAGTAACTTCCATTGCAGTCTACAGAGCATGTTTAAGTTCATCCTTACTGCACAAACGGTGAAAGTAAAGGAGCAGGTTGCTATGTGATTTTTACAAAGGCAGATCTCAGCCAAGAAACTAAGAGTAAGAAGGAGGATGAGAAACTCCTAATTCTGCACTCAGTTAAGCAGACAACACCATACCTACATATATGCTAAAAGAAATCATAGATTTTAAAACATAGGCAGGGCCTCTTTGGCCTTTTAGATTCCTCCCAGCATAACAGCTAGATATATAAAAGCAGGTGTAAAGAATCAGATTCTGTATATTCTCCAGATACTGACTGCCTGCAACTACCTTTAACTTCAGCAAAATTTGACTGTTATCAATACTTCTCAATGGAATGTAGTAACATGGCACTGTACAGTTTGCTCCCAAATTTCTCTATTTAGGCTCCTTTATACCACAATTTGTATAGCTAATCAAATAATGCTAATGAGTTCTACTTATTAAATGGTATAAAAATATTACAAAAGAAGATGGTATGTTATGCTTTGCTATAGCTTATGTCAAAGAAAAATTGATTCAGTTCTTAGGCATAATATTCTGTGAATATTGTTTCTGCTGTTTCCACTATACCTGTACAGAATGCTGCCTTGGAGACTCTGGTCATTCCTTCGTCTCATTCCAGGCAAAGGAAGATGAGAACATATCTCACCCCTTCAATACTCAACATTTTGCAAGTTCTGCACTTTTTTCTTTCTCTGGATGCCCTGCACAAGTGGAGGGAATTAAGTTAAATAGAAACAGCAATTTCTCTAGTCATACTTTTAGCAACTATACTGTTGCACAATATGTCTCTCTGGAGCATTACAAGTAGAGGAAGGGACAAATCAAGAGTGAGCAAAGAGACCACATTCTGGTCCTTAGTATTTAAACAGTGAGTCTGAAATATTGGCTTCATTAGATTCAATGGCCCAATTTTCACTGGAGACCAGAATACACCTGAGACTGTAATTGCTTGCTGGATAGTTAATTGTCCATGAATATTGCAGGCATGGAAATGGATGGAAAGGCAGGTGCAACTTGACATGAATACCAGCACTCTAATGTTGATAAAAATACTTGTTTACAAGCAAATTAAAGAAGTTGACAAAACGCTTTCACACAATGTCAGCAGCAACATGTAAATAACTGGTTTCTAATGTGACATTCAGCTGCCTTCAGAATGATACAGAGATCAGAAAATTTTAAAATGTGCCAAAGAAAGTGTGCTGCTGGCAAAAATAGAAACCATTTGGTATGAAAATTCTGCAAGATGTTTTTAGCTACAATATTTTAAAAACAGATTAAAATAGGGATTGTAGATATGATCAGATATCCTGGCTGCTGGATTTTTCCTTTCACCCCTTCTCTTGCTGAACCAGAGAATCACCCAGCAATCCATGTGCTATATGCTATAGCCCATTCAAAATTAATAGGTCTATAATCATGACTCAGCCAGCTCTCCTCTGTTACTAAATCTTTTCTTTCTCAAGTGTATTAGGAAATATCCCCTGCTGAAGCCACAGGCACAGCTAAAGTCATACTTTACTACAGATAAGATATATCTAAGGGATAAGACATGCCAGTCCATGATTAGGTTAGAAACTGATTAGTGACTTCATCCACCTCCACTTGTGGATGCCCAAAGTAGGACGCCTTAAAAGAAATATTGATAGGCAGAGTTCATTCAAAGACCATTCCAAAACCTGCAGTGTATTGAAAATCAAAGACTTGGCTTGAGGATCTAGACTCAAACAGAAAATATAAATGAACTATCATTTGCATAGCAAAGGAAAACAATTCAGGGGATAGTTTCATCCCCTCTCTGATGCTTGTAAGTGCGCATACAATCTGAACAACTCATGCCAGAGTTTCATTCCTTCTCTGATGCTTATAAAGACACAGGCACAGAATCTGAACTGTAAAACTAAAAACTGGGTTGGTCCCAGCTGTATCTTACAGTAAAGATGACCATGGCCACATATCCATTTTTCCAGCTCTTCAACATATGACATTCATGCAGAGACCTTGCAGTATTTTGTTTTGAAAAATATAAGTGAAAGAATAATGTTTGAGGGTGACTTCATATTTTATTTTTATAAGGAATTTTATGGATTCTGAGAGAGATTCATTATGACCAAGCTCAAAGAATTCATATTATCATGTTTTTAAAAAGGTTTTGCCCAGAGGTCAGAAAAAGTGGATTATTTTGACCCACTAACAAAAAGCCTTTCAGGGACACACTGAACATACTTATTCTCTGATGTAAATTAGAGCAGCTTCAAAGCTACTCTAAATTCCACTTTGTCTGCAAAAGCCAGAGAAATTATGCCTGCCAGAGGCTGCTGCAATACAGTATATTCTGAGAATGAAGAATAGAGCAGAGAGCTAACCTGCTGCCTTTTTTCTGCATAGGGATTTATCTTTGTAACCAACCTTAGCTGCCCAATTAGAACAATTTCTAACTCTCATTTTTAATACATTGAATATGTGTAATTTAGTAGTCCTGTACATGCAAATTTGTTTTTTAACAACAGCATGATAAAAGGTTACATGGTAAGTGTTTTCTTACACTGATCTATAGAACACAGTTTGTTTAAAAGATGCTAGATCATGGTGAAGAGGAATCACTTCACCCCAGTCTCAACTGCACTAACTTCTTTATGAAAAACCTGTCTAGCATTTGTGGCTATGTGCAATGGTCCATAGTTCATTTCAGACTCCTGAAGAGACACTGTAATAAGCCAGAAGAAATGTTTCAAAACCATTCCTGGGTGGAAAAGCACCTGTACAGAGATTGCCACAAACACTTGGTTACGCAGTTTTGGACCACTTCTACAGTGTTTTACAGCAACCCTGGAAATTAAGATTTATCTTGATAATCCTTTGTATAGGATTAGATAATCTTTTGTAGAGACTGTAGTCTATGCTTCCAGGTTATCCCAGCTCCACAAATACAAAAGTAGTGACAGAGCAATGAAGAGTACAGCTTTTAGGGATTCTGCCTGGCTGAAATCCCATAGTAGGAATTAGCTATCAAAGTTATGAAGAAGGACCTAGGAGTTTCATCTTTCTCAGTTTCTGATAGGACCCAATATAGCTCCAAGGAAGCTGGCAAGGGTGAGCCTCCAAAAGGATGAATTGTGAGCAGTATCAGACCTATTGCTCAGGATTGCTCTTTCTTAATTCACATGGGAAATATCCATTTTTACAAACAGTCCACTTCATCACATCTACCGGAAAAGTTAGCATTGTAGCATTTTTAATCATGCTCCATGGGGAAGAAGTTTGAGTTCATAAAACTGTGCCAAGCTTGATTATTTCTACAGAAGAATGTTGATCTTTTCAAAATGCAGTCTTTGAAGTGTCCAAACAACATGTGCTGAAAAATATGCACTAGTGCTGCTTGCCACATCTCAGATGCATAATCCTAAATGAAAATACAAAATTCCAAGCACAAAGTGGCAGGCTGAATCCTGACACTACTCTATCCAAGCAACCAGAAAACTCAAGCTTCAGGCTTGTGAACATTCATTTTGGACCAGATTCTGATTAATTTGCTCAAATTGAGCAGTATCTTATTCCTCAAATGATTGTGTTGAAATTGAAGTTCAACCCAAGTCTGCTGTATTTTAACACATAGTATATATCCCCATGTACATGTTACTGCATCTGTGTTATATAGTGCTGCTAGGAACAGATGAAAAAATATTTTCGGCCAGACTTTTTTGCCATTAAAATAAATACAATTTATTATATCATTAGGTTTTAATGTCATATCCTGACAAGAAGCCTAACTGTTGAGGAAAGGCTATGTTGCAGCTGCTACTACTGGATATGACTGTCTATATGTATTTCCTGCTGGCAAATTAAATCCTTCAAAGTTGTCAAAGGAGAAAAGTTATCGCCATTGTTTTGACAGTTTGCTGAATTTATAAGCACTAGATGTCACAAACTCCTTGCTGCTTATTTTCAAACTACACTTGGTGGCAAAATACGGACTATTGTCCATCTTTACCACAGATTTTTCTCTAGGAAGGAAGGGAACAAGCCTAGTAGTTGTTTTTGCCTTGAGAACAATGGCATGAGCTAAACTCAGTGGACTGCTGGTACATAGTGTGAAATATCACGTGTTGTGCTAGTCAGGAAAATAATAGTTGCCATTGCACTCTCATTTCCCTACTCTCCAGGATCACATTTTCTCTTACATGCTGTTTGACTTTCATTTCTCCATCTTTTTCTCCTGGTGATTATCTCCTGATATTTTTAACTTCCTTTTGCAATAACAATGAAGAAATAATGTAGTAGCCTTGGGGAAGACAATGCAGAGTGGCAATCAGAGAAAGCAAGATGCTTAACCAGTACATAACTTACTCATTTTTACCTACATTGTTCTATTACTTTGTGTTATGTATAGCTTCCCATGATGCAATGTAATGGAGAAAACACGCACATAATTACTTTTAATGGATTATATTTACATGACTTCTCTCTAGAACAATAAATTAGGAAAGCTTTTGTGAAGGTCACCTTGTTAATGCAGTAACACAGAATATGACAGGACCAGCTGCCACCCCTTATTAATATAGAGTGGAACGACAGCTAATGAAATTCGCAGTTCTTGGAGAGAGGTCTTACCCAGCGAACAGTCATATTTCTATGCACAGCACGTTTCTGCCAATAGCACAGACTCACACCTCACCACATATCAACACAACCTCTGAGGACTAGATTTGAGGAAAAAACCAGAAATCACAAGTGAATCTTCAAAAGGGCTTGTTTTAAAAAACTGTCTGTAAGAATTGTGATGGGAATTACTGTGTGCTGGCATTTTATATTTCACATGACAACCATGAAGAAGTATTCATGAAAACGCAGATTTAATTTGGAAATTTTGGCCCAAGTTGTGGGTAAGCAGAACTTAAAAAAGGGAGCTACTTTAAGAATCTGAACTTCAAATGTTAATGAAAATCTCAGAAACCAAAAGCTTTTAAAAATTTATCATTACTTTCAGGAAACAGCACTTCAAAAAAATCCCTCTGAATTGTTTTTAAAACATATTTCTTAGTTGATTTGATTTATTTGGGGAAAATAAATCTGAAAATTTATCTGAAGTCTTCAAAAATAACAACAGCTTAAGCTGCTCTCCAAAAAGCAGCAAGTCAGGAAGCTGACTTGTATCCTGGACTTTCTTAGAATTTAACACTCATTATAAAAATCAATTTATAAAAAAATAAAACAAAAAAAATATTCGTGTAAAAGGCTCAGTGGAATTTTTTGCTTTTAGGTAGATCAACTGACAATGCATACAACTGTATGCTAATAAGAATTATATCAGAGGAGATTATTTTATGTTGAATACTGTCTATGGCAATCTTAACATCATCTTCAGGGAGATAATTTAGAGGGATATTATTCAAAATATTATATTGATGCATTGCTGAGACATTTTAATCCACACAACTCAGAACTTCCTAGCCCAAGGCAGGTTCCCATAGCAACTGCAATTACACTACTTTCACATATGCATTATTGCCTTTTCCTACAAGGTAACAGAACAGATAGCTTGGCAGTCTAAAACTCTACTGGGACATTACTTTTACTACATTTGTAACTCTGATCTACAGTGTGCTGCTATACTCTGAACTTTTAAATTTATTTTTGTACTCTGAGTTATGTTTTATCTTGAAAGTCAGTAAGCCTGATTCTGACCTCACTAATACCAGTATAAATCAAGACTGAAACAGTAAAACCACAGCAGTTCAAATCTAACTGAAACACATAACACAGAGTAATGCATAAAGCATGTTACATACAGTTTTTGTGAGAATAAGCTGTTGCTACTTGGTGATGGACAAACACACACGCACCTTTTTTTTTTCTTAAATACCTATTATTTCAAGAGTTGCTATTCTGGAAATGTTAAATTCCTCAGAATCAAAGACAAGGAAAAAAGTATATTTCTGTTTCTAGATGTCTGTTGGTAAAAGAAATTCTTAATAATAGAGTGAGCCAAACACTAGAGGAAAGAAAATATTTCACTTTAAGTCTTCCCAAAAACTGTATTCTGCATATTATAGATTACCATAGAAACTTCAACTAAATACACTGGGATTGCTCTTTTATTTTTTTCTTTTTTTTTTTTCAAATTTATTCTGAAGTAACACACTTTCTTCTGAGTTTAAGAGTGAGTGGAAAAAATACTCATGTAATTCCACCATATGTCCTTTAAATTTGCTTAGACAATGTAACCCTGAGCTAATAGTTTGGCTCAGGACAAAGAACAGTTGCAACTGCTGAAATCTTGTTCAACAAAAACAAACAAACAAACAAAGGAGAGATTAAGAAAAGATATTAGGATCCACCTAACATCCCAACAAATAGTATTTAAGGAATTTAAGCATAGCTATTATACTAGAGTTTATATTCTGCTTTACTGAGTTAAAAACAATATTTTACCACACTGAAATATATTGGGGGTCAGAGCTTTAAAGATATGTAAAGGTATACAGCTCACACTGAAACAAGGATACGTCAGAAATCTGAATGTCTTTGATAAACAGGGTTTATTGACTGTGAGCGTGGTTAGTGGTGCTCATATACTGTCAAGAGACTGTATCAGAAGGGTGCTTGGTACAACAAAACTGAACTTTTTTTATTACTATTCAGATATTTATGTGGAAAAAGACAAAGTATTTTGGACAAGAGCAAGCTAGTAGAACTTTGAGTATTAAATCTAGAAATGAAAATTTTGGCTAAGAGGAATTGAAGGGTTGGCCATTCCTAGAGTATGTGGAAGAAATAATCTCCACTTCTTGATGGAGAGGCAGGGACTGACCGTCTCCAAATCCACAGAAGATATTTACAATGCAAAGCTATGCTAGGAACCATGTCTTCAATGATCCACCGTAAAATAAAACAAACTCTAAACAGGACATGATGATGACTGTGGTATAAATAGCAGATTTTTGGATGACCATTGTTCTTCACCCAAAAGCTAAAAATCAGAATTAAATTTGAGCTGACCTATATACTTCAGATCCCATATTTGGAAATGAAACAAAATTATACTTAATTATCTTACTAGGGTACTGTGTATGTGAGCTCACTGGTGTTTACAGCTTTCAGGGAGGCTGGCTCAGAGCACTGAGGAATTCACGTTCTGCAGACTGCTCTGTGGGCCAGCACTACCCTCACATGTACTGCAGTGCAGTTCAGACAACCCTGCCTTTCTCTATTAGACGCTCCACTACCATTCTGAGGGTATCAGTCTTTAGTCTGCAGAGGTCTTTTCCAAACCTTGGCTAACCTCCGTCGTGATAAAACACTCCCAAAACAAAGCAGGTAAGATACAGTTTCAGGTGGGGTTTGTGGTGGTTGGTTTGGGGTTTTTTTCTTTTTTTAAATAGAACGAAAAAAGTATTTGAGTTCTAATCAGTTCTCCAACTTTTTAAGGAAAAGAGTGAAAAAAATATCAGGCTATCACTGTCCTGGTTTCAGCTGGGATAGAGTTAACTGTCTTCCTAGTAGCTGGTACAGTGATATGTTTTGAGTTCAGCATGCGAAGAATGTTGATAACACTGATGTTTTCAGTTGGTGCTCAGTAGTGTTTAGACTAAAGTCAAGGATTTTTCAGCTTCTCATGCCCAGCCAGGGCACAAGAAGTTGGCACAGGACACAGCCAGGGCACCTGACCCAAACTGGCCAACGGTGTATTCCATACCATGGGACGTCCCATCTAGTTTAGGAACTGGGAAGTGGGGGGGGGCAGTGAATCGCCGCTCGGGGACTGGCGGGGTGTCGGTCGGCGGGTGGTGAGCAATTGCCCTGCGCATCATTTGTACATTCCAATCCTTTTATTACTACTGTTGTCATTTTATTAGTGTTATCATTATTGTTATTGGTTTCTTCTCTTCTGTTCTATTAAACCGTTCTTATCTCAACCCACGAGTTTTACTTTTTTTTCCCGATTTCCTCCCCCATCCCATTGGATGGGGGGGAGTGAGTGAGCGGCTGCGTGGTGCTTAGTTGCTGGCTGGGGTTAAACCACGACAGTCCATTTTGGCGCCCAACGTGGGGCACGAAGGGTTGAGATAACAACAAACCTGACCAGAGCTTGTTAAAACAAATTTGTTCCAAGCGTTCATTATGTTGATTTATGTGTTCTTAGAGTTGTTGCTCTGGCTTTTAAAGCTCTGTTATGTATCACCTCGCTTGCTGTATATAGTTCCTCTTCTACTGCTTATCATCCGTGGGAGGTGGATTAAGGTTTTCGCTTTGATGTATGGTATAACACTGGTTTATGGTATGATAAAGTCATCGGCTGTGGGATTAATCCAGTATTTGCACTTAGCATTGTACCTTTATACGGCAGGAGCCACCTGTGGGAAACTATTAATAATTATACCATTTACCTTTCCTCCATGGAAAACCAGTCTATGGGTGGGGTACCTTTCTTCCCCTCTCCTTTCTCCTTCAGTCCAGTTACAATAGTGTTTGAGAATTTTGAAAAATTTGAATACTCCTGGGGTGTTGGGACTAGCATGGTCCTAGCCCTACTGCTACGAATTAGCATACTTCTGAATGTGGTTCAGCTATCATTTAAGGTTAAACAGCTATTTAAGAAGATCACCCAGAGATGTGCCCCAAGGCTAGATAATTATGAGTGGCAGGGTGTGTGGGGTAGTATGGGCAAGTACCTAGAAAAGTGGGCACCTCCAATGTTTTGGAAATTCACCCCTGAACAAGTGCAGGATCCAGAAGAACTAGTAAAATATTTGGAAAAGGTATGCTGTCACCCCGGCAGCTCCAGAGAGATACAAATCACTGCAACGTGCTGGGGCCTGGCCCATGCCTATCAAGCCCTGTTCGACATTACTCAGTACCCTCAAGGGGAAGAGAAAGTCTCTAGACCTAACAACAAAACGATGAGCACCGCGGCCACCCAAACCTCGACAATGGGCGCTGCGGCCCCTCCAGGCCTAGCAAGGAGCATTGCAGGCACCCAGACCTTGGCAACAGGCACCATGACCCCTCCAGCCCCGGCAACGAGAACTCAGGCTACCCAAACCTCAACAACAGACACTGCGGTTATCCAGAACCCGGCGAGCGATACTGCAACTGAACCAGAGAACCAACCTGGACCAGTATCAGTTGCCCCCATACAGAAAAGGAAATATACAAAAAAATCAGTTCGCTTAGTGAAGGATGAGGGTGAACCAGGGTCATCACGGGAACCGGAGGAAGAGGCAGAACCAGAGGTAATAACCCGGTCCCTATCCTTGAGTGAGCTGCGGGATTTGCGAAAAGATTTTGGCCACCGTATAAGTGAGCATATTATCACCTGGCTCCTCCGATGCTGGGACAATGGGGCTAATAGCTTGGAATTAGAAGGTAGGGAAGCCAAGCAGCTGGGATCACTTGCCAGGGAAGGTGGCATTGACAAGGCACTTGGAAGAGGGACACAAGCCATCAGCCTCTGGAGGCAACTCCTGTCAAGTGTGAAGGAAAGGTACCCCTTTAAGGAAGATGTTATTTGTCAATCAAGCAAGTGGACCACCATGGAAAAAGGTATCCAATATCTGAGGGAATTAGCCGTGCTAGAGACGATTCATCATGACCCGGACAACCAACAATTACCCAAAGACCCAGACGAAGTCCAATGCACACGACCCATGTGGCGGAAGTTTGTACAGAGCTCGCCATCGTCCTATGCCAACACATTGGCAGTAATGTCCTGGAAGGATGAAGAGGCACCGACAGTGGATGAAGTGGCTCGCCAAATGCGTCAATACGAAGAAAATCTCTCCTCCTCCCTACAAGCCTGCATTTCAGCTGTGGAGAAGCTGTCCGAGGATTTCCAGCAATTCAAAAAGGATATGTCCTATTCCCCACCTGTAAGGACCAATGTCTCAGCTATTAGGAGTGAGTGCTCCTCTGCCCAAGAGAGAGAATATAGAAGGTACACACCACGAGGTGCCCTGTGGTTTTACCTATGTGATCAGGGAGAGGACATGAGGAAATGGGACGGAAAACCTACCTCGGTCCTAAATGCACAGGTACGTGAACTGCGAGGAAAAACCCCCACAAAAGGGGATTCTACCAGGAAAAATGCCGCTCCAGTTTCCAAACAGAGTAGAAGGGCTGACTTTATTTCCGATCCTCTTGAAGGGACTTCTGAGCCAATTCTACGAGAAGTGAATACTGAATACTCTGACCAGAATTAGAGGGGCCCTGCCTCCAGCCAGGTGGAGGAAAGGGATAACCGGGTCTATTGGACTGTGTGGATTCGATGGCCTGGCACGTCAGACCCACGGGAGTATAAGGCTCTAGTAGACACCGGTGCACAGTGCACTCTAATACCATCAAGTTATAACGGGACAGAATCCATCTGTATTTCTGGTGTGACAGGGGGATCCCAAGAGTTAACTGTATTGGAAGCTGAAGTAAGCCTAACTGGGAATGAATGGCAGAAACACCCCATTGTGACTGGTCCAGAGGCTCTGTGTATCCTTGGCATAGATTATCTCAGGAAAGGGTATTTTAAGGACCCGAAGGGGTATCGATGGGCTTTCGGTATAGCTGCCTTGGAGACGGAGGGCACTGAACAGTTGTCTACCCTGCCTGGTCTCTCACAAGACCCTTTGATTGTGGGGTTGCTGAAGGTTGAAGAACAGCAAGTGCCAATTGCTACTACGACGGTGCACTGGTGGCAATATCGCACCAACCGAGACTCTCTGATTCCCATCCACAAATTGATTTGCCAACTGGAAAGCCAAGGAGTGATCAGCAAAACTCGCTCACCCTTTAATAGTCCCATATGGCCAGTGCGGAAGTCTAATGGGGAATGGAGATTAACAGTTGACTATCGCAGCCTGAATGAAGTTACCCCACTGCTGAGTGCTGCCATTCCAGATATGCTAGAACTTCAATATGAACTAGAGTCAAAGGCAGCCAAGTGGTATGCTACAACTGACATTGCTAATGCGTTTTTCTCAATCCCTCTGGCAGCAGAGTGTCGTCCACAATTTGCCTTTACTTGGAGGGGTGTCCAGTACACTTGGAATCGATTGCCCCAGGGGTGGAAACACAGCCCCACCATTTGCCATGGACTGATCCAGACTGCACTGGAAAAAGGTGAAGCTCTGGAACACCTGCAATACATTGATGACATCATTGTATGGGGCAACACAGCAGAAGAAGTCTTTGAGAAAGGGAAGAAAATAATCCAAATCCTTCTGAAAGCCGGTTTCGCCATAAAAGAAAGTAACGTCAAGGGACCTGCACAGGAGATCCAGTTTTTGGGAATAAAATGGCAAGATGGACGTCGTCAGATCCCAATGGATGTGATTAACAAAATAGCAGCTATGTCTTCCCCAACTAATAAAAAGGACACACAGGCCTTCTTAGGTGTCGTGGGGTTTTGGAGAATGCATATTCCAAATTACAGTTCGATTGTAAGCCCTCTCTATCAGGTGACCCGGAAGAAGAATGATTTTAAATGGGGCCCTGAACAACAACAAGCCTTCGAACAAATTAAACGGGAGATTGTTCATGCAGTAGCCCTTGGACCAGTCCGGACAGGACAAGATGTTAAAAATGTGCTCTACACTGCAGCTGGGGAGAATGGCCCTACCTGGAGCCAGGCAGAAAGCACCTGGGGAAACCCGAGGCCAACCCCTGGGGTTTTGGAGTCGAGGATATTGAGGATCCGAGGGTCGCTATACTCCAACTGAAAAAGAGATACTGGCAGCGTATGAAGGAGTTCGAGCCGCCTCAGAAGTGGTTGGTACTGAGACACAGCTCTTCTTAGCACCCCAACTGCCAGTGCTGGGCTGGATGTTCAAAGGGAGGGTCTCCTCTACACATCACGCGACTGACGCCACGTGGAGTAAGTGGATTGCACTGATCACACAGTGAGCTCGCATAGGAAACCCCAGTCACCCAGGAACTGTGGAAGTGATCATAGGCTGGCCAGAAGGCAAAGATTTTGGAATGTCGCCAGAGGAGGAGGTGATACGTGCTGAAGAAGCCCCGCTGTATAATAAACTGCCAGAAAATGAGAGGCAATATGCCCTGTTCACTGATGGGTCCTGTCACATTGTGGGAAAGCATCGAAGGTGGAAGGCTGCTGTATGGAGTCCTACACGACAAGTTGCAGAAACTGCTGAAGGAGAAGGTGAATCAAGTCAGTTTGCAGAGGTGAAAGCCATCCAGTTAGCGTTAGACATTGCTGAAAGAGAAAAGTGGCCAGTGCTCTATCTCTATACTGACTCATGGATGGTGGCAAATGCCCTGTGGGGGTGGTTACAGCAATGGAAGCAGAGCAACTGGCAGCACAGAGGTAAACCCATTTGGGCTGCCGCACTCTGGCAAGATATTGTATCCCGGCTAGAGAATCTGGTTGTAAAAGTACGTCATGTAGATGCTCACGTACCCAAGGGTAGGGCCACCGAGGAACATCGACACAACGAACAGGTGGATCAGGCTGCCAAGATTGAAGTGGCTCAGGTGGACCTGGACTGGCAACATAAGGGTGACCTATTTATGGCTCGGTGATCCCATGATACTTCAGGCCATCAGGGAAGAGATGCAACATATAGATGGGCTCGAGATCGAGGGGTGGACCTGACCATGGACGCTATCACGCAGGTTATCCATGAATGTGAAACATGTGCTGCAATTAAGCAAGCCAAGCATTTAAAGCCCCTGTGGTATGGAGGGCGATGGCTGAAATATAAATGTGGGGAAGCCTGGCAGATTGACTATATCACACTCCCACAAACTCGCCAAGGCAAGCGCTATGTGCTGACAATGGTGGAAGCAACCACCGGATGGCTGGAAACATATTCTGTACCCCACGCCACTGCCCGGAACACTATCCTGGGCCTTGAGAAGCAGGTCTTGTGGTGACATGGCACCCCAGAAAGAATCGAGTCAGACAACGGGACTCATTTCCAAAACAACCTCATAGACACCTGGGCCAAAGAGCATGGCATTGAGTGCGTGTATCATATTCCCTATCATGCACCAGCCTCTGGGAAAATCGAGCGATACAAAGGACTGTTAAAGACTACATTGAAAGCAATGGGGGGTGGAACTTTCAAACATTGGGATACACATTTAGCAAAAGCCACCTGGTTAGTCAACACCAGAGGATCTGCCCATAGGGGTGGTCCTGCCCAGTCAGAATTCTTACATATTGTAGAAGGGGACAAAGTCCCTGTAGTGCACATGAAAAATATGTTCGGGAAAACAGTCTGGGTTACTCCTGCCTCAGGCAAAGGTAAACCCATTCGTGGGATTGCTTTTTCTCAAGGGCCTGGGAGCATTTGGTGGGTGATGCGAAAAGATGGAGAAGTCCGATGTGTGCCTCAAGGGGATTTGATTTTAGGTGAAAATAGCCAAAATTAAACTGTATGATATTAGTTGCTATATAACCCTGCTTACTGTATGTTATCATTACTATAATTGTTATATGCTATATCCATAGTACTATAGTAAGAATCATTTGGATCAAGCAAGAAAGAACTGCGATAAAACTGAGCAAAATGCAGTAGTGATGGAACCAGAACTGACTCCAGCATGCAACAATCCAACGGTGCACACCATCCTCCTGCTACGTCAAATGTCATCTGCTCGTCACACTGCACTGAAACCCAATTCTGCTCTACCGACTGAGAGGACTTTGCACCATTCCTCCTGCCCAGACAGACTGGTATGACAGATGGAGCCCAGAGTCGGAAACTAATTGAACTCAACAAATGTTTTATGAACATAACTCATGAACTAAAGGAAAGATATCTCTCTGTGTGTATATATATATAGATATATATCATTGTTCATATGTCTCAAAGGAATGGAAAGGTGGTGATGATTAATCAGGATGTAACTAAAGGTATGGGAACTGAGCATGACGTCAATGGTATAGAATAAGGGGTGGATACTGTCCTGGTTTCAGCTGGGATAGAGTTAACTGTCTTCCTAGTAGCTGGTACAGTGATATGTTTTGAGTTCAGCATGCAAAGAATGTTGATAACACTGATGTTTTCAGTTGGTGCTCAGTAGTGTTTAGACTAAAGTCAAGGATTTTTCAGCTTCTCATGCCCAGCCAGGGCACAAGAAGTTGGCACAGGACACAACCAAGGCACCTGACCCAAACTGGCCAACGGTGTATTCCATACCATGGGACGTCCCATCTAGTTTAGGAACTGGGAAGTGGGGGGGCAGTGAATCGCCGCTCGGGGACTGGCGGGGTGTCGGTCGGCAAGTGGTGAGCAATTGCACTGCGCATCATTTGTACATTCCAATCCTTTTATTACTACTGTTGTCATTTTATTAGTGTTATCATTATTGTTATTGGTTTCTTCTCTTCTGTTCTATTAAACCGTTCTTATCTCAACCCACGAGTTTTACTTTTTTTTCCCGATTTCCTCCCCCATCCCATTGGATGGGGGGGAGTTAGTGAGCAGCTGCGTGGTGCTGCGTAGTTGCTGGCTGGGGTTAAACCATGACAATCACTAAGCTGTTTAAAATAGTCTGCTATCTTGTACTTTCCCAGATATTTGCTGATGACAGAAATATCCACTTTCCCTTTCTCAGTTCCTCTCTTTGTGCATATGCCAAATGCTGGCACGCAGGCTGCCCAAAGGGAATAGTATATCATCTCCAGAAAGTTGTTAACATAAGGCTGAGCATGTACCATGCCATTATTATGACAGCTTGCTCTAAAACAGAAGAGACAAGCAGAAGTGGGGAAAAGTGCACAGCTCTTTTTTTCTACCACATATGTCTACTGTTCATTCTTAAATATTAAGCTTACTATGATCTAGAATGCAGACAACTGACAAAGCACAGAGCACTTCAGCAATTTAGTTTGCTGTAGCTGGTTTTGCCCATTTTTATCACTGACAATCAGCAACAATCTTCTGCACAGGCTTCTGAATGATTAACTTCCACCAAAATACCTGTCACAGAAATGTCTTGTATAACACAAGAATCTCTCAGCCCTTCCCCTTCTCTGAACTGTGGGATCATTTGGATATGACTTGCAGAGATTGCCTGTATTGCAAGAAACAGTAAGCTACAGCAATACATTCACTTTATGTTGCTTGAAGAGGCCAATCTGGATCAAGCACAATTAGCAAACCTCGCCGTGTCATTTAGTCATGTTGTTTCTCCTTAATTCTTCAGCTTCATTATATTCCTACCTCATAGAATTATCCTGGAAATATCTGAAACATGACTTTCATAAATATTTTAAATAAAATATTAATGAATTATTGTTTCCATTAGCTTCTTGAGTATTTTCCCCAGAGTGCCCACTGCAGCTTTGAAATACCCAAGAACTCTTTCCGCTCTTATGTTGCCCGTTCCTGTCACAGTTATTCTCTGCTTCTTTCTCAGTGCTACAGCAATCTCATTAGTCTCTGGTATTCCCTGCACTCTTTCTTTAATAGGCCCCAAAGAGATGTTCATTTTTAATTTCCTTTTTACCTCTTGCATAATTAAACTGGAGAACCCACGTCTTCCATTCTGTGATTCAATGAAACCAAGAATGGTAAAAGCATACTGTTTCTCTCCTATCAATACTTTTGGTATTGATAATGTTTTTAAAACTGGGTTCATACATACATTTGACCTGGTTGGGTCAATCTGCCATTTCTCTACCATTTGCTAATTTCCCAAAAATCAACATTTGTTTGCACCTTTTATAAATAACTTCTGTGCAAGGATTTCCCTGGTTTGGGATAGAGTGCCCAGTCAGAAGAGCAGAGCTTGTCTTAAAGATAGGGCAGCCAGCAAGCCCCTTGTGCTCTCATTAGGACACCTGGCTTAGGCATGAGAGAAGGCCAGGTCCTTTCCCCACAGGAATCCAGGCAGGTCATGGAGACGGCTGTCCCTTTGCAGGTCCCTACCCCTCATGCTAGCATTTATTTTGTGATCACTATCTTTCTCTCTTTTGTGTCCTTGGCATAAAAGTTTCTGGTTTGTTCAGAAAGAAAATCAAGGACAATAGCTAGACCTGAACATATTTTACTTAATGAGAGTCTTCCAGGTAGCTCCCACATAAATCAAACCAGTTCCAAAAAAGATATTTCAGACATTGCAAAAAGGTTGAGTTTATAACATTATACTACATCATTAGCTTTTTGTTTCTGTTTGTTAATCTAGTAGTAATATGAGGATAGCAAGTACAGCCAGATGCCAAAAGGGATCTCTGCAAAAAGAATACATCAGACTGGTAATATTATGTGCTTTCTTCTTTTTTCCCTTTTTTTTTATCTTATAGATTGCCAATAGACTATAATATTAATAAATTCTACAGAAGAAAAAAAAAGCCAAAAAACCCAAGAACCTGGGAACATGTCTTGGTGTGATAAAGGAACCACAAGAACAGACTGAGCCAAATACCTACAGATGTTCACATACTACTTCAGCCAATTTGGCTCCTCAATAAAGGATACTTTTTCTTCTTGAATGGCATGGATTATACTTGTAGCATGTTACCAACTTTCTCTGGTGTTTGGGGTTTTTTTAAATGATCTTTCACTTTGAGAAGTTAGATTTGAGGGCATTTTCCTACTGTCTTCTTCCACGTTACTCCAGTATTGAAGGTGCTGCAGTATTCATGCAGTGTTTATATGGTATTAATCAATTCTTACTAATAGACCTTTTTTTAATTTATGCTTACGCATCTTCATGAAACACTAACTTCTTTCCTTAAAAAAAAAAAGCTATATGATTGCACAGAAAACCCAGGTGAAGCAATTAAATGATTCATCCAGAGCCACATCTGTGCCATCCTTGTCATAAACCAGATGCTAACACCTACTACTGGAAATTAAATTCATCATCATTGGCTCCAGACTTCATCAACAGCAAAAGTATTCCCCATATGTGAATGAAGAACAATATATGCACATGTATTTACATATATTTTAATATATGTGTATGAACTCAAGTATATAAATAAGCACTAGTCAATAAGGGAGAAGTCTTGGCTTATGATCAGAAGGGAGGTTGAGAGACCAAGCATGAAGGCACTATACAGAGAGGGAAAAAATAAAAAGAACACATGTATGGATTTCTAACAAGTGCCAGTATGATTGAACATTACATTATGCTTCCGGAAATTGCTATTTGGTTTGTCATTAGCTCTGGGTGTACTAATTTTGGCATTAGTATTATATGAGAGTAAGATCTCGTATACTTTTGATCATAACTTCAAATTATTAATAGGAAAGACAGCTTTTGCAAAAGAATTTTCTTTTATCTATATTATTAAAAAAATGTGACTTAATGTACTTCTCTAGAGTTTTTTATTAGTATTTAATTAAGAAAATTCACTAAACAAGCTGATTATTTCTAAACTATTCTTACCACTCTAAATACTTTATTGAAAGAAAATCTTCTATTTCATCAAAATTTGTGTGCTACCAAACATTGAAGAATATAATGACCAGAATATCTTCACAACCCTGATCTTTCTGCAGGATAGACCTCATATGTCCAAACTGGAGGATGACTTGTTGCCATCCTCCCCTCAATCCAACAGGCACTATACAGTCATAAAATTCACATGGAGACCCTTTTTACTCCAGTAGATTTCACAAGGCACAAAATATTATGCACCCTGGATATTAATTGCTTCTTCTATGGCCACTCTTTTCATGCTGCCTGCACATAAAGAAAAAGTGGAATCCCAGCATCATGGTTTTCTTAAGTTAATTCTTGCTACTTCACAAAATCTTTTTTCACATGAAAACTGACATGAAAGGAAAATGGAGTACAGAGCAAAATAATATACAGTAATTCAACAGTTAAACTTATGCAGGCTTCCCCCCCCCCGCTCTTCCTTTTTTTAAGGAACCTTTAAAAATTGGCAGGTAAAATCACTGCTCCAACTATTAGCCTTGTAGCTATTTCTTGTGTGAGATTCTGGAACCTTCTTAAAGAATTTAATTCCTTGACACCCATTACTTAGTAATTATCTACCCCTGACCTGACATGGAAACAAAATGAGTTGAAAAGCTTGTAACAGATGAGTATTTTGTACCAGAAATATGACTTAGAACGCCCACAGTATAAATCCCTACAGGAAGGGTATTGGCACAGATGCACTGATGGACTTGTGCCCCCTAATACAAAGGAAAGAAACCAAATACTCGATTAGTACATGTTTCAGCAGAGTTTGTTCACTGTTTAACTTGGTTTGAGCCATTTCTAAATGAAATACTCCATGCAAGTAAAATCATGTACTTCTTGCCCTTATTTTGACCTTTTAATTACCTTGCACTTCTCAGAAGACAATTTGCAGTGTAACAGGAACTGATTTGAAACACTGATGAAGGACTCTTTCTGCCTTCACGGCTACAAAAAGGGTAATATTGTAACCTTGATATTAGCTTATTGAAAAAACAGTTTTGCACTCAAAACTAAAGTGCTATGTTTTGTGGAAACCAATATTAAAAAATTAGAGTAATTATGCATACATTTGTGTCTTCTTCCCTTGGAGATTATAAACACCCTGAGGCAGCTCATTTTTACAGTGTTTGCTGTCAAGAAGCAATGAAGTGCAAATAGAAGCCAATTGAACTTAGCAATTTGTTTACCCAGGAAGACAACAGCTGGAGAAAAATGGAGTATTTTAATAATTAGCCAGTCATATTAGATAAGGGACGAACTGGTATATGATCTAGCATCATAATAAGAAGACTTCCTCTGGGGGATTATAGAGAATTAGTAATTATCTTCCTTGAGGATCAAGGAATTAACTTCACCTTATCTGAGGATGCTGGAAACTGTGAATAGTCCAAAATATCACTCCCTGTCTGGTTTTTTCCAAACCCTCAGGCCGTAACGACTTCACAGTTTTTTACTTCAATGTTCAGAAACCCTTCTTGTATATCCACTAGTCCCTATCTTCTCCAAAAGCAAAGCTTCATAAAATAGAAATTGTTTAATGATTAGATATTATGTATTTGGAGAAATTAAAATTTGTGTTATCAAGCATGTAGTGCTTTGATACCTTCTTCTGAATTATCTCTTGGGAATTCTTAAGTTTGACTAAAACTTTAATAATATATGACAAGTGATTTACCCAAATAGAAACAGTGATGAATTCTAATATGTTGTGCAGCTCAATAATCCACTACCCACTGGTACATACAAAGGACAGAAAAAAATTTATTTCTTCATTAAAATGTCTGCATACAAAATGCTTAATCCAAAACCTGCTGCAACAAATAGAAAGCTTCCTGATGCCATCACTAGCTTTCAAATCAGACTCTGTCTCGCAGAACAACTTGAACTCCTCTCATGGACAGTTCAGTAGATTTTTAATGTTCAGTGAATTCAACTGAAATTTGTTCTACAAAACGTTATTTTAGACCTTTGGCTAAAGTGACAAATTATCTTGATATGCAATTAGAAAAAAATCAGAACTAGAGGCACAAAGACCTGAAAAGCATACAGAGGAGGCTGTAGAAATTACTACAGGACAAACATTCTGAAGAAAACAATTGCTTCTTACCCCTATATAACAGTAGGCTTTGTATTCATTTATCTGAGCGACTCATCATTACTGGACAAATTACAGAATAAGGATCAGCCCTAGCTGGGGTCCATCCTTTAGTCCTCAAATTTAAGGCCACTCAGTTTCTGTTCAGTTTCCTATTTTTGCATGGTTATACAAGAGAAATAGACCTAACAATACACTGCAATGCATTAGGCCAAAGTTGCTGCTGTGAAAATTTGGGTGTTCCTTAAATCAGTGTTTCCTCAGCTGCTCCATCTCCCCATCAGCCCATGTTCTCCTGTTCCAAAAACTCCACAAAATTCAGCTGAAAATTACAGAGGGGAAAGAGCAGCAAAAATTGCTATTTCCAAGCTTGGAAAAGCTCCCAGGAAGCAAGTCTCACATCTTTGTTGAATTAACAAATGCTAGTCCTTTCTGCTTTTTTCTAATACATAATTACAGTATTCCTTGTTATTACTGTTGTATCTTCAGAACTATGACCTTACCAGCACTTTTTTTTTTTATGTGGAGATGCAGTCCTACATGTCTGACAAATGCTAAAGAAACATAAGGTACCTCTGAGCAGCACGCCTATTTTGCCAACACTGCAGTTGTCAGTTTGGAGAGAATAACTTAAGCAATTTTGTGTTTATAGAAAAGAAACTAAAGAAATAATATAATTCTGCCAGTTCTGGGAAGCAGTTGCATAATTCATGCTAATTAAAATCTGTTATTACACAGAATAAGCTGTAGTTAATAGTTAGTTGCTAAACCACTATCTCTACAATTTTATTCGTACAGTCTGTCATACAGCACATAGATGACAAGGCTTTATGACATTTACAGTTAAAGTAATTACAGCAAACTTTTTTTTAAAAGCTGCCTCTAGCTTATATGCTTCATGATACAATAATCTCATTATTTTCTCCATTTTTTCATTATCAATCTTGTCAAATATGTCTTACAGAAAGCATTTCGACATTTTTCTGCTGATACACACCAGTGTTATACTTGAAACAAACTCACATCTTTTTATCTAAAGCTAGTCAAAGGCTAACCTGAAGTTTACATCAAACAACTTCATGCACAGCCTGGAATTCTCACCAACTACATCCATGTTCTTTCTGTGATCATATTCTGCAAGCAAACTGGAAAAGGGGCAGGATCAACATTGACAATGAATTATAAATAAACTAATGCAACATATTTCTGAAAGTTAATTTTGAAAGTGCCATGAAATAATTTGTACCACAATCCTGCTTTTATGAAGCAAATTCCCACTCCATAAATGTTACTGGTATCTAATATATTATTAGGAAGTCTGAGAACAGTGAATCCTCATTTGTCTGCAGATCAAGGCTATTTTGAAAATAATTAAAAATACAAATAAACTAACCTATTCATGGGTAATTTGTAAGCTGAAAAGAGGACAAATACACAAAATACATTGTGTGCACCGTAAAACACCAGTGTCTCTAGTTGTTATCAAATAATTCATGACCACCAAAAAAAAAGGATATAATTTTAACATCAACCCAAGTGTAACCTCCTGTTCCTGCAAGAAAACTGACAAAGTGCTTCCATTCAACAAAAGAGAAAAACATCAAAAAGCACCAAACTAAGTTTAACAAGACATCTAGGTTCCAGAATTTCTAGAATTTACTATTTAACATATTCAGAGATTCATTCTGCAGACATGCATATAGCATTTTTCACCTCATTAGGACCAATTAAACCATGTTTTCATACTTATGAAAACACAGAACGAACTTCAAAGAAAAACAACAGCCATGTAAAGGAACTTTTTAAGTTTGTGTAACTGATAAGTCCTCAGATTTTTAGAAAACTAATTAAAAGACGTTAACTCTTGGTAAATAAATGACAAGACATGAAAATTGTGAAATATGAAGCAAGCCAAACTTTCAAATGTTAGTTCTGCTTCAACTGAATTATTCATTGTGAATCAGATTCTTGTGAATTTTGACATCGCAAATCATCACAAATTCTCCAGGAATTGACCATAATTTTATTCAGACATGCACTACCTGCAAGCATTTGCTGAATATTTTATGTCAACAAATTTCAGTCCTTGGAATGCTTGTAAAATCTTCAACTCAGTACCATACTACTTAGTAGTACGGTCCCTTAGGCAGGGACTGGGAGAATGAAGAACCACCCACTACAGGAGAAGATCAAGTTCGAGACCATCTAAGGAACCTGAAGGTGCAAAAGTCCATGGGACCTGATGAGATGCATCCACGGGTCCTGGGGCAATTGGCAGATGAAGTGGCTAAGCCACTATCCATCATATTTGAGAAGTCATGGCAGTCCAGTGAAGTTCCCACTGATTGAAAAAGGGGAAACATAACCTCCATTTTTAAAAACTGAAAAAAGGAAGACCCGGGGAACTACAAGCCAGTCAGTCTCACCTCTGTGCCCAGTGAGATCATGGAATGGATCCTCCTAGAAACTATGCTAGGGCACATGGAAAATAAGGAGGTGACAACCAACATGGCTTCACTAAGGGCAAATTGTGCCTGGCAAATTTGGTGGCCTTCTACAACAGGGTTACAGCATTTGTGGATAAAGGAAGACCAACTGACATCATCTACCTGGACTTGTGCAAAGCATCTGACACTGTCCTGCATGATACCCTTGTCTCTAAATTGGAGAGACATGGATCTGACAGATGGACCGCTCAGTGGATAAGGAACTGGCTGGATGGTTGCACTCAAAGAGTTGCAGTCAAAGGCTCGATGTCTGAGTGGAGACCAGTGGCAAGTGGCATTTCTCAAGGGTCAGTATTGGGACCGGTGCTGATTGACATCTTCGTCAGTGACATGGACAGTGGGATTGAGTGCACCCTCAGCAAGTTTGTCAATGACACCAAGCTGTGTGGTGCGGTCGACATGCTGGAGGGAAGGGATGCCATCCAGAGGGACCTTGACAGGCTTGAGAGGTGGGCCCATGTCAACCTCATGAAGTTCAACAAGGCCAAGCGCAAGGTCCTGCACATGGCTTGGGGCAATCCTAAGCGCAAATACAAACTGGCCAATGAGTGGATTGAGAGCAGCCCTGAGGAGAAGGACTTGGGGGTATTAGTGGATGAAAAATTGAATATGAGCCAGCAATGTGCACTCACAGAGCAGAAAGCCAATCACATTCTGGGCTGCACCAAAAGAAGAGTGGCTAGCAGGTTGAGGGAGGTGATTCTCCCCTGCTACTCTGCTCTTGTGAGGTCCAACCTGGAGTACTGTGTTCGGCACTGGGGCCCTCAACATAAGAATGATATGGACCTGCTCAAGTGGGTCCAGAGGAGGGCCACAAAGGAGATCAGAGGGCTGGAGCACCTCTCCTATGAGGTCAGGGTGAAAGAGTTGAGGTTGTTTAGCCTAGAGAAGAGAAGGTCCAGGCAGACCTTATAGCAGCCTTACAGTACTTAGAGGGGCCTACAGGAAAGATGGGGAGGGACCATTTATCAGGGAGTGTAGTGAAAGGATGAGGGGTAATGGTTTTAAACTGAAAGAGGGTAGATTTAGATTAGATATTAGGAAAAAATTCTTTACTGTGGGGGTGGTGAGACACTGGAACAGGTTGCCCAGAGCAGCTGTGGATGCCCCATCCCTGGAAGAGTTCAAGGCTAGGTTGGATAGGGCTTTGAGCAACTCGGTCTAGTGTAAGGTGTCTCTGCCCATGGCAGCAGGGTTGGAACTTGTATTGATTTTGTGTGGCAAGGTTTTGGTAGCAGGGGGGTTACAGGGGTGGCTTCTGTGAGAAGCTGCTGGAAGCTTCCCCTGTGTTCGAAAGAAAGCGAGCCCATACCAGCCGGGTCTAAGACGGACCCGCCACTGGCCAAGGCCGAGCCAATCAGTGATAGTTGTAACGCTTCTGTGATAACATTTTTAAGAAGGAAAAAAGTTAGGATGGGGAGAAACAGCCGCCAGAGTGAGGAGTGAGAACATGTAAGAGAAACAAGCCTGCGGACACCAAGGTCAGTGAAGAAGGAGGGGGAGGAGATGCTCCAGGCGCTGGAGCGAAGATTCTCCTGCAGCCCGTGGTGAAGACCCTGGTGAGGCAGGCTGTCCCCCTGCAGCCCAGGGAGGTCCATGGTGGAGCAGATATCCACCTGCAGCCCGTGGAGGACCCCACGCCGGAGCAGGTGCGTTCCCGAAGGAGGCTGTGACCCCGTGGGGAAGCCCGCGCTGGAGCAGGTTCCTGGCAGGACCTGCGGATCTGTGGAGAGAGGAGCCCACGGAGCAGGTTTTCTGGCAGGACTTGTGACCCCATGGGGGACCCACGCTGGAGCAGTGTGCTCCTGAAGGATTGCACACCATGGAATGGACCCATGCTGGAGCAGTTCGTGAAGAACTGCATCCCGTGGGAAGGACCCACGTTGGAGGAGTTCGTGGAGGACTGTCTCCCATGGGTGGGACCCCACGCTGGAGCAGGGGAAGAGTGTGATGAGCCCTTGTCCTGAGGAGGTGAAGCAGCAGAAAATAACGTGTGATGACCATAAATCCCATCCCTGTCCCCCTGTGCCACTGGAGGGGCTTGGTGGTGAAATCCGGGAGGGTAGTTGTGCCCGGGAAGAAGGGAGGGGTGGTGGGAAGGTGTTCTGAGATTTCGTTTTATTTCTCATTACCTTGCTCTAGTTGATTTGTAATAAATTGAGTCTGTTTTGCCCGTGACGGTAATTAGTGAATGATCTCTCCTGTCCTTATCTCGACCCGCAAGCTTTTTGTTATATTTTCTCTCCCCTGTCCAGCTGAGGATGGGGGAGTGATAGAACGGCTTTGGTGGGCACCTGGTGTTCAGCCAGGGTCAACCCATCACAGAACTATATGATCTTTAAGGTCCCTTCCAACCCAAACCATTGTATGATTCTGGAATGTTTGGCCAACTTGATTATATAATAATGTTTCTAGTGCTCTGACTGGATGACTAAAATGGTTTAAACAAGAGAATAACAAACAATGAACAATGAATAGCAAATAATGAAGCACCAGAGCAGATTTTTGGACCAAAAAAACCCCATATATATATATAAGGCATAGGTATAACACTGGAACGTGGATATGTTTAAATTTAACCACTGCCTCACTTGAGAATCTTTTAGTATTTTTATGTCTGTCCACTTTACCTCTGACTTGTTAATGGTCTTGAAGCTGTATTTTCAAAGGTGCTTACATATCTAAAGATGAAAACAAGGTCAAGAAAGGATTTACACATGCATATAAATCCCTTGAGTTAAAGATGTTTTTGAAAAGCCCATTTTGATGTTTTTTTACATCACCAGGCAGTTAAACAAGCTTAAAGATCTAATCTTTTTTTTTGTGTCCTACACCTCATTGCCTTAATTCTTCATATTTGGTGATAAATAACAGCTTTATTGAGCTTATTTGGAAAATTTATTTAGCTTATACATGGCCAGGATAAACACTGTCTTGATCCACTATAGATTGACACAGTGCTGAAGAAGGACAATGAAATTCTGCCCAAACAATGGGCAGAATACAACAGCTCAGTTCATTGTCTTCAGTCAGATCAGGATTTGACTAGGAGTCAGAGAGAGGTGGCACATTTCTCCTGCTATTTTAAAATCAAATGTTAAAAATAAGTTGAAAAGATAAACTGGAAGAATCTCACTACACAAGACTTCTTTTGAATATGCAGTAATCTCTGCCTGTGATGGTGAAAATCGATCTTTATCTGCTTGATAAAAATAAACTTAACTGAACTGCAGTAGGCATCAATTGAAAAGATGATGACGATGCTCTTTGTTTCCCCCATGGTATTCTTGAATGTAATATAATTCTACCTGGAAATAGCATTTATGGTGACTGTTTCTCCAATTACATGAGAGCTGGACAAAAAGGCATACTTTACCAAATGAGACATATATGCAAAATTAAAGTAAAACCCAACACAAACTTTTCAAGTTTGCCCAAGACTTTGCGGCAACCTGTGCACTATCACATTGTTAGATTTCTCTGAAGTTCTAAGAAGCAGCTATTGCCTATGAAAACAGTGAGAGAGAGGGGATGCAGTCAACATTTCGTTTTATCTCCTTAAATATAGGTCATCTTTCTAATATTATATAACCCCATTTGAAAACCTCAGTCACAAGCTCCCTAAAACCAGGCACAATGTCAAACTAGCAGAATAAACACATAAATCAGAAATACAGCCCTGGCCATATACCATAACATTCAATAATAAAGCTTGTAACCAGACATTTATATTTTCCATAATATACCAACATGCTTTAATTTCATTTTGTTTTGAATTAGAATCGGAATTAAAGTTTTTAAAACACACATTTTAATATAAATTAGTTTTATCTAATGCTGGGGCATTGTACCTCAATAACATGGAAAAACTGCTGAACTTCACAGGCTATACCTGTGATATCGAACATGTGCAAGGTGAAAGGAGTAGTATATTAATAACAAATACTTTAAAAAGGGGTCAAGATGGAAAAAAATATTTAAATATTTCAACAATATCAAAATGAAACAAGTTTGCAGCATCTGTTTTGACTTTTTATGCAATCCTGTGACTAGTTTCCATTTAATAAAACTGCATTTTCTGAAGATTCTGCCTAAACTGAGCCAGCACAGAAAGGAAACTTTAGCATTAAACGTCTTTGAAAACTCCCTGCTACCTTCTGTCAGACACTATGTCTAAGAAAGTGCAGTCCCAATATCCATGCTGTGGCCACAGTGGCAATTGGAGAACATCAGTGAAGGATGGAAAAGGAACATCTGGAACCGAATTCCAGGAATATCTGCAATCCAAATACAGTGTGGCATTCAAACAGTACATGGATGAGGCACTCTACAAATAGTTCAGAGGAGTAGGACATGAGAGACATACTCAGTCAGAGGTAATTAAAGTGTTACTTGAAAATAATCACTAGCACTGGTTCAATAGAACTTCTGTTGACACTGACTTTCCAAATGAAATCAGTGTCACATATTAAGTAACTATTCAGAGAATCCAAATAATTTTGATTGAATATTTTTTGGAAACCAGTAAGACATCAACACGGGGCACTTATGACCATTAAAAGAATTTCTGTGTAACAGAGACAAAAAAAGGATCTGCTAGGGCAATGTGAGACAGCAGCAATGCTGTGAAAGACGTCACTAGGATTTAACAGCAAGAAAGAAGAAAATCCTACTTTTCCTACTATCTTTCAAAGCTCAGGTAAGATATTTGCGTAATTAAAAAAAAAATCTGTCTACATGTGAGTCAAAAAATAGAAATTAAAATAACTGTCAAGCAAGAGAGCAAAATAAAGAACATGGGGAAGGTAGGAGAAGGATGCAGAAGAAAATAAATGTGAACATTGTAGAATGCTGCAGAGAATGATGTAGCCTCAAACCAGCCACTGGGAGGAAAAAAGAAAGCTGTTCAGCGTGAAGAAAAATCATAACAAAGACCAAATTCTACACCAGAAAAATCACACATCACATACTGAGAGTGCTAACTGGAGTAATCAGTGTAAATCCAAATAGAAGTGCAAGAAATTAAAATGAATCAGACATTCCTTCTGTTTCCGGAAAAGGCTGAACATGCCATTTCACTGCTGTTGAATGCTGTACTCCTCACAAACAAAAGGGGCTGGTTTTCCTTCTGTTTATAATCAACTCCCACTGCAGTTCCCAGAGTTATACAAATCACATATGAGTATGAATGATAGATGGATGGACATGGATTGATACAAGTTGACAGCATGACTCATAATCTGTGTCCATAATGTCATATTGTTTCCTTGAACAGAGTTTAATCGCAGGATCTTTTAAATAGGGAAAAAAAGAAAATCTAAAGAAAAAAAAATATTGTGTAGTCTTCAATAATGTCCTTATTGATTTCCTCACTGCCATTTATCACAGGATCTTGTAAATATAGAGATAAAGGAACTAATAAAAAAAAAATCACACAAAACTTGAAGAAATAAGGACATTATTAAATACAACACAATGGATTTTCCTTGCTATTCTTTCTGTCTTTGTGTTTACAGGGTCCGATAATAAATGGCAGTAAAGAAAGAAGGGCCTTTAAATACACACAGATGGAAGTAGCATTGGGAAGGATAGCTAAGCTTCCTATATGAGCTTAAATCTTAACCACTGTAGTTTCCCATCTAGTCTAACAGTCACTGTCAACCACTTCATCCTGAGTGTGACTGTACATAATCATTATATTTTCAAAATTGCGTGACGTCATTTTCATCTAACAATTATATAGTACAGACTGTATCTCTGATACTTAGAGCATTCATAGCCAATTGACTTCACTTGCCAGAAAAAGTGAATCATGCTTTCCTACTTCTGCTTTGCCTGGCTTAATGTATCACACATGTTAAAATACTGTTCTTACTGTAATCTACAATAGTCAACCAACCACATATATACATAAGTGTTTATTCCTAACATTTGCATAAGATTATCACCTTTTTTCTTTTCAGCATAATTTACTGTGCTCGTCACACTAATCGATACCATCTCTGGACAGTACCAGGACAAACACCACCTTGTACTGCTCATTTTGTTACTCTCTCAAACACCTCAATTATTTTTGTCTAGACTGAGTATTAAATAATGGAAATATTTATTTGTAAAGAAATTAATGGATTTACAAAAGAAAAAAATTGCAATGAATACTATTTGTAAAACATTATCCCCCAATCAACAAACATTGGTCCCACTCCAAATATTCTCGCAGATCTTTGTAACACCATGACAACATTGACTATGAATTAACAAAAGACTGTCAACACTTTTGCAAGGGAATTTTCTTGAGGTGAAGAGAAGGGTATTAGCCTAGACCCACTCAGGGTGTCCACCTTCTTTGTGGCGTCAGAAGGAAGGTCCAGATGACTACCCTTGATTAGATGCCTAATTTTATGTAGTTTAAGTGGGACAAACCCACTCTAAAACCTGCACATATAAGCAATAACTTCCATTTGTGGCCACCAAATAATTGCTTTGTTTCAACATGTTATTACAGTTTCTTATTAAATTGCCTAAAATAATTATTTTATCAGGCATTGTTTTGTCCCCAGTGACCCTCATTAAATTCAGTAACAGATTTACCGTTGACTCAAATGGCAGCAGAGTTAGACCTAGACAGCACAGATATTATTTTCTTTGTCTAATGCTTCTTTACAAAATACACCAGAGAAAGGAATGGAGTCTTCCTTTTCAGACAATGAAAATACATGGTTTTAATTCCTGTTTGAAGTATATCCAGTACTATCCCCACAAAATTCAGTAAAGTCCATAAACATGACTAAAGATTTAATATGGCCTTATACACCTGTGACAAGCAATCCATTGAGAAAAAAGTCTGTAGAGTTCACAGTTCCTACATTTTTAATCCATTGACCTCAGTAGTGACACTAGCATAAAACAGATGTGAGGAGGCTGGGATTAAAGCTTGTTAGCCATTGGAACCCCAGACTAACATTGATCAGTAGCACTTTTTCTTTACAAACTTAATCAGTTGCTTAAGCCAATGAACTTGATATCACCTTAAATAAATCTCCTGACAACAATTAATTCCTAGAAACATGTCCATTATTGATTGATTGTATTAACATTAGGGGATCATTTAAAGAATGTTAGCTACAGGAAAACAGAAACTAAATTTTTGTAAGTTTAAATATAATTAAGTTAACAGTTAACACAAGCAAACATAAAAACAAGTCCTGCTGCAACTTCACTCTGCCAGTATCCACAAGCAAATATAGGAATGCCTCTACAAAAGTAACTCACTAACCAGTTGGAAAGATTCTGCTCCCGTCTAATACTTCCTCCTCAGAGTAGTACACATGGAAACATAAGAATTGGGTGTCTGTGTGGTCTACCTAAGAAAAATATATCAAAACAGACTTGGAAAACAAAAGGGAATAAGCACATCATTTTCAGAGTCTCTTTAAGAAACTCTTTAAATAGCCTCTGAGAATTTTTAAAGTCTTCTCTTTTGGTAGGAGACTGGAGAATTCTGTTCAAAAAAAGGTCTACAAATATAATAAATACCTGAAAATATACAAATCATGCTGGGGTCTTTAAGTCCAGTTCATTTCTGATGTTAAACAATATCAGAACTGTAGTGAAAATGGAGAGAAGAAAGAGCTTAAAATATTCAAAGAATAATGATGCAATAGCTGTTCTACAACCTCAGTTTCTTATTCATTCCAGACAGTTACCACCGAACTTTAAACCTGAGCCAGAAGACACATACTCCATCTCATACAAGTTGATTAAAGAAAACAAACCAGAGAAAACATTATGAACTTAATTCCCTGCATTTACAAATCTTCTGATATCTAATTACTGCATTTGCAATCTATGCAAGGAATCACATACCTTACAACAAATTATTAAATGCAGCCTCAATTTTATGCCCACATACTCGAAGCTAAACTTTTAGTTTCTTACATTTCCATCTAATCACAAACATATCACCCTTATGAAAATCTACACCTTTTTGAGTCTCCTCTTTATCATATGACTTAAATACAAGCCACAAAGTATTTCTACCAGGTTTCAAATTGTTGCATTTAAATTTCATTTAGCATCCCTTTTCTCTTGTATTTTATGAATTGGAATAATTAGAAATACTTAGATGACTTTTCAATCCCAGGTAAAAATTACTCTCATTTCATCTTAGTTTACATTTCCAATCTAAGCACTGAACCTGCTTTAAACCTAAACCTTCACAGATTCTACAATATCTCTTCTGAGACAGAATGAAACACCTCTATAGAGTATTCAAGGTGACAAGACATCACTGATTTATATAATAGCCCTGTATTTTCACAGTTAATTTGTAGCTTTTTATTAATAAAACATAACATCTTCTGTGACTGTAACAGAGGATGAGCAATGAGCAGATATGCTTACTGAACTTCATAAAGTAATGCCAGCATGTTTGTTCCTCAGTGGTTATAGATAATTGAATTAAGCTATTAATCAGTAACTTATCAAGCACACAACTTCAAAATACACAGAAAGACAGAATATGAATATATTTAATATGAACATTATGGCTGAGATTTTTCAAAAGTATTCAAGTTTTTTTCCGGTCCCATGGAAATTGCTAGTAAAACTCCTATTGATTTCAACAGGAGCTAGGTTTGAAAAACTCCCTTAAAATTCCACAATAAAACAATCTTTAAAAAGATTTCTTTAACCAAACAAAACTTTAGATCATCATCAATCCTCACACAAATTGCAGACATTCCTGTTTTAAAGCAACTCCTTTAAATTAGATTGAATACAGACCAAAGCACTATAATGAATATCTCTGAAAAATACTGAAAAAAATTGTTAATAACTGTTCTTGTTTGTAGATGACCTCACACTGATTTCAGACCACTTCTTGTTTTGCTTTAAACTAATGGCAAAGCCAAGGAGGCAAAAGGCAGAGGAAAGATTGTGCCATTGGTAAAGGTTTTGCTGTGTTTCATGGTCAGATGCATGTCACTGATGTGGCCTTTGCCCTTGTTGAAGCATACTTAAGAGCAAGCAAGCCTTGCGTTGAAAAAGCCCTGTTCTAACAATTACAGTGGTCTGATCAGAAAAAAAGTTATTTTTACAGTCATAGTAACAACAGTCCAGATATGGCACTACAGACTTATTCCAGTAGCTGTGACAAAAAAAAATTGCTCAAAAACATGAGCAAAGGCACTGCAGTTTGATAAGTAATTAGCATTCCATTTTTGCTTGTGAAACTGCACATCATTTGGTCCAGCTCTAATATTCATGCTGATGGAAATAATGGGCAGTGCCAACAAAGCCAACGGAATTGCACTAATTTAAAGCTAATGCAAATAAAAGAGTAAGACCCAACATCTGGAGCACGCACTGGCCCATTTGTGTATGCTCAAAAGCCTGCTTTATTATCCTGTGACTGTCCCTGAAGTCCCCTTTCATAATGTTCAACCTTGCACGCAGAGAAGCCTCTTTAGATGAAGAACTTGATGGTGAACTAATAAATAATAAAAACTAATAGAATAATATCCTAGACCAAAACTGCTGAGCCTTCAAAACGCTCCTTTTTTTATCTGCACTAAAGGCTTTCATTTGCTTCCTCTCCATGCCTCCCTAAAAAAAAAAAAAAGAATAAATATCAGTAAAATGAGGAATAGCTGTTTACTGAGTTTCAGGTACATTCAGTGATCCATTGCAGGGGGAGATCTCCCCAGCACTGATTTCAGTACCCCTGAGGAGATTTCATCAGGTTCTTCTGACATGGCATACAGCAGTGGCAAGAAAAGTTGCATGACAACTACTGCAGCCTTGAGACTGCAGAAGTTTGCTTGTTCCCAATTTTCACATAGGCAATGGTTAAAGTATTTAAGCAACCCCATTCATTATCATGTATTTGCACACTTGTTATGCCCTGCCCTAAAACTATTCCCAGGTAGGACCAAATGAAGCATTAAGTTCTGTCTCCTGCTACAGTTTGCAAAAGTCATAGTCCTATTCATAAAGCAAAGAAATTTTATCTAATAGGAAGGATGCTGCCCCTACTACTCTGACTACAAGGTTGTTCCAAGACCTAGTTTCTCTGATTGTTAGAAACATTCGTCCAGTTTCCTACATAAGCATATTAATGAATACATTATTTATACCCATTTGTTCTGCAATAAAGTCCTGATGATGTTTTGACTGTGATTCCACCTGCTGCAAGACTATAATTCATTTAGTACAAGATGGGATTTTGCTTCCTGTTTGCTGAGGTCTCCATTAAGTACTGGGAATTCTCTGAGGATCTGTAGGACTCCTGTGTTTGCTGCTTACCATGACTGCAGTTCTGTGAAGTATCCAGATTTCATCAGCATAAAGCAACACGCTCTGCCTGTGTCAATCCTGGGAATGACATGGCATTTGCAGTTTCTAAGCCAGCCTAAGATTTTTCTCCATGACATCTGCTTGACACAAAAATCATATCTTTTCCTAAACTATTACCTGCCGCTAATAAACTTCTGCCACACCAATCACAAAACTGTACTGAGTTAACTGGGGTTTATGCAATTTTGCTGTGATTTTGCTCATCGTCTCTATCAGCCCTTTGCATCAGAGCACTGTTAGGCAATTGACACAGAGCTCAGTTCATTAAAGAAAAAGAAGTCATGTTTTACATTAATGTATAGTGAGTAGGAATTTTTCATAGCCAGGAATACACTTTTTTCTTCCTTATTAAGTCATGACTGATATTTTCTTAGCACACTGAGCATCTTCAAAACTGAGCATTTATAAACCAGGGACAATTAAGAATCAGGACAAATAAAGCAGAGAAAAGCATAATTCTCTCCTGCTTTCTATTTGAAAATATAACCTAGAGACAAAAATCAAATATCATGATACATCTATAGTCTTTATCCGAGCAAAATTCTCACTGACATCAACACAAGACTTCTCAGCAGCATGTGTACACCTTTACATTTTCAAGCAGCAAAACAGAAGCCGTGAAAATGGAACTGATTGCTCCATACTGAAGACTATGCTTGAAAAAATTACCTAAATACATAATTGCATCACTAATTTGCTACTGATATTCACATGTCCAGTATCTCGGGTAAAAAATCATCCACAATCATAGCCTCCTTTTCAGCTCTGCTCAATGCCATTGTGACCAGTAGGATTTCTAAGGTAGCCTTTCACCACCATTCCTGAAGCAAGGGGAGCCTCAGCAACATTACAAAGAAAGGAACCACCTTCGCTTCTAAAAAGCCCCCATAGTTTTAACAAAGGACAGGAGTTACTTGTTTTACATTATGAAAAAGACTGTATAGGCTGCGTTTATCTTTTCAATTCCATGATATAAGACTTTCGTATCCTGTTTGTGGTATTTGCAGCACATAAGCAACTCTACTGAATTTTGCTCTCTTGTTACTAGATTTAGGGCCCAACTCATCCAAAAACTCTTGCAATAAATTGACAGGCTGCTTACTTTTTTGTATTATCTGGAGATTTCACTGTTTCTACAGAAGTATATAACCATTTATGTAACAGATTTTGCAAATAATTTATACCAACAAAATTCTGACATGAATATAACAATGCAGATTTATATGGATAAACGCAGGTTATCATTTTGTGTAAATCAAACTAAGACTATGGAGGAGAAACAGTGGTATTTCCTACCATGGGTATCAAAAAACAAACCTGAAACAGGAGCAGGCACTACGTCCTGCCAGGCCCCTGGTTACAGCTTTTTAGGTGGAGAAAGGACAAAACAGCTGAACAGTGGAGAAAAGCAAGGGTCATCTGTTCAGGAAGAGAAGGACTGAGAGGAAGATTTGCTTTTATTCAAAGAAAAGGAAAGAACAAGACAAGAAGAGGAGACAAACAGAAAAGATAACAAAGATGAGAGAGACAAGTATGAAAAAATATGATGCGAGGAGGCAATAAATCAAAAATAGGAAGTACAGAAGAACAGGGAAAACCAAAAGAGGTAAAAGTGCAATTTTATAGATTATTTTATTTCTCTGTCAGGCATTTTATAATGCCATATTTTGGATGGAATTAGACAAAGAAAATCTAACATCCACTAACCCACACTCCAAGTGTCTGTAGGGCAGATCTATGCTGATACAGGAACTAAAAATATGAACTCCAGTGCACTAGCTCTTTTGGTGAACTATGCTGTCACGAGTACAAGTGTCTTACTACAAAGAAATAATACAGGAATAGATCACTATTCTAGTTAGTGTAATCTACATACCTATTCCATATTTACAACAGTTTGTTGATTCACCTTTTATCTTTTTTATTAAGAGCTCACCTGTAAAGGAAGGCTGACAATAAACACACATATGCCAAAACATCTGTTCTCAAGTAAAAGACTGAAGTTACACAGACGTTTTTAGACAGAGCTTTTTGTGGCAAGTTACACACTATTTTGTGTGTTTATTACTACAGCAATATCAGGACATCTCACAAATTGGACTAATTCTGAAAAAGCAAGCTCTTTTCCACTTCCCAAGCGAGTTAGCAAGAAATAAGTGAACTAATACCAAATATCTGGGGAGGAAGATTAAGAACTTAGTGTCAGCCCGCACTATCCACACAGGAAGACTCCAGGTCAGTCCAGTAGTTCTGGTCATTACAGGCTCCAGCAATTATTATAAACAAATTTATAGGGAATATTGAAATACGTAACTGATACAGACATATGTCCATATGCCCAATCTCACCATTCATGTGGGAAAAGCAATTCCTCAGCTAAGTTACTGATGTTTTTGAAATATAAGCAACTTTGTTCATTTGCTCTGTTATTCATTGTTCCTCATCCTGGATTTATTCATAGAAATATTGAGCCTAAAGAATTTCGCAGGTGGTATCCAAGAAGATCTCAGGCTTACATGAAAATGTGTTCTGTGCATGTGTTATAACCCTCCCTCCATTTATTCACCTGCTTTTTAAAAGCTTGCTGCTGAAAAATGAAAAAGAAGCAATAATGTGCAACTTAGGTGACTAGTCACACACCATGAAAATTCAAAATGAGCAGCTCCTAAACAACCTAATCATGGAACTGTATTGGCAGAGCTGTCTGGCAAGTGCCTGTAAATTACAAATAGATCCCTAGAAATCAATAGCCATTCTCAAACAAACAAAAATATTTAAACTAAGTTGATATTATAACTATTCTGAGCAAATCAACTATTTCTAACAGTAAGAATACAAATCAACAATAGATGCAAAAATTTTACCTCACTCAACTTCTGAATCCAGAAACATGGTCTCTCACACATCTGTTTTAATCAAATGAAAGGTTTACTGCAGCAGCCAAAGCACACTCCTAGCTTCATTAGGAATAAGAAAATAACAAATATAAGAGCTGCAAAATCTGTAAACTATGACTCAGGCTCTCCCAAGAGAAATCCTCTGCAATGCAAAAACTGCACGGGGGAGTAGGAGGTGGCATTCCACAGAAGAAAAGGCTTTCTTTTCAAAATAATATCTTAAAACACCTTCCATTTTTTAATTTGGACTGATAATCTCTGGTTTGTAATCTTCTTAATATCTTTAGAAATAGAATCAATATATTCATTGTTTATTTTAGAAACCATGTACATAGTTCACAAGCTACAAGAGTAAAACCTTAAATACACAAATTTTGTAGCTACAGCCCAGTTGCACCGCACCCATGGTACATTACTATATTCTGCGGAGCCATGGCCGCAGAATGCAGTTTTCCCATTTGTCCAGGCAGAATTTTGGCTCAGCTGTTCTCGGCAATGTCAAGAAAGGAAGGATAGCTACGACTTGTTATTTACCAATACAGCTAACTATTTTCCCCATGAATAGCCAACAGCCTTTTGACACAACTGTGTTACTGAAAGTAGTATAACTTTGAATTTGGTTCTCCAGGGTTAACTGCATTACAAGTCTATGGGGCCAGATGGGATCCACCCAAGGGTACTGAGGGACAAGAGGAGATGGCCTCAAGCTGTGGCAAGGGAGATTTAGGTTAGATATCAGGAAAAATTTTTTACTGAGAGGGTTGTCAAACATTGGAATAGGCTGCCCAGGGAAGTGGTTGAGTCACCATCCCTGAAGGTATTCAAAAGTCAGTGGACAGGATACTTCAGGACATGTTTTAGTGAGAATCGTTGATGGTTGGACTCAATGATCTTGAAGGTCTTTTCCAACCTAAATGATTCTATGATTCTATGATTCTAGAAGCTAAAATATGAGCACAGGCCTTCAAGAAACTTTACTCCCAAATTCCATTTTCCGAGTGCCACAGACAGCATTTACTGTCCCCAAAGAATTCAGTTTTATTTTTAAAATGTGTATTCAACTATCTATCTTTCTGAGAAGGGAATCTTTCATCTGACAAAGTCTTACAAAAAACTTGACATCTCATTTTCTTCCAATGTATTTGCAGGTAGCTACTGCAGTAAAAGCATAAAAAAACCTACACACAAATCACTGTTCCTAAAAACAAACATTACAATGCTTGGGAACTTTATCTGGACATTGTTACAAAGCAGAAGTAATCAAAAGAGTTATGCTTGGGAAAAAATTAGGCTCTAGAAAAAAAAAATTAAAACCTTTCCCTTGCTGAGAAGGGAAAGCCAAAGTGCAGGGTGGGGGAAGGGCAAGGGGAGGGAGCGAGAAACAGGCAGGACCCATACTAAATTACAGGAGAAAAGCTGAGAAGAGATAAACTGCAGGATCTGATCAGCTGATGTACAAACGACTCTGGAAGCTTCATGCTTTGACTGTAAAATCTATTCTCTTGTCTCTTCTTGAGGATAAGCATTCACACCTGGTGACCTCTCCTTTTCCTATTTCTAGTATTTTGCTTTTCACCTCAGAACCTCTCTTGATGCTTGCCTCTCCTGCTTTTTTTCTTTTCCAGAGAAAATGTTTCTTACACTTTATTTCTGGTTTCTTTTCAGATTCTCAAGCATTCTTCAGCATAATTGATTTTTGACAATTAATCCTCTAGGGACCAAATAATGCAGTCCATGCGTTATAACTTATTAATTCCTTGCTTTAGGCCTTACCTCTTGAGAGAAAGAATAAAAAAATCTGCTTTCTTAGTAAATGGATTGGATGACATATTAAAAATAAGAAGTGGAGACTGATGTTGCGTGCTGCTACTATGTGTTGTCCGATAGATAATTGTTCATAAAAACTCCCCTGGGACTCCAGTACCCTGAAGCTCTGGATAAAAGTTAAGTGTTAGACTAGAAGTTTCTCATTTCTATGTCTTAGTCTCAATTATCTGTAGAACATAATGATAACATTTTGCTTCACACCCTTAAACTTGTTATTGGTGAGGGAAGGAATAACCATCATTCCCTAAGAGGAAGTTTATAGCTTGGGAGTGTTACAGCAACTTGCCACATACAGTGATATTGTTCCTTCTCAGCATTTGCCTGCCCTAATAGCATACAGCAGAACTGTAGCAGAATCATCCAAAGCTTTAGTTTTCCCCAGTAGATCATAGCCTGCATCCTATAGTAAAATACCTTATTCTATTGTGTTTCCCATACCACCAACAGTGTTTGAATATGGGTATGCGTTACACTTGTATATCTAACAGTTTTCCAATAGCACCACTACTACTGTAAACACTGTTTTTCAGGCAGGACAGTAATTTCTTACTGGTACACTATTCTTCTCCTCATTAAGTTACTTGCTGATATGTTATGTGCTGATCACACATGCTTAACATAAGCATCACTAGGACTGCTTTAGTTCAGGCTGATGGCACTGTGGAGCCTGAGAATGAAATCACCTCTTTTGTTTCCTTTACAGTTTCTTATTATTCAATTACTTCTAATTTTTTAACTCTCTTTAATCAGCTTGTGTGGTAGAGAGTACACTTTCAGAGACGTAGATTACTCAAAAATACAGAAGAGAAAAAGGGAAAAGTGTCATATTAAATTCTCTCCTATCTGCAGTCACTTCTGCATGATATTGGCACAGCTTTATGTGAAACAAAACTGGCTGCTGAAGTCAGACAATATAGAACTTGTAAAGAACATCATAGTCTTTCTTAATTAAAAAGTTGAAGAAATTATGTGATGTCCTTCTTAATATGCTGCAAATGAATACAGTAGAGAATTAGAATGTATCTAGTTTTCATACCCATGGAAGATTTTTCCAAGCTACACAGACGAGCGTAGCAGTTTTCCTTTTATGTCATCTGTGGTTTAACTTCAGTATGCGTGACTCTGAGATCAGTGCCAAATACATCTGGCTTCTACAGAACTTTCAATCAAATCAAATTTACATTATAAAGCAGCCTTTGTGCAACGTTCTAGGGCACTGAACAAATTCATTTTAAAAATAAATGCAATTGAATATTAATAAGCCAAGCCAAACAAATAATTTTGTTTTATAGTTAGAAACACACAGTTCTACAGTTTTCATACAAATAGGGATTGAATTTCACAACCAAAGATCACACTGAAAAAAGCATGTGGGCCCCAGACACAGACAAAATAAATGGCAAAGCAAAGGAGGTATCCTGGTGAAAAATTAATTTGGCTGCAGCTCAGGTAGAATGCAGACAAGCTCTGAGCATATGATGAACCTGTGTCAATCTGACTGTCTGTCGGCCAGCACAGTTGAAAACCTTAATCCAAGATTTTCAGAGACATGCCTAATTTAGAAGCTGTACTAATTAATCTGGGCTACAGGCTTATATTGACTGTTACCACATTTGCATTATCACTAAACACTACAAATATCATGTAATTAACATAATTCAAGAGAAATCCAAGATGGAAAAATAGATTTACTGATCTCAGGGCTCTGTTAGTCTGGAACTGTAACTGTAGGTGTAAGGATTTACATCTGCTCTGCACAAATGCAAATATCTGCTCACTTCTATGACCCCAACCAATTCATATGCATAGAGATCTTAACTCTCTTCTCAGCTGAAGAATACACACAGAGTTATGTGTATATATACATGCATACATACAAAGACAAAAAGTTTTGTATTTGGAAAAACTCCAAAATATTAAGAATTTCTATTATCGGTCATCCCTAGGAACATCAGCTGTTACAAAGTTTACTGGATGAGTCACGAATAAGAAACTTCATTATTCAAATAAAAGAGAGTAAAGACACATGTAACCAAGCTTACCTGCAATTTCATATTTTCACATGCAGAATAATCACTTCTAGAGCTTGAGTTTAAAATCTGTAGCTACAGTCCACCAAAATATTTAAACAGTCGCTTAACACTATGTATGTGAGTAACCCTGACAACTTCAAAGGTGCTATTCATAGGCTTAATACAAAGCAGGTCTTGAAGGATATAGTCTTACACCAATTTGGATATGTCTCTACTACCACAGTTAAGAGATAATGAGAAGAATATAGGTCAACTGTTCAAGATCACCTAATGAATTTCATCATATATAGCATTTATAACCCACCCTACTTACTTGCCATCTCCTGAGATGGCTTATGATTTGAAATGATTGACAGAGTTGATTTTTTTAATTTTATTTCTCTGTGCAGATTTTCTCCTTTATTATCTTTACTATATCATCTAAGCAATGCTATCATCAGACACCTCATCACTAATGAGTCAAAATCTCAGCACTGTTGATAGGTATATTACAGACCTACAGTACATTCAAAATCAATATGCTAAAAAACTGACTATTAAGCTTCTAAAGACTAGCATCAAAAAAGACAAACTTTTCCTGTACTTTTTCATTAACTTGTAACTGTAAACTTGCTGCCTGAGCAGTGCTGTGGATGTTAAGAAATGCCTGTGCTGCTGAACAGAACTTTTAAGGAAACTTTGCTTCTCGGATTGCTGCAGAGCGTAACTTTTTGCTCACCGAGTCTTACACCAAAATAAAACTCAGTGTTCATACAAGTGCCCCAAGGAACTTCAGAGACAGAGAGTGTACATCATGCATACAGGCATCCCATTTTTTCCTCACTCTTTTCTTCCTATTTTTCTCCTCATGATTGAGAACATATACTAACTTCACAGGATTACTGCACTCAGAGAAGAATGTAAAAAATGCATCCCTCTGGTGAGAACAAAGTCAGAGATGGCTGTACAGAAAATCAACACAGCAGGGAACACTGCAGAATCTAATAAAATACCCTGGCTGTACTCCGCTCAGCCATTTCCCATTAGTTAAAAGTTACTGATAATATTTTAAAACAAGAAACACAGTCAATGTGGATATCTATGTGCACAGGCACAACTCCGAGCAATTATGATGCTATACAATTTGGTGTCTGCATTTTTAACTACAATTTTTGTTCCTTCCACTATTCTAACTCACACAATCCATCCCGCAGGAAGAGGTACAAATAACCCATTCTATAGGGTAACATCTGAAAAGACAGATACACCCAGGGATCTCTACTAGAAGGTGGGGAAAAAAAATTGTCCCACCCAGCCAGCAAAGAGGTTACAGATTAACTCTCTAAAACTAGTCTCCTGTTCTCTCTCAGGAAAAGGGACAGAAACCAGTAGAACTTTACAGATGCTTCCCATCTTCTCCCACCCAGCACCCAAGATGGGAACTTGCCAAACTATCATGTGGTACTCAAACTCTCATGTAGCAAACCTAAAGTGTTCCACTGCCAAAGCAAATCTTCACAGTATTGCAGGCTGGGGTACAATCTATGCCACAGCCCTCAGAGACCACTCTTCAGTAAAATTTTCTCCATTCTTTGCGCACTCTTGAGTTCTGTCTCCACCTCCTTCATTTTGCACGTATGGCCGTTGGTTTTTTTAAAACCCTTACCACTAGCCTTATCCTGATGTCAGCCAGAAGCTTTTTGTTGGCTTTAGTAGAAACTGGATTAGGCCTTAAATTTAACTTTACTCTCAAGAGAGAAATTAATCACATAGGAAACCAAAAGCAAATTTAAACAACCTTTACCTTGTCCTTCACCAGTATGTTTACAGGGCTTAAACTTTCCCAAATAAATTTAAGTATGCCTGTTTTGTCACATTCATTCAAGATTTGGCATGTAAACACATTGTTCCCCAACACATTGAAAGGTCCTCATCCAAATGGACCTAGTTTCAACATAGGTCATTCTCATTAACTATCACGGGCTTTAGATTAGGGTTAGAGATATCACTGCTGAACAAAGGCCCACCAAGTAAGAACTGCATGAAACATGGAAACAAGAAGTACCTATTACTGGCCATCTTCTGAACTGGATGGCTTTCTATTTCTATACTTGAAAAGTCTCTTATATAAGGGGTTTCCCCAAGGACTTTGAATAAAAGCAAAATACATAGATTTTGCTACTTATTTTTATGCATAACATGTTAGTAGAATTTAGTTCTCAGGTTAATACTGATAATGACCCAAGTAATTTTTACCATCTCTACAAATATCCTGTGACTTGGTTTATGTACTTGGGTGTTAGGAGAAGTCTAGCATCAACAGAAATGACAAAGCACAGGATACCACAGGCCAATCACCACGTCTCAGGTAAGAGCCTTTAGGAAAAAACAAAGAAGCTTCCAACAGATCAGTATGTAAAGAGCATGCTGGACTATAGAATGCTAATTGGGTTAATAAGGATTGCACGTGAATTGCAACACAAGCATGAGGTTGTCATTCCTGAATGTGAAGTAATATTTGTCTCATTTTTTCCACCTGTGTTTAATTAACAATTGAAGACTTGTGAGAGGCCTAGAAAGCCACAAGCAATCTCACCAAGGGTATATGCATTTCCTTGCAGGTAAAACTTATACTTGTGACAGTTGACTTCAGAGAAATTCATTACTACAAGGGAAGAAAAGCTGCTGAGAAACAAGAACGAACAAGATTTTACAAGAGGAATAATTTGGGATAAACACTGTGAATAGTAAAAAAACTCCCAAGATATTCTATAATGTGTAACAATCCTGTAGAAATCAAAACAGAGACAAGATCATCCGTGCTATGTGATGCTGGTGTTGGAGTCCATGGAGAGGGATTTATGGTCCCAAGTGTACTAAGCAGTGATTTTAATCTACTTGTACACACACATCATTACTGAAGTCCTAGGTTATTGTGCACTGAACATGCAATGTAGTTAAAAGTTAAAAACCTTTATTTCCAGCTAGTACTTGAAGGACTAAGACTGTCGTTCAGTTAATACTCATTTAAAGTTACAAAACTATTGCCAACAAGAGCAATTTATCAGAGCTATTTGGCTGATTGTTTTTGGCATGGGTCTTCTGCAGACCTGTGTCATTCAGATCAGTTAAAATAAAAAGACTCTCATTCACAAAACATTGCTCTATTGAAGCAAAGGAGTATTTGGGTTTAGTTTTCATACTGGATTTCTGCTTCATTTCTGTGACATCTAGCACAGTTAGAATTATAGGGTTAGTCACAAACTTCTGGATCTCTATGAATATAGTGGAGCAATGCAAAGATTTCCAGAGCATACCTGACACTTACCCTTTTCACTTAACTCTGAAAATTGTGGGCTGCCTGCTAATCTCAGCTAAACTAATGATAGAAATAGAGCCTGCACCTATCTAGAATCATAATGTGTTTTTGCATCATTCCTTTCTAAAAGAAGAAACTCTCCATCTGAGCCTCTGAAAATTAAGTATGACCTCCACATTCTCAAGACAGTTTAGTCAGATAAAGGACAGTTTCTGTCAGGCTCAATTTGTGTCATATCTTGTCTCAGCAACACTTTCTGCTTTTGTTGTCAATACAGGGATCCTTAGGACTTTTTAAGACCTTCAGAAAAATCCTACTTGGTCCACAGTCCTAATTAAAGCATTCTTCATGTACAAACATGCAGATTTCATTAATAGGACATGCCTATTGGATATGAACTGATGAAGAACTATTGAGCCATCAGCTATACTTCATAGCATTTTCCATTACCACTTTCTTTTACATTCTCAGCCACCTCAAATTTTCATGCAATTTTTGGTGGCTTTCACTTGAACGTAGATATTTTGTTCATAGAAGTTTGGTTCTATCCACTGAGATGATGAAGGTAATTTCTTGGATAAATGCTAGATCAAAACCACAAAGGTTTAAGAATAAACAAAGCAAAGTTTCAGCCTCTCCCCTTTATGCCCAATTTTCAAAGAATATGTAAGACCAAGTGTTACTAGTTTAAGTCCACCTTCTCAATAGACAATAGACTTTTCATATTGCAATTCACTGTAAATTTATGTGCTGTGGCACATGAAGACTCCCACAGTTTTGCTCCATCTCTTGAAGGTTAAACCCTGTACACTGCCTCTGATCCCGTGATCCCCTTCAACATACAGGACTTCTTACCATGTAAATCCAAACTCTTCAACTTCTCTCAAGCTGCAGTGCTAGCAAAAAGCCAGTTTGCTGATTTGAAAAGCAGTCAGTGTGGGCCCATACTTCATTTTCATCACACTAGAGCTTCACTGACCACATTAATAGTGAGGAGGCATGTCTTCTATTCTAAGAGAATAGAAAGAATTTTAATTACCTAATCGCTATTTGAAGGCTTTGAACTGAGAGAGAGGATGATTAGCCTGTTTTCACCAGGATCTTCCCAGATGTTATATTCTGTCCTTTGGCATGCATTTGCCTCAACTATATGCAAGTCAGAGATAAGTTTATCCACACCATTTGTGCTATTCTGGCTACTATCTTTTGAGGTGTGACTTCTTGTAGTGACCCTAACCAGAAACCTGTTGTACATCAAGGAGTTAGATGTTCACCTTCACAGTTGACCTGGGTGGGCGTGAGCTGGTGCTGTGCTATGCTGGATGTACAGCTCGGCCACCAAGCCTGTGCTGTGCATATCCCTTGGCTGCAGGATAAGCTCAGCCAGCTAATTGTAGCAGAGAAGCCTGTAGGCAGCTCCCACTCGGCACTGGTGATTACATCACCTGCATGGCCAAAACTGCAGTAGCAAGTTCATCTGAACACCATTTTTGTTTGCCAGTAGAAATAACGAATAGAATTGTTTTCAGCCATTTTGAAAACTAATATTTCAACCAACTCAGGCAAAACCAACATAACAGAAATTTCTGGTTTTGGCATCTCTATGAAGTATCTTGTCAGCCAATAGTAATATAGGAGTTTTCTCTCTAAGTGTGAAAGCACAGCATATTTCATGTGCAGCTTACTGGTTGGATGAGCTATGGAGCCTGAAAAGCAGCTTTTCCAATTCACTTCTGTTTAGAAAGAGTCTTCAGATTTTGTATTTTAGATAAAAACAAAAGAGCCCAGCTATCTCCGAGTCTGCAGAAGCCCCTCTCACCCACACTCAGCACAAAACACCGAGCCAGTTTCTGTTCCACATTCTGTTCAGTAATGGCTGGCTAACAGAGGAGCATTGCCTTTCTAATAAACTTTCTGCCAAAGAATGAAATTTTAAATGGGGAATCTGGTATGAGAGCTGTTTGGAGGAAATATTAGTCATACAGCACCACTACACATTTATTCTGTATGTATTTCCACAAAAATGATAAAGCCCTCTTGAAGCTTTGAATTTGATTCCAATGTAATATTAAACTGTTTAAGATGTCACTGCATAATTCAAAAGTGAAAGTGAATGTGCTGTAGAAAGGAAATTGTATAACAGGGACTTAATGTATGAGAAGTCAGCATTATCTGGATCTTTCTAATCATAATTTCAGTTGTTAAAGCACCAGGGACTCCATCAGTATAGACACTATATTCTGATTCAATTACATTATGCATTAAAAAGTGGTGGTTTACAGCACCCATTAGACTTGTTATTACCCTTGTGCCATACTCAATTGACCAAAGGAAAAAAGCTTTCTCCTAAGGGAGGTAAAAACAAAAAAGCATATTCAGTGAAATGCATTAATAAGTACTCCCCGAAAGAAGTTTCAGTTCATTTCTTCCAGAGATGAGTGTTCCTACAAAACGCATCAAAGTAAACATCAAGCCTCATTACCCCTTTATATTGTTCAGACCCCACATATATGGGTGTAACATTGATTAATGGAAATAAATTACAACATTCTGTGACTCAGAATAAGTGACTCTAAAAGCTTAGCAGGACTAATAACAACAAAAACCCCTTGAATATAACAAATTTAGCAAGAAGCTAATCCAAGCCTCATCCATAATATCTAACATCTCATTTTTCTGTTTATCTTCAGCCTCAAAGCCATAAAAATAAAATACTGTCATTCTTAGCATTGCAACTGATGGCAATAGCCACAAGATGATGTTTAACTTTGGTCGGACTGATGAGATACTATTTGCTGTTATTACTGAATGTAAGATGCCAGTTCTGCAGTTCACCAATTTAGCTGTCAATTTAACTCTGATCTACAATACAGCACTTTACATTTTCAAACAGACAAAAAAAAGAAAAAAGAAAAAAAACTGTTCCAAGACTCTGTATAGTATTTTTCAGGCATCTGCAATCTTTAAGTACCAGCAACTGCTGCTTTGAAGCCATTCCACTTAGTATTCAGAGTGTTACTGATCTCCAAATTAGTTTTTAAACACTTTTAGAGTAATTCAACCACAAGGTTAATTTTTTTTAAGCGGGGTAGGTCATGATTGTTCATATAACTATATTCATTGCTAAATTAACATGTTTACCAAATAATCGCATTATTCTGGCTTTCAGACTTTACTCAATCAAATAGGAACAAGCAGGAAATTTTCTCCCAATCTTCTAAGAATTTGATGTGTAAAATACTTCTCATTCAAAGATGACATAAAATGTTGGGGGCTTTTTTATGTTACTGACAAAGCAAAGCACATGTTTTAAGAATCAAATGAAACATTTAATTTGGTTATTTCAAAAAACTAGGAAATCATGTTAATGAAGTGGGAGATCAAATTATGTTAAAGAATAACATTTTATTTGGAAACTGAACTAAGAAATAAAAAAATAAATTATTGACAAAAAGTAATTCTCACCAAAATTGCACCTTTTGTGCAATTTTCTTTTTGAGTAATGAGATATTTTCAGTCAAAAAATTCTCACTATTTTATAAATCTGCAATAAATTTACTCACAATTCATGCCAATGACATAATGCCTTTTTACTCTTTTGTGGCAGCTGTAGATGCCTCAATTCCTTTACATTCCTATGCTTTAGAACAAAACTTCCTACCAAAGTCAGTCATTCTTGTTCAAGAAATATGAACAATATTATTCAGGAAATAAATATGATCAGGAACCAATTGCTTGTCATTCAAATACAGCCAACACTTGCTGTGTCTCTTACTGCTTCCCTCCCCCATTGTCTGTTCCACCAGCACACACCACTCATTTCACAGCATTACAAGCCTACTAGGTTCTGGCCATCTGTTTCCCTGCTGTAGTGAATCCCTTTTAGACATATCATACAGCACATAAGACTTCTTGTCCAGTTTGCACAGAAAAGAAAACGTCTGGCCGATAAATGCTGCCTGCTTGACAATACTGAACACTATTTACAAACTATAGCTACCTTTAATCAACACACTTGTCCCTGATTCCAAGACATGATTGTGATTCATTTCAAGTCTGTAACAAAATTCTTGTTGAGATAGATTGCACTAAGTGCAAGCGTAAGCCCCACTCAAGTGGGGTCCTCTGCCCATGCCAGATCCCCACCACAATCAACATAGCTCTATGCAAGTTTTTGGAGTAACCGATATAGTGCTTACACCATAAAAAAGGACATCAGTGAATAATTTCTTGGTATCAATACATGAGCTGAATCCCATATATATGCATCTTGCTCTCTGCAGCTTATACCAAAGCATATACCTAGCATAACATATGAAGAAGGAGTAAAGCAAACATTCTCTTTTAATGTCAGTGATGCTATGCTGATTTGCATTAAGCATATGACTTCTTACCTGTGTAGGTCCCCTGTGAAATCTGATAAGGTACTTCTCATCTGATAATAGAAAATATTCAGAAAAATACATCAAACATAAACTTCCTGGAGGATTTTATTTTCTGGTTGGGGGTGGTTTGATGGTTTCTTTTTTGTTTGTTTGTTTGGAGGTACAGCTTTAAAAAAAGTATTTTTCCATAACATCCTTAAGAAAGTATTTCTTACTAGCACTGGTTACCAAAGGTTTGAGTATTTTCACAAATCCTTGTAAGAAGTTTGCCACCAAACTTTTCCTATTCCAAGGCAAATTGCGTGACATCCAACAGCAGATGCCAGCTGACTACTCTTTTATGTCATTAGTTTACTGCTAGAATAAAAACAGTCCAGAATCAAATTAGAGGCAAAATTGAGACTTGAAACAGGAAAGCTGAAAATGACAAACCAACCAAGCATCTATTTATTTCATCCCTTCAGATACTAGGAATATAAAATAATATTACCCTTCACATGCCTGAAGATGGTGCAGAGCCATTGGCTCAAGAAAGCAGCAATGCAGCATCAGGACAAAGCATAAGGAATTTAATAAGTGACCTAGTGCATCAGCTGAGCAAGACCAGCACCAGGACTGGCAGCCCTTTTTTTTTTCTCTCCCTACATGATTTCTCTGTTTTTAAACAGTGTGGCCTGTGTCATGCAAGATGGAGTAGATAATCAGTGTTTCGTGTTGGCTTTGAAATCTATTACTCCCACAGTGGTGTGGTACCCTACAGCAGGAAGTCAAACGCAACACGTTCTTACTGCTTATTGCTCACAACGCTAATGGCCTCTGCCAAAGTTGCAATGGGAATCACTGCTTTGCAGAACTGAAACATGTGAGTATGCAACAGTTAATCTGAAACTACAAGTGCTCTTGCTCAGGTCATCTTAGACATTATAAGGAATACTCATAAGTAGAGCACTACGTGTAAACCAAAGTCAGCAGCAAAATTAAAGTTCTCTTCTGATAAATAAAAATAAGTTCACATTGACTGCAATACCAGAAACATCTTTGGGCATATAGGCTCGTCCCATCCAATGTGACTGAAATAAGGTGGGATCATTAGAATAGAAAGTCTATAAACTTGCAGTTGCCTTAACCTTTACTTTTTTTACTCATTGGCATGCTCTAAATGAAATTCAAGTAATTTTCATATTATCTCACTGTCGTGGTTTAACCCCAGCCAGCAACTAAGCACCACGCAGCCGCTCACTCACTCCCCCTCACCCAGTGGGATGGGGAGAAAATCGGGGAAAAAAAAGAAGTAAAACTCCTGGGTTGAGATAAGAACGGTTTAATAGAACAGAAAAGAAGAAACTAATAATGATAATGATAAGACTAATAAGATGACAACAGTAGTAATAAAAGGATTGGAATGTACAAATGATGCGCAGGGCAATTGCTCACCACCCGCCAACCGACACCCAGCTAGTCCCTGAGCGGCGATTCCCTGCCCCCACTTCCCAGTTCCTATACTAGATGTGACGTCCCATGGTATGGAATACACCGTTGGCCACTTTGGGCCAGCTGCCCTGGCTGTGTCCTGTGCCAACTTCTTGTGCCCCTCCAGCTTTCTCGCTGGCTGGGCATGAGAAGCTGAAAAATCCTTGACTATAGACTAAACACTACTGAGCAACAACTGAAAACATCAGTGTGTTATCAACATTCTTCGCATACTGAACTCAAAACATAGCACTGTACCAGCTACTAGGAAGACAATTAACTTTATCCCAGCTGAAACCAGGACACTCATGATAGGGACTGTGGCTATAGCCTTCCATTTATTAGACAGAGCTACAGCTTCAACATTACACCTTACAAGAAAGAGATCTCGTTCTCCAGTAACAGGCCCTTTTTGTAGTAATGTTCAGCTGTGCAAGGGAATGAACAATACTTCCTAATCTGATGGATAACACTTCTTAGTTCTTTCAAATTCACTTGGGATTCATGTAAATATACAAAGACATGGATAAGATCCGAGTCCTAAATTTCCTGTCGTGAAGATAAGTCCTTACAATCTAAGGGACAAACTGCACGCCACCTGCTTAGGAAGCATGTGGTTTGTACGAATAGTGAATACATGATTAATCAGACAAAAAAGAAAAAACAACAACAAAAAATCCCTCTGAAACAAAAGGAAAGTAGGCAGTATAGAAAAACAGAATTTATTTTTTTTAAGATGTCATAGAACTTGTGATTTCTCTTTCATTCTCATTGTAGAATGTGGACACATATTTAGCTAATGGTTGCAAGAGCATTCCAGACGCCTTTAGAAGGCCTTGAACAGAATAAACAAGAAGACAAAAAAGGAAAGATACCAATTAGAAGAACACAGGTGCTCATTCCATGATAAAGGGAACTTGGCACAAAGAACCTCAATTCGGCAGTTTATCTTGACCAATTAGACTGAGACAAGTTTCACATGTTTTAGTTAGTATAACCAATTATGTCTTATGTTTATGCACGTGTACAGTGTTGATATAACCAATCATTAAGTGTAACTAGGCGTGTGGACAGCGCGTGAATAATGTGTGTAACCAATAGTAAAATAGCTAAATACATGTATGGATGTAACCAATGTATAAAATGATGTCTGATGCTCTAGTAAAGGGTCTTCAACTATGATCATATTGATCTGTCATTGAGTCCATGATTATGCTCCTGCAGTAGAATTCTGTTTATGCTAATCAATAAGTTGCATCAATACTATCTTCCAAACCTGGTTCCTCCAGACATTTAAAATGCACAAGCCTGCCTTGCTCTCTCAGTTCCAGCAGCATATTGATTTAAAATCCTGGTCTCAGAACTGGTGTTAAGGAATTCTTATTCTAATAGGAATTATACCATTTCATTGTTCCACAGTACAGAAATTGTGCTGAGCTTTCCACACCCAGATTTAACTATTCTAATGCAGAAAGCATTTATCTGCCTGTCTGTGAAACAGTATTGTTTAGCAGAGACCCAAAAGCCTGTAAAGCTTTGTGGCCCAGTTAACAAAGGTACATGTTTATGACCTTTGAAATCCATCTTCCCGATTTATTCAAATGCTCACTCAATCGTTCTCTGAAGCTTGTGGATGTCTTTGCATCACCTTTAACAGGAATTCAACCAAGTCCAGATGCAAAAAAAGCTAAGCAAGACAAGGAATTTCATGGTAAAACATTTGTCTAGCAAACTTTGTTTAATGGGAAGTGAAGGAATTTTTTTTTGTAAAAATATATTAACGTTGGTGAAAATTCCAAGGAAAACTATTCTCTCTGAAGAGAGAGTTGCATTTGGTCATTGCAAAGAACTGCAGGAGATAAAGTCCCTGATCAGCCTGAATCAAATTGTGGATTTTACCCCTGCATTCTCCCCAAATCCCAAGTGAATGTTCTTTTCAATAGACTGTAATTATTGCAGAACACTTTTGTCCTGTGAAAGTCTTAAATTCTTGGTTCATGCAGAAGCACAGTGGTATCATGTTAATGTTAGAGTTACTTCTATAAGGCTTGTTTCTGACCAGTCACAATAAAAATATTACAGAATCACAGGTTTACTGGAAATTAAGTCAAGAAGTAGAGTTTAAGTTTATTGCTAAAATCAAATGGGTTGTTTTATCTTACTTTTCTTGAGGCAGCGTACAGAAAGAAGGTTGACATGGCAAAAATCATCCACATCACCTTCAATAATACTCCATAGACCCACATCCTCAGATATGAATTTTCTTCTTTTATATCTTACTTTCTAAGCATACAATTGTATTATTATAATAATAATTCTTATTGCCTAGCCACTATCATTAAATGTATATAATCACTTAATGTTGCAGTTTCTATAACATACCAATGATATTGCCATAACTGGAAGATATTGGTAGCAAGGAGTTACCACATTGTGCTTCTGTTACAAATATTCTGATAAGTTAAAATTTTATATAAGCTGGGTTTGATCAAAAGGTAAAGATTGTAGAATATAGGGGTTTGAAGCTCGCAATGTAGTCATCGAAACTTAAGAACATACAAAATGTGCTGTATACAGTCATAAAAAGAATAAGTATTGTCTTAGATCGGTTAACCATAGAAATTTAGACAGATTTGTTAGATTGTAGTGTTTTGTTTTAATGAACAAAGAGAGAGATTGTTATGGACCTTAGCTTTGTGGTTTAGAAACCCTACTTTGATCAAAAGACCAGTTAGTGGAATAGGTAAGATTAACCAATGAATGTTATAGTATAAGAATATTGATAAGGTGATGTAACTGGGGGCCAATCACTAGAAACGTTAAATTTAAGAATTAACATTGAATGTACTTTTATGTAAATCTAATATATGATGGCAAAATCGTACTGCGCAGAATCGTATAAGAGAGGTCAACTATCGGACAAAGTGAGGAAGACTATGGAAGACCACCAGAGGGCTTATGAAGACCACCAGAGACTTCACTACGCCTGCATAAAAGGACATTTACATACGCTAATGATCTTTCGGACAATTGATGATTATGTATGATATTTCCCAGAAATCTAGTGAATATGTACGACAGGTGTATATTTAACCTGCATGATTAAATCAGACAGGTGCACACACTAGGTGGAGTGATCCCCTGTGTGCCCAGCGCTGCAATAAAGGAGTGCCTGCTTCTTAACTTCTCATTGCTGTTAAGGAGTTTTATTCCGGATTTCGGTAACACTTCTATGTGTCTGTATGCCTGTGTGTCTTTTAGTGGATCACTTATTTTTAGAGTGAACTCTTAGTGATCTGAGAACTGAAACACAGGACTAGCTTGTGCTCAGAAAACATCAGTTAACCACAGCCTGAGTGACATCTAAGAAAAACAGATGCTGTAACAGCAGCCCCAGAAAATACAGGCAGAAAATTATAACAGAGGCCTTGAAATAGCAAGCACAGGATGATAACAGAGACCACAGAACTACCAAAACAAATCACAAAAGATTGATTTACAGTCACTATATGCACGCAAGTTTGGGAGCTGTGTAAAACCTGTTTTAGCAGTAACAAAGAAAAAATATCTAGCATATGTAAAAAAATAACATAAATAACAGATCTTGGCTATAATGCCACATTATGAAGCCATGGAGGAAGAGCAGGTGAGCAGACTGTGTTAGCAATCACACAAAAACAACATGAGCAGGATGCAAAACCATGGAGGAAGAAACCATCATTACACTTACCTTAGCAAAGGGCTCGGGATGCTGACAACTCATGTAAAACCACCTCCTCTTCCTTCCAAGGAAAATTAGCTCATGAAATTTAGAAGCCAAAGCAGCATGGGAATAAAGGGTAATGCCAAAAATGGGGAGAGATGACAGAGCTTACACATACTTATTTATATTATCATTGCAAGTGAGCTGTAATAACTAGATAACATGGATATTAAGTGTTAGTATTGTGACTGAACTAATAACAATTCTTTGATTAGATGGTTAACACCATACTTAGGTTAACAATAAATTCTTGGCTTCAAGTACGTTTCTTCAGTCTGCACCAAATGGAGAGATATTTAGTCTGGTATCCTGTCTTTGAAGGCCGGCTGTTAAATCAGGATGTGACTTTATTATCACATTACCATGGTCACATTCTTACCAGAACTTAACTTTGTTAGGATTGATTTTGCTCAGTAATGAAGTGCAAACAACTGAAGCATTCTACCTCAGCAAAAGTTGCATCCTTATTTTTCTTTCATGCAGACAAGAACGTTTCTACTTTTTCTGGATGGCAAAGTAGCTTCTCCTCACCCCAGCCCTCATTATTATAAATGCGCACACACACAAAATGCAAATGATTTATGTCAAACTTCTCACAACTAAATTTTCCCTGATCATTTTCTGCCAAGCCAAAACATCCCTTTATGATCAACATGCAGATTAACACACATTTTTAAGTCTAAAAGATTTAAAGGACAGGAAAGCTATTTTTGCAACTCCTGCTACAAACGTAATCGACAAATGCCATGTTCCTCCAATGCAGTACTCAAATTGCTCTTCTGCCTCTGAGAAGAAACAAATACAGAGTTAACATTTCAGCTAAGTTACACTTTGTTTCTGACGCTAGACAACACTGTCACTTTTTATTTGTTCTGGAGCACCTCAGCTGGGCTGTTGCAACAGAGCTTGAAAAAACGATTTGAAGACAATGTCTCTACTGCTTTCACTTTCACTATAAACTAAGCTAAGAATGACATAGAATCTCCACTTAAAAAGAGTATTTTGAACAGAATTGAGCAAGGCTGACCCACACTGAAACTAAACCATAAGGACTGACTCAGTGCAGGGGGAAGGAGGAGAATTTGGGGGGGGGGAATCATTCTTTTCCTCCTCCTATTTCTGTTACCATTTTTAATTGCACTATCCACAAAGAAATCCCACCTCCATTTCAGATCTTGTCTCTTTTTTTTAATTCAAAATATATAATGGAAAAAAATTAGGTCATATAAAAACCAGCCATAAGCATCCTGTGTCACTTCCTATGCTACTTGTGCTGCACAATACACTGAATGCATGCACCAGTAGTTCAGGAATACAAGCTCTTTTGTGGCTTATCACTTAATTGGCAATTATAATCCTATAATTAACCACAGAAAAAAAGCCTCTGGCAAAAAGCAGCTGGGCAATTTAAACATGAGATACAAAATTACTCCTAAAACCAGTCAACAGACAGCTTATCTGCAAATACATAAACAAACCCCACTAAAGAGTTAGTCCTGTCAATTACTGTGCCCACTCAAGCCTCTAGCCACCAACGGGCCACATCAGTTCAAAAGTGACAGGAAATGGTTGCAGAGCAGCCATCAATCTGATACTGAATTGGACTGATTGTCAGCCATTGCTCAAAAAGGGGAAAACACTGAAAAATCCTGACTCACTTTGTTGCTGTAAACACCCTGATATAATCTCCTAGTTGACAATCACTTATAGAAGTATTGGTGCAATAAATGAGCTCATGAAAATGTCACTTACAATAAGATCTCAGCAAGCCAAGAAAACAAAGCCTGACTGGCATTCATCCTGCTGCACTCGACTAAGTTCTTCACATCACACTGCAATGTTAACTGTAGGAACACAGGCATCTGCAGCCAACCTATTCTCTTTGAGAGAGTAGCAAATGGGCCAAAACGGTAAGTGACAGAAAATAAAATCTAATGAGATTCACCTCAACTTCCTTTTCTGATATTCAACACTTCTTCACCCTATCTCCTCACCTTCTCAACCCACTACTAAATTACTTCTGTAGCTGGATGATAGCATAGTGAATCTTGCCATGTGCTACAGATTTCTTCACAGAACATAACTGAGCCTAATCAGCCTTTTATCAGGCCATTCAAAAAGCATTTAACATGAGATTGCTTAAGTAATGAAATTCTTTCTTAGGTGTTCATTTTACACTATTTGTAATTGTACGCACTGAACAGCTAATTCAGCAGTGCCTCAGAGAGAGTCCAGCTACTGCAGCTAGCGCCAGAAAGACACCAACACTTACATACCGATTCCCATCTTAACAGATAAATTAAGTAAACCACACAGCTCCTTCTCTAAAGAGCAGTTTGTGTTATTTGTGACCACAAGTGTTCCGCTTCTTAATTTTTAAACCAAGGACTATATACAAACAAACAACTTAAAAGATAATATATACAACTGTGAAACAGCAATAAAGATAGATTGGTACAAAGATTTTGCTTAAGAGTTTAAAAAACATTCCTACTTTGCATTCAAAACATTAAACAAGAACGATCAAAGTTCCAGCTCAGCAAAAACATAGTATGGGTCTTATAAAATTTATTAATTTTCTGTTTTCTCAATTAAACAGAAGCTAATAAATTTTTAGTTTGGTCACATAAATATGTGATCATATATCATTCATTACTGAATGAACCTTTGCTTCAGACATTTCCAAGGAAAGGAAGAGAAATGAGGAGAGGATACATGGTGGTGTCGGAGCTCTGCCTTCTCCCTTTGTTACTGATTTGGTATAGATTTGTTATTAGTTAGAATTAATCATATTCAATTTTAATAGGAATGTAGAATTATAAGAAATATTTTAGCAAAAACTATACATATCTATTATATTCTACACATTTAACCATGGGAGCGTTAAGTTTGAAATACATAGTCATAGGAACTTAAGAACTTTAGAAAATGTACTATGGTTAACCATAAGAATTCAAGTATTGTCTAAAATCATTTAAGCACAGAAACTTTGACAAAGATTTGTTGATCAGTAGTGTTTTGTTTTAAGAAACTAAGGAAACCGTTATGGACACCAGTTTGCTGCTTGGAAACCCCTTACCCTTCCCACCTCGACCTAATTATCGAGGATTCCAATCAGTAAAGTTAAGTGAGATTAACCAATGATTGTTTTAACATAAGAATATTAATAAGATGGTGTGACTGAAGGACCAATCATTAGAAAGGTTATATTTAAGAATAGACATAGTATATAGTATACATTTTTATGTAAATGATGGTGAGAATCGTACTGCGCAGAATCACCTGAGAGGTCAACTATCGGACAAAGTGAGGAAGACTACAGAAGAACACCAGAGGGCTTCTGAAGACCACCAGAGGCTTGACCACGCCTGCGTAGAAGAACATTTGCATATGCTAATAACTTCCCAGAAATCTAATGGATACGTATAACCTTTCTCGGAAACCTAATGAATATGAATGAATAAGTTTAATATAAGGTGTATGATTTTGGTGTTCAGGTGTGCGTGGTTTTTTGAGAGGACTCACCCACGCACCCGGCCGTCAATAAAGAAGTGTCTGCTTATCTACACTAAATTGGTGTTGATAAGTTCTTTATTCCGAGTTTTTCGGCAACACCTTCATTGACCTAAGTCAGTTTGCATCTAAAGTACAGACCTGCTGAGGGAGCAAGTCAACCTCTCCAGCGGTATGAGCTGGGAGCACATACCCTCAAATTTTGACATCATTGCTTGATGTGTAAGTAATTTATCACTAGACTGGAATCCAAGCAGATCTTAAATTAGTACCCCTGCTAAAAGCTTCAGGGTCACTCCTGGCCCTCTCGCTCTATTTCTCAAATACTAGAAAAAGCGGAAGCATCTCCAAACACATTCTGGTGCTTAGGGCTCTTATAATTTGGATAAACAGTCTAAAACCCTTCAAAAATTAAAGCATCTTACACATTAAAGACACATTAAAGACACATTAAAGACACATTAAAGCAGTGTCTCCGTCATCTGGACATGGCTGCTTATGGGAGTACAGTAAGACAGGCTTCCTCCTTTAGCAGTGAGTGTGTCAAAAATTACTCACATACTTTGTCTCTGTTTGCAAACAGTCTCAAGATTAAATTCAATGAAACGTGTAGTTTCTGTTACCACGGCCAAAAAAATGTTTTGTCCAATATTATTTAATCTCCTATGTCTTTCAAATACTAATTCATGAAGCTCCTAAAATAAAATTTCTTGTTCTCATAAATACACTGTAACATGCTGAAAATGTAGGGGTTTGATGACTAGGAGTTTACTAATCTATACTGCTGGAATTCAGTGTTAATTTTTCTTCATCTTTTTCTTTTCAAATGCCTTTACTCTGTATGATGAACAGGTTTCTGTTTGCTGACTACTGCGGGTAAGAAACATGTAGTTGAAATTAGAGGGACAGAAGCAAGATGGACATTTTAGTCAAAAATCAATGCATCTTTTAAAAAAATCATGGGTTTAAATTAATTTAATTTTGGAAGAAAATTAAAATTTACTTTTTCAACAGTGTTAGGCACCCATTTAGAAACTACCTGTATAGCTGTTGTATAAAAACTTTTTCTTAAGCTTACAAAGAAAATAATTGGGTTTAATTTTTCTGAAAATGCAAGATTTGGATCCGTCTAAAAGATTTTTAAAAGCTTTTAATCAGAAATTTTTAAAATGCATTGATTCTGTATTCTTGTAGAATGTAAAACATGCAAAAAGAATATCTACTTTCTACCCAGCTCTACATTTTTCCCTGGATTTAGTCCTTCTCACAGCATTCATCACCTTGCAGTCTCCTCACATGCCATGCCACTGATCAGCTAGGTTAAAAAAAAGTGTACTCTTCCACTTTCTCAGAAGACCCAAATACCACTTATATAATCCCACCAGCTCCCGAAAGGCAAGACATTTGTGGGGGACTACCAGTAAATTCCAGAGAAGAATTCCCGCTTACTGCAGTGGGAACAACTCTTGTGTGTGACTGAATAAACCAGATATTTGTTGTAGAGGACAGCATATCTAACAATAAAATGTTGTGGTTTGTGTTTTGGTTTAATCCATAGCAACTTGTTGATAAAGCCTGCCATCTCCCCATTCCAAATACGTGAATCCCTTAAACGTCAAACGCAGATTACCTAGGTGTGTTTGAAGTTCATATAAATTGCTGTCCCTCCCTGTGTAATACAGTACAAATTCTGTTCTGTGTTGGATTAGCACATGCACAGTGCATTCATTTCACCAGTGCCCTGCCAGAATCACACAGGTGTAACGGCAAGGAGCTTGGCTCTGTCTAAATAAGTTTATTCATTGTATGCTTTTTACAGTATTCCAGTTTATGAAGAGAATATTCAGTCCTGCTTCACCATGATGACCTTAGTGACATAAATCATCTCTTATAATTCAGTTTTCTCTTTACATTCAGACTGGCTGCTGTATTCAAAGACAGAAACATTCGTTTGTTTTGACATGTGAAGATGCAGACTGCACCTTTCAATCCATCACTCAGGAGGATACATTACTGATGGTACAAGAGGTCACTGAGGCAGCCAGCTCTCTGTCAACAGAAAAAGCAGCATCTGGAATTAACTTAGCTAAGGCACTGTCATTTTCTCATCCCATAGCATGAAACCAGATTGTATCAGCTCACAGTGCTAATAAACTCATTTTGTGTGCTTTTGGATACTCTGCAAAGTAATAAGTTCCTCAAAACTGGATAATGCAGTAGTTCCATCTGACAACTTGGCACTTACCATTTAAGCCTGCTAGCTAAACAAGGGCTAGACCACAGGAAGCCTCAAGAAGAGAAGTAACATGCGAGTCTCATCCAGCTGATGCCCTCCATTTGCCATCACCGGGAATTATCCTCAGCTGGAGTCAAGCAAGATATAAATACTAAGCATAACTGGAAGAAGAGAGGCTTACAGTGAGGAAGACTCAGTTTCTTTTCCATCCTAGGGGAATGTAAATCATGGAAATGTTTGAGAATTGGGAGAGCACTTTGGGGAAGCACCATACATGCCTGCCCTGCTCTCATGTTGTTTCTTAGGTACCAGGTGTGACCACTGTCAGGGACACAACAACAGATTTGACGAAACCTTGGCCTGACCCAGTACAGCCACATTCATGCCCCTATCTCTCACAAGAGCAGTTTGAGCAACTGCAGTACTCCATCATCTTGAATGTCTTCAAATTCATATATTAACAGGTTTTACTATTTGGTCAGGAGGAAGATTGGGAGAAATGTAGGTAAGATAGCGGATTTTATTATCTAGCTGTTAAGGTAGTGGTCTAGAGTAGGGATAAGACCTGGATTTCAGTTTCCATTTCAGTGACTACTTAAAACTACTGAGAGACAGTCTTCCCTGGGCACTAACTAAGGATTTATTTATGATATGATGCCTTGGATATACAGGCATCCTGGCCTGTATCAGAAATAGCATGGCCAGCAGGAGCAGGGAGGTGATTGTTCCCCTGTATTTGGCACTGGTGAGGCCGCACCTCGAGTCCTGTGTTCAGTTTTGGGCCCCTCACTACAGGAAAGACATTGAGGTGCTGGAGCGTGTCCAGAGAAGGGCAACCAAGTTGGTGAGGGGCCTGGAGCACAAGTCCTGTGAGGAGCAGCTGAGGGAACTGGGGTTGTTTAGTCTGGAGAAAATGAGGCTGAGATGAGACCTTATCACACTCTACAACTACCTGAAAGGAGGTTGTAGTGAGGTGGGTGCTGGTCTCTTCTGTCAGGTGGCTGGAGATAGGACGAGAGGAAATGGCCTCAAGTTGTGGCAGGGGAGGTTTAGGTTGGATATTAGGAAAAATTTCTTTACTGAAAGGGTTGTCAGTTATTGGAACAGGCTGCGCAGGAAAGTGGTTGAGTCACCATCCCTGAAGGTATTCAAAAATCATGTAGACAAGGCACTTCAGGACATGGTTTAGTGAGAATGGTTGATGGTTGGACTTGATGATCTTGAAGGTCTTTTCCAACCTAAATGACTCTATGATTCTATGATATCCAGAGTGTCAGGATATCCAGGTGGGACTGTACAGAAATTAAGTGACCATTTACTTGCACTTTATTTCTACTTAATCCACCTCAAAGGCAGGGATTCTGCTGGTTAGCTGCAGAAGAAAGGGTTCCCAGTGTATAATTAGACTTTTAAGAGGAGTTGAAAAGAGACGATTTTATTTTCCTTCAAGGCACTGGCAATCAATCATTGCAGGAAAGGTGTGTATATCTACAGAAAGGCTGTAAGAACTTCTGGTACTACTAGTACCTTAAATTCTCTGATACATGCCCACGCTGGTTACGTCCTTAGGACCAACTGCTTGATATACACTTGGAAGCAGCAGGATTGCCCTCCTCTAACATTCATAACCATCTCCTTAGGGTGCCACTAAATATACTATCTTTTTTTATATACTATCTTTTTTTTTTTAATACTCTGCACAGTAATGATCTATTTCTCAAAAATAAATAAATTAACCTGATTAAAACAAATGCACTGCTAAGTAGTAAGTTAGACTGTTTGGTTAGGTATTTCTTGTATTTTATGTTTATTCCCTTTCATGATAATAGTTCGGTAACAGACCCAAAGCACACTATCCTAAATTGAACTAAGACTTCTCAACACTTCTTCTTAAGTATTAAAAAAAAAAGAAGAAAAAAAAAACAGAACCAGTTTAATCTGAAAGGTTTTGTTCAAATAAAGCCATAAGGTTTTTTGTTTCATTTTAGGAGTGATTTACCCTTTGCACCTTCTGTCATTTTTGCACACAAATGAAAAAATGAGTAAAACTTGAATATCAAAAATGCTTCAAGCACGCCAAAGTGAAAGGGCTTACTTTAATTCCCCTCTTTTTTTTTTTTCCAGCCAAAAAAATTTTTTTACTTCTATTTAACTCACAATAATTACCTCAAATCACATCTCAAATCTTCTTTCTCTAGGTGAAAGACTACACCTGTCACTATAAAAATTTCTTCTAACATAACATTTGGTTGTTCTTTTCATCACAGGATGCGGAGCTTTTCCACCAAGCACAGGAGACCAGAAGCTACAACAAATCACTGCAAGCAGTCTGAAATATGTATTCTTGAAGTGATATATTTGCTAAAAGATGGGGGTGGGGGAGGGGGGGGGGGGAACAGAGGAATAAGGTTTTTCAAGAAGCAAAGTACATATTATTACCCTCTTCACTTCAGGAAGTTTTAGACTAAGCTCATGTATTTCAGTCACACACCATACCATGCCTTCAAAGGACCTCAAGCCATGGTTGCCACCTTCTGTTGATATGGTTTCCTGGACATAACTTTTCTCCTAACAGCATCATTATGCAGCAGCATTTCCTTTACCATGTGACATACAGCAGATGCTAAACATGTCTTATCCACATCTTGTCCACCATTTCCCCCCAAAATTTGATGCAAGAAAGGAAGCACGTTCCTTTATCTTTTAGACCTCACCTTTAAATCCTGAAGCTACTCATGGTTCTTCTAGGACAGGTGTGGTTCAAACACACCTGAACTCTAGCCTACAGGGGTAGGCTCATTTTATGGCATGAGCTAACTAGCCCATTCACACTGACAGACACAATGATGAGACTTTGAGGAAAGCTCCAGACAAAAGGGACAATAATCACACCTCCTTTTTCTGAAGGACAGATTAGTCCAACTGCAATTTGGCAAGAGGGACCTTCTCAACCCTCTGCATCTGCAAGGCAGTTTGTCTCACCTTGCAGTTTCTTTCTGTTTAAGACACAAGGAGTTTGTGCAGATCCTTAAAAATTAGTGACATTGTAGAACACCTCAAACACAAAAGTCCCTTTCACTTCAGTGGAAGACCAGATGCCCTAGGTAGAGAAAGGCTGAAACAGAAAATGATCCTGTACACTCACAGATCAGTTTTTGTCAGTAGCACCCAAGACACAGGTTTTTATATTTGAGCTGGTAGGTGAAGGAATAACAAACGCTGTTAGTAAACCTAGGTTTTCAGGTTCTATTTTTCTTCCTCCCTTCAGAGCAAGATAAACTATACCAGGGGACAACAGGATGCCTTTAGGTTTTGTTTTAACCACCAATGTCATATAATTAAACAAAGGCTCAATGTTTACCTCAGTGCACAAGGGCTTGGCCAGCATAAAACTTTGCTTTTTTTACCAGTGCTTTCCTCACATCTATGGAAAAGGAAGCTCTGCTCCCATTCTGCCCAGTAACCTTTTCCTTTATATGTTTTCACCACCTGAGTAGTTCATAAAATGAAGTGTAATGACTAGCACCTCGGCAGCAACCTGCAAGAGACGCCAAAACAAATCAAGTGCAGCAGTGCTTACTGGTTGACAGTTGTAATAAATTAAATTGCCTATCCCACTTCAATTCATTATGACTTCCATGAAAAAAGGCTTAGATGTAAAATGAGCTATTCAAAAACACATTCTGCATTTCTATTTATCTAACAGAGTGAACTGTTTTCTATACTGGAAAGCTAACAACCCTTGTCTGCACAGCACTGCATCACAGCATAAAGCTATAGCACTTGCCCAGTGAGAAGGTACAAAGCAGCAACGTAAGGATCAAGACATCACCTTGTAAGGCTGACTTAGAAGCTACCAGCCTATGAAAAATGTGTTTCATTTGTTTAGATGCCTTCATGTACCTGCCACATCTGTGTCATTTAGTTCCTAAATGAGTCCAGTATCCTTTCAGTTTCAGCGATGGAGATTATTCTTCACTGCTGCAGTGTTCGAATTTCAGACTGTTGCTCACTGCCACCTGCTGGAGTTTGGGGAATTTTATAGTGGAAAAAAGAAGCGACAGTGGGCATTGCAGTGGGGTTTTGTGCATGCTTTTATTTACCAGATCCACCAACATTACGTCTTGTTACCGTTCCAAAAGTAGAACTATCTTCAGGCGTGTTTTACCATTCACTTTTATGTAAAAGCTTTCACCTCTCTTGCCCCAAGAATATCATTACCTGCAGAAGCTGGATGAAGGTAATAGAAGGCAGAATGTGGTAGTTTTAACTGTCCTTTAACTGTGACCAGGTATTCATAAATATAAAGGGAGAGACAAAAAAAACAAAAAGTAAATTAAGTTCCATTTTCCAAGATAAGCAGCAAAATCTAACTCTACTTTTAATATATCTGTGAATTTAGGGAATTAAGGACAGCTGCTTTTTACTATTGTGTCTGTTGAAGCACAGTGTAGACAATTCGGTATGTAACAAGCTCGGTCCCTGAGCTTAAACTGATTTACAGAAGTGTTTAATTAATGTGGCAACTGCAAAGAGAAAGATAGCTAGAAATTTAATGACCAACACACATTACTTGCCATAGAAATCCTCCCACAAGTAGGAACGTACATTAGACCAGGTAAAGACAGTTCACATCTTAGAAGCAGTATAACTACCTCAGTGTGGCATTCTGTCTAGGCTGTTTAACCCTCTTGCAAATTCTGGTATCCAAAAACCACTGCTAGCAGACCCCAAGGGTCATGAAACTCCGACTATTTAGAACTGTATCACAGCCTTCTTGGAAGATTTGAGGAACTGTTTCAGTTTCCCCTTCTTTTCACTTGCTGAACAGTGTTATTTGGAGGTACGTGTTAAAGTTTTCCAGTACTTTGAGCATATTTTTTTTTAAGGTGTTACAGAAACATTCTTACTATGCATAAGGGATTGTTTCAGAAACAAAATACAAATAGATGCTGGGCACTGTAAAGTTACTGCAGCAGTGAAGTGCAAGCCTTTTGTATTACCTGCTTAGTCATGTATGGTTCGGTACATGGATGTTTTTAACACTGTGGCTGCTCACAGTAGCCTAAATAAGATGGATAAGATGTGACGGCCAAAAATTCATCCATGCAGAAAGTCTTACGAGCTTACAAGGAAGGCCTAGGCCTCAATACTCCAAAGGATTGGATTGTCCAGGTATGTATGCTTATTGACTTTACAGCCTTATCACATTGTCAAGATGCAGCTGAGCCAATGAAAGGGCCTTTACTATCTGGCAGCATGTCAAAACCTCAGTCACAGTCTTGCATGTCAAATCAGCTTGATGTACAGCTATTTTAGCAAGTAGTCCAGGAATACACTAAGCATTTAGCTGGCTCCAAAACATTTGCTTCCAGAGCTGTCTGAGAGTTTATGCATATTAAACTTACCCTCTTCACTTTCTTAGCTTTTCATTCTTCTCTCCCTATCTTACTACACAGTATAACAGACACGTATCTCCTCTGCAAGCTGCCAAAGCTGACAGCAGCATGCGTACAAAACTTGGCTTTCCCCCATCGTTGTTTTGTTTCATTCCCTCAAATACCCTGACCAGCATTCACCACTGCAGAGTGCTCACTGAAACATGAGGAGTTCAGAATTTTCTACTAATCATTCAACAGCACCCAGCTCTAGTGCTCTTTTCCTGCTGTCTGTGGGGAAAGCAGCATTTGTCCTTACTATAACAGAGAAACTGAGGTACCATGAGGTGAAGTATTTTGCTCCTGTTATAGAGCAGGGCAGCAGCAGGACAACAGCTTTCTAAATATCAGTCATTTCCACAGCAGGACACTGTTACCAACAAAGATAATACTTCTTTAGAATAATACAGGTCTGATAGCAGTGTCCAGGAGCCATGACCAAACACCCATTGCTCTAGATGTTGCTGCACAGACCAGGAGACTGACCTATGTCTGCTTCCAGGAGATTCCCACAACATACATCTATTTCTTAGAGCTAACTACCATTCCACTGCGAGGCAGCAGACACATTACAAAGTCTGCTTTTATTCCAGCATATAGTAAAAGGAGATACCATGGTTTCATTCCAAAACCTTGGTGCGACCTTGGGACCTCAAAAATGCTTTCTAGAACCTAAAAATCACCAAAGTGGAAATGCAAAGCTGAACCTCTCTGATGCCTGCCCTTCTAAATTGTTAGCACACGACAAGTACAGCAAAGTGACAGCAACACAACTGAGGGATAAATAATGAATAAAAAAGTTAATAAATATATTTTTAAGATAACTGTATATTGCTGTGACAGTGCCCAGACATGAATGGAAAATAGTCTTGTGGTGCCCAGAACTGTACAAACGTAAAATAAAGTGACAGCTACAGGCCTGACAAGCTCATGGGCTAAATAAAAAGCTTACAAGGTTAAAGAGATTCGTTCCATTGACTTCAGTAAGTTTTCAGCTGGGCCCTAGGGTATCTGTGATGAGAGAGTCACAACAGTCTCCCTGAGCGTCCACTCTAGTAGCTTCCTGTGCTTCCACCCTTAAAGATGGGAACAGAACAAAACTAGCTAGGCATTTTAAACCCTAGTTGTAAAGGCATTCAGACACTTGAAGGATAAAAGTGCCTCCTGGATCCAAGTTTGTAAAAGGTATTTGGGTGCACAAGCCCTACTGAAAGAAATAAACCAGTCCCATAAAAGCTTCAATACCCAAATACCTTTAAAAACTGGGATCTCAGTTTAAAAAACAAAACCCAAACAAACAAACAAAACTTTCCCTGAGAGTAAAGTAGTTGACAAAGCTGTCAACATTGCAAAATAAAAGCTCTTCCTTGGCTGCTCAAGAATGGCAAGGGGTACAGTTCTCACAAAAACTCACTTTCCTTCTGAAAACATTGAGAAGGAACACTTAGCATCACACTACAGCTCTTCCCACTGAAATGCAGAAGATCCTATGTCAAGGTTAATGACCTTTTTCCCACACCATGAACCCCAGTTAAAGATTTAACTTCCATCCCAGTCAATGTCTTAAAAGCATAAACAAAACATGATGGATTTTTTTTTTTTCTTTTTTTTCAGTATTTTCAGAGAAGGCAGGAGTGCTTGCTGGCCTAATAAACTAAAGGACTACACACACAGTACTGAAGACTTTCACTGTGGAATTTCAAACTATAGATGGCAAAGTTGGTAAATCAATTTTTGTTGAAGAACTTCTTTTTGAACCCTGATTCTTCTTCCCCTATTCAATTAATAGCATTGCTTTCGGGGGGGGTCCTTCCAAATAAGTACAGCTTGTAATTTATTCCATTTTGTAAAACAAATGAGACATTCTGTGGATCATACAAATATAATCCAGCATTTCCAGGATCTATTCTTCTTCACCCTTGATGTGTGGACATACTACTATCAATGACAGTTGTATGTTTGTCTCAAGCAGAGAATACCTCCCTCACTCTTTAAGGGTTACAGGTTTATGCCCTCTGAAGAAACTGTAGCATTACATTCAATTTGAATAACATCAAGCATAAAGATCAAATGAGTGATGTTTTCCACAAGAAAACAGTTCTTCTAGAAGATATTATGTTTATGTATGAATATAACATGAGATTCACAAAGTCATTGTTTGCATACGCTGCATGACTATTATAAATGCGTCTGTGTAGAAGGTTAACCAGAACTGGGAACAGGTATTTAAATCTATGAAGCTTGACAGCTTCTTTCACATTAGTAAGCTGCCTCTGTCTTCACATTACACACTTCTCCTCCCAACCTTGGAACATCCCACTTCCTTTAAGTAGCGCTGCTGCTGGGCGAGGTAGCTGGGGAAACTGAAGGAAGAAATGTCTCCCAGCTGAGATCCTCCCTTTCGTTCTCCCAGTTGTTTTGCCTATTTTGCACATCAAAAGCCCAGCTCTCTTAAGACGTGTTCACTGCTCTCTCCAACAACACCACAAAAAACAAAAATCCCTAGTAGACTGCAGATTTTTCTCCTGCCACGTCCCCAGCCAGGTTTTCTGACAGCCTGCTGCCCAAATAATTCGCCTGCAGTATCCCCAGCTGCACCAGAACAACTGTGTATTGTAGGTACTGACTGGAATACAAATATCATGTGCCATTACCGCTGTAAATGCATTATAAGATGCACCCACCCAGAATAAAGGTGACAAGAATATTTAATGAAACCCTGAAAAAAAAAAATCTTTAAAGGTATTATATGATTTCTATCTTATTTTATGGACAAGGGGCTGTTACAGACCCTAGCATGCTCTTTAAGTATTGACTATTATAAAACAAAAACTAAAAACCTCTCAGTAATCACAGCATGGTAGCAATCTGCTTCAGCTGTTACTCTCACTAAAAAAAAATTAATGTCACATCAGATACTGATATATCCAATTGTGTGCAAAACTGCAAATACTTTTAAAACCCTGGCACTGGGTTCAATGGGAATTCATTTTTCTAAGTGCAAATACAAATGTACACAGGTAAGGAAAGAAAGAATATGAAAACCTCTCCCACACAGGCTAAAAGTGCATGTAAATGAGCGCTTAAAGAGGTTTACCAGCTTTTATTTCTTTCTTACAGCTGTTAGACTTGTAAAAAGCAGTCACTCATTCTTTACTGCTTGCTGTCTGTGAGCATTTGCAGTCTGGCCAAAAAGAATAGATTGTGCAGTGACCGTGAGCATGTTTAATAAACAACACCAAAAGCTTACACTGAGGAAATATTAAAGTTTAGAATCAGTAGCAAAAGTGCAGAAACACAGAATTAAAACTATTGTTCCATTTCAACTACAAAGTCTGACTACCTTTACCTGCAGGTCACGCTTAATAGTCCTGGTCCTGCAACCTTTGTTTACACCAGTAATCTTGGGAAATGTCCCCTCGGATTTGGCGCTGAAGTCTTTATTCAGATAAAGCTCCCATTGAGCTGACCTGACCTGAATACCTGGATTTTCTCATAGGAAAAGAGCATTCCTTAGAATTAGAATTATAGCATATGGTTCAATATTTGTAAAAATACCCGACGTTTAAATTAAGGATGGGACTGAAAACATGCACTTAGACTCCTTTGCTTTACATAGATTATGCTGTATGCCCTAAACAACAGCTGAAGTACTTTGCTTTCATGATAACTGCTTATACTAAACGTGAGCTTCCAGGCACCAGCTGAAATCATAGCTAATAAAATAAGCTTTGTATGTGAGAAGTTTTCAATAAATAAAGGAAGTGAGGAAGGAAATAATATTATGCATATTTTACAGATGAGAAACTGAAGCTTAGAATAATTAGAACTCCCCAAGTGTACTGTAGAGCTCACCACTAACACCAGATCCCTTGAGCCTTAGAGCAAGGCTTTAAGCCCAAAGAAATCTTTAGTTTCCCCTGTTTTCTCTCATTTAATAAATTTGCTTATTCATTTGTAATTATTTTGGCAGAAAAACTCACTGCTTAGTAAAATGAGAGGGTAACCCTAATACTCTCAAATTAAAATAGTGCAGGAAAGTTTCTATCTTTGTATTCCCACAGAGCTGTAAAATGCACTTCTGCTCCTGTCAGCGTGAACAGATTAAGAATAGAAGAATGGCCTGTGTGGATCATATTTAGTCTTATCTCCTCTACAACAGCAGCCAAAAACACATATCCAGAAAAAGCATTAAAATGGAGTAAATGTGCAGTGATACTTCCCCCAAATACTCTCTCAACTTCCAACAGTCCATGGTTCTGGGACTTTAATGCAGAGTATCTTGCAATAGGCAGCTTTAACTGTGTTGAGTGGTGACACTGATTATATGACATGGAAAAATAAGACTGTAAACTCACTGCAACTTTAAAAAGACATCAATCCAACTCTGAGGCAGTAGCAGAGTATTTCTTTTTTGCCTTGCGTAGCTTGATTTTTACATGTTTATTTTATATATTAGTATGGAAATCCAAAGCTAAAAGGTCCTATTAATACTGAAAGGCATTACCACCCAGTTGTGCAGCTGTTTTGGAAAGTGTATGTTTATAAACTATTAAAGATGTGTCACAAATATTTAGTATAGGGAATAGACAGCTTTCTAGCTATAAATATAAATGAAAATAAATGTTGTGAGTACACTACTAGCTCAGTAGAAATGCAAGGTATGGGTAGTATTTACAGGGAAACTGAAGTTCAAGACAGCAAGGAATGGAAGAGAGGTCTAATGGCAAAAGAAAGGAGGAAGTGTGACAAGACAGACAAGAGGATGAAACCTCCAAGAACGAGTCATGGAATATCAGCATAAAAAGACAGCATGCAATAATAAGTGATTAAGCATAATTTTTGGCCATGATAACTGAATAACTAAACATTATGTGATATTCTTTAATTCTATTATATATTGACTAGATTATTGTATATTAATTCAGAAACACAAACTTTGCATGACCGATCATAAGATATGACCCCACAGTTCAGAAAGATAAACTCTGAACAGCTGCAGGTAAGAATTGCAAATTACATTATTATATTAGAAACATACTCCAATCCTATCTAAATAATTGCTAGAATTGAAAGACTGATGGTTAATCTTGTAGGTCATTCCACAAAGCTCTACCTCAAACCACCAAAGACATAAGCGAGACAAATAGTTTTTTCTGATTAAACAGAATGTTAAACCTGTATTTTAATTGAGCTTTGAATTGTTAATGTTTTTGCAGCATAAGTAACACAGTAAATAATGATTCTCCAAAACAACTCTTTATACTCTTCCAAATCTCCCCAAACAGCCATTTGCCATGATACCCATCTAAAACCTGAAAAACGCACAGGCAGCTGTTGCGCTCTGATTGTCCCGATGCTGACCCCTCTAATCTCATTGTTCCGTTTTCCCACATCTGCTGTACCCACCTGCTGCCTGTTTATACAGAGATTATAAAGTCTTTGGGACAGGGATCATGTCTTTGTTCTATATTTGTACAACATCTGCTACCTAGTAACTGACTACAAATTAACTAACTTCTCACTGAAGAAAAAAAAATATGTAGATACATTGTTGTCTAAATAAAGAGAAGTGAGATTGGTTTCCTACTTTTTCTTTCATAGTCAGACACATTCTATAAAAATATTTTTCAAGTAGATTCATTAATTAGTTCATTTTCCCAGCTACCATGAGGCAGTTGAGAAGGCCATTGTGCCACGTGCTAAGAAATAGGACTCCTCAAATTACTATAATTATTTTGCACTGCAAGTCTTAGAATTCAAAGAGCTTGTAATGAAAAATAGCATGAACTGGAGTACCATTTTAATATGAAAATGGTACCTGCAGCAAAGTGCGATGAATATTGGCTGGAACTTCAAAATTCATCATGCATCACAAATTAGAAAAAAAAAACCTAAAAAGATATATCTCTGCACTAGGCACTCCTGAAAATAAAACAGACTTCAAGTAAGTGATACTGGATGCTCAGAAATCAAAGCAACCAAACAGCTTCTGAATTGCAGTATTTGACACGCACTGCTTATAATATTACTTGTATTTACAGAGAACATAGGATTGAATTATTTTATTGTCAGTGTGTTATTCTCCATCCTATTCAAGGACATGCCATCCAGAACAAGCAGGTCAAATCTGATTGAGGTTTAGGCTGCATGCTTATAAGTAGATTCTCCATGTACAAATATAGTTTCTATTTCTGTATAATCTTCTACTCTCTGCTGTTTACTTATTGGCACCTTCCCTCATCAGTGACTATAAACTACTATATAGCACCAATGTGCCATTTTTCAAGTTTGCCTTTCAAAACTTGTTATTTTACATTATAACACAGTGAGTGAAGGACTAGAAAAAGTCACAATACAGAAATCAAGTGAAAGTCACCTCTGCATCCCTGCTTCAGCATATTGCTGATTTTCCCCACAGATCTCTCAGTGTCATAATAGCTTTGTACCATGTTCCTTTCTCCACTTTATTTCTAGAGAAGTTCTTCTGATACATCATTTGACCTTACAAAAAATTACCTTGTCTGAGAGTGGAGATGGGGCCTGCTTAGGCTGATGGAGGATATACTAGGAAAGCAGTACACTGACTATAAAACAAATGGTGAAACATGGTAACTTTCATTGCTTCAATTAGTGTTACGTGTTTCGTGTGACACATTCTCAGGTCCTTTTCTTCAGTTATGTAAAACTAAAGAATTTTACTTGGAACCTCTTACCACTAACCACAGAGCATCAATGTAAGCTTTTCACATTGTTTTTAGTCTATCTTTTCTTGTTTCATTGATTATCTGCATAAGTTGAGACAATGAAGAAAGTGAAAGAAGTTACTAAAACATTGTGTTGTCCTCAACATGCGTGCCTTAGCAATCATACCCAAAAAGGTCATCATACTCCAAAATGTCATCCTTGGTGAAGTCCGAGTTAGTGGTTCCATTCTTCCAAGGAAACTACCATAAATGTTTCTTAAAATACTTGCATATACCAGAAAATAAACAGCTTAGAAAGAGATAAACACACATTTTTATATACTTCCCATAAGAAATGTTTTTTCCTTCACCGTTGTCTTCCTTCATGCACCAGTAACTACTACATTTAACTTCACAAGCCCTTCTAAACAAGTGTGCCCTGAGTATCAGACTGGCTGCTTCAGACTGGAAAAGACAGACATATTTCCCTATATAGATTACCAGACATTCGCTTTCTTTTGTATTTCAGGGAACCCAGACTCTGGGGATCTCAGCTGAGGTAGTATGTCAGAGGAAAAATGGTTTCTTCAGCAGGAAGAGACCATACATTTTTAGCTTAAGGTGCCCTGGTACAGCAACAATGCATTTTCAACATTGTTTAGATCTTCTAACAGGCATTACTAAATCAGATCTACAAAGTTCAGTCTTTATCATAAAGACTCATAAGATTACCTTTGAAGAGGCTTATTCCTTCAGAAGGCGCCAAATGGACTGAGTTCCCACTGAAAGTTCCTAAGCAATCGTACACTTTTGTCACAGTCTGGGAATATAGCTATCCTATCTTCCCCAAACTGCATCTTACCTGCCTTACATTAAGGTATATCTATATTTTAAAAAATAAAAATAAGTCACTCTATAGCTAGATGCATTTTTTTATAGCAAAGAGCAAAGCTGAAGTGATTCTCTACCCAATACAGACAGAATGACACAATACCATGGGGGATATGTTTTCCTGGGGAGGGGGGGGGGGGGGGGGGGGAGTGGTATTAACACACATCTCCACACCCATAAGTTTGGTAGTTAATGCCTTAGCTGTGATGGATCCCAGAACTTCACATCATACAAGTTTGCAATGACCCTATAAAATTACTTTCCATCTGTCTAAAGTTTCAGTGGCAAGAAATATTTCTCACATACAACCAAGGGCCTGGCAGCAGGTCTAATAATACAGTGCTAGGTTTAAAACACTGCAGTTATCAGTCAGTCACACTACAGAGCAGGTCATGCATAGCAAAGAGCTGCTTTATTAGCTTGATGGAATATGCAGCATGTATGAAATGATAGAATGCAGCTACGGAGTAAAAGCCAAAGCTGACGCAAAATACACCATCATGGCCCAGATAATGTGTGCCATTCACAGTAGTAGTAGAGATCCATTCTAACCAGTGCATGTTTGTTAACAGCAAATGCTTGAGAGATGAGCGTTAAGGAGGCATCCAGGCTCAAAACCTAATTTTGTCTTCTTTCTTGGGGTGAAAAGAGGAAATAGAACTAGGAGGAAATTAATACATTTTCCTGCAAGCTGCAAAGCATAATAGACACATAATGTAAATAAAGATGAACTTTTCTGAGACTATTTTTCACACTAAATGAGTAAGCGTACTAGTGATTTGCTCTCCACCCCACTCCCTAGGCTCTCTTGTCCTTTTCCAAAACAGACTGAAGTACTCCTCCTGACATCACCAGACAAGTAGAAGGCCTTTTATTATTCAAAAGGCATGAAAAAGTTACTAAGAAAGTGAAAGGAATGCAGCCTATTTAGGGATATAATAAAGAATTACTAGAAGCAAGGGGCCTCCTTTACTAACAAGCAATGAACAACTGCAATTCACAGTTGTTAGGCTACTTTGTGCAAACCAGACAGCTTATTAAAATGCATTGTATACAATGATAAGCATTTATGAAGTGATCTGCCTCTATAGACAGTCCTGGGACTTACTATGTATTCCTGGCACTTTGCTATAGATTTCTATTAATCCTGTTACGAAAACTGCAGAGAGGATTGTAAATGTTAAGATGCTGGGAGATTTTTGTCAAAATTCTCTCTGGTTTGTTGCAAGAAAAACAAAGAAAAGTACTCAAGTAACAGCACAAGTTACAAAAAAAAAGAAAAAAAAAGTCAATAAAACTTGAAGTTCTCTCTCACTTGATATAGACCAGATCCAGCAATGCCAAGTTTGTGATTCCTTATGTGTGACCTAAACAGTGGACAACATCTTTTGCTATCAAGGTATTACCAAGATATCAAGGAAATATTAAGATAATCTTCTGTCTTCAGGATACCCTACACTCAAAGGTATGCATACTACAAATTCATTTGCCTCTTGCTTAATTTAAAAATATTATTTCAAGTTCTGATGCAATACAGAACTTTTTTTCATCAGTAGCAATGCAAGAGTACAATTTTTGTACCCTGCTCCTCCCTGCATCAGTGCACCTGAATCACTGGGGTCAGTGTATACATAAATAAAAAGACTGCAGCAGTAGAGAGATTGAGAGCAATCTTCCAAGCCAAAACTGGGGTCATCACAGAAGTGATGTTAATTGTAATCAGGAAATGCATCAGCGCCAAGGGTAGAATCATAGAACATTATCTGCAGCATCTGATGATTTTTTTTCTTCTTTTCTGGCAGAAAAAATTATCTAAATAATTGATCTGATGCACTGTGACTCTCAATGCTTTATCAGTGTATTTGGAGAAGAGATACCATTTATAACTGAGGAACACACTAGAGTGAAATAACTACAATTTGCAATCACTAGCTGCATCTCTAAAAGCTGCAGTAAAAGAAAGTTCTACTACATTGTTGCCAGAAATTATACAGATGAATATTAGTGACAAATGATTACTGATATTTTAAACTAAAATAATCTGTTATATTTTCTTCACTAGAGGGACATTTTTAAATGTTCTGTCTAAAAAGTGTGTTATGGGATGAGTCAACATGTTAATACAGATGTTCAGTATCACGTTAGGTCTTCTAACAAATTCATACAAGTAACTTTATTTTTAATATGACACTTTTGTGGCCAATGTGCTTGCTTATCTGAAAACACAGCTGCAAAGACCAATAGTAACTTGGAGATCTACATCTATGAAGATCTACAAAAGCACTATGATTACTTCCAAGCAATCTTAAGAACAGTCTTTAAACACTTGCATTTGTTGTGACATGTTAATGGTGAACAGATTTCATATCACCACACATTCAGAGTGCATACAGCATACAAACAACATCAATACAATTTGTAAATGTGGAACTCAAAAGGATTCAACAACAGGAGCTGGTTATACGCAGCAATGTCACCAAGTTAGGAGCCAACTTCCAGCCTTGTTTCTTTCCACATTGCTTTGAAATTGATTGCAACTACTACTTCTTTTTATATTCTTGTGAACAAGTCACTCGCTCAGCCCACAAATTTTAATCATTTTCTGCCTGTTGGCAGTTTCATAAGCCTTCTCTTCACAGGCCCCAACTGTTTCCCTCACTGCTCGTTACAGCACCCTGAAATCCATGTTGCTCAATTCTTTTCTCACCCTCTTGCTGTTCTCTCAGAGATGCCAGCTTCAGTCTCATTGAACACCCTGCTCTTACTCAATTGCACTAACTAATGATTTGTCATACAAGTGACCCCACCAGACCACTCAAGGGAGTACTCTCTGTTGAGTACTCACTCAACAATAAGGACACGTGAAGCTAGAAATAAATTACCACATCCTTGGCCTTAGGGTTAAATTTGATACTCATTCTGCTACAGCGGCATTTACTCTGTCTGGTAACTTCAACGCAGTGTCCTGCTTGCACAGGAAGGCTGGATCTAACAGAAGTACGGCTGTCAAAAAGAGTAAATTAATTTACTGATTGGGGGAGGGGGAAAAAAGCACAGATCCTAGAGGTAAGGACTCCTTTCTGCTGCTTTTGACTTGCATTTCTTTATACCACCTTTGCAGTTTACAGGCCTAGAATTGGCTCCACACACATAGTCTGAGAGCCACTTAGAACACACTACAGTTTACTTTGTGCAATTGTGGAAACCAACTCCACCTGGCTGTCAGAGCAGCTGAGAGCCATCATTACCAAGTGCTGCCTGAGCCACATACCCACCCTGTCAAGAACCAGTGCCACAAAGAAACAGCACAGAGGTCTTAGAAGGTTCTTCAGGGCCACTGAGTCTCTTCATGCAGAAAGGTGCATTAGAAGTTTTGTGGCCCATACTCTGAAACTACAGCCTTATCTATAAATACCCAGTAGAAGACTAAAAAAGTATTTATACTTAATAGGCAAGATCAATATTTTCAAATGTAGGCTGTAAAGCTAGGCATCTCCATTTGCACTGAGGACTTGAAATAAACAGCCTGAATTTCTGAAGTGCTGAGTACCATCTGCTCTTATTGGCCTCAGTAGTTTTGAAAAATAAACTGTTTAATTAGATGCTTTGGCACAGACCTGATTGGCTAACTTTTAACACTAGAAGTTAAAAAAAAAAAATAATCTCTAAAGTGGAATGATCTCATCTAAAGAAAACACTGCTTCCATTCACCATTTGGCCTTCTCCACGTCCTTCATTCAGCCCTGGAGTAACTATAAAATCTCAACTGTTCATTTTTTTTCCTCTAATTCTAAAATATCAATAAAAGTTTACATGTTAAAACTACTGTAATAATAAAAGGTTTTTTCCTCCAGGCAGGAAGCAGCACCAAAATATGAAATTTTAAAGTACTCCTTGCTAGAACTATCTGCATCATGGACTGAAATACATGCAACTAAAATAACACCTCAGACTATCATATGTTGCCAGGCATGTCTGTATCTCAAAATGAAGGGCAATGCAGAGATCTAAACTAGCAGAAGCACTAGTTGGGACATATATATTGTGCAGTGAAGCATCATAAGGCCTTATACTACTCTACTGCACCCACGCTACGCTCTGCCATCAATTCAGGTTTACTGGCTTTGGTACTGTCTCATTCTGTTATGGCCACACTGATTATATTATGCTTTGTTGCCATGAACACATCTTTGATTCTCCTGGAGGGAATTAGCTCAGGCTTGCAAAGAAACTAGTACAGTAAGAATGAAACTTTAAATATCAGAAAATATAATAGTTTTAAACAGACAGTGAAGTGTTGTTCTTACTGCTCTTGTGTAGTACTATGCCTTTTATGTGCACACAACCACACACAAGTAAAAAGTGTGGGGTTTTGTTTGGGTGGGGGGTTTTTTGTTTATTTTAAATGCTACTACAATTTTGAAGAAGCTTGAGCTCTATTTGGAGCTTGCTACCTGGAAAGGTCCGAGCCTGAGCTACTGGCTATATATAGCACCTTTTTAATTCTATTTGCTAAACATAGGAAGCCCTAATACCCACCAACACCTCTACAAGCTGCCTCAACAGAAACAGTTGATAGGGTGACAAAGATGTTTGTTACTCTATGAGCTTAACAAAATGCATTTAAATGATCTCATATGATAAGCTGTCTCTATGCTACAAACCAGCAAGCTGAGATATATCCCTCATTTCCCATCATCTTTCAGCTCAAATGCTTGGGTTCCTTTCCAAAGGAAAGGAGTGTTGGCTGGGAGATGTGAAACTGTCTGACATGGGTTAGGATGTGACATCAGAAACGAGACAGAACAAGACACAGGAGAGTGCATCTGCCCTCCAACACAGATACAGCTATTCTATTACTTGGCTGTGTATAAATCAAAATCTCTCCCAGCTGGCAGATTTCAGTCAAAAGATGAGATCAATACTGATGTGGATCAAGATAAAGATGCAGAAGAGTATTTTAAAGAAGTTTTGATAATGTTAATAGGTATTCATTTTAACTCAAAGTAACTTTAGTCACTCATGGGTTCTTAGAAAGAACGTATTATAGAATAAAATACCTTTATGCTTGAAAAATTTTTTAATGTAATGAGTCATGCCAGTACACCTAGCTTTTAAATAGCATTATTTACCAGTAGATCACAAAGTGATTAGCAAGTGGAAAAATATTATTGTTTGTTTTACACTTCAGAACACTGAGCCTCAAACAAGCATAATGCATTATTACCTTTGGAAACACTGCAAGCACACAACAGAGCTCAAAATAAGATCCAGATTTCCCACATCCATACCCAGGGCTCTTAAAACAGGTCTGCTTTTTTGGTGAATAAGTATCATTAACAGGAATATTCCCTTCTAGATGTTAAATATTAAAAAGCTTCTAGTTTCATGTCAGAAGTGGGAATACTCGGCAACACAGCACAGCATTCTGAGTTCAGATACAAGAAAACAAGTGTAAGTGTTAATCCTAAATATAAAGAAAGAAAAAAAACCACAAACAAACAAAAAAAAAGCATAGCTTGCAAATGCAAGGAGAGAAATTTAAAAACACTTTGAGGCTTAATTTACAGAGAAAATGGATTTTTACAGAGGTAATGAGGGGTGGGATTCTTCCAAAGAGCAGTCTACCAGTGTCCTAGAACTCCTCAATCTGTCTTAGCCATACATGGTAAGGACTGAGGAATAACTCATATTTTTATGTTTTAAAAGCCCCTTATAAAAGTGGAAGAACAATTTATTAATTCACTTAGTTTTGGAACTTCTGTCAAACTATAAAATGTGAACAGTCTTTTCCCAAAGTAGCATTAACCAAAAATTAGATTGAGGTCATCCGCAAGACAAGCCACACTGAACAAGTACCATTTATGCCAGGTAAACCTTGTACCTGGAATACACAGCCTGATGCAGTTCTGAGGAGGAGGTTGTGGTTACAGGAAAGGTCAAGCACTACACATAGCCTCCACACAATATGGTAAAAAGCTTTAAGCCCCTTGCACATCTACTCTTTCACTGCTGGAAACCAAGGGTATGGATAATGCCAGAAGATTTTGGGTTGATACAACAGGATGCTTAGTGTATAAAATATCATATGCTTCATATTCAGACCTTACTGCTGCTGCCGAGCAGCCATACAAGGGCTCCAACTCATGAGATGACAAGAACCTTCCTTAATCCAAATAGAAGCAACTGAAAGCAGTCATCACAACCTGATCCAGACTGTGCAGTACCTACGTACTGCCTCAGGCATACAATAATGCTGACATCACTCAAAGCAAATCATCTGTTCTAGTTCACCACCAAGCTGTACAAGTGCTTATATGGCACAACTGATGGGATGATAGGGAAGAGAGACCCGCAGCCATCCTGTGAGCCTTTTCTGATGTTCTGGCTCTTCAGAGGCAATCTGGTGGACAAACGGTATTCAAGCAGCCACCTATTCTCTCTGGCAACCAAACTAGACACAAAAGATCTGTGGGAGGGGCACACTCGCTCTCTTGCCCCCTAAAATACAGTTAGCACTAAATAGAGTAGCTTGCTCTTGACATTAGTAAGCTAGAACTGATATATTTCTCAGCATGAAATCTTGATTGCTAACAATTAAAATGCCTGAATATTCAATTAAATAACACTACACAGATGTAAAAACAATGTATCTGTACTCAGCTGCATCCTATTATATGTGTTCTAGATGTGTAGGATGGCAACTTCTAAACTATGGTTAGGATTTCTAAATGTGTATTGAAAGCTTGAAAATCAATTTCCTCTTACCAAGACCATGTACTTCAAAATTAATATAAAATTGCTATTTTATGTCAATATGTACTAGCTCAATAAAATACACATTCATATTCCACTGCAAACACTGAATAAATTTTCTCCCCCCCAAAAAATCCTATCATTTCCATCCTCAACTTATCCTCCTGCACTCCCCTTCAAGACAGGATTCATTCATATTAGACCTAAAATTGTGAGGAATAATTTGAATATTGTTTTTCCAGTGACAGCATCAGCATAAACAATCCCTTACATCTTATCACTTACTTCCACCCCAGTCCTGCCTCATTTATGGAGGTACGACTGTTCATGACAGTATATTGCAAAGCACACAAGGAGATGGCTCTTGAGGTAAAAAAGGCTTTTTTTTTTTTTTTTTTTTTTTACACATCATTTAGTTGCCTAACTCAATTCACTAAATATTTCCTTGAATAATTAAAATGACGCAACTGGTAAGGGGGGAGGGAAGAGGGGAAGAGGACTGTACCAGTCTTGGCTGGGATAGTTAATTTTCCTCAGAGTAGCTGGTATGGTGATATGTTTTGGATTTGTAACCAAAACAATGTTGTACAAATTGAAAACTTTAATGAATCTTGTATTTGTTTCTACAAAATTCCAGAACATCTGATGTTGAAATCATTGGTTTCTAGTGCTTTGTCTCAATTAATTGACATGCCAGCAAAAAGAAGTAATTCTACAGGATCATGGTCTCAGAATGAATTCATTTGTAGGTAGTGAGCTATATCCTTCCCTCTTCAAAGTTTGACTTCCCAGGTTTTATACAGTGATTCAAAGCAAGAATCCAGGTTTAAGATTATACAATGCCCTTTCCATCAAAAATTCATGTGTCTAAATAGCTTTAAGTTCTTTGGTACCGCCTGTATTCTTACTGAATTTGTGTCACCCTTGTGATCCTCTATCTGTTGCTCTCAAGGGTGCTTTGCTGCGGTTCTCTTCAGTAGGGAATATCAGCTCACAGCTTAGTCTTTTTTCCATGCCCTTCCAAGCATGGCATCACCTTAGTTTTTCTGAAAGAAAAAAAGTGTAAAGCCATTTTATTGCAGAGTTGGGTCTATTTCCTTTTTTGAAAGCGGATACTTTTTTTTTTTTTTTTTTAACCTTTCTGGTCACCCACTTATTCCAAAAGCTCATGTTTAGTGAAGTATAAGATTACAGACAAACAGTTTCAAGATCTCTACTCCCTAAACCTGCAGCAAGAGGTACACTCTGGACTGGAAAACACCTCACTGATATCGTTGCTATGGCAAAGCTTAATATGAGTTTAGAGACTGGGCATGCAGCCAAGAAGAAAATGGGGAGGGCTGACACATGACATTTTCCCCCTTTGTTCTTTTCATACAATTCTGTTTTCTGTCTTCTCAAGAGCACAAGAAATGTTTCAGCTTCAATTATCTCCATAGGAGCTTCATTGTTCCCCTCTTTTTTTGCTCTTAGACAACAGTCAGAGCTATTGTGACTTAGATTTTTTTCCCCGCATCTTTGATTCCCAATGAATTACACGTGTTCATAGTAAACAATTCCTACAAAGATTGTTATCCCCTGTGCTGTTAATTTCCTCTGTTAAAAGAAACTAGATGGGAAGCTGGGACCACAAACCTAATGGCTTCCTTTCAACTCCAGTTTAACTTGATAGCCAACAAGGATGACATTTTCTGAAAAAAAGTACTGGTTCATTTTAAAAGCAGATTTTTTGATCATCACTGTAAACAGAGCTTACAAAACCCATAACTTATTGTATCACTCCTTATGTCCCATCATCTTCAGCCAGTGTTGGGCAAGGTTGGCATAATCTGATTCTGTAATAGCATCCAGTTAACTTTAACATAAGCTGTATGTTCACATTCAAGTATCTTTTTAAATATCAGAGACTGTTACTTGCAGAAAATATTGTTGTAAACCTATACAGATGTATTTTAATATAGAATAGCATAATGGAATACAAACCCAGTACAGGTTTATGTATATAACTCAAATAAGGAAGGCAAGAGAAGATAGAAAAGGACATTAAATTATCTGTGAAGTGCCTTGACAAGTCTAGGAGACCTTATTTTCTACAGCTCCCCAAGCATCGGTATTGCTGAAATTGCAGGGTTAAGCTGGTTTTATGCACTGTGTAACAGAGCACCACAAGACCACTGCAACAAGTGTGTCACATCCTGGAAACTGCCCTAGGTTCAGAAATTATGTGTAATTAATACTATTTACTCAAGAAATTAGATGCTGAAGAGACAGTTCTTCTGCGCATCTATATGAACATGCCTCTGAAGGAATTAGACACAATACTATCCAAAATGACAAAAGGAAAATAACACTAAGGAGGAACCGAGTAAAATGGGAATCACAGGGTCCAGGCACAACCAGCCTCCTCCAGGTGCCAGAGTTATTGACTCTGCAGCCTAGATCATGACAAGGAGATGGACACTAAGTTCTTCACTCCATACCATGCTCTCACAGGGAGATACATCACTGACACTCTTTGAATGGGCTTGTTGAAGTATAAAGTTCAAAATACAAGGTACCACAACCCCTACATGACCATCAGTGCAACACACTTCAGTTTTTAGCAAATGAAGTGCTGGCCTTCCTCAGTCTGCCTGACACCCAGAAGGGGACCTCAGCATATCCAGTTACAACACATGAGTTCAGGCACCATGTAAATGTGAAGCCCAGAGTGGTATATGGAAAGCTGTTCTTATGCAGGAGCCTAGAGACTCCAAGACATCTGATCCATCAGATTGTGAGCTTGGTCAAGGCCATCACTCTAAAGCCGTGCTCTGGCAGGCACAAGTAGTACATGACACTGCCAGCACAGTTGTAGAGCAGCCCTGGTCTATGGGTATGGACAAAGGCGGTATTCCTTCACTGATGCTGAACACTTGATACAGTCCTGCTGTGCTGTCTGCTCTGTGTGTTATGGCCGAGGCCAGGTTCCTCTTCCACCTTCTAGCCCCAGGGCATCCCAGCAGAGCTCTAGCAGCCACTCGAGCATAGCCTGCAGAATTTTGCACCTTCTGCAGATCTGAGTCTTGTTGACATTATGCCACAATTCAGGAAAGCTTTCCTACCTCAGATAGCAATGGTGCTTATCAAGGTTAAACACATCTAAAGTAAAACCTCAGTCTGCTACGAGGGAATGCAAACTGAACTTAGTGCCTGGCACCTATAACCTGATCATACATCTTCATTATTCCAAAACAAGCGATTCCAGAAATTCTGTTCTTTCAAAGATAAGGTGGTTTCCATTTTGTTCCAATTCCCAAATGAAATTTAAAGTGTCTTTTACAGCAATGAAATTTTGTCTCCCAATTGATTTTAAGAAATCCATTTCAAAAGGAATAACTTCATGGCAAAAAGGAAAGGTTTGAGCTGTTCCACTGTATTCTGTGACCTCACAGTAATTAGTTGTGAGCCTGTACTTCAAAACTCTTCCATAAAAAAGAAGTCTATCGGACACACCTCTTACCAGGATTTGTAGCAAGCAAGTAAACCCTTTGAGAAGTGTCATAAAACTCTGAAATACTTTAAACTCATACTCTGAACAAAGTAAGTTCAGGAGGAGGAAAAGTAATCATTAGGCTGGTGCACAGTAAATAAACTAAAGCAGGTGTTAGGTGGACAAACCTTTGAGAGCTATAAATGGCAATATTAATTTAGGAGGTTATGAAATAGAAACATGAGGTACTTACTCATGAACTTTAGCTTATACACAAGGACTGACAGTCACTATCCTTAGCTGCTTTCATGTGACAGGGAAAATGGCTGTTCTTGTAACTAACCACTCAGTGGCAAAAGCACCTGTAAGGATGCTATAAACGAGGAGTAACTGACACACAGGCAGGCATTTCTGACTAGATCAGTAACACTTCAAGATTTAATAATATTTTAATAGGAATGATAACAGTGCTCTGCTGAAATGACCAAATGTGGACTGTGTAGAAAAAAGCACCATATAATCTGATGGCTTTATGAACATAATGAAAACACCACATAGCAGAAGGGTTTACAATTGCTGCAATCCATTTAGCCATCTGCCCAGCAAAAGGTCAATGTAATTAACAGTTTAAAGACATACGTGATGGAAAAGTAGAGACCAGACTTTATATAAAAAAGAGGATCTAAATCAAGAAAATAAATACTTTGATTCCAGAGATAGTACCATTAATTTCTTCCTGAAAGACAGATCTATTTCCATAATAAAACACTGTAGAAAAAGGTTGTCATGACCCTTTAACAGATGTTTCAGCTATATTAAAAACACCAAGGATGTCAAGCTTTAAGACCTAGTTCTGGGACATTAGACCATAATAAGAAGCTTACAGTTACACACACAAAAACTACATTTGATCAGACACCAAAACGCATTCAAGAAGCAACTCTAAAAAAAGTCAACTCTTCCACCCTTTCAGTCCCTTTTCTAGGTTGCCAACTTGAAAACATCACTTGTATTTTTAATATACGATTACATCGTTTAGCATTAGGAAAGCACAAAGAAAGTGATCACAAAAAAATGCTGAAAAAATAAGAAGCATTTAAAGGATACATTTCTAACAAAATAGATTAGGAATGGCTAAAGGCCAAGAAAAGATAATTGTTTGGGTTAGAAATTCGCATACCTGAAACTGCAAGGAAATGTCAGAGGTTTCCAAACTGGCAGTGGTCTATGGAGAGCTGCTCAGACTCATGGAGTCAATTCCTCTGCTTTTGCTCTCTGCAGTAAATTCCTGCTCCCAAATATCTGACAGGCATTCTGCCTTGGACAGATCTTAAGTAAGGTGCTTTTATAGGAAACCTGCATCTGGCCTTCTGCACGTGGCTATCAAGCACAGCACACCACATCAAGTGCAGTAGCACTTGAGGACTGCTACCGGTTTGAAAATCCCAACGTTACCGCTGTGTGTATGCTGGTAGCATCCAAACCGTTAGGGTCCCAGACACCTAGAGAATCTAAGCAAGGCTATGCCATCTATAAAGTCTACCAAGGTAGAAAAAACAGTTGCATGCAGGAGAACGCAGGTGTATGACAGGCCTAAGTTAAATGAAAAAGCATTCCTAGATTATGTTTCCATATTAGCAGTTGCCAAAGGGATGCTTCCTATGATCTGTTAAGCTTAAATCTCATGGTATTAAAACAATACAGGAGCATACAACTTGCAGCTACACAATGTTCAACACCAGCATTACTCTCTGACTTGCACTGCTGGGCACAGCAAGAGTCCACACCCTCAGGAACAAAGAGGTGTCACCAACCCAGCAAGCTGCTTAAGGTACAGCATAGAAGGCTCAGAAGCGAAGCTTGCTCCTTTTTGTCTTTTAGAAAGACTACATCTGTCACAAATCCAGGAAGGCAGTGAGAAAAATTCTGAAGCTTCTGATAAGCATGAGAGAGAGCAAGTTTTAGCCCAAGAAAAACATTCAGAATGCCGAGCGATTACAAGAACTAATATCCAGTAGGGATTTTCTTAAAAAAAAATACTAAAGCTATTGAAAAGATTGGGCTGCCTAAATTTAAACCTTACTTAGTAGAAATCTATATAGCTTCACTGAACTCAACACAAGTACACTGATTTTTCTCTGGCTGAAGATCTAAATGCAACTTGGACACAAACAGACAAATTCTGTGAAATTTCATAGGAATTAGGCATAGACTTCTACAGAAATTCATCTACAAACCCCTAAAGATGGAGAATGACTAAGAATCTCTTCATAGGACTTTTGATCTATCCTAAGGCAGAAACAGTTTTATCAAATGCCCTACTGTTATGTTATGAAAGAAAAAAAAAAAAGAAAAAAAAATAATAAAAAGCTACAAAGTCAGGCCTGCTTCATAAAAAGGTTTTAGCAACCTTATGAGGCAAGTAGAAATAACCTATATTCCACAGGGCTGGATCCCTAAACTCTACTTTGTTACCTACACAAGAAAAATGAGAAGTCAAAATGCAGCCAGGTGACTAAATGCAGGCTTCTCACTTAAGTGTGCAGCTGGTGTTTAGATCGATTTAATATGTAGCAAACAATGAAAAACTATGATTTTATGATGAAGGATCCTATTGCCGTCCTATTTCCAAAATGCTGACTAAAGTGTTAGTCAACTCCTACAGCATCATAATACTAACAATTGTACAACTAACTGTTGTATAACTCAGCTTTACCCCATTATTAATGCAGAAAGGCTTAGCAGTTCTGTTAAACTGCTCGCTTTCACACCAGTGGAAAGTAATGGAAATATGTACTGTACCCAAACAGAACTGCAGACTACATCAACAGGTTTTGTTTCTAAACAACTTTCTGAAATATCATAAACTGTAGTTTAGGGACTGCTTGTGTCAACTATTTATTTGAATACCTGTTACTAACAGATTCTCTATGACAAGGAAAGTTTTCAAGAGGTCTTAGGAAAGCAGAAGAAAACAGAATAAAAATTTTCTCAATGCAGAAATCACAATGTTCATTAAGCAATGGGGGAATCTTTTTCTAACACTATTTGTCACAGTTTTAAAGAATATTACCACAGGAAATATATTTAAGCCTATCTAGCTTATCATCCTAGTGTCCACCAACTACTGCTCCTTATTTATTTATAGGGCTCCATTCTACAACACTCAAATTAGCAATCCTTCCATCTACTAAGAAGCTTTCCTGACTTCAGACACTTAAAACAGGATTCAGTTGTCTAAATACAGGCATGTAGCACCACTTTGGACAACCAAAGTCATCTCAAACACATACAATTATTTTTGCATAGTACGTTATACTACCCACTCTGTGCAGCATGCCCTGGAACTCAGGGCAGAGTCTCTGATAAACAATATTTATCACTATTTTTCTGCTTTTTGGTACAAAGCTATAAATAAATGAAAGGACTCTGAACCATGCAGAAAGCTGCCATTACCAAATGTGTAATAATCACTTCTACAATCCACTTCAGATTTCACAGGAAAGACCTACCCCATTGTCAGATCTAACCTGCCTTATCTGAGACTTTGATCTAAGCTGTGGTGAAAACTGAACTACGGTCAAAACTGAAGCACAGGTACAAGAATTTTAAGGATTCTGTAGGTTAAATTCTTGTTAAGAAATATATGGGTCTCCACATCCTGCAACTCCTAATGACAATGAAATATCTGCCAGCTGTCACAATCAAGGAAACAATAACTCAACTAGTTAAAATACCACAGTAAAAGAATGATTGTCTGATAAAGCATATTTAACTTCAGGTAGCATCTCTGTAATTCACAATTAGATGATAGACATCCATTTCAAAGATAATCCTTAATTTATAATTTTCTTACTTACTGGATTTATGTGATTTAACATGCAGCCATTTTCTCATTAAGACTTAAATATACAGTACTCAGACAGGTGATTGCTGTGTTTAAACCATAATCAAGCATTTCTTTCCTGGTGCTGCTGCCTGAGATACCCAAAGAATGTAATGGTTTGCTTTTAAAAGCCAACACACTGTAGGCATCAGCCACCCTCAAATTACTTCACACATGCAGCTATTGTAAGCAACAGCTACCCACTGGACAAAGAGTAAGCCATGAAGCCAGTCAGGTTTTCTACAACTTCCTTAACTGCAAGCCAAGCTATCCCACTGCAGATATCCCATTTAAGCCTTTTAAAGCCTTTACCTTCAAATCTTTAGACCTTCTTTTGTTCTTTCAGGGCTCTGGTTTATCAAATGACCCTACAGCAATGACAATTGCCCCACAAGTGCACACATTCTGAGCCCAGGACCTGGTCACTACCAAGGGGCCTTGCAGCCTTCCCCAGGGCAGCTGGAAACAGCTGTATGTGTACATACACACACACTCCCCACAGCTGAAGGAAGAAAACTGTGGTTGTCCAAGCCTGCTGACCAGATTAGTGACAACTGTTTTGGAATTAGAAAACACCAAACAGGTAACAACTGACTTCATTTACTGGGGGGGGGGGATTATTAATTCCATTTTAAGAAAGAAAAATATTTCTCCTTGCAGGAACAGTGAAACATTGGAAAATTGGATTTATGGAGGTGATAGAATGCCTTTACATGGGAGATTCTAAGAGCATCTTAGATGAACAAATATCAGAGATCATCTAGACTAGGATTTCTTAATTTACAGCTCACAGGCCCCACATGATTTGCAAAGCAATTTAGCCTGCTAGCATATTAAGCTACCAAACTACCATAAGAATAACCAGCTCTAAACATCACCTTCCCCAGACCCCAAAATTGCCCTTCTCACAAATCATGTAATAGTGTAGATTTCAATGAAAAGTAGCACGAAAGCAATATCCAGATCTCTTTAAAGATTAGTGTATTCTTAATTTTCATTTGGTACAGTAAAGCACAACAGGCACATGCTGGATCATGCCGCTTGTGAAAACAGGAACACTCCCTGAATTTTACAGAGCTTTCAAGCATGCACGAGTACTTCCAGTATAATGTGAACCAAATTTGAGATATGACATAAAATGAAGATGCTTTTAGGAATACAATTTGTGTTCCTCATGTTCCATTAATTCAGAGGAAATTATGCCATATTTTCAAATTATGACATTGCAAAATAAATTTCTATTGCCTAACAATAAACCTTTAATACATTTCATCAAAATGGTGGATATTCACCTATCAGAACTACTTAGGTAGCATGGCGGTTTTGGGGTGAGGGAGGACAGGACAACATGCAACACCACTGTGAAAAGTCCAGTCCTACACTACTTATCTGACCAATCATACTTAATAAAAAAACAACTGAGTCAGGCACTCTGAGTTCCTGCACAAACAGAAGTCTAAAAGTTACCTGTCAAAACATCTATTCAGTAGTGACCACTATGTTACAAGATTTACAGAAGCTGGGACTGGTTGGCAAATGGTACATTAACTAAAAATGGTTTCTTAATTAATATTCATAAAATAATTTGAATAGCTCTATTCTCTATTAAATAACAACCCTCATAATGAAAAGCTTTTTTCCCCTTATTCACAGCAAAATGAGATACGGTATTTCAGTGCTGGTCTCATTAGGCAGTCATTGCTACTGCACTGAATAGATGACATACACTTTCACATTCAGAGAAAGTCTATTAGCAGACAAACTGTTGAGAGACCTCTTGACATCAGTAACTATGAATACAGCCACACTCTTTGGCTTTCCATTTGCTTCCCATTTCTTTTAGATCTATTCAGTATTTGTGAAAACACCCTAAAACTTCCAATAAGAGTTCCCAAGTTGTTCAAGAATTTAGAATTATATAGAATAGAATATGATCTTATTCAGGTATTTGTATCCTATAATTAAAAGGTATGGCTTTACAGTGCAAGAAGAGGTTATCCTTGGGGTCACAGAAACAACCAGCCTAGCAAACATGCCTGCAGGTTATGGGAAATGTCAGCAAAAACGCTGAATGAGCATTGTGAACATCACATAATGGGTGCTGGAAACAGGAAAGTTGTTTGTGGGTTTTGTTTGGTTGGGTTTGGGGGGGGGGGGGGTTCACAAAATTATTTTAGTGACAAAAACTCTCTGTTGTTGAAAATGAACAGCTGAGAAGCCAATAGTCACACTGACAAAGCAGCACAAATCCTCTGGCTTATGGTATTACTATGGCCTTGACAACAGCCAACCCACAGCTGAGAGCAGCTACCCACTGACTCTGCAATAAACAAATGGATAAGCTATTGTTACTGGGGTTTATCTGAACTTACCCGAGGCACTGATAATTTTGTTTGTTTGTTTAGAAAGAGAACTCTATACAAAAGACTTGTTTCTCCACAACTTTCCACAGATATCAGTCTCCTATGGAACCTTTCTGTAGAATATTTTTTTTTTTTTAAATATTTCACAGCAGTGTCTCCCTACAAAATGCTTCCTTCTCCTTGTGCAAACGATCAAAACAAGCATAATACCCTTTCTGAGAGGAAAACAAAAGAAAAAAACCTGCATGCCCTTCCTCCTTTACAACATATGCAAGCACCAACACAATCCCTCTTGAGACTACTTCAATGACAACAGCATACGTAGAAGCCACATCAAAAAGACAAAATACATCTGTCCTATGAACAGTGTAGAACACAATTGTAGAAACACATAAAACAAGGGTCACTTTGTAGCATCACAGCTGGTTTAGCTATGATTCAAAAAACTTACTGAGGTCAAGGGTGTGGGGGGAAGGAAGAGAGTTTGCATAAATCTCAATGTAATTCCACTGAATTATGTGTGAACGCAATTCTTCAGGCAGATTATCTGCCACAATATTGTCGCTCAAACTCCTCTCCGAGTAGACTAAATTCTCTCCTTATAAAATTACCACAGACTGTCAGCTATGATGGTTTAGACCCACATCTACCACTGCGTAGTACTCCACATCCTACAGCAATTAACTTCAGTATCTATCTATCTCTAGGCTGGGTGCTGCTCCATAGTCATGTTGACACAGGCAGGAGAAACAAATTTGCAATTGGTCATGCCCATGGTCATCATCACAACACTGCAACATTCTCCTGTTCAATTGGAGCCAGGCTGAAACATGGTCTTCCTTACCCTGTGGGATTAAAAAGAGAAGCCTTTCAGAAAAACATCAACACAAGGACACATACCAAGCTACTGCTAATGGAGGAGCTGAAAGAGGTCACAGAAAGGAGATCTGCAGATCAAAGAACTGAAGGACACTTGCAACACAGCCAAGAACAAATCAAAACAAGACAGACTTCTGGCAACAACGAAGCTACTTGTCAATATTACAGGGCACGGATGAAATCGTCTCCCAGCTGAGAGGCACAGTACATAGGTCAATGAGGACACAGAGACTCTCAAAGCGATGAGGGGTGGGGAGGAAGATCTCAACTGCTACTCCAGTTCTGGGGTGAACACAAGAGGCAGAGGCAGTCTAAACTCTAGGAAACATTTTGTTGAGTGCATTTTGAGACAGGTTCTACTGCACATTGGGGCAGGGGGGAAGCATTTCATAGCACTGCACCCTACCATAGTATGAAGCACAGGCCACAGCACTTCATCTCAGCATTTTAACAAGTGTATTTCATAGCATTTTAACAGAATATTTCAGGTTGCATAGCATATTAACAGGCAAGAGAGATTCTTTCAGGATAACATAATACAGCAGTGATTTGCATTTACCTGAGAATTCACAAAAGCAGAGAGGTATCAGTGTGGCAGGAATAAGAGGCCAAGAACACTTACCCCCTCCTGTTCAAAGCATTTCTCGTAGAACTGTATTTTACCATGTTTGCCAAAGACATAAAATGGAATTTTAAGAAACGGTGTTTTATAATGGTGGTAAAATTACAAAGCAGAACTGCCCTGCCGTTTGGTCTAGACTAGACAGCTATGCTTTTTCTGTACCTCAGGGGAACTAGTCTGGCAAATTATTTCCTTGTATATCTTTTTGTGCTCTTTGTTGACATCTAAGCAAACATCCTTCCAGCTTCCTGGGCGCAAAAAAAAAGGTAATATATCCTTCAAAATAGGTACCTACTCTAGTTCAGCTCTGTTAATTCAAACTACTGAGTCCTTCCCACACTTGTTCTCCCACTTAACAAGGCCCCCGCAGCCCTGCTACCCATCTCAATGCCAAACTCCCCTAACAGCCACACATAAGCATATGCATGCAAACCTGTCCCGGCTTCAGCTAGGATAGGGTTAATTTTCTTTCTAGTAGCTGGTATGGTGTTATGTTCTGGATTTAGTATGAGAAGAATCTTGATTACACACTGATGTTTTCAGTGGTTGTTAGGTAATGTTTAATCTAAAGTCAAGGATTTTTCACCTTCTGATTTTTCAGCCAGCAAGAAGGCTGGAGGGGCACAAGAAGTTGGGAGGGGCACAGCCAGGGCAGCTGACCCAAACTGGCCAAAGGGGTATTCCATACCATGTGATGCCATACCTAGTATATAAACTGGGGGGAGTTGGCCTGGGGGGAAATCACTGCTCAGGAAGTAACTGGGCATTGGTCAGCGAGTGGCAAGCAACTACATCGTACATCACTTGTATATTCCAACTCTTTTATTATTATTGTCATTTTATTATTGTTATTAATTTCTTCCTTTCTGTTCTATTAAACTGTTCTTAACTCACAAGTTTTACCTTTTCTTTTTTTTTCTAATTCTTCTCCCAATCCCACTCAGTGCAGGGCAGGGAGAAGTGAGTGAGTGGCTGCATGGTGCCTCATTGCTGGCTGGGGTTAAACTATGACAACACTATATGAAGACACAAGGGGTAAATTTTATTTCAAATACAAGTTGCAAGAGAAGAGATATTTAAAAATACCTCCAGTCTGAACACCGGTAAAAAATCCATAAGGATGATGGTTCAAATATTTTTTTTTTTTAATCTGTGATAGAAATTGGAAAAAATAACCACCATCTGCTCCTTTCAGTTCTTGTGGTGGGTTGACCCTGGCTGGATACCAGGTGCCCACCAAAGCCGCTCTATCACTCCCCCTCCTCAGCTGGACGGGGGAGAGAAAAATATAACGAAAGGCTCGTGGGTCAAGATAAGGGCAGTTTAATAGAACGATAGCAAAGGTTGCGCGCGAAAGCAAAGAAAAAAAAACAAATGATGTTACTCTCTACTTCCCATCAGCAGGCGATGTCTGGCCACTTCCTGGGAAGCAGGGCTCCAGTACGCGTAGTGCTTGCTCCGGAAGACAAAAATGTCCCCACCTCCGTCTCCCTTCACTTAGCTTTTATATCTGAGCTGACGTCATATGGTATGGAATATCTGTTTGGTTAGTTTAGGTCAGCTGTCCTGGTTATGTCCCCTCCCAAGATCTTGCCCTGCCCCAGCCTGCCATTGAGGGGAGGGCAAAAATGTTGGAGAGACAGCCTTGATGCTGTGCCAGCGCTGCTCAGCAGTAGCCAAAACACTGGTGTGTTATCAACACCTTTCTAGCTACAGAGCTGCAGAGCACAGTGCTATGAGGGCTGCTATAGGGAGTACTAACTCCATCTCAGCCAGACCCAATACAATCTCCACCCCTTATTCCATACCATTTGCGTCCTGCTCAGGTCCCACATAATTTAATACAGATATCTTCTAACCATACTATTGTATTTAATTCTCATTACTGAAATCCTTTCTTACCAACACTTACAACTGAAACTACATACTTAAACAACTTTTATACCCAACGTACAGATTTATACATTCTTATTAATTACTATCCCTTGTCCTTTAAGAGATAGATATTCCAGGGGCTTCTTCCACTCCTTCAGATGTTCACACACAGGTTATGACTTGGGCCCCATCCATCAAGATGAGTGGTCAGGACAGGAGAAGCAGTACGTTCAATCGTTGGGCACCAACGTCGGCTTGGTTTGGGTCACCGATGCACTTGTCTGGTTCCTTGCGAAGTTCACTCCTCTGCAGTTCAGGTCATTCCTGCTACATTACTTCCTGCAACATACAACTCACATCACAGATTATTTTTCCCCCAAGGTTAAATGTCCTTGAGGCACACACTGGGTCTCCCCATCCTTCCGCATTACCCACCAAGTACACCCAGGTCCCTGAGCAAAGACAATCCCACGAATGGGTTTGCCTTTTCCCATGGGAGGTGCAATCCACACTGCCTTCCCCAGCCACTTCCCCATGTGCACCACGGGGACCTTATCTCCTCCCACAGTATGTAGGGGTTTTGTTTGGGCAGGACCAGAACGGTTAGCAGATCCTCTAGAGTTAACTAGCCAAGTGGCTTCTGCTAAATTTGCATCCCAATGCTTCCATGTCCCATTGCCTAGCGCTCTCAACATACTCTTCAACAGTCCATTATATCTCTCAATTTTTCCAGATGCCTGCGGGTGATAGGGTATGTGGTATACCCACTCAATGCCATGTTTCTTTGCCCAGGAGCTTATAAGGTTATTTCGGAAATGAGTCCCATTGTCTGATTCAATTCTTTCTGGGGTACCGTGTCGCCATAAAATTTGCCTTTCGAGGCCTAAGATGGTGTTTCGGGCAGTGGCATGGTTTACAGGATATGTTTCTAGCCAACCAGTAGTTGCTTCCACCATGGTGAGTACGTAGCACTTGCCTTGGCGTGTTCGTGGCAGTGGTCCAATGTAGTCAATTTGCCAGGCCTCGCCATATTGAAAACCCAACCACCGCCCTCTGTTCCAGGGAGACTTTACTCTGGTGGCTCTTTTGATTGCAGCACATGTTTCACATTCATGAGTGACCTGTGTGATGGCCTCCATGGTCAGGTCCACCCCTCGATCACGAGCCCACCTATATGTTGCATCTCTCCCTAGATGTCCCGATGTCTCATGGGCCCATCGAGCTACAAATAGCTCACCCTTACGCTCCCAGTCCAGGTCCACCTGAGCTATATCTATTTTGGCAGCCTTGTCTACCTGTTCATTATTTCGATGTTCTTCAGTGGCACGGCTTTTGGGCACGTGAGCATCTACATGACGTACCTTTAGAGTCATGTGTTCTACACGGGCAGCAATGTCCTGCCACAATGCTGCTGCCCAGATGGGTTTACCCTTGCGTTGCCAATTGGTCTTCTTCCACTGCTGTAGCCACCCCCATAGGGCATTAGCCACCATCCAGGAGTCGGTATAGAGGTAGAGTACCGGCCACTTTTCTCATTCAGCAATGTCTAGAGCCAGTTGGATGGCTTTCACTTCTGCAAACTGACTTGACTCGCCTTCTCCTTCAGTGGCCTCAATGACTTGTCGTGTGGGACTCCACACAGCAGCTTTCCACTTCCGATGGTTCCCTACCACACGACAGGATCCATCAGTAAACAAAGCATAACACCTTTCATCTTCTGATAACTCATTATATGGTGGTGCCTCTTGGGCACGAGTCACCTCCTCAGGTGATGCTCCAAAATCTCTGCCTTCTGGCCATTCCATGATCTCTTCCAGAATTCTTGGGCGGTTAGATTTCCCCAGTCGAGCCCGTTGCGTGATCAATGCTATCCACTTACTCCATGTAGCGCTGGTTGCATGATGTGTAGAGGGGATGTTTCCTTTGAACATCCAGTGTAGCACGGGCAATCGTGGTGCCAAGAGGAGATATGTTTCTGTACCAACAACTTCTGAAGCGGCTCGAACCCCCTCATATGCTGCTAATATCTCTTTTTCAGTCAGGGTATAGTGAGCTTCTGATCCTCGGTACCCCCGGCTCCAAAACCCTAATGGTCGACCTCGGGTTTCTCCTGGTGTTTTCTGCCACAGGCTCCAGGTGAGACCATGTTCCCCAGCTGCAGTGTAGAGTACATTTTGTACATCTGGTCCTGTTCGGACGGGCCCAAGAGCTACTGCACGAGCTATTTCCTGTCTGATATGCTCAAAGGCTTGTTGTTGTTCAGGGCCCCATTCAAAATAGTTCTTTTTCCGCGTTACTCGATAGAGAGGGCTCACAAGCTGACTATAACCTGGAATATGCATTCTCCAGAACCCCACAAGGCCTAGGAAAGCTTGTGTTTCTTTCTTGTTAGCTGGTGGAGACATAGTTGCTATCTTGTTAACCACATCCATAGGGACATGACGGCGACCATCCTGCCATTTTATTCCCAAGAACTGAATCTCCTGTGCAGGTCCCTTGACCTTACTTTTCTTTATGGCGAAACCAGCTTTCAGAAGAATCTGAATTATTCTTTTTCCCTTCTCAAACACTTCTTCTGCCTTGTTGCCCCATACGATGATGTCATCTATGTATTGTAAATGTTCAGGGGCATCGCCTTGTTCCAGTGCCATTTGGATTAATCCGTGACAAATGGTAGGGCTGTGCTTCCACCCCTGGGGCAGCCGATTCCAGGTGTATTGGACACCTCTCCATGTGAAAGCAAACTGTGGCCTGCACTCTGCTGCCAAAGGAATGGAGAAAAATGCATTGGCAATATCAATTGTAGCATACCATGTGGCTGCCTTTGATGCCAGTTCATATTGAAGCTCTAACATGTCTGGTACAGCAGCACTCAATGGCGGTGTCACTTCATTCAGGCCGCGATAATCTACTGTTAACCTCCATCCTCCATCAGACTTCTGCACTGGCCATATAGGACTATTAAAAGGTGAATGAGTCTTGCTGATGACTCCTTGGCTCTCTAGGTGATGAATCAGCTCATGGATGGGAGCCAGGGAGTCTCGGTTTGTCCGGTATTGCCGACGGTGCACTGTCCTGGTAGCGATAGGCACCTGCTGTTCTTCAACTTGCAGCAATCCCACAGTAAAGGGATCTTCCGAGAGGCCAGGCAGGGTAGATAGCTGTTTGATCTTCTCTGCATTTACAGTGGCTACACCAAAAGCCCACCAGCACCCCTTTGGGTCCTTGAAGTACCCTCTCTTGAGGTAGTCTATGCCAAGGATACAAGGGGCCTCTGGACCGGTCACAATGGGGTGCTTTTCCCACTTGTCCCCTGTCAAGCTCACTTCAGCCTCCAGTATAGTCAATTCTTGGCATCCCCCTGTCACTCCAGAGATCCAGATGGATTCTGTGCCCCTGTATCCTGATGGCATCAGTGTACACTGTGCACCAGTGTCTACCAAAGCCTTATACTTCTGTGGGTCTGATGTGCCAGGCCATCGAATCCACACAGTCCAGTATATCCGATCATCCCTTTCCTTCTCCTGGCCGAAGGCAGGGACCCTCTATTGCTGTTCCTCATCAGAATATTCACTGTCCGATCCTTGCGGTACCAGACCAGAAGTCCCCTCACCAGAATCAAGGGAGGTGTTTTCAGTTCTTCTATGCCTGGAGGATCGCTGAGTGCCTTCTTGGGCCTCTACAGCAACTACGCTGACAGCCTTCTTCTTGGGTGACCCCTTCTTAACAGCTGTCTTCCCTCTCAGTTCACGTACGTGGGCTTCCAGCTTAAAGGTGGGTTCACCATCCCACTTCCTCATGTCCTCCCCTTGGTCACGCAGGAAGAACCAGAGTGTACCACGTGGCATACGCCTAGGGCTCCCTTTCCCTCTGACTGGGGCAGGGGAGAACTGATTTCTTGGAGCATCCCTAACAGCCAAGGCACTGTCCTGTAGGGATGAGGAGACACAGAGATTTTCCTCAAAGTTTTGGAGCCAAGACGACACTTTCTCCACAGTTGGTGTTTCCATATCTGGACAATACATTGCTGCCAAGCTGTTAGAATACGACGCTGGGGCACCTTGAATCACCTTTCGCCACATGGCTCGTGTGCACAGGACATCCTCTGGGCCTTTGGAAACTTCCTCATCATCTAGATCACTGTAGATGACTTCCACCACTGCTAACTCTCTCAGGTACTGAATGCCTTCATCTGCAGTAGTCCACTTTTCTGATGAATTTACAAGATCTTCCTTGAATGGATATCTTGCCTTCACACTTGAGAGGAGCCGGCTCCAGAGACTGCAAATTGCTGCCTCTTTCCCAATTCCTCTTTCAATTCCCCGGTTTCTAGCGAGGGATCCCAGCTGTTGCGCTTCCTTGCCTTCCAGTAGCTGACTATCAGCCCCGTTATCCCAGCATCGGAGCAGCCAGGCAGCAATCCGCTCACCTGGCTGGCGGCTGTAATCTTTCCGCAAGTCCCGAAGTTCTGAGGACGTCAGGGACCGGGTAGTTTCTGCTTCTTGTTTAAGTTCCCTCACTCCTTCCTCCAATTTCCTTATCGAAGGACCAGCTTCTAAATCAAGCCTTTCCTCTTCTTCTTCTTCCCTCACTAATCGATGGTATGGACCCGTTGATCTCCTTGTCCACTGTTTCCGTTTCACTACTGGGGCAATTACTGTAGTTGTTGTTTGGGTCCCTATCTCGAGCATCGTGTCCTTAGATGCAGTCTGGGTCCCTGCCTCAACCATGGTCCTCTGAGAGTATTGAACTGTGGCTCGGTAGGCATAGGCCAGGCCCCAGTACAGTGCGAGAAGCTGCTGGTTTTCATTGGGATAGGCAAGGCACCCTTCTATCAGGTGACGTGTCAGTTTGCCAGGGTTACTTGTCTGTTCGGATGTAAAATCCCAGATTATGGGAGGTGATAACCGTCCTAGGAATCTGCCCAAATCCTTCCATATACCCTGCCACCCAGGGACTGGTCGCTTGAGGGCACATTTCAATATTGCCTCACCTAAAACTTGCCTCCTCTTATACCAGGAAGAGACCAGGTTCCACAATACCCATAATATGCCACCAGTATTAATTATTAGTATTGAACAGCTCACGTAAGGGTGAACAAGGACCTCGGGAGCCTGCATAATAAAACCATTCACATCAATGCCTGGTAGGGAGAGGGAGATGTGTTCCCTCATCTCCTCCACAAGATAGCTCCCACAACACAGCAAAGCCATCACTGCCAGGACAAAGCACATAGACACTATTTGTATTAGCACGTTCCCACGTTCCTTCATTCTCCACACAAGATAACTCCCACAGCACAACAAAGCCATCAGTGCCAGGACAAAGCACACAGCCATTATTTGCATTAACATGTTCCCAAACTCAGCAAGCTAGAGATAAGCAAGCAGCTAACAAGCTCTGTGACCTGCACAGGAGCTTGCCACTTAATAACTAGCTATAGAACGCTTAATGCAAAACTGCCGTTGTCGTGCCCCACGTTGGGCACCAAAAAGGACTGTGGTGGGTTGACCCTGGCTGGATACCAGGTGCCCACCAAAGCCGCTCTATCACTCCCCCTCCTCAGCTGGACGGGGGAGAGAAAAATATAACGAAAGGCTCGTGGGTCAAGATAAGGGCAGTTTAATAAAACGATAGCAAAGGTTGCGCGCGAAAGCAAAGAAAAAAAAACAAATGATGTTACTCTCTACTTCCCATCAGCAGGCGATGTCTGGCCACTTCCTGGGAAGCAGGGCTCCAGTACGCGTAGTGCTTGCTCCGGAAGACAAAAATGTCCCCACCTCCGTCTCCCTTCACTTAGCTTTTATATCTGAGCTGACGTCATATGGTATGGAATATCTGTTTGGTTAGTTTAGGTCAGCTGTCCTGGTTATGTCCCCTCCCAAGATCTTGCCCTGCCCCAGCCTGCCATTGAGGGGAGGGCAAAAATGTTGGAGAGACAGCCTTGATGCTGTGCCAGCGCTGCTCAGCAGTAGCCAAAACACTGGTGTGTTATCAACACCTTTCTAGCTACAGAGCTGCAGAGCACAGTGCTATGAGGGCTGCTATAGGGAGTACTAACTCCATCTCAGCCAGACCCAATACCCTGTGAACCCTGTATTGAATGATGCAATGTTTTGCCTTCCAGAGCTTCAAAAAGTATGCAGGGATCTGTAGGGGAAGCTGAGAGGCAGAGGGAAGCAATGAGACCGAAGTTGGCCCCGAAGTCTGAGGGCCAAACAGCTCAGCAAGGGAAAGTCCTTGGACCTGCCAAGAAAGCAGTGAAGTGACTCAGCAGGACCCCACTACAACCACACAGCAATCAACCACTGCTCAACAGCTCACTGCAGAGAGGCTTACTGCGAGCCACAGCTCAGTGAAAAATAACAGCAAGGAGCTCATGAACATAAAGACCGATTGGCTTGAGACCATGCTCCAGGCAGAGGGACTCTGCTTCTCCAAGAGTAGCATGCTGCAGTCCCCCAGCACTGGAAACAGCCAGCCCCAGCAAGTTGGTGCCTCCTGCAAGCCTGAGCTCCTGGCACTGCCCAAAGGACCTCTGGTGCCTCAAGCCACATGTTGGTGCTTACTGCCACAGCTGTCCTATATTCTCTGCAGAAGGCCAAGCTGAAAGCCAATTACACAGTGGCAACTTCAAGACCAAATGTAAATGCATCTTTTTTTTTCCAAGCACCAGCACATTCCTGAACTGTGCAACTAAGTGTGAACCCTCATACTATTTATTTCCAGCTTCCATCATTTTGACTGTTGATTGGACTCGAACATTTGCACTTTTATATCAAAGCTTTCACAAAAGTTGTAATAATTCCATTCAGTAAAACTAAAGAATACTAAAACTTCAGTGTATTTGTGTAGGTGCCTATACATATATATACACATATCTGTACTTGTGAAAATGTGCAACTGTTTGATTCAAGTTCCACAAAAATCAGACTTCCCAAAACAGGGCTGGAGTTATCAAACACAAAATGAAACATGGAAATTCATTAAAAGATATTAACAGATCATTCCATAACATCATCCCTGACATTTCATTAACTATTTCTGATATTCTGTGGAAACATTAAAGAAGAAAAATACTCAAATTCATATTTATTAAACTTATATTTAAGACAACACTAAACCATAAGCTGTTTTTCCTGAAATATTTCATGAAGTTCATGAAAAATGTCCATTAAAAACTCAGATTACATCCCCATTATCTTTGCAACTTTAATAATATTTTATTACAATATAAATGGAGTATAAAAAAATGAAGTCAAAAGTCTAATAAACACACACACAAGCTTTTCACACAGAAAAAGTTGTAGAAAATAGCTCAAACATGAAAATATAATTTTCTTATGTAACAAAAACATTTAGTTTCATAAGAATACTCAAGACATATTATTCCAAAATGCTTTCATGAAACATTCCAGTTTTCGTTAAATAACTTCATACAGCATTAAAACAAAATACATACCATAGCCACAACTCCAGAAGTTATGAAAATTGGCTCCTGTGCTCATGGCAAGTGTCCTTGGTCACTATAGTTTTGAGAGGGTTGTCTCGGCATCTGCTTAGAGCCCTGGCCTCTCCAGACCTTAGTCCCCTAATGCTTGTCACAGGCCAAAACCGTCCTTCCCCAAGCCCCCAACGCACATTTTTATTCTGCAGCAGCTTAGATACTCACACGTTTTCTTTCGATGACCGAAGTCAGCAGCAAGCGATTAAGACTAGTGGTGGAGTAGATGATCAGTCTCCCAGAATAATATGGGCCACAACCAACATTCATACCCATGGCGACCATGGCAACAACCCCATAAATCAAGACCGTGCTGGACCCCAACATCACAAGCCTTCCTTGACAAAGAAGCAGGGCTTTCATCAAGGAGGACTTTCCTTTCAGTGCTAAAAGCTGGAGCTTCGCTGACTGTCACAACACAACAGGGAATAGCTTGCTAAACTCCAAATAGCTCCCAACATTTACAAGGCCACAACCCGCGTGAGCGGCAGGGCCCCCCCACGACACTAACCAGGTGAGTCAGCCAGCCATGGCAGCCACGGGCAGAGGCAGGTCGCGGGGTGGTGACATTCCCCCACTCCAAACACATCTGAGCAGCCTCAGGCCAATACCCCTGTGGGGCGAGTTGTCAGACATCTCGTGCCAAGCGACTGTGGCGAGGTGCTGGCAGTGGGGCGGGAGGGGCGGCCTCTGTGAGGAGGGGCAGGGGCTGCCCCGCACTGGGCACAGCCGGTTCCAGCCAGTTCCACAACAGCCTCGCGGCAGGGCACAGCCGTGCCTCTTGGCCAAGCCGGTGGTGCCTCTGTGAAAAACATTTAAGAAGGGGCAAAACGCTGCCTGGCAGTGAGGCAAAAAGCAAGAGAAAAAGCCCTGCAACTACCAATGTCAGAGGAGAGGAGGAGAAGGTGCTCCAGGCGCTGGAGCAGGTATTCCCCTGCAGCCCACGGGGCACCCCACACTGGAACAGGTGGAGATGCCCTGGATGAAACTGCAGCCCATAGAGAGCCCACACAGGAGCAGGGAGAAGAATGAGTAGGAAGGAGCAGCAGAGAGGAACTGTTATGGACTGACTGTCACCCCCTATCCCTCCCCCTCCATCACTGTGTTGTTTTAATTTCCTGTAATTTCTCACCATCCAAATCTACTTTAACTGGCAATAAATTAATATTCCCCAAATCGAATCTGTTTTTCCCATGATGGTAATTGGTAAATGATCTGGTCTTTATCTCAGCCTACAAGTTTTTTTTATGCTGCTTTCTCACTTTGTCCTGTTGACAGGGGGAATAAGTGAGCAGCTGGGTGGGCCTTTGGCTGCAGTACAAGGTCAACCCACCACACATCTCTAGCAAACTGTCTCGATGACATGACATTCCACAACCACTACTGGTTTGCAGTAGTTCTGCAGAGCTAAACATTTGCTGACAAATGCTCCAATGCTACGTGATGCTCGTTTCATGAATCCAGATACAATACTGTGATGAGGAAGACAGCTGAATAACACAGTCTCTCCCCCATCTCAACCTCCTGTTGTTGTGGTGGGGCAACTGCCAGGGCTGCTGCAAAAATTGTGTAGTGCTTGCAAAGGGATTGCCTTGCAAGCCATAGCCATCTCAGTGGAATTTCAAGTACACATCCGCAAGCCTCTGTATTTGCCTCAGCCAGTCTTCCATCACACTGTTTCAGTCATGCTGAAAGCAGGACCAGTGAGTCAATCAAACAAAGCTAGTGCTCAGGGGTTAACAAAGGAAGAATCATAGGAATCTGAGATTCCTGCATGTGCAAAACCAACAGCTTGCAGGTGGCTTCTACTGGATATGGGGGGAAATAGCATAACCCACAAAGATCAGGAGAAGGATAAGGCACCAATTAAGAATACCAAGCACTTCATACAGGAAGGCCTACTATCTGCAAAGAAATACTGACTGTAGTAGGGCTGGGGTTTGTTTTTTTCTGGCCACATGTATTCTCATCTGTCTGCACAAGCCACAAGAATTCAGCATGAAATAGGCTTCCAAGTTCCAGCAGCTTTGGAAGCCCACACTTCTCTTTCTTCATGCATGGACAATGCATAGAGCTGCACTTACAGGGGGCAGTTCTGGATGAAACAACTTATCAATTCTAACTTAGAATGTTATTTAAGCCAACAAAACAAGGATTCTTAAAAAATTAAAACTTGAATTTAAAAATGTGTCTGTGACTCTAACTTCAAATGTATCTAGAATCACAGTGTTGGAAGTGGATCTCAAGAAATAATCAACTATATGTACATCATTCCTGAAAAATACCTGTCTAATCTAGTCTAAAAAAAAACCTTCAGAAAAGAAGCTCCACCACCTTTTCACGGGTGGTTTCCTCTCTGGAGAAAGATGGTCCTCTGGACAGAATTCAGAGCCAATTAAAAAATGGTAAAGAGAGACAGTGAACACATGTAAATACTCATTGTACAAATAAAGAAGGGCAATCATAAGAGAGTGGTCACTGAAAAGCCCTCACACAGGAGAGAATTATCCTGACAAAACCTGGTTTACTAGTCAGTTCAACTAAACCTTGAACTCAAATTATACTTGCACTTGTTCCTGTGGTATTTATTCATATTCTGCACACTGACCCTTTCCTGAACTTTAATCTTTCCTTGAAAGTACTACTAAGTCTTATTGAACCCAGTTATCACCACCTCAGCCATGGGCAAAGACAGCTTGCTTGCTTCACTTGATGTCATTCTCATTTATCTTTGCATTCCCATCAGCCCTCTGAGAGGCTCATGGGGCAGCCCCTGGCAAATTGCTCAATGCTTCCTCTTCCCTATGCCAACATTTTAAAGGTTTCCTTCGATCTTAACTGCAAGTCTAGGACAACTAAACCTCACCAGACTAGCAGAAGCTACAAAAATAAATCACTAGTTTTTTCATTGCTTCATTGTCCTCAAGGACCCTTGGCATTTTCTGGAGTGTATCTTCTCAAAGCTTCTCTTTCAGCTCTAGTTAGTTTTTAGTTCCAGCCCTGGCCAGTATAACCTGAATTCTGACAGGAAGTCACATGGGTAAGCATAACTACAATTGCTAAAAAAAAAATTAAATACTTACACACACAACTCACTCTCATTATTTAGTCACAAGTGATAGGTCTTTCCTGACTAAATTAACACATCTTTCAACATCTTTATAATAAACCAAATTAAAACCCTGCACCAAAATACATTCTGATTTTATAGCCAAATCATATTTCTGTTGTGGATGCTTTGCTTAGGCAAAGTTATCTTAAATTTAGTTTGTGCTACAGTTATGAAGTCATGCAGTGGTATTTTTTTTTTCTTATGCTTCTCTCAGTATTAAACCAAGGAAACTAGATGGATAAAGGCATATTTCAGCTTCTAGTGATTTGATTTATATTTGGACACATTATTATTATTAGCTATACAGAATCATGAGTTAAGTATTCTGAAGATCAAATGAGAAACAGGTACCAGGTTTAGGAGAAACCGGAAGAAACTTTTTGCTCCAATATGAGAAATAAAATACCTTAAATCCAACACAGATACCAAACTGGCATAAGCTTTAAAACAATTGGATTTATAGAACTTTTTTACTGCTAAAATTCTTACAGTTTTAAAATGGAAGCATAGGAGAAAAAAATTCTCATTGATATCTTACAGGTCTCTTTTGCTATTTGTGCATACTAAACTCTTCTTTTTCCTCCTAAATTAAAAAGAAATTAAGAACTACTTTCCCGAGGTCTTGATTTCTAATAAATGTGGTTTCATATGCATGTGAACTAGCTAAGTAGTGGGAGATACTAGGTCTACAGACATAAAGGTGTGAGCCCAAACTAGCTGGAGAGGGAAACTGGGGATTACAGCAGGGCCCATCCCACAGTACCTGACAACAACAGCAGCAGGGCAGGTCCAGAGACAGCAGTCAGCTTTAACCACAATCTCTATCCTTCAGGTAAGTTTGTGGTGATGGGCAGGTCTAAGGCCAAGCTTGGTGGTCGATTAATCCACCAGGATCAGACGCATTCCAGAGATTGCCAGACAGACCCATAGTGACAGGACAGCTCTGCCGCCAAGCCAGCAAGCCCATGCATGGGCCAGAGTCCACAGACAGGGACAAACATAGCTGTGGCCAAACTAGAGACCGACACCCCTACAACACTGCTCACAGAGACTAGTGGCCCAAGGCTGAGATTAAATAGTGCTCCTGGGCCCATGGGTGGAGCTGGAAGGCCCCAGGTGAGGCTCATCAGGGCCATTAACACCTATCAGTGCTTCAGGGCACTTGACAGGTGGGATGCTGCCTTGTTGAAGCTCACTGTCTGAAGAAGGACATCATTCACCCCAAAGAACTACAGCCAGTGAGGAATAAATCCTAATTTTGGTTTTAGTGCTCCCATTCATCATTGTATCATTAAAGGAAATCAGAAAATTAATCTTTAGTGAAAATGGGGCAAGTGAAGTTGCTTGTATCTCTCAGTCTGTTTAAATCCTTTCTCCATGACAATTTAGTAGCTCTGTTAATATTTAGGATTTTTCTTCTTTCCCCCCAGTATTTGTGTGGAAAGAGTTTTGCTCAAAGGACAGCACAGCTCTCAGTAAAAAGTAAAAGTAAAATGAATTGGCTCTTTCTAACAGGACAGGTTTCCATTGAACTCATTCTACACCACTACTCAATGTGTTGTACAAATTAGGTGATTTTCTTATCTACAAGACATACAGAATGCAGCTAAGATTGTGCTGATGTAAAAATGGAAAAAAAAGAAAAAAACCCACAGGTCATCTCAGCCCAAAGGAGAATCAATCTCTTCTAGAATCAATTAGGTCTCTGCAAATGCAATTGCTTTACAGCAACCAGAAAGCCAGTAAAATTCAGAGAAAGTTCCAACTGGCAGATATCTCTAATAAACTCACCTCTCATATATGTTTAGATGGCTGAGTTTGTTTATACTATCTTCCATCAGAGCAATTTCTCCATTACTGTGGTTTTTCCTTGTAGTTGTTGGGCTTGGCTGCCAGCAGAGTTTATTTTCAACTGGTTTAAATTCTAAAAATAAAAAGACAAATGTAACATGGCCACCATTCAATACATAGTGATTCCTGCCCTGTTTCTAGCAAAGCACACATTTTTAACAGTGACCCAAGCTATCCCACTGGGGCCAGAGATAAAGGTCACCTTATTAAGTTTCGTGTGTTTTCTGAACCCTGCTGTTGGAGCCATTTGGAGAGACTGCAAATGGTGAGCTACCACAGCAAAGAGAGGAGGAATAATTTCAAAACCTACTCCAAAACTGTCTTAGCACAAAAAAACTATCCTTAATCCCTTACATAATTTGATTTGATTCGATTTGAGCATAATGTAGTCTAGACTTTCAAATACCTTTTAAAATCAATTTTCTTCCTGTTTCCGACTTTTTAATCTCCACAGCAGACAAACTTTGTGAACATTAGGAGGGACTAGTCTAACCTATACAAGCATTAGCACCACTCAGCTTTTTAAATCTGTAGAGTCTGGAGCAATTAACTCAGAGTAACAGTTTATTTCACAGTGTTTTGGAAATGACACAGTGTGCAGACAGTTTCACAGCTCATCAGTTTTAGAACATTTTATAAACAAGTGCTTTTAATTTAAGATCAATTATGATCTAACTCATGTATGATTTTCTAATGAAGTCAAATGATGAAATAATCATTTAAAAGATATTTTTAATTCCCAGTTAGGAAACCAGTAGTAAATCTAAAAGCTCTAACACATTTCCAACAGTTCTTATTTCTTTAATGCTTTTGGCTTATTACTGAAGGCAGATTTTTATTTATCTGCAAAATACTGTTGTGTCTGAAAGTGATGTGTTACAAATAGAAGAAAATTCATTTTGGTTGGATGTTTAAATCAGTTTATTTTCTGCAAATTTATAGTATTTGGTGAACATATTTTTAAATTCTGCATAGCCCTTTCTAATAGACGGTATCTATTACCAGCACACTTTTGATTGAAACTAGCATTTATTTCTTTTTTAATTTCACACATATTATTGGCCAGTTATATTTTAGTCTGACCACACTCATATCTTGAGTTAGCACAAAGCAACCAAGTTGTCTGCATGCAAAGTTCAGTGCAATGTTGTCCTAGTTTTAACACAGTTGGAGGACAGATATAACAAATTACTCAGGGATATTCTGAGTGGTGGTAAACAGAAGATAACTGCCAGTGCATGAACAAAGCCATTACTTCCCCATTCCCCTATAATTTGATTTAAAAATTAAAATTGGATAATTACTATATGACTCTTTTGTCAATGTCAGAATTAAAAGTGTTAAGACAATAGCAGGCATTTCTCCAAAACCACGCTAGGACTATTTTTTTCTTGTCAGTTTATGTTCAAAACAACTGTATGCTCAAATTCTCACTTCTGGAGTTTACAAATATCTTCTAGTGGCTGTCAACAGTGCTTGTTTACATGGACAAAGGGCCCACAAAGACTATGTCTGTTTCTTCTAGAGCATTCCCTGCAAAGTGGTGATCCTGTTTAATATGCACACATGAAGAGATGTTGAGATGGGTTCCTCAACAATGCTGTCCTGTGATATGGCTTAAACAGCCACATCTGTTGCAGGGATTAAAATCACCCTGCAGCAGCAGTTACACAACATTTGGCTGTGAAATGTTGAGTAACATCAAGAGAAAGCCTCTGAGATGTTGAAAAATGGAGTGGTGGTGCTTGGGAGGCAGCAGGGTTTGAGATGCCTAGTGCATGCTGCCCTGCCTTAAACTACTAGCTGATACAAGATTCAGAAAGGAGTTGTGGCCATATCCCCTTTCCATTCCCTAAGGCAAGTTCTACTGGAACACTTGTACGTTAGAGTAGAGGAGCCAAGATTGTCAGAGCTCTTTGTGTGACCTTCTAGCGTGCCAAGTAGAAGAAAATAGATGTGAAGAAAATAGATGTAGAGGAAATAGGAAAAGGCTAAAAATCAACTGTTAAATGATGCAATACAAGTTAAAAATATATATATATGTATTTGAGGGCCATGGGTAAAAATGGGATCCTTTGCCCCTTAGGCTTGTGTCTCCAGTCTAACATAACAGAGTTAGTGAAGAAAAGTAATACGGAAAAGATGTGCTAATAGGCATGGCCCTACAAGTATTATGAACAATGAAATCCCACATGTAATTTACCTGGTTTCAAGTTTCCCTACAAATCCCAAGTGTGGAGGATTTCCCTGGGATACTATCTAGGGTTCACAAATTTTTCAAGAGATTGGAGGATCCATTCCAATGGACTGTTACCTCAGTGCTGTGGAACAAACTAGCTATGTATACCTCCTCACCTTATAAAACGATGCCCTTACAAACTGGGCATTTGTTGGGAAGTTGCTTGCTGAAAAAGGACGTGGGCCTGTGGAAAAGTTGTGCGAGCAGAGTTCTGTGTGAAAGAATGTCAGTTTGAGCAACAAGACTAGGCCTTGGCTGAAAATAGCTGGCTTTACTGATATTGGGAGAAAAACAACAGCTGGTCTCGCTGTTATCAGGAGAAAGACAGGGACGGTGTGACCTTGGCATAACTTCACAAGTAACTTTTGAAGAAGTTCTCATGAGAAAGTTACTGAACACGCGTAGCTGCCAACCACAAGTGGGTGTGTTTTAGTAATGAATAAACATTAGCAATGTACCAATCATATTAGAACTAGTAGGCATAATTATCGCAAACTGTATAAATATGAGCTATCCGTGCAAATAAAGTTGAATCACTTCTATCACTCATATTGGGTCGACTTATGTGCATTCCTCCGCCGCTCCAACAAATGGCGCCCGAACGGGGACCGAAGAAAGGGGAATTGGAGCGACGGACACTGAGAAGCACCGGTAGCAGCGACCGGGGGGCAAAAGATTAACCGAACGCTGATCGTCTTGGTTGGTGTGTTAACTCTCGTGCCTGGACCGTCCAAAAGGGGTTCGCCATCAGTGAGGGCTACTGGAAAAAGGCTGCAAAGACTTTTTAACCGAGGTGCCTTAATCAAGGTAGCACCAAGGAGTATCAAGAAGCCGGCCGGCAATGGATCAAGAGGTAGCCCTAAAATTATTACTGTGCTTTTTAGAAAAGCGGGGGGTAAATTGCGTTAAGCAAGTTTTGGGATTAGTTGCTTTAGGTCGTGTTAAGGGATGCTTTAAGAATCCGGATTTATTATTTGAGGAGAGTGAATGGCGTAGATTAGGAGACGTATTATGGGATATGGTAACTGACGATGATAAATCAGCTAAAAAACTAATGAAGCAAGGACAGAAACCTTTCAATTAGTGTGGGTACAGCTTCTGAGCTTAGTACCTGGAATGCTATCGGAACCTTCCTATGGGATGAAATTAGTGACGGGTCTAAAGAAGTTAAAGATCTTGCAACTTTATGGAAATTGATTAAGACAACTCTGTAAAAAATGAAAGCAGATCGTAAAGCGTCTGCATCTGCTTTTGCTGCTCTCTCTCTCCAACCGCAAGCGAAAGGGAAAAGCGGGGAGAAAAACATAATGCAGCGAGAGAGACTTTTTGGAGCTTGTTCGCCTACTCTCGTGCCCTTGACTTCTGCTCCACTCCCTGGGACTGCCGATATTAATCAGCCATCCGACAGTTCCCAAGCCTCCCTAACCGTACGATTAAAGGAAACCCTACAGAATCAGGGAGTGAGTAAAAATCTGCCTACGAAAAACCAGCCCTCAGATACCACCGTTCAACATGAACAAATTATACCTAGCATACACCCTGATTCAAATAATGCAAACAAGGACTTGGCTACTCTAATAATAGAACAAAAAGAGACAATGTTAGAATTGTTAAAGGAAATGGGGAAAAGAGATGGGGAAACCAACCGCACCCGTGATAGACGCGGAGCCGCCTGTAATAGCCGCTGCAGAAGAAAGGCAGAGACATTGGAGGGGTGTAATAACAGATGCCATTATAGAAGGGACTATGCTCTAAGCATTCCCAGTTATTGCATCAAATGGACAGAAAAAATGGGAGGTGTTTGACTGGAAGGTCATTGAGAAATTAAGGAATGCTGTGAGTCAGTACGGAATCAAATCTGCGTTAACTCACCAAATACTGCAATTCATTTTTTCTGCTGATACGCTGATACCTCAAGATATTAAACAGCTAGCACAGTTGATTTTGACACCCGCCCGAATGTTAGTGTTTTTCTGGCAGTGGGAGAAGCTCTGTGATAGGGAACAAGCAACATCACGACAACAAACAGATCCCCTATGGGGAGTAACCACGCAGATGCCGATGGGTACAGGACCCTTCACATCAGGGAACGCTCAGTTACAATGTGTCACTGAGGTTCATCATCTATCACAGATCTTGGCGTATCAAGCTTTTCTTACCGTACCAGACAATATGTATAGCCATGCTTTTACCCAGGTGAAACAGGAGAATACAATTTATGACCACCCTGACATGAACGAGGGCATGAAAGAAAACATGTTCAAAATACTCGCTTTTGAAAATGCTACTGAAAAGACACGCAAAGCATTGTGTAATTTGCCGAAAAATGCAGACATCGTTGATATGATAGAATACACGGATCGATCAGTGGACTCACAGAAAGTAGCCTATGCTGCCACAGCTCTCCAAGGAGCTACAAAGAAACACAAGGCCAGTAAGACACCCTTGGTCAAGTGTTCTAACTGTGGCAAACGTGGACACATTAGGAGCAAATGTACAGGTACTGTTAACAGTAAGTGCTGCAACAAGTGTAAGAAAGATAACCATACCACCAAGAATACAGGAAGAAGGGAAACTTTACACCGACTGCGAAGGCCCCTCACGCGACGACACGAATGCAAGGGGCTTGAGCTGCCAGCCCTCAGGCAGCCTCGCAACCACCAGATCCGCCACCACAGGAAGCTCCGGAGTGGATGTGGAAACCGCAGTCAACAAAAAGGGACCATTGGGGTTTGGACTTAGTGCATTTTCAATGGGACAATCTTCAACAGCTCTAGAAGGAATTCTGGTGCTCCCAGGGCTTATTGATGCAGATTATTGTGGGACTGTGAAAATTATGATTCATGTTGTAATCCCTCCTGTTTCTATTCCTAAAGGTACCAGAATAGCACAATTAGTTCCATTCAGGTCGTGTGTTCCGAACCCGGGTGAAGTACAACGTGGAGATGGTGGATTCGGCTCCACAGGGAAACCGCAGGTATACTTTGCCATGGACACAACAAGAGGTAAACCAGAAAAGGTAGTGCAATTGGAAGGGCCCAATGGAGTTGTCGTCAAGAAACCGATGACAATCAATACAGGAGCTGATGTTACGATTATTTTATGATGCATTTGGCCTCCATCATGGCCATCGATCAATCCAAACTTTGGTATTGCAGGGATAGGGGGCACACAAGCCACCTTAGTAAGTCAGCTACCGATTACATTTGTGTTCCCCGATGGTGAACACATTACGACGTGTCCGTATGTCATGACTACCCCAACTGAATTGTTTGGCCTCGTAGGCCATGATTTATTGAGCCAAATGAAGGCAATGTTAGTGACGCATCCTTTTTAGGAGCGGTCACTGAGGGGTAGCCGATTCTGAAAATTAACTGGAAAACAGATGAACCTGTTTGGATTGATCAGTAGCTGCTAAATTCTGAAAGGCTACTAAAAATACAAGGGTTAGTTGAGGACCAGTTGAGAGCGGGACAAGTTGTTCCTTCTACTAGTCCATGGAATACATCAATATTTACCATTCCCAAGAAAAGTGGGAAGCGGAGACTGTTACATGATCTCAGAGCTGTGAATGTGGTGATGCACAGTATGGGAGCCCTGCAGCCAGGTTTGCCATCTCCAGTTATGCTTCCAGAAGAATGGGATTTGTTAATTATAAATCTAAAAGATTGCACCCAGATGGCGCTGAACGGTTCACCTTTTCGGTACCATCGATTAACAAGGCAGAACCCTATAAGAGATACCATTGGGTCGTGTTACCGCAATGAATGCGCAATTCCCCCACGATGCGTCAGGTGTATGTGGCCTGGGCATCAGAGCCTGTAAGAAAGCAGTTACCTCAGTAACTTGCCACAGGATGAGATTTTAACTCAATTGCAGGACATCTTAAGCCATCGCGGAGTAATAATCACTCCTGAAAAGGTGCAAAAGGCAGCACCTTGGAAGTATTTGGGGTGGCACATAAATGCTAGCAATGTTAAACCTCAGAAGGTTCAAATAACATGAGAAATTTCAATGTTACATGATGTCCAGAAGCTTGTGGGAGATATCCAGTGGGTGCGGAATCTTTGCGGTATCACTAATGGCGATATGACCCCTCTGGTAGAACTCTTGGGTATGAGAACACTGTGCAGATGAGAAACGGGAAATGACAGAGCTGACCAATTGGTTGCAGCGCCACGGGAGCCTCCTCCAGGGAATCGTTTTCAACAAAGCACAGCAATCATATGCGTTCTTGCACCAACCCACTAGGATGTTAATAAAGCAATTTGACTTACCACTTACTGATGACCAAGGTATCGTTAAAGCATGTCCTGATTGTCAAAAGGAAGGGCTGGGCTTGGGCTGTGGGGTTAACCGATGAGGTCTTTTGCCATTGCAGTTGTGGCAAATGGATGTCACCCATGTCACGTGGTTTGGTGCAAAGCGTTCTGTGCACGTGTGTATTGATACCTATCCTGCTGCCATGTGGGCCACGGCACGAACTGGAGAAAAGGCCTTACATATTGAATGACATCTTCACGCTTCTTTTGCAGTACTGGGTGTGCCTAAAGAAATTAAGACGGACAACGGCCCAGCCTACGGTTCTACACGATTTGCTCGATTTTGTAATTTGTGGGGAATTCATCATGGTACCGGTATTCCACATCTTCCCACAGGACAGGCTATTATCGAATGGGCCAACCAAACCCTAAAAGAACATGCTGCAAAAACAAAAAGGGGGAACCCAGGGCTTACTCCCAGAGGAATGATTGGCCAAAGACTTATTTGTGCTAAATTATCTTAGATTGACAGGTGATCACAAAGACCCACCAATGGTAGTGCATCATGTTCTTTTACAGGCAGAAAGGACGCAACAAAGTACAGGAATCATGGTAATGTATAAGGACCCAGAATCCGGGAAATGGTGCGGATCAGCAGAAGTAAAACTTACTGGGAGATCCCGGCTAAGTGGGTCAAGCCATGGCTTCGCACTGATGCTGGACCCGGAATTGTCCCAATGGCAACTGTCACGGCACCGGCGGGTGCTGAAGCCACTGATCCGACAGATTCTAACTAATAGAGTATTACTAGCGGACACTGAGTCCTTCAGACAGGTTTTTAGAACAGCGTGCCTTATTGTATATAGAACTTGCTTTAGGTAAAAAGTGTGTTAAGCATAATTTGATTAAACATAGCGTGATTACAGGAAGACAGTGTGGGGTAAATGTAAAAGTTAGTTAAAGCCAAAATTAGGGGTAAGGTCTATTTCCATTAATAACCTGGGAACGAGTTTGATTGTGTTTCCACAGATACAGGCCCACGACGGACTCCTGTTCGATTTGCATGACCATCATCATCTGGAGCATCATAGATGATGTGGCAATATGAATACCACCTCAGCCAAAAACTAATGTATGGGTCACCTTGGCTAACATAACAGGTCAAGATTCTCTGCGCATCGCAACTGTATCGTAAAGCCCACGAACCAATAGACAAGATGGCTATGACTCGTGCAGCGCGCCTGGCCAGCGAGCGCATGCGTCATAGATTGCAACCGAGGCGGACTTTTGGCACCCGCTGGCCACGTGTGCTAAAACCCGTTCCTCTGCAAATGTATAAATACCGGGATTTTCCGAAGAGCATCGGGCTGGTGTACGGTGAGGCCGTCGTTGCCTCTGTGGGGACGCCCACGGAAAGCTGGCACCTACCGATTGCTGGGCTGAGTTCGTGGAGCAAGATGGCACAAGAATGTATGGATGGTTCATTTTCCTCATAGTCCTCATGGTCTGGGTCATTAGGGGTAACAGGTTGGGTCAAAGAATTATGGGCATTATTGTAGTTACTGTGATTGTAGCTATTGTAATAGTTTTACCTTGTTCAGCTTATTAAGGAAAATGGCATCCCAAGTTATTAAGTAAGCCTGGATTGCTCAAAAACAAAAAGAGGGAGAAAGATTTAAACAGAGACCTACAGTGGATTCGACCTTGTTGTGGTATTACAAATACAGACTTACAGCCGCTGCTGGATTTATTGAGGGGCAGCGATAGCTTAACTTCTACAAGACAACTAAGTGCACCGGGATGGCAAGCCTTGGCAGCAATTGGACAAAAAATCACATCCTCCATGTCTGGCAGATACGTTCCTGATTTACCCATAAATTTGAAACCTTATGCTGAGATTGATATGGAACACACTGACTGTAGTAAGCAGCATGACAGTGACACCGGTGATTGATCCACATCGGTTAACGCCATGGGACAGTAAGAATGTTTGGGTGTCACTAGCTAAAGCTATTAATCAAATCTCTTTTTGTGTGTCATTGGCATTACCTGAACAGTCTTTTATTCTTATGTATTTTATTCTTACGTATAATGTTGGTTTTACTGTGCTTAATTAGTTGTGTTCACAGATCTTTGCAAAGGGCAATACAGCAGGTGTTAAAATTTTACCTCAATCTATACACAAACAAACAGATTGGCTGGAGAAACATACACAAAGATCCAGCAAGAAACTAGTTGGTTTGATGGGGTGTTAGAGTCAATATTTGGCGGGATAACACCACGGCTAATGTCATTGATTAAGGAAGCCTTACGATGGTTGGGTATATTGATATTAATCTGTGTAATAGTTAAAATTGCGTATGGATACATGATGAGAGGAGTCTCAAAGCTGACACACCAAGCTCTACTCGCACAAAAAGAAAAAGGGGGAATTGTTGGGAAGTTGCTTGCTGAAAAAGGACATGGGCCTGTGGAAAAGTTGTGCGAGCAGAGTTCTGTGTGAAAGAATGTCAGTTTGAGCAACAAGACTAGGCCTTGGCTGAAAATAGCTGGCTTTACTGATATTGGGAGAAAAACAACAGCTGGTCTCGCTGTTATCAGGAGAAAGACAGGGACGGTGTGACCTTGGCATAACTTCACAAGTAACTTTTGAAGAAGTTCTCATGAGAAAGTTACTGAACACGCGTAGCTGCCAACCACAAGTGGGTGTGTTTTAGTAATGAATAAACATTAGCAATGTACCAATCATATTAGAACTAGTAGGCATAATTATCGCAAACTGTATAAATATGAGCTATCCGTGCAAATAAAGTTGAATCACTTCTATCACTCATATTGGGTCGACTTATGTGCATTCCTCCGCCGCTCCAACAGGCATTCCTTCTGCTATTTGCCTCTTTGCTGCTGCCAGTGTCATAAAAAGTGAGGATTGGCAACATAGAAGAGAACAGTAGCTTTGGGTCATTTGTCTTCATCACTTTTTCCTGTTTGTAGAAAGGGGTTGCTGTGCTAGTGTGTAAGCATAACAGAATAGATTTTGGACAGGATGCAATCTCATGGAGAGAGAAGCTTAAAATTCAATTCCAGTTAAAGTTTATCTTGCTTTCAGAACCCCTGAAGTTTACATCAGTCCTAAACAATACCGCTAAAAGCAATTGACGGAGAAACTGTGCCACATGTCTTTCTATTCTCATCAAAACTTAAAAGCCAAAGCAGAAGGAAAAAAGACTTTGCTCCAAAGTTCCACAGAGTAAAAGAGCACCTAAAACTATATACAAGTCTTCTGTTCTTTATGTAGCCAGTGCAAATCCAAAATTATTCTGTTTCCGAAGAATAACCCAGATTGACGTTGTGATGTCAGAAAGAGACCAACCCGTCAACCAAAAGAGAAAGCAGTGGTTTACACAACCACTGAAATTTTCACATTGTTGAGTATTCTTCGTCCATATGTCTAAAGAATCAGTGCTGTTTGTATCACTGCACACTTTATAGGCCTTTACCATTGGACACAAGGCCCCCATCATCTACTCTTGCTGTTGATGCAATTCTACCTCAAAAGACTCATATAAACAGGAAAACAAGGACTTTGTTATAAAGACCTTACCATCTGTATGATGCAGCTGAAGAGCTTTACACCTAATGACAGGATCTGCTAAGCCAAAGCCATGATAAGCTCCGAGTATATGAAGTCCTCAGGTTGCAAAACCCACTTGCCATGTACTGTGAAAGAACTAGGGCAAGTTGACATGTTTACTTGCAAAATAATACTCATGAAACAGTAAGGCAAGATGGAAGAAGTTTCAGAATTCATCTAATAATTTTGCTGCAGAGCTGGGGAGTAGTATTCTAAGAATAAAATTCCTGGAGACAGGAATGAGACATGAGACAGGGACTGAGACACCTATCATAATGAAATCACAGCTTTTTTCGGGCGTAAGTTCTTTGGGAAACAGATGCTTACGATGTTTCTAACCTGCCTCCACACCGATGGCTGACCTCCACATGGGGCTAATGTAGAGGAGGTAATGGCTACTGCTCCTCATAAAAACATGCTTTTTGTCTGGGTTAGGTTTAGCCAAATGCCACAAACTCCACAACGAGGAAAGTCACACCACCTCCTGCAGCACTGGGGGTTCACTAGAGGCCCCTGAGGGACAGCCTTACATTTCAAGCAAAGCTTTTGTCTCAAATTTACTTACGAGCACAGGACTAACTATACCATGGGCATATACTGAGGATGTACATCCAGCTCAATGACTCTCCATCAGGCTTACAGTGCAGCTAAGGCTTGCTTTAATCTATGTCATATCACAGCTGGATCCAAGGGACCACATACCATTCAAGCACAGACAGACTGAATGAGTGGGCTGCAGACTTCTCTGTGCCCTTCCTCATCTCTCTGATCACAAGTTGAGCAGCAAACTCCAAAGGCATTCCCAGAATATGGCAGTGACTTTAACAGACTGGCTCAAATCCTAACCTGTCAGTTCAGATCTGACTGGTCATTATTAATTTATTAAGTAACAAAGAGTATGTCAAAAGTGTTAGTGGGGGCTGAAGCTGGCATCCATATCATGCTATTACTTATTAACACTATCTGTGGCAGAAACTGCAACAAGATCCACTAACCAAGTCTCAGGCAGGTGCTGCTAGGTAGCAGCATTTGTCCTATCCCCACAAACACTGGCTTGCTGAATATTTAAGTGTCATGTACTGACAACAACTCACATTTTCTCTAGCTGCTAGTAGTTTTGATTAGGAAAAAACAGCCGACTATTTTACTGCTTGTGTAATTAAAGAATCACGCTGTTCTTCCTGTGGTTTTTCTTGCTTATGATTTTCCATTGTAATCCATTAAGTGTTACAGTATTGCCAGAGATTTAACACACCAGATTTAATCAACAGTACTTCTCATACATCAGCATTTGCGCTCAGAGAACTGTACGTTAAATAGTGTTTTTAGTGGATTATCTGACCTTCCCCTCTCAAGTCTGCACCTCCTAATTACAACTTTCCTTGTTTTGGTATAAAATATTGGCAAGGTCAAACCCTGCCACAGCACTTGCAGATTTCCTCAAGAGGCTCACAGAAATGGCCTATCTGCTTGTACAAACCATGACTGCAAATGTGTTCGGATTATCTACATACTTTGTATTCATGAGGTTTACAGTTCTAGCTTGCAGCCAGGAAAATTGCTTTGATTTTTTGTAAGTCTCTGAGCAGAAAGCAAATAAAAAAAATATAATATGCTTACTACCACACACAGTTCTTTAAACTCCTGCTACATTTCCCCTGACAATTCCTTTTCCATTAATCCTCCTGTCCTGGAATATCTCCCTGAAATTTGCTGACATGGCAGCAAAGGACATCTTCTGGTTGACATCTTTTAAAATTAATTCTACTAAAGAACTTTCATTTCTTCTTTTGTACCTAAAAGCAACTGGACTTCATTCCTGGGTCAGAGAAAAACAAACAACATGAATAAATGGTCTTCATCTTCAACACATCATTATTTTACAACAAAATGGGTAGGTTTATCTAACTGTGACCTTAAAGTCCAAGTATTGAGCCCAGCTCTCATCTCACAGTCATCGGGCAAGTAGGAACTGACCAAATGCATTGTTATTGACAAACAATACAGTCCTCCACTCAAATCAATACAGTAGAGCTTCATGGAGTGTGCATTGTGGATCTATTTCCACAAAAAACATAGAAGAAAATATGGCCTAAAAAATAAGCCACAAATAGCTCAGCATTTAGGGCATTCAAACAGGCCATGGAATTCCTCCAAGTGTCCATCCCATTCCAGAGCGATTAGAGAGTATACATAAGGTCTGTAACATTGCTGGTTTGCTCCTGAAGTTTGAGCATGATTGAAGTCTGTGGAAATACTTCCAGTCCTACCAATGGATCTGGACCAGTCTTCAAGAGTGCAACCAACCACCAGCAACTCCATAAATGCTGTTTGTCCCCTTCTCTGAAAATCAGCTGAGAGGCGGAGATAAAAAAGCAAACTCCAGTCTCACTGACTGGTGCTTTACTCACTGCACCTTATGTCTGTGTCACACCCCTACCTCACCTGCCCTCCACATCCCCAGCCTATGACCACACACTCCTCTCCAGGCCTTTCATCAGGAAAACAGCAAATGACATTGGAGATTTTGAAAGTTTTCCTCCTTATACTATGATTCAGTTTCTCTCATCTCATTTCCAGGTAGTTCAATTTTGTCTGGGCAAAGGTTTTTCAAACAATAAAGTCTACTACAGGAGCCTGTAACGCTATTTTTCTTCCTCAAAAACTGCATACCCAGCTTCATCTAGGAGAAGAATCATCTACTTTGATTAAGAATACTGAAATCCCCATCCTTCTACTTCATTTTTTTGTCTTCATTTCATATTCTAGCTCTAAATAACTGACCTGAATTTCAGTAGAATGCTAACATGACTTTGGGGCTCCCTGAGGAACAATGGGGCATTTTAACCCTGGCCCATCACTACTTCTGGGATACTCATATTTTTTGCTGTGTGTATTCCAGAACATTTGACAAATATATCCACCATTATGAGGTGCAAAATCCAGGACATAATGCAGAGTACAGTTGGCACATTTGCACTTAAGAAAATATCATCTATACTAGAGTCAAACTCACACCCTGCTGGAATTTTAACAGCTTTTCCTCCATCAAAAGGCTTCTGCTATTGGTTCATTTTATCCCTCCATGACTTACGTCAGTAAAGTAACCATATTTTAATAAAAGAGAGTGCTTGTTTAAAAGACAGTGAAGGGAAGCTGTTTTCTTCATTTAGTTTACAATTTGGAAGGGCTTTAGTAAATACAGTACATGAAGTGTTGAAGCAAAATAGATTGAAAAAGAGGCCTTCTTTCCATAAAACACAGAATGACATTTACAGATATATGTCCACAGCACACAGTATTAACAACTGGGTAAGGACAACAGTTTGTTCAGCATCATCTTTAATACAATTTGTTCCCTTTGAAACTTAAAATCTCAATGGACAATGCAGAAGAAAAGACTGTCTCCTACTGCCAACTATTAGTATTTCGGCCTAGTCAGGCAGCAAAGGAAGATTTTTCTAAAGCTGTAACAACAGGTGGGTGAGAAGTGCATTTGTCCTGGATGCAGAATAAAAAATGAAGGTAAATGTAGCCATGTTCACTGACTGCTGCTGTTGCCACCAGAGAAGGCAAGCTGCAAGTCTTTTCTCCTCTAAACAGTTACAGGGAGCCTGGCATCTAGAAAGAGGCCACAAAGGGCTACCACTGTGGCAGCTCCATGAACGAGATTTAGAGGAGGCGCCTGAAGGGCATCAAGCCCATGCTATCAGCACACAGCAGCACTGCTGCCTGTCCCCCTGCCAGGCAGTGCAAAAGACAGTCAGGAATTCCCTACAAGCTGCTGTCACAGCTTTGGCAATGAGAGCAGACAGAGCCAGTGAAAATGCTGAGAAACAGGCTTGAGGGATAACCAAAAATGCTGAGTTTTGAAAGATGAGTGAGAAAGAAAAAGTGAGGATCAAGGGTAGCAGAGAAGGCGTTGGAAGGATAAGACAACCTGGAATTTGACCGTTTAAAAACAATCATTAAAAGCAGTGAAGTGCAAATTTGGTGAAGTGAGACTGCAAAAGTCATGTTCAGTGGAGATTCAGGAAGAACAGGGGAATAGGCTGTATAAAGCATTCTGGGAAATGGGGAAGCAAAACCATGAGAAGACATGAGAAAAACGTGAAAATTTGTTCCTAGTCTGAAGTAATTTCTTTTAGTGTGATATGTGAGCTTGTTGAATGCTGATGGGAAGGAGATAATCAAACAGGTTTTTTATTTAAGAAAAACTTCCTTCTGTACTACAGCTTCCTTGCAACTCAGTAGGAAGCATTTGAACAAAACAGACCAACACACATAAGTCACTTCTAAGCAGAGCAAATGAACTCTCTATTCTTTACGCACTGGGTAGATTTCTGCCTGTACCCGAGCTACCTAACCTGAAGCTCATTCAGGCATCTCCATGCTGCACTGCAGTCAGTTTGTTACTATAGCATTAGCATAACCAAAGTCTGAGAAATATGAGCCTTTATAGGTACCTGTACACCTTCAAATCCAGAAGGCTTGCCATCTTCCCACTGATCTGTTGTATAGGCTACTCTACTTCATAGAACTGATTTGGGGGACATGAAAAAAGCTATTTGTTGTCATAGAAACAGTAGGACTTTGTGCTACTGCAAAGGCTGATATGTGAAGATATTATTGTTTGGCCTTTTCCCAGGCAACCAGATTGAGAAACACTAAAAAGCTTTTAAAAAAGCCCCTGAAATTTTTCCAAACAATCAAATCTACAATTTCCACAAACACATGGAAATATTTACCAGTTGTTGGGAATAAATTTGAAAAGCCCAGGGAATGGGAAACACTGTTGAAAAAAATATATTCTTGACCCCAAAAACCAAACAAGCAATGGACATCTTGTAAGGCTACAGGAAATGTCCGGAAAGCTGTAATCAGTTATGAAGAGGCAATTAAAACAACAACAAATTTTCTTCAGTTCTCACCTCTTAGCTGAGGCTAATATTTTAAAACCCTATAGATAGTGCAGTAATTAATGTTAATACCACAAAAGCAGATATCCCGAGGGCTTAACAGCTGCCAAAGAGCACTGCTAACTGAGAAGAAGGTAAGGTGTTTATGGGTTTTCCTTTACTTTATGTTCTTTGTAACTGGAGAATAACAGCATCAGTAAATCATTAAACAGAATGCTTAACAGTGACCAAACCTCCTAACACTCCAGGTAAGCAGCTGTGTTCCCCTAATAGCTCCAGAGGAAGACAGGTTTACACCCAAGTTACAATTCATAGGCCACAGAAATATAGGGCAATTAGAAGTGTTTTAGATCATTTTATTTGCTTTGGACAAAAGAAGTTTTCTTTTACTGGAACATCTTTTTTTTTTTCCTTATTATCTTTCCTAAAATATCTTCATCCTCCATTGCAGAGCAGTATTTCTTGGTTATGACAGAGTGGAAAGATAATTTTTAAGGTGTTATGAGTTCATAGAAAAGGTTGATTTTTTTAACTATTTTGTTTGGCAAAAGAGTCAGTATGACTAGGATAGATTATGCAGAATTTTAGCTGTGTGCTGGGCACAGGGTCGGGGGGGAGGGGGGAGCAGTTTAGAATATAAAGGTGACCTCTTAATCCATCTGCGTTGAAACTTCCCATTCTTATCACAACAGTCCAATTTTCTCTCCATCTGTTCCAAATAGTTCAAAACCCTGTCCCATTTAGCATAGAAATCACCACTCCCGTGCTGGAAGCCAGACAAAATGATCCAAACAGCCTTACGTGTCCCATGTGAAAAAAAAAGAACCAGCCCTGTGGCTTGCAAACAGCCTGTCTCTGTCATGCAGGCGTGACATCACTTGACATCTATGAGTTAATGTCCAACTGTTCTATTGGCCCATAAAAATTTTCTCTGTTTTTCTTACTGAAGGAGTTTGCTTCTATTACAGAATACATCTTACTCTTCTCCCGTCTCCACAGAAACAGTCAGAATGCCTTAGGAATTGTAAACATGCAATTATTCAAGTTTCAGCTCTCTCAGGCTATGAAACGGGACAGACGTGATGCTAAACTGAGCTGTGAGGAAAGCAAAGCAAAACTGCTGTAGGAGCAATTTGGGTGGGAGTGCTTTTCTTAACATTTAATGTCTAATTTCTCCTTGGACAGCAGCCTAGGACTGCAGCCAGCCAAACAGCCTCCTCCTATGCCAGATCCAGCATCCATCCTCTATTCCAGCTTCCTTTTGTGGGTTTAGACCCTTCATATTCAACCTCATTGCCAGCTCCAGGAGCAATCCACTGTGATGCAGGAGGGCATTAGCCTTTGGGAAAAGAATAGCATGTGAAAGACAAAATCATCAGTAAAGGGCTAGTAATTTATGCTGTAATTGTTTTTGTATTATGTGTATAATTACATGAAACAGAACAGCAGGGTAAATGAAAAGAAAAAGCTGCCATTTTCTAGATTCTCCTTACTTCATTGACTATGCCCTTAGAGCTTAACAAAAGAGGGGAACTGAGAAGCCTGCAGTGATACTATTTCTGACCTAACCATAGAGTACAATCACACAGTGACTTTTAGCCTACACTCCCCTTCAACAGCAATCCTGTGTGACCACCAGCTGTGGAAAGCGCAGCCCAAGCCCTTTTCCTTTCCCTCCTTATGCTGAATAAGTACTTCTTAAACACAAAGACAAAGGGAGTTTGATTAGATATGCCACTTTTTCCAAGAGAGAAGTCATGACTTTCAAAGCCCATGAGTTTGGACTATATACTTGATCAGGAAAATAATCCACTTGTTGTCAAAGCCTCTGATTATCCAAGCAGAGTAGCATTGGATGCTCTGCTGCATCTGTAGTTATTCATTGATTTTAACTGTAGTTCTTCACTGGACTGCGCCTAGACAGAGATGTCTGTCACTGGAATTTGTAGACCTTATAATGGTATAAATAAATAGTGACATCATCATGCAAACAAACATGGCAAACCCCAGTTGGTTTTGGAATTATCACTCATTTATCAATATTATAACAACAGCTGTTAACTGATGTGACACACTTTGCAGAAAGTCACAGAATTACTTTAATGTGATAAAATATAGTTTGATCTGGGGTCCCTGGACACCACTTGGAGATGTGGAATGCAGTGAAAATACAACTGTATTGCATCTAGACATTTAAAGAGCTGTAAGTCAAGTATCTTCCTTCTTTTTTGTGATCTTTGTTAGCTAAAATCCAACAGGAAATTCAGGTCTATTTCAAATACACAAAATAATCACGTAGGCATTCTTATACTGACTTAGGTCCCAGAAATGATAGGACATGTCCACTTCAGGACATATGAAGCAAACTACAATGACATAGTAAAAATCATAGTGCTCACATTGTATGCATTTGTGCCACACCTGAATAAGAGAAAACAGAAAATTTATTTAGGTGAACACTTCCTCAGAATATTTTCTCAGAGCTAAAAGCAAATTCTTGAAGGTTGCATAGTCTTCTCATTAGATGACAGGAAAATGAAAGTGGTCTGTATACAAAAGACAAGGAGTCAGAATGAGACATAAGCAGCAGGTATCACTGGGCTGAAGTGAACCTCTGAAATTTCTCTGCATGACAGTTACAGGCTTGTGAGATTCCTGTAGCTACAAATTTTTCTTCTGTTGTGTCCTGAAGAGGGGCTTTCCCTGGACGGGGAATCAGTTTTCTGAAGGAAGCAAATTAATTTCATTGCGAGTGACATCCTCCCACTCTCCCAGAAGCCGCAGATTCTATTTTGGAAGATACCACGGCCTGCAGCCAGTCTGGTGAGATATTGAAAAGGCAGGTCAGATAAATTGCTTATAACTAACCAAACCGAAGTTCTCAGATCCAGAGATTACTCAGATTTTGCTTCAGGAAAGAAGTAATGGGAGTCCAAGGGAGAAGCATATGCTGTGCCTGGGTCACATGATAAGTACCGCAGTACCAGCTGGAAGAAATCTGGCAAGAAACTTGTGGATAACCAGGATCTGCAGCTAAGAAAAATAAAGAGTAGACCTTGCATAATAGACAACACTGACAGCAGATATAATTTACCCCTCCTTATATATAATTTATATAATCCTAGAAAATTATAGTACTAACCAAAGAGGGGAAAACTGGAAAGAAAATAGCTGATGTCATGAGAGTAAGGTTAAATATATCATGGGAGTAAGGTTAAAAAAAGGATGATGCTAAAGCATCAACTGAAAAGCTGATGTTACAAATTTTGGCTCTTGTTTGTCTTTGCTTTTACATGAAAAGCTTGCTTTATTTCTTCTTCTTTGTACAGATTCATCATTTATTGCTGCAATATATAAAACTTGCTGCTCATGTTTTTACAGTGGAACTTTCCTTTACAAATATTACAGAGGTTGGAAAAGGCGTATTTATCTGCCCTCTGCTGGAAACACACAGCAAAAATACAGCCCTGTCTTATCTGCACAGTGCAAAAACAGTTCCCCCTCCACATACAGAAGACCAACTTTATTGTGAATTCAGCAGTTACACGCGGGTTGGGTTTTGTTTAATGTACCTAGTCAAAATAAACTTTGTCTTATTTGTCCAATATTGACTTCACTCTACTATATAAGTATTATATATAGTCCAATTGCCGGGGTCCAACCTAGTCCCACTTAAACTGGAGTAAATAAAAAGTATCTCTGTGGAAATCAAGGGAATTATACTATTACAAAACCGTCTAAATGAAAGCTGAATCATACTGTTAGAAATGTACCCGGTAAAATATGGATTGCCACATTCACAGATAGAGGCACTTTACATACACTAAATCCATGTCTGTGGGAATACAGTACTGATCCAAGTGGATGAAATCCTAAGTCACCTGAAACTTAAAAAAAAAAAAAAAAAAAAGTTGCCAGAAATCTGATTATTATTCAGCAGAATTTTTTTTAAAACTTTCTGCAGACACTGTGTGTGTGTCTGAGCCTAACCAGCTTGTTCACAAGAGCTTGCCACGTACACTTTACAGGACCATTAGGAATGATTGATTGATTGATTTAAAGAGGAAGTAAAGATCACAAGAAGAGTGAGGGCTCAACAACACCACATTCAGAAAGGAACTGACACTACTAATCAAAACCAGGGGTAGACAGGCCTATGCTATACCAGCTAGGACAGTGAGGAAGCAAGGACCTGCCAAAAACACTAAACACGTCCAGCCCCATTACCATATTTACCATTCTTCTGAAGTCATTCCTCCCCATAATCAACATTATCAGAAAATGTTATTTTCCCTTAAGCATTTGCTTCTATTTTCTTGACTTCCATCAGTTGCTTTAGCTTTCTTTTTTTTTTCTTTTTCTTTTTCTTTTTTTTTTTTTGAGGGAAGACTCATAGAGGGATTCAAGCATCTGAGTGAAACATGCATTTTTCCAGCAGTTCTGCAATTACTTATTAGTGATGGGAGTCACAAGACAGAAGATGTTCTTGCAGTATTACTAGGGTTTTTTTAACCTAAGTGCAGCTATGTTATCTGTTAGACCATCATCCTAACCTAGAATTCTAGCTAACATATAGGAAAAAGCATGGTTAGTTAAAACTGACAGAAACAATCCACTAATTAGCATGCAGATTATATTCTAAAAATCACACTGCTTCTTTTGCCTACTCTGCATTTAGCTCATCTCCTCCTCCAAGCTGATTCAGACCAGTCAAACCTCAAAGAGCCCAGATGTTTTTCCAAAGACAACCTTTAGGATTATAAGGCATATATGCAGCATTGCTCTTTGTGCTTCACTATATCTGCTTTTTACATTAATTTGGTTAGTCCATATGTGGTAGCAGATCTTCAGCATTCAGAGGGTGTATATTATCATAATGAAAAATGCAAAAATACTGTACTGGCCATCATGTATCACTTTTTCTGGGCTTAGCTTGGCTTTACCTAGTGAAAGCCTTCGCCGTTTGTGGTTTTTTCTTACTGATGGAAAATGACATCATATTCAAAACTAACACAACTGTCTTTTGATTTTATTGCTTTACATGATGCTTTGATCCTGCTAGTCTTATATCTATAAAAGAATATATTTTTTTTTTAAATTGCTTTCCTCAAAGTAACATTTCATGCCCTGTGGAGGCTCTGACTAAATTGCATCCTATGGGCTTCTCCTTCATACCAAAACTCAAACTAGAGAAACACAAGATGGTAAAGCCATTTAAATAAAACATTAGCCTGTCCTCTTCTACCTTTCATGCTGTTATTGTAAATTAATTTTTAATCAGTTCCTACCCCAGATACATTCCTCCTTTAAACATACACTTATCATGTACTGTTAAAAGCATTTCTAAAAGGGCAATTTAAACACAGTGCCAAAGCTGCTCCTTAGAAGCCCTCTAATTCACATTTATCTCTGGTATCAGCCTCAACCACAACTCTCTTCCTTTTTACAAGCTCCTAGATGTGTATTTGAGCTGCACTTTGGATTACAATCCATTTCTGCCTTCTGGGCTTGCTGAAAGGGATTCTGTATTAAACAAGAGGCTTTCAAAGCTGCAAAGAACAGTTAGGAATCCATCTACCAGATGTATTTTAGAAAGTTCCTCCTAACATTTTATTTGTTTTAAAACATACAAGTATAAAAAAGAAAAAACAGCTAGCTATGCTGCTATACAGTTTGATCCTGTTCTGTATGAAGATTTCTGTTACAAAAAAGGAGAGGATAAGGTCCATGATTCATAATACACAAATGAAAAATGACAAAATATAAAGCCAACACTGCTTAGCAATTGTCTTTTCATTGTAAATTCTCCTCTTATTTCTCATTTGTCAAACTTTAAGCATTCTGCCTTCATTCACCACAGGGCTGTCTGCATCAGACTAAGATTTTTTGGAGGGAAAAAAAAAGAAGAAAAGGGGGGGGGGGGGCAACACCCAAACAAAAAACCTCAAAATCACGTTTCTCATCACTGCAAATTTATCACATTTACTGGGAAGTTCTAACATGTCTACCTTTGAAGTGGGTCCAGCTGAGTAGTATACTTTTGTTATGCTTTGTCACCACCAAAATCTGCCTAAATCCTCCCAGAATCTTAACCAGTGCTAGTTCAGTAAAAATTTAATGGAATTTGGGACCTGAATTATCTGAGAAGTGTCTCCCACTGGGCATGTTCCAGCACTTCATACCAGGTAAAGGAACCATAAAAACACCCACCTACAGACAAGGCTGCAACACCCCCGGGGTGGGACTTCCTAGGAGTCACTTGTCAAAGTCAAGGGTCCCCCGTGGTGCAAGGGGTACTCTGGGCTTTCTGACTTCTTGAGTGTTTGGCTTTACAACTTTACATCCAGGTAGCCTTCATTATGCAATTGCACAATACATGACAGCAATATAGGTCGCATGAAAACATACATGCATTTTGCGAAAGCATTCCATGTTATCGCTACTTTCACTATGAGGTCGCTTCCAGTGTAAAGCTTTAAAACCTTGCCATAACAAAATTAAACATTTCAGGTTAACAACTGTTTCAGAGCAGCAAACCCCTCTACTGAATCTTTGATACTGCAGACTGTACATGTCTGTCTGCACACGTTAATGCTACAGACATACACAAATTCCGCACAGAAAGAACAAGGCACACAAGTGACACATCCTGGAGCACAGCTCCTCACCTTTGGGGAGCTTTTTCCCCCATTTTAGTCTGTCACAGTGTAAATGCATTAACTGTCAGAATGCAATGCAAACTGTCTTTTTCTCTGCAGCCAGGCAGGATATGACTGATGGGTGAGGCTCAGCAGAAGATTAGGGGTCTAGTGAGGATTTATTCCATTAGGACAATGCTGTGAAATACTTGATAAGACTGTTTATTACAGCACTATGTTTCTAAGCTATTGCCAAGCATGTCTGGGCCAATCAAATTATATAAATAAATGACAACAGGTGTCCAACGTATGACTTGACAATTTTGGACCAAAGTGAGCATATGAGGTTTACAGGCTGATTGCGTCCAGGAGGTGAAGGAAGGAAATTTTTTTTAAGTAATAGTGACTGAGGCAGAAGTCATACCCTTTCAGTTCATGATCAGCTGATGAAAACTGATGACACAGCATACAAGCAAGCATCATTAATCCCAGCCAATTACTTATCTCCAGTGTATGCCCTGCACTTTAACCATTACTGTTGTTCTAAAAGGAAAATTAAATAAAACCCAGAGGGATATAGATTTTTGTAATGGCTTATACAGCTTCAGTTGACACAAGCCCTGTGCAGGATATTTCTAGAGACTTAACATCTTACAGACAAAACCATAGATGTTAGGGATGGATGATAGATATCTGCTAAGCCATCTCTTCTATTTCATTGCCAAGGCAAAACTGTTCCTAACTGCATATTTATTTGACTTTTACATTAGTTTTAAATATTCCAATGGATGGAGCTTCCACTATTCCCGTGGGGAGGTTGGACTCACTACAGAATATGTTTCACTGGCAAGGTATTTTTCCTGGTGTTCAGCTTAAACTTCCCCTTTTTAATTTCATCCTGTGACCTTCATCGTCCTTTATTTGTGTATGTACAGGTTTCCATGTATCTGCACATGGAGAAGAGAAGCTGTACACATCAAGGACTGTTAATGTACATAGGTTTTAAAAGAGTAAAGAGTGCATACACAGAGGGTCTCAGAGAAAATAGCATCTACTCTGCTCCTAGAGAATGTCAGGACAGTGAAGTCTTATGTTTCTCAGGTACCGGCTATAATTACTGCGGTGTTATCCAAAATTTCTAGTAGGAGGGGACAGACAACAGTTTCAGGACACCAACTGTTTCTTTCATGCACATGAAAGCAGCAGCAGCAACTTGCTTCTAGGCCAGAAGCTCTGCAGAGGCACAGTAGGCAACATACCTCCAGTTCTCCTCTGCGGAGGACGGAGCCGGAGAGGCTGCAGAGACAGAGTAGAGCTGGATGCAGTCTCCCCAGTCATCAGCCAACCTTGACTAAGCGCACGCTAAAAAGTGACCCAGTGTCACACCTTGCACCTGATGCTCAGACAGGTTCGGAATCACACAGCAAGCCTAGCATAATTGCTAGTCTGTGTGAAATTCTCAGGCTAGCATTTTAGTGTACCCTTTTTGTTTTCAATTGTTACACATCGATATTCCCTGAATTTGGTGTGCTGGTAGAAGGATACTGTGTACAGGATTTTGTACTGCTGTATATCTGCACTGACTACGTTTGCTCTCCTCAAAACTGGTGAAGATCTGACATCTTTAATGCTTTCCTTTATTGCCTTTAGCATCTTTCTTTACGCATAGGTTGTTGTGCAGTGTAAAAGACTGTTTGTTCTGTAATTAGGTTAACAATAAGGTGGGGGTTTTTTTTCACTTAATCAGCCTCCTACACCCTTACTAATTTGGAGATCAGGTTAATTGAAGTTAATCCATTATAAAATTCCATGTCTATTTTTGCCCTGGTTTTAATAAGAGTTGAAGAACCCTTCTATGTATTTACATGTCACTGAACTTGTATATCTAGGTAACATTCAGACGCAACTTGTTCATAATTGATCAATTTTCTACATAGCTTGAGGTTGGGGTTTTTTGTGGTTTTGGTTGGTTGTGTTTTTTTCCAGCAGATGAAGCTGACAAATTTAATTTCAGGCAATTTCACTACAAATTGCCGCTTTCACTATTTCTTGCTGTTTCCAGTGAGAACATTACTTGTTTTAAGAAAGACGGTGGTCCGTAGCAGTACCGAGAAACGTCATGAGCGGAGGCGTAAAGTTGTTGTGTATATTTTTAACAGTTTACTACTGCATCGAGGTACCATGCACAGAGTCTCCATAAAAATCTAGGAATCTGGGACAGTTATTATCTCCAATGAGACTCCGTAAGATTCAGTGGCACGTTCTGGCTAATCTAGAACTCGGTCTGCAGACACAACCCCAGAGGTCATTTATCAAAACTATTGTCTCAACTTTTCTATTGCCTTTACAAACAAAAATCCGGTGACAGAATCCTCTCTGCTGTTCCCATCTCCCTCTTTTCCTGACTAGTTCGCAATAGCCAGCGTAAGAGAGACACTAAATACCCCAAGTCCAAGGACAGAGGTCTGAAAGCTTCCCCTGTAAACAACGACACTTTGTGGCCTATCGACTGTTTCAACTCCTCTCACCGTATACGTTTGATTTGGTATCGCACCGCTTTCTTGGCCAGAATTCATTGCGCCACGCCATTCCTTGCCCGCAGCGCTAACGGTACTCGACTACGCGAGCCAGGAGAAGGGGGAGTTTAGAAGGCCCGTGTCCGGCGACGGACTCGGTGATCTCGAAGGTCGTTTCCAGCCTAAGCGGTCCTATTCCATGGCGAGTCCAGCAAGCGCCCGCCGGCGGGAGCGGACGGGCTGGGCCCGCGGCCGCCCCCGGCGCTCCCCGCCGGCGGCCGGGCAGGCAGCCGCTAGGTGGCCCTCGCGCCCCGCCGGCCGGGCAGCCCCCGCCGGCCCCGGCGCGCGGCGGCCGCAGGCTCAACCGCCCTCCGCTCCTTTGCGGCAGCCCGCGAGTTCGTTTCGCGACAAAGGGAGCGCCGCTGTCCCTCCGCAGAGCTGGGAGGTGTGCTGGGAAGCGTCCCGAAACACTTCTGCTCCCGCACGGCTCCCCCGACCCCAGCGTCCCAGCGGTCGGTCCGGCCGCGCGGCGGGGCCTCTGCCCCGGCCGGCGGGGCCTCTGCCCCGGCCGGCGGGGCCGCTCGGATGCGCGGCTGCAGGTTCGGCTTCCTCTCCTCTCCCTGCCGCTGCTGTCGCGGCGAGAGCTCGTCCGAGACGCTACGACTGAAGCGCCTGAGATCTCTAAGGGATACTAACTCGGAGGTGAACTAATTCGTCCAGTAGTCGCGTGTTACCTGACTACACGTTACCTAATCACAGGCTCGGTAATTAACTCTGCTTTTTGGCTGGTTGTATAAATTGGCCAGTTGGTATCCAAGCAAGGTCAAACTAAACACTGCTTCTAGACAGAACTCGGGAGGTGTGGGAGGATAAACCAGTGGTGCCACAGAAATGGGACAAGAACCACCAAGAACGGTTTCAGGCTCTTGGGAAAATGAACTTCTAGGGTAGTCAGAGACTGAAAGAGTTAATGACTCAAACATTGTGGTGGGGCAAGTTCTGCTTAAAGACAAACCCTGCACAGCAAGGAACCCAGGTGAAAAGCCCATCAGCTCAGACATCAGCAACAGGAGGGGGAGGCCGTGCTGGAGGGTGCGCAGCTCCCTCTTCTGATAAGCTGTTCTGATACAAAGATCAAACAATGGCCACATCTGCAGGGAAGGAGAAGTTACTCCCCAAATGACCCCCAAGCCCAAAGGCTCACACACTGTTCACTAACCTGACGAGTTCGGGTGCCCGCCCGAAGGAGGGGCAAGGATGATAAAAGGACACAAACTGAAGCCCCAGGTGCGCAAGCCCACCAGGACTGGATCCCTCGGCTGACTGAACCAACGCTGGACCCAGGACCAGGGAAACCTTTCTCGCTTCCTTTTTCTCTGTCGTCTTCTTTCTTTCCTTTTCCACAATCCCTACACCTCATCTGTTTCAAGATATAAACCGTTGACCAAGTCTGAGACTAAGAGTGGATCCATCTGCCCCTAGACCCTTCTCTGAGGAGGAGTCTGGAAAGCAAGGGGGTCTGCTCTGAACCTCATGACTCAACGGGAGGGATCTCCTTATTCCCTGAATCGATGTATATGGTTATACAGTTTACAGAAGTAGTCTTATGCCCATTCCCGTTGTGAGAAACCCTGCCACCTACTACCACCTCTCCCCAGTTCAGTTTGCTTCTGTCATGAATAAAATCTTTAACTGATCGTTTGGTGTCGTTTCACCTTAATTTAGCCCGAGGGAATTTCAAATTAAAGACAAGTCCACTCTGGGTCGTGACAGGTAGGACCATTTATTTTCCCCTCTCCAGGATGGCAACGCACTTCCCTTCTATTCCCCCTCCCCCAAATCAATGCTGTAAGCATCCCTTCCCAGCAGCTCCCTTCTACCATACAAAGCAAGCACTTTTTAATGGAAAATGAGAAGCAGAACAGACTAGAAGTAGTAGAGAGGTGAGTGCAGGCTGGTGGTGAAGGTGGGAGGAACAGGATGATCCTGAAGCAGTGGGGTCTTCCAGGGCTCTCACTATTGCTCAGTCCTGGAGGAGCCCTTCCCTAACCTGGTTGCCATGGGAACACTGAGATGTCAGGGAGACCATAGCAAAGATGAGGGTAGCTGAAATGATCGCATTAGGTAGGCACAGAGCATGCGTCCATAGGAAAACACATTCCACTGCCCTCAGCAGTCACAGAGGAATGTGGTTTTAAATTAGATTTTGGGGCATAAAACAATGAAGACAGGAAAAGTTCCTGTTTGCTAAGTTGCCATAAGATGAGCAGATTGAACAAATTCTCTGCAGTCTTTACAGGTGACAGGCTGCAAGCAAAGTACCAAAGAAGAGAGAAGATTCACTCGGACTAGCACAGAATTTCCTTAAGTTTTCACTTGCAAGTACAGAGAAGAACCAGACAACCCTTTAAGAGAGCATCTGTACACAAATCCACATGCAGTCTGGAACATTTCTTCTGCTTTTATTACAAAACTGTCCCCATTAAGTAACCAGTATTTCTCATTCACCTGAATGGACAATTATAACAGCTTTTGATAAGCTGATGAAAAAGTCTGTAACATTTGGAACAATCCTGTATACTCTGTTCATTATTGTTTGTTGCAAGGGGTCATACTCATTAATTTTTAAAGACAGTTCTAAAACTAGTAACATACTGTCTTCACATAGACATTGTTAGTTGGTGTGCATGATGCTATCTGTTTAAAGCTGTAAGACCTTCCATTTTATTCTTAAAACATGTATATGCATGCTCACATACAAATATTATCCAATTAAAGAGTCCAGAGGGAAAAAATAAAATCACTGCAGGTCTAGAAAAAAAAATCTTTGAGGAATGACTACATTAATTGGGAACAGTTAGTCTAAAGACTAAGAGAGTGAGGTGGCAGCCTGCCAGATTTTGAATACATAAAAATTTTCTGCAAGTGCAAATGGAAGACTAAGATCTGTACGCAGAGTAGATAGAATAAGAAGTGATGGACATAAATTGCAAAACGAGAATTTTAGGGGATTTAGTGGTAAGGATAGTGAAGTGCTAGGATGGATGGCCTGAAGACCTTGCAAGTCTTCACCCAGAAAGATCTTTAGAAACAAGTTAAAAATGTTTCTAGGATGACCTTGCATACTCATTATGATTGAAGGTACAACAATTTATTAGACAACTTTTCTGTCATCTTTTCTGTTACATGATTCTATGCAACACTAAGATTTTTGTGATATTGCAAGTTTCATAACATAGAAGTTTTGTAGGTCATGTTGACTGATCCCTAATGGAACACACAGCAGTGTTTGCCCTATGTCCAGTCATGCTATAAGCCCATGGGAGCATTCATTTCTCATGGACTTTTGCCATTTCTCCTTCCACGCCTGGCAGAATCAAGAAAGGCAGAGGTTGGTTCCAAAAAAGTGAAAGAAAAACAGTAGCCAAGTTCCAGGAATCACCTATGTTTAAGAATGAGCAAAAACTCACAGGCTCAGAAGTAGATCATCTTCCCCAAAACCTGAGCTTCAAAGATGCTAGTACATAATTGGATATTAAAGAAAACTAAAATGTATTTAAGTGGATATTCCCATTATTCACATGATATGTGAAGACTTGAGACAGAAAAATTCTATCTGGCACAGAAAGAGGGTGCAGATGCCCTTGACGCACAGGAAAACCTTCAACTGCACCTCCTAAACGGCTATTAGGTTAAGCGTTTAATCTCTCACAAGGTGCGAGTTGTGAGCACCCTGGACTCACCTTTTTTTATTTTTTTTAAGGTACATGGAAGGAGCAGCATATCATAGCACTGATTACTTAGACATTATTAGAAACCATGGTTTCATATGTAAAATACAGTAATTTGTCTATTTAAAAAACATCTTGTAATTCTGCAGAGAAGTGCACTCTAGTTGTGTGGATAACATGGGAAGTTTACCTTAGAGCCTGCCCTGATCAAGCAGCTCTCTCTTCTGATCTTCTGTAACTTTCAGCTCCCCAGCAGCCCCCCTGCCCCCTCAATCAACCCATTCTTCAGGTTATGATTTTGTGCAAGTTAACTGAGTTAGCAGAGACTGAGTTAGCTCAGGACTTAATTGTTAAATACTCGTACTTTCAGAGAAAGAAGCACACCATTTGCAGTGCATGTTCTGAACCATAAATTGGGGCAAATGCTATTTCACAAAATACCGTTATGACTATGACATTAATTCCATTTCATGGACAGAAATAAACACTCACACAGCTGCCATTCACTCGTTTTACACTATTCTGGATTCTCAAGAATGAGTGAACAAAACAGTTTATTTTCTGCTGATACAGACGTTCTGGGTTTGCTCAAATAAACATTCAACCGTGCCTGGCAGGGTGGAGCTGCAGTTTGGTTTTTCTAAACATCTCATATTGTCATTCTGAAACTTACAGGCGTGATCAACTTTGCAGGATTTCCCTTTCATGCTGGGAGCAATGACTGAGCCAGCATGCAAGGAGCAGCACAGGAAAAATTAAGAAGTGCAACAATAATTCATTTTTCACCACAGTTCCAACACCACTCCCATGCAAACTGATGATAAATCTTTTATTGACAGCAAGAGTTCAAGGTCTGACTCAGAGCCAGCATCAATGTATTAGGCTGTGACCACTGAGAGGGTCAGATGCAGGTCTGGTATAAGTGGGATGAACTTTTAACAACTTTAATAGAATTTGCACCACCTTTTTGCCAAGAACAAATTTGATCTGAGCACAGATCTGCATTAAAAGAGTATAGTCTCCGTACAGCTCTTGCAGTCTCCTTTCTGCTTTACAATGCTTTCCATTCATAGACCCATTGCTAATTAACTGTTGTATAATAACAAAGACTAAGCGAACGTGCCTTTTAGAGACCAATCAGCAGGATCCTGTGACAGACCACTGAACAAGGAGTAATGCAGAATGATGCCTGACCTGCTTAAAAAAAAAAAAGCCAAAACAACAACAAAATAATACACTTAAGAAAAGCAAGACAAAAAGCATTAATTTTCATCGTTCTCCAGAAAAGACAAGTAAACAGTGTAATTTCAGCTTCCCCAGCACTTTAAATATAAAAGGTCTCTTTTGAAATACATAACAGCAACCACAAACGGAACTGTAGTAATGTCTCTGCAATCAAAACAGTTCTGGGTACATCTGCATGCCCGGGGGCAGATAAATTAGAATATCTAGGGCTGGCAGGATGCAAGACAGATCAAGTCCAGCCACCAGCTAGCCATGTTAGCACTGCTGAAACTAGCAAGCCACACAAAATACGGTACATTAGCTTAGGCTGCCTTGTGGTTACCCAGCTATACAGCTTTCAGGCTCAGATGACCAGGTCAAAGTATAGAGATGTGTCAGTACTTGACATACCTTCCATGTGAAAGGTAAATTAAAATCAGACACAAACCTCCAGAAACGTGTAGCTACAAATGGAAACAAGTAGGGCAGCCTGTTCTTCTGGTCTCCTTTTGCTTGTCGTCTCACTTACTCTTAACAAACTTCACCTTTGGGAACTCTAATAAATTCACGTGATACTGTGGCAGCATTTTAAAGATTGCTAGAGTCAAGGCAGATGCAAGGCCAAGCCTTCTCCCTAAATCACTCTCCAGGTCACACTCATTTAACTCAAATGCAAACACACACACAGCTATTCAGAACAAGGAGTCAAAGGCAAATGACTGACTGCTTACATTCTCCTCTCATGTATCATCAGTGACAGAAACTGCTGTATCTCAACCACAACTAGTCAAACAGGCCAGACGTTTCTTTGTAATGGACACAGCAGTAACATACAACCTGCAGGAGTGTGACTGAACCCCTGAGTAGCATTCTGGCAACATGGGCAATCTGTTCATGAACCCCTTATGAATTATGTTTGTGCTGATCATTGTTAGACCAAAACTTTATTTAAATTGCAGGGCTTGTCTGAGTCCTCCACTACCTCCACGCTTGTCTAAAATTCCAAGTCTAACAGCAGGGCTAAGAGCAGAGTATTGCCAACCTTCAAGGGCTGTCATTTAAAACAGAGTATCTCCAGGCCAGCATGCCATGTGCCGAAGAGGGTCACAGTCACAGACCAAAGCCAGCTCAGCAGCCAGCTGCCCTGGGATAGAACCAAGAGGAAAGCTAAGACACATTTGTTTCTGCGTTCATGTAAGAAGTTCGTATTTTCACAATCTTTGTCTCCTAGAGCACAACAAATTGTAGGGATTACAGTGTTACCTGAATCTGCAAGTTTTGCAAGCTTTCTAAATTCAATGGAAACTATGTATCAGACATAAGATGTCATAGGCTTACATGGTGGGTTGACCCTGGCTGGATGCCAGGTGCCCACCAAAGTCCATTCTATCACTCCCCACCCCCCCTCAGCTGGACAGGTTAGAGAAAATATAACAAAGGGCTCGTGGGTTGAGATAAGGACAGGGAGAGATCACTCAACGAATTACCATCACAGGCTAAACAGACTCGACTTAGGGAAAATTAACTTAATTTATTGCCAATCAACCAGAGTAGGGTAATGAGAAATGAAACCAAATCTTAAAACACCTTCCTTCCACCTCTCCCTTCTTCCCGGGCACAGCTTCACTCACGGATTCTCTACCTAGCACTCCGAAGCGGCGCAGGGGAATGGGGGTTACAATCAGTTCATCACACATTGTCTCTGCTGCTCCTTCCTCCTCAGGGGGAGGACTCCTCACACTCTTCCCCTGCTCCATCTTGGGGTCCCTCCCACAGGAGACAGTCCTCCATGAACTTCTGCAACGTGGGTCCTTCCCACGGGCTGCAGTTCTTCACGAACTGCTCCACCATGGGTCCCTTCCACGGGCTTCAGGCACCGACTGCTCCAGTGTGGGTTCCCTGTGGGTCACAAGTCCTGCCAGAAAACCTGCTCCAGCATGGGATCCTCTCTCCACAGATCCACAGGTCCTGCCAGGAGCCTGCTCCAGCGCAGGCTTCCCATGGGGTCACAGCCTCCTTCGAGTACCCACTTGTTCCGGCATGGGGTCCTTCCCAGGCTGCAGGTGGATATCTGCTCCACCGTGGACCTCCCTGGGCTGCAGGGGAACAACTCATCTCACCATGGTCTTCACCACAGGCTGCAGGGGAATCTCTGCTCCAGTGCACCTCCTCCCCCTCCTTCTTCACTGACCTTGGTGTCTGCAGGGTTGTTCCTGTTACACGTTCTCACTCCCCTCTCTGGCTGCTGTTTCTGTGTCTACTTCAACTTTTTTTTCTTTCTGAAATACATTATCACAAAGGTGCTACCACTGTTGCTGATTGGCTCGGCCTTGGCCGGCGGTGGGTCCGTCTTAGAGTCGGCTGGCATTGGCTCTGTCGGACATAGGGGAAGCTTCCAGCAGCTTCTCACAGAAGCCACCCCTGTAAGCCGCACCCCCCCCCCCCCCCCTACCAAAACCTTGCCACACAAACCTAATACAGTTTAATTCATTGTCATCAAAACTCTGAACATGTTAAAGCTGTCATTGTACTACCTCCAAAACCCAGGCAGACATGGACCTGCTTGACATATACAGGCAATGCTCATAGGTGACAAGCTTTCTTCAGTTCCCTGGCTCTGAATAGGAGGTCTCATGCACATGATTGTATCAGTGAAAATCCTACTTCTGATTTGTGGGAACTTCTCCACTTTCAGTTTCATTAAATTATTGCCAAATTATGATCACAATGAGGAAACACATTTAAGGCATTGCAGTTGATTGATAGACGGCGAGAACTCATGCTGGTGGTTAGACTGCCATTGTTTTGTGGTTAATACTGTTTATTTTCTGACTCACTGTATTGTAACAATGACATTCATTTAGAAGGGAAGGAGAAGTTTTATTAGGTTGATTTCCCATAACAGAAAGAGAGGCCACACACAGGGCTAAGGCTGCAAATGACACATATCAAAATGCCTTTAAACACAGCTAAAAATGCTTTGCTATTTGTGCCACTTTGCTCTGAAGACAAGTGTGGTTCAGAGCCATACTAGCCTCATTTTGTGCAAGGACACAGTCAAACAGGATGAAAAGCATAACCTCTAGGAATACTTATGCTTTCTCAAGTGTACCTAAGCAGATTTGTTTGTTTGCAGTCCCTTCTATCCCTGCAAATAAATGCTTTGATGAAATGAACAAGTCCCGAGGAAGCTTCTTCAGGAAGAAAGGTCAAAACTCAGGTTAGTACCTGCATAAACACATGCAAGATCAACAGATGCCAGTGTGAAGGCTGCTTGATAACCTTCATGAGAAAGCTGCGTCCTCTGCCTGAATAAGCATTAATTTGTATGGTAATTCCCAAGGTGTCAAGCTGGGGTGGTACCAACCTCTTCTGTGCCTTGTGTCTTTAATAACCTGTTCCCAAAAGGCTGCCCACAGGTGGATCACAGACAGTACTCAGGTAAGTTTAGAGGACTACAGTAAAGAAAAAACTGAAATAAGGACTTTGTCTATGATCTGTGCCACAGCTTTTGCACCTGTCCTCAGTGGATTTTGTAATTAAACTCCAGCAACCAAGGCTTTCTTAGTTTGGGCTGTAATTGCACATAGCATCATCTACTCTTATCGCACTTCAGCGGGGGAAGTATCTTGCAGCCACACATACTTACATGAGCACACAAACACACCACAACTACTGTGGGTCTACACTGTTCCCACACAAACACCACAGCCCCCCATAGTGTGAGGGGAGAAATCAGGCAGACCCAAGGTCCTCCTTCCTCTTGGGCACAACACCCAAGGGACACTGCCCTTCCTCACCCACCTTCCCTGTGCTGGGCCTCAGCCCTACCTGCTCTCCTTCCTTACCACCCCAGGGGCGCAGGTTTCCCCATTGACTGCCCTGCACCTCAGGCAGAGGCTTTCTCGGCTCCCATCTTCCTCCCTGCAGCACCCATGCTGAGCTCTGCCCAGACTGTGGCAGGTTTGGGGGCTCTCTCTGGCAGGCCCTCAGCCATACTACCTCGTACAGCTGGCTGCAGAGTCAGTGCTGCTTCAGCTACGTGAAAATAAAAATAAAAGTCGAGATTCCAAGAAAAATCCTTTCATAAACCATCCGAGACCTGCAAGGCACTTCTGCCAAAATAAAAACTAACCCTTACTTCCGGTTGCTGTCACATTGCCCCAAAAGCTCACCCAGGGTGGCTTGTTTGTACGAAGAGAAGCTGTCAGGTGGAGCTGGAGGTGTCCAGGGGTGGGAGGGGACACAGCTTGCTACCACCTGAGGAGCAGCGGGGCCTGTCGGGCCCACAGGGAGCTGTGACTGGGCCTCAGCTTCTCCTGAGGACACACCTATCCCCTCAGCCCACCGGTTTCCTCACCACGCTTTAAAGGCTGTATCTGCTTTAAAGATAAAGGTGGGTGATTCAGTGCTCCTAGTGGAATAATCAGCAGTAAATAGGAACGTTTAAGTACTTGCCAACAGAAACACTGACTCTGTGAAGGCCTGGCCTGCTTTACAGCTGCTGCACTTAAAATTCTCACCTTTAAGGTTCAGGCTTAACACCCGTTAACCCGGCATTCATGGAGGCCGAGTGGCATTTCACGCTTTCTGAGGCTGCGAACGCTGGCGGGTGGGGGCTGTGAGGCGGGGGTGGTGGCTCTGCCTGTGGCGGCCCGCCAGCGAGCAGGCAGCGGCACCCACTTCACTGCAGGACCCTTTAAACTTACTTACTCTCCCCGTCACACCACACGCTTTTTATTCATTTACTTATTACCAAGATAAAAGTGTCTTTCAGTTCTTTTTTCTGTTGGTTTTGGTTTTTTGTTGTTGCTGTTCCCCTGCTGGGAAGGGGAAAGCTCGGGGCTCCCGTCCCCTGCCCGCGGGACTGACGGCAAACCCAGACAGAACACGGCGGGAGGGGGGCGGAAAGGAAGGGAAACGCGGCGCGGGAAGAGCAGGAAAACCTGGGGCAGCGCAGGAACGGCACACAGGAAGGGGGCCGGGGGGAGGGCAGCCGTTTCAGTGGCCTCGAAAAGGGCGTGGGGAGGAAAAGAGGGTGGGTTTTGCCTCCGAATAAGCAACCGGGAGCCCGTCCTGATCTTTCCGACGGCTGAGAGCTGTCGTTCCCCGAAGGTGGTGTGGCGCGGGTGAGGGGCGCCGGGAGCCCCCGCTCTCCCCCGCGGCGGGCAAACGGCAGTCCGCCGACATTTTGTTTCGGGGTGGGAGGTGGTGGTGTGTGACTTCGGGGGCAGTGGGGAAGACCTCACGTTCAAATACAGGAGTCGTGCTTCTTAAAAGAAATAAAAGGAACACCCCCGCTCCCCCTCCCCCCCCCCCCCCGACACACACACCCTCCCGCCCTTAATTATATCCTGAAATACTAAGGTACTTTGAGTCTTAAAACATCAAAATTCAGGTAAATCCTAATCTGAAATACTTGGTTTAGCTGGTTCTGGTTTCTATAGGCAGAGTATGCTTTTTGTCTGGAGCTTTGAAAAGTTTTCTTTCTGTATCGCCCAGCACACTTCCATGGCGTAGCTGCTAGGCTGAGTATTGTGTTTCCCCATTCTCATCTCTGGTGGGAAAAGGCTTTGCTCACTGAGCCTTTTATGTTAGTTCATCCTATTAAAGCGCCTTGCTTTGTTGTCCTCTGAACCCTCTTTAATGCCTCTGCATTTTTCAGCAAGTTTAGTGGAAAGAGAAACTTCAGCCTGTATCATTGAAGAGTCCTGACTAGAGCCACTTCCACTGATGAACCATTTCAAGTTAAAAGATTCGGCATTCCTTCACTATTACCTCCATTGTGCAGACAAGTTCTCCCTCACACCTGTGTTATTTATTAGAAAAATAAAATGCAACCACTTTTGCATGGGAAATGGACAGCCTCTGAGATGAAAGTTAATCTTAAAGATTCCATCAAGAAACTTTTGCAATATGATGTATAAAAACAGTAAGAGAGCTGATAAAATGCAAAATGTACTGAATTTCTAAGACGGGGGTGTGTGGGGGGGAGTCGCTAAGACATTTTTGGAACAGAGGTGTAGGCTGCTTTGAAGGAATGTCTGTGCCGATCTTAAGGATTTGTTCAAAAGGTGCAGAGAAAACACACAACAGCTGCAAGCAGTTTCTTATCTTGTGCCTAAACCAGCAGTAGAAGTGGGAGTTGTGATAGAAATAAAAAGCATCTAAAAGTGCCTGGTGTTTGGGAAACGGCTCACGTATTCCTTGTGCAACAGGCATCTGAATGGTCACCAGATTAGAAGAAATCGTTAGACCATAGTTGTGTCTTCCCTGGAAGCCAGAAAGATAATAATGCAGGCTTTGGTGAGTTGTTTTTCAATAATAGCACCTCTTCAGAATGTGTTTTTCCACCAAGATCTCAATTCCTTCTTCCAACCATGAGGACAGATTTGCACATATTGCTAGAAATTTTTTTTTTCCCTCACCTTACAGTAATTGTGATACAGCAGCACTCAGCTCATCAAAGCACAAGGAAATATTACAAGTACCTGGGCAATAAATGACCTGGCAGACCATATACCATATTCAAAATGCCACAGATACCAGCTCTTTGAATAGTACCACAAAATTCAAAATATTCACTTGTAAACATTCTTGTGTATATATTAGATATCTATCTTTGTGGGAAGGTGAGAATTCATGAGACCTTGCCCAGAGTTGCTCAGGAAAGAATTGCAGATCTAAGGTTAGAGTTCACAAGTGAAAATCCTCAGCTTTGTGTCTATATTACCAGAGAGGATTCCTTGCCTTCATTTCAAGTGGAAAATATCAGACTGTAGTCCAGCCCCCCACCAATCCCAAATTGTCCCTGAAACCTGTGCTCCTGTGCGCTCTCAATCACAATCTCATGCCAAATTCAATTTTCATGTTGTGAAAATTGTTGTTGCACTTTATCTGTAACCATATAAATTCTATTTCTATTGCTTATAGGAATTCATGCCCCCACCTTCACATTATACAACCATAGGTGCTCAATATAGGTAAGAATTTGTCTGAGACAGTATTCCAGCAGTTTATACCAGTGTCCTGCTAAGCCAAGAAGTTTTGTCTTATGTCAAGCGTACCTATGCTTAAGAGAACAAAACTACCTTTATAAGACAGGTCAGGTCAGCACCAAAAAGTGTCAGCTGTCAGCTATGATTCAAACCACAGATTTTTCCCAGGTAGTGATACAGGTTTCATTGATGATTTCATGGACCCTAGCAGATAATTTTAACCCAATATTTATACAGTGATTTCCTTCTAGCCTGTGTTTTCCAAATGTTCATTAGTCATCAAAAATTATGTGGTCTGTATGAGCCCACTTCCAGCTGAGAAGAGTGAGTCCAAATAAACACTGCAAATGCTACATACACATGGTAATATTTAATGTGGCTTTGGTCACACGTGTTTCTGATGAGCTGTTTTGATGTATAGTTATTGTACCATGTATTTAACAATGGATCTTCTCCAAACAATCATTCACAAAAGCTCAAAATAAATATTGGCCTTTGTATCAGGTTTCCATTATGCAGCTACTAAACCAGGCTTGGTGGAAGGTTCACAGATGGTTGACGGAGCTTTGTCAGCACTGCTTTATTAGGACTTTTCCATGCCGGAGCATTCCTGGGTGTGGCTGCTGGGATTTCCTGCCTTTTTGTCCTGTGAAGGTAGCACAGAAGGTCCAAGTACAAGGAAATGGTTCCCGCTTCACTCCCATATAAGATTTTTTGGTAGGGTAAGAGATGTGGCTGTGCAGAGAGTTCCCTGCTCTGTCTGTGTGTGTGTGTGTGTGTTTGGAAACTGCTGCTTTGATACAATGTCTCTCTGAATTTGTGGGGGAGCAGGGGGGACACAAGGAATGAGTCACCCTGATCCTGCGGGGGAGAGGGTCCTTAACATTGCAGTCCTCTTCAGTGGATCACATAGGTGTACACTAATTATGTTCTCAACTTAAAAAAAAACCACATTTTTTTTTTGTTAATATCTTAACTTATATTAGATGTTTGAGTTTCAGATCTCTCTAGGCACTTCTTATTTCAGCAGAAAACTTGTACTGGAACAAGTTAGCTGTACCCCATGTTCTTATATCTAGCTCCTGTGTGCAAGGTGAATTTGATTACTGTTAATTATAATAGAAAATCCTGGGCATACAGTAATAATTGAAGGGAGATTTCTTGACCGAATGTGATTCTTGCAGACTGTGTAAAAAGAAATCAGGTTCTATAAGAATAAATTAGATGATAGTGAATGAGCAAACCCTTTCCATCTGTAAATGCAAAGATGGGATTAGAAAAGTTTGTGAAAGCTGATTGTGGAAACTGAATTTAGATGGATTTTGTTTGTTTCTTAAATCCTTGAAGGTTCAGTTGTAGTTGGATTAATTTCATTTTCTGAGAAAAAGGGTATGGGGAATTATTGAAATACAATAGATGTTTTCCTGGGGAATTTCAGAACCCCATAAATGACGAAGCCTGTCCTTGAGGAATTTCCAGCATTTCAGAGCTGAGTAGGTTACATAGCTCTGATCTACATATCCACATTTTTGGATGCTTTGTCAATGTGACCCTTTTTACAACATCTGATAATGCCTCAGCCCATACAAAATGCAGTCAGTATTGAGACCTTCCAGGCCAAATTAGGAATTAGGAAATGTTACAGATGGGCAATCCCGATATTTCTTAGTTGACAGAGTAAGAAAAAGATCGATAACAGTATTTTTACATTTTTATGTCCCCTAGTTTTGGTCCTGGCTGCCTGCATTATACAGCAAGCCCAAGGTTTGTTCCTTCTGAGCTGTCTATAGGGCATTCTGGCGGCAGCCCCTCTGTTGCCCAATATACACCCCGCTATACCTGGGTCTCACACAGGCATACCTGGTCAGGAAGTTGCCAGGGAAGCAACAGGCAGATTTTATGATCATTTTTGATCCCTGTTCTATTCCTTACACTGGAAGAACAGCTAGGAAAAAGAATGAAAGGGCCAGGTTACTCCAGATAATTCAGGCTATTTTATTTCACGTAGACATTTGGTATAATGCACCTTTTCAGTTCTCAGTTCATTTTCTCTGCCCGTTTGTCACATGTCCAACAACGGAACAAAGCCGCACTCCCTTTTGGGGTGTACAGAAGGCAGTCCAGGGCCTGGGAAGGGTGCTTTCTACATCGCACACTGCAAAACTGTGCACTACACATCTGGCCTAACCTGCTGGTGTATGGTAATGCATGTCCGTGGTCAAGGAGCTGTGGAGTTCCCCCATAGGAAGTGAAAAGCAGTACAAATGGCCTTTTATTTTTTTCTCAGCAGGAACCCTTGCTTTTATTATTGTTATTATTTATTACAGTTATTGTTCCCTGTCTGAATCTTGTCTGCATGCATACATGTGGCCTGTCTGTGGAGGAAACAGATTTCAGTCATCATGATCAAGAGCATAGGAAATGCTTCCCATGGCCCAGTGCCACACTCTGGCGTTTGCATTTCTTTTATTGCGTGAATTACATAGGGCTTTGATTTCCCTACCAAAACTGGGCTCCCATCACACAGTCACCTCCATAGGGGAAACAGTCATTTTCCGCAAAGGCCCGCAGTGCAATTAGACGAGAAAGATAAGTGAGGGATACAGAAACAAAGGCAAAGGGAAGGGAAGTGACTCACCTGTGGTCTATCAGCTACAAATACGGAAAGGACGGTGGTAGTCATGAGGGGCCAGTGAGACAGCCATGCTGTGACACAGCTCGTCCCTTGCCACAGACCCATGTGGGACAACCAACCTTAATGCCTGTAAGGCTTCAAGAGTGGAAGGGCCCTCGTCCTTTGGATAAAAACACCCTTACAAATTCAGGCATCCCTGTACATTGCCTCGTCCCCCTACGTTGCCTTTATTTACTCACTGGTAGCACATTGAGGGCTTAACTTGGACTTTCATGGTTTATATACTTCTGGTGCTCTGCACAGAAGTGACTTTATCCCTGGGACAAAGCAGCGCTTTCCCTCATGACTGTCAGCACCCAGCATAAACCATCCCTGGCCAAATGAAGGCCTGAGCCAAGAGAGACTTTATCTTTTGCGTAAATACAGATTTGACATTTTTTCCAGCCCTGCTCAGGTCACTAATTAAAAGCTTAGGAAGTGAGCACACATGAAATCATTCCTTCCGTATAGGCAGACAGATGGAGAGAAATTCCAGCCTGTTTCCACTCTTTTGTCTTTGGGGCATTTTTGGAATTTCCTTCAGGAAGTGAGGTTATGACCCAGAGCCTTCCTCAGTGAGTAGGCTCTTGTTTCCCACAGTAAACCTTGCACGGCGATGACATACAGTACAAGAAGGTGAGGTTTATCTTCACACTCCAACTGCATCCTGTACAAGCTCCATGGAACTTAAAAGTAATTCTGAGAGGGAATGGCCGCAAGAGAGGAAATGGAAGTCAAGCCTTTGGAAGAAGTAATGCAGTACCTATTCAACTATGCTGCCACAGTCTTCGCTGGTGGACCCAACAGAGCTGCAGCAGTTACACAGCTGAGGCCGCCATTCTACGTTTCATAAACTTCCCTGATGTTTGCAATAAGCTAAGTATTAAACTTACAAATTATGTTAGTGATATAAATTAACTATTTCACTTATTCTACTCTAGACAGTCATGGTAAAACTGGCAGGCATCTGTCTTTTCCTCTGTACTTCATTAGCTGTTGGAGAAGAATTGCTACTGTAGAGATTCTTTTAATGGCATTGCATTGATACAGCATGTGCTGATGAAAAATTATATTCTAGCATTCATTTTGTATTTTACATGATCCTGTAAGTGGCATTATGCATCTTATGTCCCCACAGAATTGGCTTAATCCCAGAATGTACTGAAATCAAGGAATTCTTTCGCTGGCTTCTGTCAACAAGAAACCACACCTGGCATGAAACCCCCACAATACTGCAAAACTACTAGTAATTTGATAACAGAATCTTTAAAAAAAAAATCAGTTTATTAATGTTTAGAAGTCAATAAAGCTATGTGCAAATTGAACAATAAAAGTCAGAAACATTTTAAATACTATTTTTTAAACCAGAAAAAAACCAAAACAAAACAGTTTAATTGCACTGGAAATTTTACTACAAAGGCAATAAATTTTCTTTACAAAATACCACTTCTAGGAATTGCCAATAACTGTAAATCAATCAATTGCTCTCAGCTATCCCAGATATACCACTTTTGTTATAGTAATACTCTAGGCACATGAAGACTCCTGCATCTTATTAACTTATTTACATTGTACACATTCAACCCCATTAGCACAGGTTAGAAAAACAGAGGAGTAAAAATGATGCTGTAAAACAAATACATTCAATTTAATGACAGGTACTTTCTCCATGAACTGATAAAATACAGACATCTTTGCTGAAATTATAAACATTAATAAAATGTGCCAAAATGTATTGCATTTTGTTATGGAAGTGCATTTGTCTATAGTCATTTCACTTCAACTTTCCTTTTATTTTTCTGAAACTCAAGGTACTCTTTTCAGATTTTCCAACTGATCTTTACCTTTGGAAAGACTATGAACCTGACACTGACATGCCCCTTCAGTGTTTAACTCTTACTACTTAGGCAAAAATCCTGCTGTTGTCAATAGTATCTTATACTATTAGATTTACTTTCAGTCATCTTAAAGAGAAATGACCTTTAGTTCTACTTTGCATTTGTCATGATAATGCAGTTTATTTAATGCTACAGAATAACAAGGCAATCAACATATGGGGCTAAATGCTGCTCTGAGCTACTCCATAAAATCTGATGCAGTCAATAGAATTGTACAGGTGAAAGTTACTGCAGAGTCTGGCTCATGGTCTTCAAATGTAATATGGACTGACAGCAAAAATTCACAACTACGATCTTGCTAAATAAAACCCCAACAGCTTTGGACTCTGCAAATAAAACCTTATGACTTAAAACTCCGGAAAGTGATGCCAAATTATGGTTGTACATGGTGTAAGTTATATTTGTGTGATATCTTTCCTTGTTACATGCTAAATGAACACTTCTGACCAACTATACAAGAGCCACCACTAAATTCAGTACAGAAAGATCTTTGTGTCAGTGGTTTGCTGCAAGTAAAGGAGAAATAACTTCACATTCTTCTCACATGGGAAAAAAAAAAAAAAAAAAAAAAGCTTCATTCTCCCTCCTCCCCCTCTCTCTTTCTCTCACACACACCAGGCATCATTTCACCAAGGCATCAGTCTTTCAGAGTTACTAAGGAGATTTCAGGATATGAATGCGCCTGACAATCCTGAGCTGCCTCAGTGCAAAGACAAAACATGTTCCAGGGAAAAAGATTTTCGAGCCAGAACAGTCTGTCCCATTTCTTGAACTCCAGCCTCACAAGTGCACCGTTTGCCTCATTAGAACTAATGCTACTTGCTCACTTAGCCCAGCGCTACTGCCGTGAGCAGGAGGCGTCTCAGCTCCCTGATTTCAGAGGAAAGCTCTGAAATACACCCCCATGGTTACTCCTAAGAAGATGAGGTAACATTGCCCGAAGACATGATGGTTTCAGGACGGTCGCCTTCTTCCTTCTGTGGGTGGGAGGAGTTGTCAGACTTACTCCGGCTGAACTCCATCCCTCCAATGATCGGCCTCTTGAATTTGGTCCCAGAATCTGCTGGGGGACATTTGCAGCAGCACAGAATCTTGATGAAAGCCCTCCGCATCTCTTTGTTTGTCAAGGTGTAGATGATAGGGTTCGTGGCTGAATTGAGCACGGCCAGTACTAAGAAATATTCTGCTTTATAGAGGATTGGGCAGGTCTTCACTTTACACCCCACATCCAGTAAAAGCAGGATGAACAAGGGAGCCCAGCAGGCGATGAAGGCACTCAGGACTATGATCACTGTCTTGAGCAACGCTAGTGACTTTTCTGAGCTCCTAGTAGCTTTGGTAATATTTTTCCGAAATGTCAGCCTGCGGCTCCTAGTCCTCACCATGGAGTAGATCCTACAATAGAGGACGACAATAGATAGCAAAAGGCCAGTGAAAACAGTGGTGCAAAAGAGAATATAGTGCTTGTGGTAGAGAGGCAGCACGGTGGAGCAGTTGGACAAGAGGCTGATGCAGTTCCAGCCCATGATTGGGAGTCCCCCAAGTATCACAGAGATAACCCAGCAAGCACTGATCAGCAAGAAGGAGCGGAAGCTGTTGCTGCCATTGTGGAGTTTCATCTTCAACATGGTGATGTATCTCTCAATGGCAATGGCCAACAGGCTGAACACAGAAGCTGACAAGGCAACAAACATGCTGCCTTCTCTTACAAACCACTGGGAGGGGGTGAGGCTATAGGTTTTGTGTCCAGATAGCAGGAGGTTGGCAGTGTAAGCCACACCAGCCAGCAAGTCTGAAAGAGCCAAGTTCCCAATGAAATAGTACATGGGTCTGTGAAACTTCTTGGTTTTCCAGATGGTGAGCAAGACAAAAATGTTTTCTAAGATTATAAAGCAGCAAATGATGATAAAAACCACCGACGTCACTTTTATTCCACTGTCCGTGTTCTCATTTAGCTTTCCTGTGTAATTATAATGCTCTTTGATGACATAGTTGACATCGGTGCTGGCGAGGTTGCCGACGACCTTCAGCGGGGCGGTGGTGCCGGAGCTCATGGTGCCCGGCGGGGTGCCGCCTCCCCAGCGGCCACCGGACGGTGACGCTGAGCGCAAACCCGGTGGCTGTCCCGCAGCTCCTTGGCTCCGCAGCCTGCCTGGCGCTGCTGTACAGCCTCAGAAACCGCAGCCCTGAGAACAAGAGGCGTAAAGCCCACAGTTAAAAGAAGGCAAGCAAACAATGTAACAAATGATAAACAGTTTATAATAGTCTGCTAGTTTAATCGTATGTCAAGAGTCACCCGTGTATTCACACGGGAATCGGTTTCGTTCAGCTGCCAAAACACATTTAAAAGATGGTTAGGCATATTCAATCAGTAAAGCTAATAAGACAAAAAAAGTTCTGTCGTGCAGAGCTGAACAGGTAAATTGGAGTCAGCAAGGGCTGCGTTACTGGACTTCTTCCAAGGCGAAAGATCTCAAAGCTCGCCAGCAAAAAGTTCTAGTGTATCTCTTTTCTTCAATAGGAAACGCACCTTGTAATATAATGGCAAAGATTTAGAAAGGGAAAGGGCTTGATTTGATTTAACTGCAAATGCGTGAAAGCCTGCACAGAAATTACTTGGCAGAAGACCTGTATTCTCCTCCATCAATAAAGTCTGAATAAGCTTTGGAAGGGGGCCGTTACGCAGTTTACTGAGGCCATCTCGAAGAGTGGTGAATTCACTGATGTATATATAAGCAAGAGATCACCTCAAAGCTGTAAACAGGAAGGGGGTGCCTTTGCTAAATAAAAGAAAGAACATGCTTTACAAAACCCGGAGCAGTAAAAAGTTTAGAAACTCAAGAAAACTACGTAGATAAGCTAGACAGCAAGCCCATTCCGTGGGTCTGAAACAAAGGATGGCAAAAAAATACCTCGCATTTGAATAATTAGCATTGCAAGCTTTTGAAACGGGCGTGACTAAAGAATACAGATGCAGAGGAAACCCCTCTTTACATATAAACATTTCCCAATGGGCATTTAAAGTAAAGACATGAGATCACACCGGGAAAGAACAGGCAGAGTCGTTAAAGTACAGCCTAAGCGGAGCAAAGCAGGAGGTGCGAGGCCCGTGGGCTCGGCTCGCCGCGCTGCTCCCGAGCTCCGGTCCCGCACGGCTCCCGGCCCGCTCCTGCTCCGCTTCGGTCGCTACCGCGCACCGCTCCCGTCCCGCACCGCCTCCGCCGGACGCAGCCCCAAGCCGGGCCCGGCGGGGCCGGGTACAGCCCCCTCGCCTCGCCTCTTCTCCTTCGGGAGCTCCGGGGGGACGCGCCGAGAGGCGACCCGCTGCGCTGGCACTTCGCGGCGGCCCCGGGCTCCGGCCGGGTCGGCCCCGGCGGGCTGCGGCGCGGTGCGGGGCGGTGCGCGGCCGCGGCTCCCCCAGCCTTACCTCGCTCAAGCGCGGCGCGGAGCCCCCGCCGGCCCTGCGCATCTTGCGTGCCCGCGGAGCGACTCCAGCGGCCGGGCCGGGGGCTTGGTGGTTTTGATGTTTCTGCAGCTGCTGCTCTCCACCCCGTTTCCGATTATTCCCTTCTAACTCCTCCCTGCTTGCGGCCACGGGGCGGCTCGGGTCGAAGGACCTGCACAGGGGAGAGCTGGCAGCGCCCCGCCGCCGGCCGGGGCATCCCCGCCGCCCCGCCCCGCCCCGGCCCTCCGCCGGCAAGGGAGCGGCCGCGGGCGCTGCCGTGCGGGGGCTTTTACGGACCCCGCGGGCCTGGGGAAGAGAGAGGGGCCAGGAAGGCGTGAGGCGGCGAGCTCCCCCGCGGGACCCGCTTCGCCCTGCCCGGCCGCGGGAGGCGGGGAGGGGGACGCCCCGGCGCGGGTCCCTGCCCTGGGCGCCGCCGCCTCCTCCCGCGGCCGGCACGCCGCTGGCCCCGAGCGCGGCCCCCGCGCCTCGGGGCGGGGAGGGGGGGGGGGGGCTGCTGGGCACCTTCCCCCCCCGCCCCCCGTCTGTCTTCCCCCTCCGAGCAGGCACAAGTAGTGCCGCCGCAGTCCTTGCTGTCAGGGGACGTGACAAGTAATGTTTAAGGAACTCGGGGGAAGAGGCTCTTCCCTCTGTACCAAGGTGGGGCCGTGCAGGGGCGTGCTGCCGTCCCGGCAGGGCAGGCCCGGCGGCGGCGGGAAGCAATCGTGCAGGGTGTCACCCGCACCCGCGGCTGCCCCAGAGCAGGCACCAGCCCCGTGGGGCAAGGCTGGGCGCCAGCCCGCACGGGGGGGGGGGGGGGGGGGCGGAGGCAGAAGTCAGCACCAGCCCGTGGCGGATGGGGGACCCAAGTCGGGCCCTTGTCAAACACGACCCTGCCCCGGTGCTTCCACAACGCCAAAAAGTCTTTAAATCTTCAGCGGAGGCTGTAAGATAACCTGTGCGTTTGACAATATGAAAAAAGTTTTGAATTCATTTTTTAAAACAAAACTGGCAATGACGACTACTTACAATAACAGTACTATTACAGGGAGACTGAGAAAGAAGGGAGTTTAGGTTTTATAATTCCTTCTCTCTTCAAACTTTTAAAGAAAAACCACCTCAGTGTGTGTGAAATGCTTACTCTAGTGGTAATTTTTCCTCTTCCTTCCTTGCTCTGTTCTCTTTAACTCCATGACAAATTGAAATGCAAAAGAATATCACAATAGACCAGAGCTCAATATATGAGGTCTTTCAGTTCATGGCATCGCACCAGTCAATTAGCAGTAGCAGTTGTTATAGGGAACTTTCCTCTGAAAGACAGCAAGAGTAACTCTACCCTCAGGAAGAGAGTCCCTCTTATAATAGTCATGCTTGAATTGTTCCACGCCTCTCCCAGAATGACTCAGATGAATTACACTGGCAAACAGACATTTACTCTTCCACCACAAAGCTAGAAACTTGAAAAGATGTTTAGCCTCCTGAGAGCCTGGAGGAAAATACAGCCGTTAAATTACAACTGTCAGAAAAGGCATGCAAGATAAATCACGCTTGAGGTTGACATATGCATCCCCTACAACTGCCTGACATACCCTAGATATTTCAAGCTTTCCCCCTTATTTAGCTAATACACAGAAAAAAACCTAAATAAAAGTGCATTCATTAGGCATTTTCCTCTAGGAAACAATTCTCACATAATTTTAAGCAAGAGGAACATATTAAAGGAACATGCTTTAATTAAAGGATAGAATGACTCAGGGTTTCAGCAGTCAGATGTACAGGCTTTCATGTTTAGGTTATTGGTTAACCAACTGAGAGGGCTCCAACTCAGAGATGTGACATCCAACAAATTATTTGTCCAAGGCCGTGTAAAATACCTGGGCAATTTCAGTTCCACTACAAATACTTGGGAATTTGTATCCCAAAAAGCATCATTAAAATTAGAGGACCACACACATTTATAGCCCTCTTGACATCTCAACAGAGAGGAAACTGAAATATAGCTTCATTCTTCTCGAGCAAATAAAGCCAGATCAGCTGGATTTGCACTGAAGGCTGTCCAAAACCTCAGAGATGATAGGTTAATGTGGCTCAACTGCACAGGTTGTAGCCCGCTTACAAGGGCTGAAACACAGAGGTAAAGTCAGGTTGGCCCAGCCAACTCTACCAAAAGTATGCTGGTGTCTTGATGAGGTGATTTACATCAGTGTTACACTCTATCCCCACCAACAGAACAAAAACTCTTTTCTCAGTACCTCCCCAACTGCCAGGTCCAGCGTTAAGGAAGCTTGTACTTCTATGAAATACACTACAGAAATCCAAGGTATATATAGCTCCTTTGAAAAATCGACTCTGGAATTGCCTACAGTCAGAATATGGAGACAGGACAACACGATGTTATTCACACACCATTTCAGAAATAAGCAGAATGCAGGTCTCTGTCGAATGCCAGCAGGAGGGCTGCGCACATCAGGACACCAAACTGATACATGACAAACTTGACTTGGGTAAACCGGTTAAAAACCCCCGAAGTTTCCGCAACATGTCCACAAGCATAAAGCGGCAGACACTTTTGTTCACAGGGATCTTGGATATGTATATGCTCTTAGATACTTGAGTTTTTAGAATGAGCAGAAACTCACGTTTTCGGGCATGGCAACAGAAAAAAAAATTGACTGCCTGTGACAACTGAAGTTCTTGTGGAACCTCCTATCAGAACTTAAGTGCAGTGGGAATTTCAGAAAGCTGGCTAGTCACAGGGCAATTTCCTTGCAGGAAAATGCTTTGATCTTGTCAGAAAAGAAGTTGCAAGCTGGGGTACTCCCAAAGCCTGGATACTAATGGATCAGTGGACTCTGACACCACCAGAAGACCCTACTCTCCGAGTGCTGGCACTGCTGGACAACTCATGATTGCATCAGAGCAATGTCTGAACATTATCCATCTTGAAAAGATACAAAAAATCCCTGCAAGACAGATTAGCAAAGGATTTTTCTCCAACACATTACTTTTCTGCACCTTCAAAAATCTTCATCTATATAAGTGAAAAGTACTTTTATTCATTCTGACAGAATTTAGGCCACAAACTAGAGCCATTCCTCCCGGATGTGCTAGGTCAAGACAGGAGATCCTTGAAACAGTACCAACAGAACAGGTTTGCTCCCCCAAATTCTCATGACTACATGAAATGTAAAAAACAGTGTAAAAAGTAAAATTCAGATTTCTACTGCAACCCCAGAACAAATATTCCATATTTTGAATAATTTTTCAAGGTTTACATGCATTGTTGCATGCTCTTATATGTGCCTTGAAGTAACAAATACTTTTCAAAATCTGTAATGGGGGACACCCTCCCCCCAAAATGTGTTCAAATGGGTTAAAATGACACCTTAAATGAAGTACATGCAGGCAAAAGAAACTTAATGATAATATTGTGAGATAGCTCAACCCATACTGGGAGAATATGCCAGAAAGTTGCAAGAAAGCAGAGAAAATGCTGGAAGTAAGCGTTTCTATATCTGTACAAAATCATCAAAGAAAAGAGTAAATGAATTATTTTATTAATTTGTTAACATAACAGTATACATAAAGCCATTGATACCGATTTTTTTGATTGATATTTATTAAATACTCTGAGTACCAAAGAAAACAATTTAGATTTATTGTTCTGTTTAAAATTAATGAATGTTTCAGTTGCATCACTAGATGTATAGAACAATCTGGTTTTAAGTTATCCTTTCCACAGTGGATAGGTTAGATGAATTAATTTTCTGTGTGTATTCATAGCGTTCAACAATTCCATATCTTCTTCCCTCAGATTAAAATCAAAAACCTGGGTTGGAGGAAAAAAAACTCAAACTGATGAGAACACTGCAAAGACTAAAGCACACATATTTGTTTAGTATTAGCATTCTATAATTCAGGTGGTCTGTTTTTATTTTAAGTTCTTGATAATGAATTAATATTAAATGGCCATTTTTGTTTTAAAAGGCTATTGTAAAAAGGTTGCTATATTCATTTTTGTGAGAATTTGTGCTTTTTTTAGATCACTAAACTGAATATAACAATAGGAGAAGCTTAAGTCCAAGTGGAAAGAATTGAAGTAGTTGTGAAAGTGACATGCAATAGGTTTACTGGGTATCACTGCACCCAAAACCATAACATGCTTTAATATATCTAATCGTGATACATGGTTTTCTCATATATATTAGAATATAGCAGAAGTTCTACAGTAACGAAACTGTATAACACAGCATTAGAAAACTTTTTGAAGGTTAATTTTTTATTCCAGTGATACACATCAGTCAACTAAAGTCCTACTCTAGTTTACCCTAGAAGAAAACGTAAAGACATTAATGGACATAACTGAGCTTAACATGCTATTCTGAAGAAACAGAAGTCTTAGATGGAAAATCCGCAATTATTTGGCAGATTACAGATATTACTTACCAGTAACATGGGGAGGGTGGGAAGTAGTAAAATAACCATTTCCTGGAAAAAAACCCAACAAAGCCACCTGTGATAATTTTTCAGGTCAATCAAAGGCATTTCTATCTGGTTTATAAGGCATTCATGATAATAATGCAAAAAATCTCACAAACCATGTGATATAAAATAGCTGCTTGCCATTTAATGAATATAAAGACTCCACCAAATATATATATTTCAACATCAGGAAAGTGAATTTATACCAAAGTATATGTATAACCTTGACAGCTATGCTTCAGATTAATCTTCCACCACCTTTATACTGCACCCAAAGTAAGTGATTTACTGTAAATTCACCTTGGCAACATTACACTTATGGATATTCAATGGGATTAATCCAGGTCATGAAGAACCATTAGGAAAAAATGAATTCATAGAAAAAAAACCCAAACCAGAACAAAACAACCCAACAATCTCTGCTCTCCTTGTTACCAGAAAATTGTGAAACTAATGGTACACTCCCCGCCCCCTCCAAATTTCACAGCCAAGTTATGAACTCTGCACTAGTTCATTATACTGGAATTTTGAAGCATCATCTAGAAAGTCCTGGAAATCTATTTTGCTGGAGAAAAAAAAATAGAACAATCATTAATAGGATGATAATGCTGCTAACATACTCCTGAATCTCCTATTAGTAGTTCAGCTACAGAATGGTTCTCAAAGGGCACCGGCTAGCAAAGCCACTATTAAATATTCCTCTTGGGCACAGTGATTGAGATTGGTAAAATGGATCTGTGCAAAGCTGCTTAAAGAAGCACATCCCATAATGTTGGTCATGCCTACAATGGTTTACACAGTGATACATGTTGTATCACTGGGAAGTAGCATCAGTGTCATTGATTTAAATTAATTTCAAGCCTTGTGTTCTCCTCCCCCCTCCCCCCCCCCAATGAGTAGTGGCCAGTTTTGGAGATAGTACTCAAGCTCTGATCCCTTAGAAGTCATTACTATTCTGTAATGTCCTGGCAGTTAGTCCTATGTGATGTTGCAGATGGATAAGCAGCCATTCATAAAGACAAATAGTAAGGCTGCATCATTTATATCATAAATATAACATAGGCTCACTACAAGGCAGTGTAAATACTCAACATTTTCTTTCAAAAGTGCAGACATCTTAATGGAGGCTGCAAAATGTGCCAAAAGATTTAGTACAGAGAACGACTCCCAGCACAGCAACATGAAAGATTGCCAGAAGGTTGGCGTATCTGTTGTTTTTACCCAATGCACCATAGTCAGAGATGAGCTTCAAAGCTTTGGAAGGGGTGTGGCAACATAGAAAGAGTTAACTGCTTGGATTGAATTAGTGTCAGCAAGAGCCACTCCATCTTTGTCCCCATTTTCAAAAACATGGGGTTAACGTCAGCTTTCCTGTCAGAACAGTTCAGCATTGCTATTTTAAAAGAAAATCAGCTGGTGTTAACCACAGTGCAAAAAGGGTGAATATTACAGTCTGCTGGGCTTAATGGGTTTGTGAACTTCCTAGTATTACAGTTTATTACACGTGCTAGTCAGAAGAATGATGTCTTGAAAGTTATGTTGCAGGTCAGGTGTGGTAGAAACACTTCTGCAGCCTGATTAAAAAAACACAATTTTCTCAAGTATGCACTTTACAAAACTATTCCCATTATTTTTCAATGAAGCATTCTCAGGTGCCTTCATCTCCAGTAACATAAAAGATTAAATTCAGAAATAGGCAAGAAAAAGTAGAGAGGGAGCCACTCAGACAGGAAGCTATTTAGCTGCATAGAAAATGGCCTCACCCTTTCCACTGACTTTCAGTTTATTTTTTAACTTTTCTTGTTTCAAGAGAGCTCCCTTCAATTAAGAGTCACAGTGCTTCTGCAAAGGCAGCTGATTGCACTTAGCTAGATAACACTGATAAATTGTATCTTATTTTAAATAATGGTTTATCTCAACTAGAAAGGAGTGCCAAATCAGGCACTACCATAGATGACCTACATAATATGGGAGAAAAAGTGCCTTCAATTTTCAGATGTATACCCTGTTCCTATTGGCAAGATGATGGGTTACACTGATAAAATGGATGCATTGCTGTATCTTAAAAATGGTCCCTGTAGAAAGGTGAAAAAGTTTTCTCTCTAGAGAAAGCTTGTCTTACAGAAACATGGACAAGGGGAAGAATTTCAGCCCTGGGGAAGAATATGCATATAATTCCAAGAATTCATTGAGGGATGAATTTTGAGTTTTTAAAAAAAAAAATTCTTAAAAAAAATGAGCAGCTGCAGGCTAACTGACCAAAGAAGAAATAAAAAAAGGAGTTAAACTTCCTGATTTATGTTCAGCACTTTTATATCCTTTTGGTCTTCAAAGTTCTGCTCTTATTACAGAACATCACTCCTTACTGCTACCCCTAAATCTCACTACTGTTCACTTTCTAATTTCTTATTAGTTGTCTTATTTCTTTATACTATGATCAAAGTTGTCAGTACTTCAGAAATGTTCATTTAGATGAGGTGATGCGACTTATTCTTCAGCGCCTTTGCTTAAAAAGAAAACTATCTACCACATCTGTAATGTCAATTGAGTTGCAGAGAAGAGCATAAAATATGAATCTACTGAGTCTGCCTTTCCTTCTGCAACCTGATCAAAAGCAAAAAAGGATTTGCTCAATGATTCTAAGTTAACTAACGTAGTATAAAACTTGTGAACACCATATTCAAAGGAAGAGACTCCAGTGACATATCCCAAGCTCACAGGAGATAACAGGGTTCCAGTCTCTTGGGGGCAATTACAGCTTCTAGCCGAAAGCAATGGCTATTAGTGATGGGACAATGTGCAACACTGCATGCTAGACCACAGGATGGGTCAGCTGAGTTCTGGCGCTTAAAAAGCTATACTGCCTGAAATTACACTTGACTTTGTACATAGTTAAATTAAACTCTTTAGTTCTACAGCCACTACCTGGTAGCAAAGGAATTGCTAGAAAAGGTCACAAAAAAAGCCAAACCCACCCCAAACCCCAGAGAAAGTCCTGAAACAACAATTACTAAGTCTGAAGGTAGTTAGGTCAGTATTGGATTAAAACTGTAACTTGCCACAAATGCTCCTTAAGAAGAATACTTTTTTAGTAATACTATTTCTATCTGATTATTCCTTTCATTACTCATTGTACTGCTTACATACCATGATCTAGATCAGAGAAAATGGTGGCTTGACTTCCTAGCAAAAGCAGACACAAAAAACACCGTATAATCTCTTTGACAGAGGAAACAATGAAATATATCAATGAATTAGGAAGCCATCCTCACTGTAGGCTAAAGTCATCTATGTGGGGGATTAGCAAGAAAATCTGGTTTAGTTCTGTTTAGCTCGGAACAGGGAGGTAATCAGTCAGAAATAAGTGCAGAAAAAACAGCTGTTCTAACCAACACGGGACTTCTAGCTATGTAGCTAGTCCTAACTGATACTGTTCTGATAATACTGAAACTAGAGTTTGCTAGCATATGTAAAGATTTGGTTCACTTTGTATACATCATTTGTGTTGGAAACAGTACATTGATGTGATGTCTGTTTCTTTAGGGAGAACTAGAGGTAAAACTCCAACTTCTCTTGTAGTTTCGAGGAAGTCTTCACTGCCAAAAAGCAACACTGAGTGAATACTAGGCACATGATTCGCTTCTAGTCCTCATTTTATGAATTCAGAAATGCTGTGTAGCAAGGAGTCCCTCAACAGTACAGTAACAGGTTTTTTTCATATTTCTAAGGTATTGCTCTATAAAGTGACTTTTCAAAAGCAGTATTAGCTGATGACCACTGGTAGAAAGGCTTATTTCTGTGCAATCTTTCCAATTTTCACTTAGTCATTGCCACCATTTTCTGCAAAAGCTAAAAAAAAAAAAGCCTAAAAGTTACCTTGATTTTATAAATAAGCCTTACTTTTTGGAACTATTGAACCCCTCATCACAACAGTGAAGCCAGGTATGTAGCTGTTCTTAGACACCTAAAGTGGCATTCCTGGATACTGAAGCACCCCAAACTGCAGGCCACACTTGAAACTCTAGAAAATAACCTTACTGTGGAGATTGTGTCTCTTTCTTGGAACAGTACATTGTACAGGTAGTGAGCGCAGCATTTCATACAATATCTTGTATTTTAAATAATAACACATTAATTATTCCAGAGGCAAATCTAGACAAATTTTAGCTGAAATGTTTACCAGGAAAAAACAGCCAATTATTTTGAGGAGCTGTTATCAAAAAGGTAAGTTTGCCTGTATTTTAGCCAAGCTGTATAGAAGCTCTACTTTGAGGATAAACAATGCAGGCTAGAATATATGATCGCTGTAAATCACTTCTTGATAAAAAACTAAGGAGCTCTGTTTCACAATATGAGTAAAGCAGAACAGCACTGGGAAAACTGCCTCAGGAAGTCCACACACAATATAAATCATAGTCAGATTTTCCATACCTTTCTAGACACAGGAACTCCTAAAATATCAAACCAATGTGACTAGAAGTTGAATACCCAGCCGATAAAAGACTCTGCAGACATATTTCTCAAAACAGATCTGTAAACTACATATATCTATATCTATCTCTCCATATACATATATATTTCATAAGGAAATCTGAGGAACAGTATGGTCTCTTAATGAGATTTCCTGGACAAATCCAAAATGAAAGCTAAACTAATTCTCACTAAAAGCTACACAAAACTCACCAGAATTTCCAGTAAGAGATAAAGATCAGTAATAACAAAGATACCTCTTTGGCTCTTAGAACTTGCTGCTCAACTCTTAGCCATGCAGATAGTTTATTTGTACATGGACTTCTCTGGAGACATTTCTACTTTGTTATATCTACAGGCTAGTAAATAACATGCACAGAACTCTCCGGGTCAATGCTATTATTATGCAATAATATGCATAATACTTTTTTTTGGTGATGCTCAGATACTACTTATTACAGGGAGATTGTATTTTTGATGGGGATTTGCAGTATATTGTACAGTATAAATACTGTAATAATAATATTAACTTTTTTTCACCCAGCTTTTTCTTCTTTGTACATTGTATCCCACTAACAAAGTACTTGAAAAATTATTTCATCCTTAACACCTGTGTTGTACACTAGTAGGTATCATTTCTTCTTACATTTTTAAAGAAGGGAGATCTCCTCATGCTCTTTGATTAAATGGCCTGATCCAGGGTCAATGGCATAAACAAGAGGCTTTCCATGGGCTTCAATGAACTATGGATCAGGATTTGAGATGGAAATGTAAGATGTCTGTACAAAAGTGCTACCCTCAAAAACACCTTTTGTCTGTTATCGATATTAAGGATTTCAAATCAGTTACGATTAATAGCAGCCACTAATCTTATGACTATATTCTTATTGTAACCTTCCCTGATTTTAAATTACATGGTGTGACTCACTGATCACTGACAAAGGAAAGAGCTCAAACCTTCATTCACATGATAAGACCTGGGTCCCAGGAAACATGTCTCCCATCATGCATTCCATTCAGAACTCCAACATCGTCTTCTGCTATTGTAAAATCAAACACCTATGGGAATGCATATATAGTTAACATTATGAACACAGACAGAATCAGGAGTGTTTCTGTTATTTAAACTGACCAAGATGCATTTAAATGTGAGGCAGAACTTTTTCTGTGTTTTTCCTTCTGGAAATTCTTCTTATATTTTGTCATAGACAAATAATTCCATTAAGATGATAGGCTCCACTGGGTCCTTTGCTCCTTTTATGACTAATTTTTTTTTGTAGACTTTGTTAAGATGGTTTTGTACCACCCTGGCCTCAGGCAAGGGTCCAAGAAAATGGTAGCATCAAAGCTGTTTTTAACAGCACTCTATATGGTCACTGCCAGAGATATATGAATACCCTGACTGCAATCCCTCTGGAAACCTGAGCTCAGTATTTCACTTACATCCCAATGTTGAGTGTTAAGAGTTCTTTTCCTCAGAACTTTAGCCAAAGAGAATTACTAGAACGTATCAGGACATTCATAAAGCTAGCAAACCAAAGGCTATATCTTTTCCATGTGTACTTAGACAAAACACTCATGCATCAGCTAATACAGAAAAAGATCCAGTGCTATAGTGCCTCAATACTAACTTGAACTTGAAAGCAACCACCTGTCTTCATGCATAGGTTCTTACAGCCACCGACTTCTCCTGTTGCGAGACCTGCAACATGAATGATGGCGTCAGTGTTTTCTTAGCAGGTGTCTTATTCAGACATCATCACTTCAGAACTGAAGTTGCTTTAAGTTGGTCTGTTGTCTTCGTCAGAGCTCCTCCATACTCAATAAAAAGATCCTGTGGAGCCTGAACTTGTGCCAAATGAGCTCCTCCCATCCTGCATTATCCAGCAATCGCTGTCTGCTGGAATGACCCTTGTAGTCAAACCTCAGTTCTCAAGCTTTTTAAACCTAAGCCAGGGACCAGTCACAGAACTAGAAGTACTATATATTATATTAGATACTGAGGGCTTAGTGAGACCCATGCTTTCACCAACTTGACTAGAGGTAGTAGAGACTCAGGCCAACACACTGGCACAGGGGAAAGAAAAAACAAGGGAGATGTGATAAACAACACTCAGTAACTGTGCCAGTTCTCCCCTCCTCCTCTCCAGCCTAAGTGTTTTAAGTTTTGCTGCAATGCATTCCCTCAGTTGTGCAAAATGTATTTGTGGGGCCATAGAATGAACTCCCTAAAAAACCAGAATTAAGCTAGATTTAAAATATCATTAGGGACAATAAAATAAAAATAATAAGGAAGGATTTTTAACCTGGTTTTGTTCTCTGATCTGGTTCACAATACAGCGCACACACACAGAGATTTAACTAGCACGTGCAAACTTTCTTCCTGATTTGCCAAACACTTCATAACCCTACAATATTTTGGAAGTAACAATAAGGTTGTTGTGGTTTCCCCTCCCCCAAAGAAAGCATGAAGAGAAAAAAGTAGTAATGAATTAAAAATATTAGGTATGACAAGGAAATTAAAAAAGGGTGAGGGGAATCATGCTGCCAATCCTCATTCATTTCCTACTTTTCCTTGTTCATCCCCTTTCATGCTGGGACCTTCTCTGCAAGTCGAGTAGAATGAAAAAGGTAGGGGAAGAGTCAGCTCTGGCAGGACTGTGATTTCCGTAGAAGGTCTCTATCTGGGATATCCCCAAGGGAGTTTTACAGCTTTCATACAGTATTATCCATAGCATACAAACTCCTTGCGTTTGACCTGTATGCCTATCACAAGAAGGACCTAACCATAACCAGATTAGGATGCTCTGCAATCAGCCAAATAATAAATAAAAATATTAATAATAAAAATCAACTATGAAAGGTCTTTCTATAGATCCCTTTTTTATACACAGTGATTAGCTCTCCAGGTGATTTCTGACATTTGTAAATTATGGTTTTCTACTATATATTGTAGTAATTTTATGGTACTCTAATTTGCAGGTTTAACTGAGTTGCCCCAATATAAAATTGGTATAGGAAAATGGGAAGGCAAACCAAGAGTTAAAAACAGTAATGTGAATGTTCATCAGACTTGAATGCATAACCAAATCTTACCTTGCAGTTTTCCTCTATCCTTTCTGCTTTTGTGGACTTTGGAATAGTGACAATCCCATTCTGAAAAACATAATGCTTCTCGTCATTGACATTTACACAGTTTCAAAGAAAATGATCTCTCTCCAAAACATTTCAAGACACTCCTTATGTCTTCTGAGGTTTTAATTTCATTTTTCAGAGGACACTGACATTTCTATATGCTGCTTTCAATTGCAGTTATATACATTGCATTAAATTCCAACACAGATTATGTTGTTTATGTCAACTCAAGACACTATTTCACTGCTTAGTACTTTGTGTTGAGTGACAGAAATGGAAAGATGCACCATACTGCTTGTAACATTTAGTTTGAAAACATCTCTTTTATTGGTGGTGCTTTTTATTTTCTACAATCAGATTATTTGCATATTTAAAATACTACTGTGCTTTGCATACTACATTCCAAATTTCTAGTACACAGTTCACACGGTATCAACATACTGAAGGCAAAAATTTGTTCTGTATAAATTCTGGTTTGATGCACAAACCCCAAACTATCTGCATTTTTTTTTTTTTTCCCTGAGAGAGGAGACATGTTTTTATTACCACCCTCCATTACCTTTATATTCCAGTGTATGCAAATCTGTGCTGGGGTTCTGCCATATTTCTTTGCCAGCTGAATGATACTAGGATGAGTAAGTACTTCACCTTTGGCTAAAGGACAGTAGCCTTCAAAAACAATATCTCCGCTCCTACAATAACTGACCAGTTCCTAAGGTCTTTGGAAAGGGTAGTATTCAACCTTAGATAAATAGAAATAAACTTTTAATTTTTAGTAAAAACCTTGAGAGTACATATACTAGAAAACATAACTGATAAATGAAAATACTTTTTCTCTTGTTTTAAAAATACAAGATGAGCAAAAACACTGCTTCTGGGAGACAGATGTAAGTTACCAGTTTTACAAGACATGTGAAAGATATTAATCCACAAGCATTTTGCCATTAATTGGCACAACAGTTTACTATGTATTTTATGTTTCCCCAAGAAGTAGGGTGCATGGAGCAGTTGTCTGCCCTACCTGCAGTTGGACTTGCAGAAATATATGAAAATGCAGAGTGGAAGTCAGCATCAGGTCATTTTTATTGGTGATTTGAGACTACCTTCTCTGTCACAAATCTACTCCCTTTCCTGTTTCTTTACTAATGATCTTTGAGTTGCACAGACAAGGGAAGAAGGCTGCGCAGGGACTGGGTTTACAAGAGACCAACCAGAACAATTTGCTTAGGATGAGGACCTGACCTCAGAAGCAAAGCCTATTGGCATGGATTGTACATGGAAAATCCTGTATTCTGTGTGTGGTGTCACCAACAGCTTATGCAGGGAAGCAATCATGCTGCAGAACGAAGTGTGAAGGAGACCCTTTGTAGGAAGGAAGATCATAGATTGCCAAGAACCAGTTAAGAGAGGAAAAGTAACAAGCTACAAAGACATAGTTGTTGGAAGCAAAAGGAAACAGAAGTTACTGGAAAGTAAGGATCTCAGAAGAGCCATGTATTCTGGCATGTAGCAAAAGCCAAAAGAGAACCTCTGTAATATTCCTGAATATGTCATTTAAATAAAGTATTTCACAGTTTATGCGTTGTAAGAAGCATACCTTCCTCTGCATTCAGATGAAAATAGGTAGTGTTTTCTTTTATAAAATACATAATTATGTGATATATTTTTGTGACTGGCCGTCACCATTGTTCCAGTGATCTAAGTGTTGCGCATTTTGAAGAAAAATACTCTTCTGAACAATTACCTCAACACATGGAATCTGGAAAGTTTCTTCTGCCACAGAGAGGACAAATGAACATTTCCTGTTTCTCATCTTTAGTACATGTTGTCTTTTCAGACAACAATAGTCGCGAACAATAAGCTGGCAGTCGTTCAATAAGTGCTAAGAAAAAACTGTGCCCCTCGAAGGCTGGGCTGAGTCAGCCTAAAGCTGCTATGATCTAAATTACTAGGTGGACTCGGGAACACGGTTCAAGCAGCAGACATCCATGTCTTCAACCTTTGATGTTTCTTGACCTTTGAGTAGCCTTTGTATTTCATGTCTGTATGTGTAAGACCAGTGTTTAGGTCATACAGTTATTCATGTGTTGGCAGCTGAGCTGACTAGAAAATATTCACATTGTTTTTGTGCAAAACTATGGGGGGGGGGGGGGGGGGAGAAAGAGCAAGCAAGGTGTATTACTCAATTATTACAATAGTAATAAGCAATTTTAGTAGACGTTCTTTATGCTAAGTATAACAAATAACATAGCCTAGAAAATATTAGAGAGTGAGGTATTTAGGATCAAATGCTGAAAAATCTGCAGTACTCCTATGGCATCAGGTGACTTATTCAGCATTTACTACTAATATAACTGCAAGCAGAATTTACCTGCTGGTCTAATAAGATTTCTAGGCAGCACAGTTCCAGGTACACCAGAAATACTTAAAGCAAGAAGAGCATGCTGAGATGTCACCTGCCTGCTCCACAAGCAGAACATACAGCAACAACTACTGCCCACCTGGGAAGATTATACTTTGTGCCTTTCACTGCATCAAGAGACTCCCAAATTTTGTGAACTGAATTTTGGCACATGCAGTTGTGTGTTGGTAGCAGCAAGTATTTTTCTTCTTAAATATATTGCTAAAATAATCATCTGCCTAAAATAAAATAAGCACTTCCGAATTTATTTTTCTTGTGAAAACTTTCTGGAAGGTTCTAGCAGCATCTGAATGCAAGGGACTAGCATCCTCAGCTAGGAGAGGCAGAGGGTGAGTGGCCAGCATGTGCTTCCCCTCAAAATAATAATTCCTACTTCCTGGCTTGCCCCACCCTTGCTATTTTAGTCCCCAAACTTTTCTCAGGCGAGGGCTGTCCGTCATATGGTGGTAGAGGAAGATCTCGATCTTTTCTGGCACTCTACCCTGAGTGATTTGTGCGTAACTGGCATTTGTTTAATAAAACAGTTTGCAGTTCACATGACAGAACTCTTCACAGCTGCTACTTGGTCAGCCACAGGGGAACTCTAAATAAGCACTGTTTTTTATGACAGTCATAGCGCAATTGGGAAAAGTTGAGCTTAATAACAATCCTGACACATGGTCCTAGAAAGGTCATAACCCAGATGATGGTATACAAAAGCCTTACTCTTTCCACCCTGCTATGGGTTCTTTTCATCTGGTAAACTTTCTCTGAATTTGGACTTCAGTCAGTTTCTCAATGGGAATGCAGAATCTTACAATTATTTCTCTTTATAAAACTGAAATACAAGGCTAGAAATGTTTTCTCTATAGAGGAACAGTTCAGATGAGCTTATGTACAAAGGGTTTGTTTCCTAATGCTTCAGTACACTAAAATACATTTTTCTACCTTTAACAAATTTACATAATAGACCTCAATATTAAAGGCAATATTAACAACATTACTAAACCTCTCTGAGGTCATTACACAGTACTTTGCACTTCTTTAAAAGTAGAAAAAATTTTGATGAGCATTCCTACATGGAATTCAGGGACAAACAGTTTATACTTGGTTTCACTGTATCACTTTATTAAATGAAACATATATTAATTAAATTCTTATAAAATGTAATCTTTTTTCCCTAATGAGCAACAGGCATAGAAGTCTTGAAAGAGACTTCAAAGACTTCCTTGAGCGTAACTCCAAGCTTACTACTGCAAAGTCAGTTACAAGCTCTGGAATACAAACCTTTAACTTCTCGGTTGTAAGTTTCATTTTACACAATAGAATACTTATAATTTTACAGTGTTTAACAGTATTTTTAACAGTAGATTGTAATTTTAAAAGGTGCTTACTTACTACTAAATACCTTAACAATACTGTACTCTTGAAAAGACAGGCCCTCCCTACTTCTTTAAAAGCCATGATAATACTGTTTTTTCAGGAACCAAGAGAGGCAGTACTTACAACTTGGTCTGTAAAATAGAAGCATTGCTTACTACCTGGTTTGCAAAGATTATAAAAGTCTAATAAATAACCTCCTTTCTCCTGCCTTCCTACTTCTTCCTCTTCACAGAAAACAAAAACCCCTTTAAATTTTTACATCACAAGAACTGTTGGAATTGTAAGAACACCCTAAATTCTCTATACAAATTTAACACAGCTAAGAGGGAAGTGATTTTCCTTCACTTGTTTCTTAAACAACACTTATAGACTTTGTATACAATGATTGTTTGCAAATGTTTTGTATTTAGAAATAAGTTCATTGAAAGAGTATGCTATTTTATGCATAAATATAGCAAAGATCTTTTGTAATTTAAATTCTGGACAGTGAAATAAGAATTCAGTATAGCACTTCCTAATTTAAATTTAGGAATTCATTAGTTATTTGATAATGCTTAAGTAATTTCACTATCAGACTCAGCAAGTCTCCAACACTAAGCAAGAAACAGAATAGTCTTTTGAGGATAACGTGAACTATGGTTTGTAACATTCTTGTAACTCTAAGAAGTGTAAATTAATGCTATAACAAAACTGGTCAAAGTGGAGCAGTTTGCAGTGGCATGGTTATTTATTATATTGCTGGTTTTTTTTGTTTTTCATTTGGAACAATGCTGTGCATCACCTTAAAGAAATGACTATTTGAATACAGCAGGGGCACCCTCCCAGCCCCCAGTATCACTACTGTCTCAACTTTTTGTCTCCTCTTTTTCAGCAACAGAAAAAAGAGATGCCATCAAATAGTATCAAGAAACAACTTTTCTCCATTAACACTACTGACACAGTAAGACTGGTAACATTTTGATGTTGTGGGTAACAGGAATTTTCAAAACAAATCCAAGATAACTTTTTTTCCTTGCAGTGATTTAGTAGGCCATTCTCATTTAACAGACAGTAACAACTTATGCCAAACTCCAGTAAGACTTTGAAGAAGTATATTTGTGAAAAGGAGACAGAATTGAACCTTGGCAAACTCACTGATTCTTAAACAGTCATCCACCTGCCCATCTTAAGACATATTTCAATAGCTTATTTTGAATCACTGAATTTAAATAGCTTATATGATTTTACATTAATTTAACATTACTCATAATTGTCCTTTAGTAACCTTTAGTCTAGTGGACAGCAAAAATCAGAGATGTCAGGTTCTGACAGTCACATTCTGAGCAACCTTTTAACAGCTGTTTAGTGACATTAAACCACAAACAGCTGCCAGAAATCCTCACCTCCTGTACAAAGGGAAAAAGCCTGCACCTGCCCTTCAACCATTCCAGTTCCCAGTTCTACATCAGCATAAGCACACTTTAACTGGCAGGAGGTGGTAGGAATGGGAGCATGAAGTTCCAGCACAGCTGTAAGCAGAAAACGGCAGCAAGGGAATAGCTGTTATGTGTCCTGGAAGTCTGCTGGTATGTAGGTGGCCATTTTTTATCTGCCTAGGACAGCAAAAAAATTTTGCTAGGGCTCTCAAAACACCCTCCTAAATGACAAGTTCACTGAATTTAATATGAACTTGAAATATGAATGAAATAAAGGGGGAGCAAGGGAAACAGCACCCTTGCATGGATATGTAATCACCCGAGGCTTTCAGTGTTGCTTAGAGGAATTATATATAGTATTTGAACAAAGGCTCTCCAAAACCTTGTTCACTCTGGAGATGCTAAATGTTCAGTGCTCCTTGAATTTTATTTCTAAACTGTTTTATCACCAAAAACTGGCACGTGGACCATTTGTTTGTGCCTTAAAACCAGACACAAACAAGTAGCCTGGGAGAAACTGGGGGAAAGAAAGGAGGAAGGACTTCCCCTCACTTTGTGTCATCTTCCTGAATGGTTTTCAAGGCATATATAGAAATGAAAGAGAAGAAACTGTATGACTAAGGCTAGTTTGGGTGCAGTCTTTCAGGCATAGGGGTGGTGATTTTTAACAACAACAACAAAAAAAACCAAAGCAAAAACCCAAACCCAGATACTTTAAATATATTTATCCACTCACCCAATTAACATGTGGAGTAATCACAGAGTCTTCCTTTAGTTGCTCAAGATGACTGATAAGAAAGTTGCTTACACCAATTGATCTACACAAATCTGATGGGAAACAGAAAAAGTTTTGGGACAATCCTAAGTATTTGGGAGCATGATTTGAAAAATACCACTTTCAAGAGACAAAATGATTGTACTCATTTCTGTATAGCAAAATATTGCAAAGAAACACAGAAAACCAGCACCAAAATCTAGTTTGACAGTATTATCTGGAAAGCATGTTCGTCACAGTTACACTAGGAAATCATTTTATAATCTAAACACACTGGAAACTCCCCAGTGTATAAAAACTCCAGGCTAAATTCTGGGAAAGGCTAATGTAGTATAAGCAAAGAACAATTGGACTCCACCAGAATGAAAAGAAGGAAATGGTGTTCTGAGCAGCTTGCCAAAACTAAAGAAAAGTGGAACATTTGCTGAAGACTAATAAGGTGTGAGCAATACAACACAGGAACATGCAGCCCAAATGAACTATGTAGCACTGGTTATATTTTTATTAGATCATTATGAGAAGTTATGTAAATCTCAGTATAAAAACTTCAATTAAGTGAGCAGTATCTAACAAGAACCAAGAAGCTTAAAAAGTAGCTAGATTTCTCAGCTCCTGTTGACATGCAAATAAAGTTAAATGGCACATAGGTGATACAAAGGTTATTTTTTTTATATAAGCCTTAAGTGTGCATGCATGTGTATAGATTAAGTGCTGACAGTCCTGAAATCAGATGTCTTCCTTCAAACCTCAGGTACAATAAAGCACAACTCCCAATACTGGCCTTCCACCACACCTCAACCCTGACTCATCTTAGACAGTTTGGCCCTTATTCTGTGCTAAACACAGTTGATAGGGAAACTGCGGCCAGGCTAGTAGGGGTCTCCTTAGGTTGTAGATTCTGTGGACTATGAATCAGAGTAATTTCTTCAGTATGTGAACTTTATCTTGACTGACTTTCAATCTGTAACACTGCAGGTGGCAAGTCTGTCTCAAGGTATGCGAACATGGAAATCCAAGCGCTGTTGTTAATTCAGTTTTTATGCTGGCCAGTTCTATATAATATATATGCATATGCTTGTCTATATACATGAATACAGGTATCTATAGCAAATAATAAGGGAATTAAGCCAAAAGTTATACTGTTAAAAAAGGTAGCATTGGACAATTTCAGCCATTTGATGTCAAAGGAATGATTTCTGGACTGAAACTACCCTCATTCCACAGTTAGAATCACCACTTTCTTGAGGTCAGCAGGGAACTCCGTGGAGCTGCCTTAATTTGAAGCTGCAATACAGACACATAAAACCCACTTATTAATGCAACTGAGAGGCACGATTACATTAAAAGGAAGAATTTCACTTGAAGCAAAAGCTAACGAAAATGTTGGAGAAAAATGTACTAACTGTACTTATTCCTAAAATGCCTATGTTTTCTGTATAACACCCCCCCCCCCCCAAGTAGACTATACATTGGGATATAAAAATACAAGCTATAAGGTTACAAAGTATCTTAAATTTGCAAGTTAGATTTACCTGGACAAAACAAAGAAATTAATTTTTTCTAGGCTTCTATGAAATTCCATAAATGAAGTTACAGTTCATTGCTAATTATTATGAACAGATTATTAAAGCCCTGAAAAAAACCTCACAAACCAGTTTTGCATTAGGAAAGCCACTAACCATATAAATACGAGCAATGACTGCTATGTTGTTTTCACATATTTTAGCAGCACAACCAGATAAGCTGCACAGCAGCAAAACCTGCACATATAGTATCACTTTTTAATGTGGTTTCTTTTGTAGAATACAAAAAGGAGAAAAAAATACATTAGCAACTAAAATGCTAGACAGCTTTCCTTACAGAAATTATAATTGTTCAAAATGTATAACAATTAAGTTATAACCTGCACTATAGCTATTTGCATAATTTTATGCAATCTGCCAGAAGGAGCAAAACCTGAGCTTCTACTGAGAAACAACCCTGGAGTGTCAACTCTAATAAATCATTATGCCAAAGAAGTCAGAAAAAAACCACTTGCAGTTTTAACACAATGGTGAACCAAAATATACTCTATTGTTGAAAGCTAAGGAGTTCCAAAAAAACATGCTGCTATTGCCCTTGAAGAATAAAGCTTTTATTTCAGGCTGAAATAAAACAAAACTCAGACATGAAATATGAAATGACTTATTAAACTTGTCCATTTCCACAGAAAGCTTCTATTTCCCCCCCTGCAGTATACTTTAAGATGTTTTGCTTCTAGCATACTTCTCCTAGGAGACTTTGAAGTCTGTTCCATAGTCTCATTGCATTCACTGATAAGTTTTTTGTTAGATTTCTGATCAAGAAATTTCAGGTCAGTTATGTTTTGTCTTAAAAGTAATGAGTTGCTCCTACTAAAATCAGTATTATGACATTCCTGTGTTTAGAGTGATGCCACACCAAGAAAACTAAATTCAAAATTGTCAAGAAAGCAAACGTTTTCCCACACAACAGAGAAATAGCAATTAGAATTCCAATGTCTTTGTGAGAACCAGCATTTTCTTAATTTTTTTTTTTTTTTTTTTTAAGAGAATACAATTAAAACATTTCATTTCATTAAATCCACATATTTAGTTTTGGTAAAGTTAGGACCCTTTGTTTCGACTCCATTGCTTTGTTTTTAGTTACAGTCTAATACATGAAAGTCAAAGTGTTTTGACTTTTGTATTACATTACAATATAAAATACAATAAATATGAAAACAATTGCACATCCTGACTGTATTAAAAATATTGCAATGCATGGTGGAAACATGAATTCAAAACACTGGAATTTCCTGAAAAATAGAGAGTTTAAATTTCAATGAACAATCAATGGATTCTACTCTAGAGCATTGCTTCCATCTGCTTGATGGAAGATTAACACACTTGCTCTGCATTGTCCAAATCTGGGAAAGACTGCCTTAAAGCAGGAGATCATACAGAATTATTTACACATTTACATCTGCTGGATTAATTCTTAAGAATGAAGAGTTGGAAAATGATATACAAGACAATGAAAGTCTAATTAGCTCCTGGGCCTTATCCAACAGATCAACACTTGTGACTATGTATATCAAACGAGATCCATGAAATGATCACATCAGCAGTAGAAATAAAAAAAATTACATATTGAGAAACTTGTGTAAAAGGGTCCTGACTCATTGGCTTGAAACAACTGGGAGAGCACATTTCCTTATATTTCCTCTCTCATAGAGCTCTGACAGAGGTAAGTTCCCCAGAATTTGTGCCACAGGTCTCAAACCCACCAGAATGCTCCTGAAGGGGGTGGGGGTGGAGGAGCATTTATTTTCAATTTAATACCTGTGTAGTGTGCTTAAAAATTCCATTTCAGATAATTGAGGCACAACTTATGTCTTAGCTGTTTTGATAGCAGGTGGTTTTAAAGTCTATACTTCTTAACTTAACCAGTTTAACTAGTCCTGAAGTTCAGGTCTCCTGAGATAAAAGTTTGCAATGTGCTAGCTGCAATCCCTCTAGAAGTACACTTTAAAAATATACATTTATACTGCCTTATTTACAAAGTCACAGAGCTTTGACTCAGGGAGAGAAAGCATCCTCCTTATCTGCCTGAGGAAACGAGTGGTTTGGCCCCTATGAAGCAGATTTTGAGAAAGTGCCTGGTGCAATAAACAAGAAGTTTGCAATTCCCCATTAGCTCCCAAAGCTTACTGAGGCTTTGTCCTACTCCTTGCTACTGACTTCACAGGCTTGAAGGAAAACTTGGCAACAGTGCTTCTTTTATGCATACTAAAAATTGACTGACCACAATGGTAGCACAGAAATTTTCATCCAGCTTTGAAAAACTATCATGAAACTCTGCAAGACACATTAGAATACACATTGGCAAAATAACGGTTGATTATAATGGGGAAAAAAATTAGTATCCTTTCTATTCTACACAAAAAAAATCTTGGCCTCCACCACATCAGTAATTTCACCACACTGTATTACTCCCAGCTGCTGTGAAGCAATACATCATGCTAATAGACTGGTTTGCAATGTAGAGGTGTATTAAGCTTAAAGCATTTTTTATGGCAGCCTAGAGAATGATTGGGTATTTTTTCCATTACTTAGTATAATACCATATTATACAAAGTTTGATGGGCACTGTTAGTCTTGCAACAAAAAAAGCATAAATAGACCGTCTTGGCACCACAACATTGTTTTAGTACAGTAGTGAGCCTTATCTTTCTCTAGCACTACTGTGGACTTTTATCAAACTTCTAAATACCTCTGGAATATTAAATGTACAAAGTTCAGATCAAAAAGGTTTTTTAAATGACAAAACTGGATACTGGGTTTGTGGAGCCCATTTTCCTCCCCCCTCCCTGTTGTTCTACATGAGTCAGAGCAAGTGAGAATTCCCATGTCCAGTGAACAGTGCCCATTCTATCTTCTATTCAGGCCACAATAAAAAACACAAATAGATCCACTTTTCACTAGAGGTCATTTGCAGCAAATGTTTCTTTATTAAAGGAGGTTACACAGGTTGGAAAGGTCCACATTCTCTCTGATACGCACACTAAGAACTTCTCTGTGGGTAGATGGTATTACTCATAGAAACCATCCAAGATTTGGTTTTAACACAGCTTGCTAAATCAAAGCTGTAGGCTGAGTGTGCCCCACATCCAGATTGCAAGCCAAAGCCTTGATAAATAAAGCAGATGACTCTTAGACAGAACCAATAAGGAATTAATTTCTAAATCTATGAATTAACACTTGTTCCCATTTCACAGACTCAAAAAACACAGTCACCAAAAGGCTAAGTGTCCTAAGACACACAGGAAGATTGTGGCAAAATTGAAAACACAAAAATCATGCTTCCTCCCAGAAAGAATTTCTTTTTATCCTATTCATTACCACAGTATACATGCTTATCTCCCTTAAAATGACTTTCCTGCTACTGCAATTCCATGATCATTACTTCTGCTACAGATCACCTGTGAACCATGATAAACTGTAAGGACAACAGGAGAGGAGGCATGAGTAGAAGTCACTGACTGAAAACTCATTATAAACATTCAGTTTACACCACTGTTAAATGGCAAACTAAATATCATAAGACAGCAATACTAGCTTAATGTATTCTGTCTCTTTGACCCTGGCTGCTCATTCTCACTGCTGCAATGCAGCACTACCTTAGTTATGTTTACATATTTTTTTCTTGAGTTGACATTACAAACCAGATCAGATTTAAAAAAATCCACTGAAAAGGCTGTTTGGTTGTTTTCAAAACTGAATAAATTCCCTTTTACAGATTTACCCTCCTCTTATGCCAGTTTCAAGCATGTAAAAAATCACACTGTGAGCAGAACACAGGTTTATAAAAATGTATTTTCAGCCTTTTTTATCTAGAACATTCTGCAGCTCCTAAAAACAGTTGGGCAATCAAAAGTGCAAACGCAACATGGTACAGAATCAATCCCACTATACCTTAAGTCAGTATTGCCACCACATGCCACGTGGTAAAAATATGATCAAAATTATCAGCAACTCAGCTGTACCCTTAAAACTTGCACTTTGAAAGTATTATGCAGAGTGCATAGTTAGATTCTAAATAGTTTGTCCCCCCTGTAACTGTAATGGCATAGTTTCCTGAACAGGGAAATTTTTTGGACTTGCATATCAGAGGGGATAATGATTCCCAGCTGGTATGAATGACAGCATCCTAACATGTCAATAAAGCAATAATGATTTACAATAGCTAAGAATCTAGGGCTTGAATTCAACATATGCAAAACAGATAAATGATGCCTTTTCCCCAAATCATGTACATTATTTATTGAGACAAAAAAAAGTTATTTCAGACACGGACTTTCCTTTGAAATGTATTTCAGCATTGCCTTCTTCCCAAGAGTTCTTGTGTTCATGGTGGGACTTCTAGGTACTTCTATGTTGGTACCTAAATGTGTACATTTGCTTTACATTAGCTAAGCAAAAAGATTTATCTAAATTTTGGACAAAAAGGATTCACTTGCTAGTAGAAAAAGCACAATCCATACACTGCAATAAATCATGAAACAAAGAAGTCTGAGGGCTTATTTTTACACTTAGAATTACCCATTAAGTCCTTAAAATTAAAAAAAAAAAAAAAAAAAAAGGAAAAAACAGCAAAACATAACAAATGAGGATAGGCATTCATGCAAGTTTAGATTGGTTCCCACTTTTACATCTGCACCAAAATGACTTATTCTAAGCAATTTCTTATTCTTAAATAAGATACTGCACAATATAGACTTCTTTATGATCTTAAACATAAATGTGTAGTCTTTTTTTTTTCCATACATCTTTAATTGCTGTTTTATCTGATCAACAGGGTGTGGTGCAACCAACATCCTCACCAACTGCAACCACCTTCAACCCATGAAAACACATCTCTGAACTGTGCTCCTGAAAATAACAAGCCTATGAGACATCTTCATCTGTACAGACAGATTATTACAGACAATGTGAAAAAGATGTGTTGCTAGGAAAATTAGTTACTTGCTTTTACTTATTAAAACTTTACTGCAACTTATGTATACATATTCACATATGACTTCTACCAGCAAAAACACTCGAGACAAACATTTTGTGGAGCTGTAACACAAATATTTGTGAATTGTTAGCTGTTCATCATTTGACAATATAAGCATAGATTTAAAGTAATTCTTCAGTAGAATAAACAGAAGATGTCAATCTAGGAAAGGACATACTCGAAATTTATGCCACCTACACAAAAACTGTATTTGTTTTACTGAACTCTCACTCATCGTTTTAAGAACTGATAGAAAATGGAGTAAGAAAAGATGATGATTGAACTGACCTATGCCCAAAGATGAAAAGGACAAGAATATTGTTAAGGCTGATGAGATTTCTTCTCTCACTTGGAATTAGTCCAAACATAACTTTTTTCAAAGAACATAGTGGCATCGCTTCAGTTTGATATAGAGAACAAACTGCTAATTGCTTAATGATTGTCTCTCTGTAACTTTACATACCAAAGACTGGTGTTTGTCAAGGATTAAGTCTGTCAGAGACTGGTACTTGGGAGTGATGAGCAAGAAGGAATCATGAGCGATCACAAAACTTAATTGTTTGACGAGTTTACGATCTTGTTGAGAAGGCACAAGTAGAGGCCTTGCTTTAATAGATAGGGCCAGAAAAGATAAGAACTCCTGCCTTTGTTCTTGTCCTTGTAGATAATTTAGCTTAAACTGACCATATGGTTCTACACCACTAATGAAAACTTAGATAATAAGAGCACTAACAAGCACTGATGTATCAAAACATGTAAAAGATCATACTGCGCAGCATCACCTGAGGAGGGTCAAATAGTGGACAAGTGAGGAAGACTATGGAAGACCACCAGAGGACTCCTGAAGACCACCAGAGACCTTCAATGCACCTGCGTAAAGGACATTTGCATATGCTAATAGTTTTCCAGAAAACTAATGAATATGTATAACATTTCTTGGAAATCTAGTGAATATGTATGTATATGTCGTGGTTTAACCCCAGCCAGCAACTAAACACCACGCAGCCGCTCACTCACTCCCCTCCATCCAGTGGGATGGGGGAAGAAAATTGGGGAAAAAAGAAGTAAAACTCGTGGGTTGAGATAAGAACGGTTTAACAGAACAGAAAAGAAGAAACTGATAATGGTAATGATAACAGTAATAAAATGACAACAGCAATAATAAAAGGATTGGAATGTACAAATGATGCGCAGGCCAATTGCTCACCACCCGCCAACCGACACCCAGCTAGTCCCCGAGCAGCGATTCCCGGCCCCCACTTCCCAGTTCCTATACTAGATGTGACGTCCCATGGTATGGAATACACCGTTGGCCAGTTTGGGTCAGGTGCCCTGGCTGTGTCCTGTGCCAACTTCTTGTGCCCCTCCAGCTTTCTCGCTGGCTGGGCATGAGAAGCTGAAAAATCCTTGACTATAGTCAAAACAATACTGAGCACCAACTGAAAACATCAGTGTTATCAACATTCTTCGCATACTGAACTCAAAACACAGCACTTTACCAGCTACTAGGAAGACAATTAATTCTATCCCAGCTGAAACCAGGACAGTATAACATGTACTTAACCTGCAGAATTAGACCCGATGGTGTGCACAATAGGTGGAACGATCCCCCGTGCATCCAGCGCTGCCAGTAAAGAATACCTTCTTAATAGTTAATCAAACTATCGAGTTAGTTTCTTTGAATCAAGTTACTGGGCTAAACAATTTCTATTACTTTGTGGGACTCCCTTCAAATCACACATGAAGACTACTATACTAACATATAAAGGGAATAATTGTATTTATTCTGAAAAGCATTTCTCTATGTTTAAAAAAATCATGTTAACATATTAAGGAATTTCTGATGCAAATATGAATATTTCATGTAAGCATAAGCTGCGCTGCTTACACTAACAAGATTAGCAAGAAATTTTACTCTTAGTAAAATAGCACCGAGTCCCAGTGGGATCTGAACGCAGAACAACCACCATGTTACTACTCTTGCCAACTTCAGGCAAAAGCTGGCTGGAGGCCCTCATTCTTCCCAGCATTTTTAGATAGAGGGACAAGTAATCATGTGCATGTGTGTATGAAAAGCTTGCCAAGATGATGGGCTAGCCACAATGCCAAAATCAAGGTCATTAAAGACACTGAATATGGAAAGGGTCATTTTGCTACAAACAGACCAATTACCAGTGAGCATATATAATGACTATTCATGATGTCAAAGCAGCTTGCCACGCTGCTCTCATCTGCCAGCAGACAAATGCCTATACAAGAATGTTGCAGCTGTCAAGGGAATATTTGACTCAATGTATGTATCTTGGAATGGGTTCTGTAGGCAGTCTGGCCTCTGTCCTGAGGTAATGGAGAGGATAATTCCACAAAATGACAATGTACGAGACCACAAAAATTCAAACTATAGCCTTGATATTAAAAGAATCCTAGTTGATGTCAGCTGTTACAACACAGAACCAGTTATTATACATGAACATCTCACTGACCAACATTAAGATTTTTTTTCCTCCCTTGTCCCTCAGCACTGTTTATCCTGTAACTCTTTAAAGCAAAACATGTATGCAGGCTGTTGAACAAAGATTCAAGTCTAGAGTTCTCTGCCTCTCAGCACTGCAGTGCAGATAGAGACTTCTTTACTCTGACTGCAACCTTAAGACAGAGAAGATTAAAAAAAACACAACCCCAAACCAAAAAAAGCCCAAACTACATTCTCAGACGTAACAGCATTTAAAGAAACTAATTCTTGAAACTGTAAGGCTGCCTCAGCTAGTAGAAATCAGTTTAACAGTATGATCTTTCCTGCTATGAATAGAGAGCTATCAGCTTGGTCTATCAGAAGTCACCCAGCATTTTTAAATGGGAGTTTTTAGTGCAGGTAGTGCCTTTATCCTATATTGTCAAGTACACAATACAATTCTAAAAACAGTAAATAAAATAGTAATTATCCTTCCTCATTCACTGGTTCATAATTCTCAACATAAAGAAGCTGCAATGACTGAGCAGTGGAAATTGCTGCAGTGCCTCAGGAGCTTTTAAATTAGAAAATCTTCCGATCACTTGGGCTGACTACACAGATCAGGTGCCGAATTCCGATCCTCAAGCTACCACAAGAGATGGCACAACTCCCTCTGGAAGTAAGGCTGGGCCTAAATGCGTGCAAATCCCAGGGTCTGAAGACTGTGGAAGACAACAGACTGGAAGACAAAATAAAAGTGTCTCCACTGAATCCTTTCTTAACCAGCATGTGAATGCCTCATGAATCAAGCAGTGTTACAATTCATTAATATGAGGAATAAGTGTTGCAATACACTTTCTGTATGATTTGGGGAAATGTACATACAATTTATAAGTTTTGGTTCATGTTACAGAATGATACAATTGCTATAGGTTTGTATACCACTGTAAATACGTATCTACCTTTGTTGACCAGGATTGTATGACATTTTTCCCTGGAAAGATGTTAAGGGAAGCCAGCAAATTTAGGGACTGGGCTTTGGCTATACAACAGGAGTACTAAAAACAAAGTCAAACTAAAAGTATAACCTGGCCTTGTTTGTAGGGAAGAGAGGATAGAGGGTAAAAATATACAAATTTAAGGTTAAAGAGGGAAAGACTCTGGTAGGACTTTTAATGGACTGTAAGACACATACTGAAGGATATACCCAGGAGAAAATAAAAAATAAGTGTGTTTAGCCAAAGACTCTGTAGCTCAAGGGCAAACCAGAAGGACCATGTTCCAGACACAACCCAGAGGGATTAAAACACCTGAAGTGGTTAAAACTTTTGGGGTCTGTTATTTTAACATAGATAATAAATGTATTATTTCATACTGTTACAGTAAAGGACAACAGTGACTTCAGAATTCCTACATGTGTTTTTAGGCATGCTCTCATATCTGTCATGGTCTCCCTCATGGAAAATCTCAAGAAAAATGTCCAGGATTCTGGGAAATTGTTTGTAACCTTAAGTGAGATCTTGCAATAGCTGCTCAGTTACATTAGGCAGTTGAACAGTGGATTCAAGCACAAGGGTGAGAGTGCTAAAATATGAAACTCTTTCAAGTGTGTTCCTGAGACCCGAGCCTTGGGGCAGTAACCAGATTCTGTTTAATATCCAAAGATACAAAGCGCATTGAATCCAAGGAGTACAGCTCAAAACTTCAGTATGGTAAGTAATCAAATGGAGAGGGTAACCAGATCCCTAATAAATACTATTCAGATTCTCATTTTAAATTGTTCGTATTTCCAGTTCAAATCGTATCAGGATAAAAGGTTCTTTTGAAAAATGTTAACCTCAAATTCCTTTTGATGAAATACAAAAACAGTATAGTGGTAAGCCACAGTGGGGATTTTTCAGTGATAGCAAAAGGACTTCTCTCGTCACCTGAATCTATTATTTTCTATTTATGAGAATATTCTGATGTTACAGCTCAACTCCAAAGCTTCATTAAGAGTATATACAGGAAGCACTACTAAGCAGTCAAGGATTAAGAAACAGTAAACTTACAGATGCCCACACATCTCAATGAATGCACATCTACCAGTTTACACATCAATTTCATTGGCACATGCTGCATTCAAATAACAATAAACCTGCTATTTTCTCTACAACCAGAGGTACTTAGGAGTTTACTAAAATTGGACTCATTATAATCCAAGGAGTTTTGTTTAACTTTTTATGCAAGCTTTTTGCTCCCTAAAATATTTATTTTAATAATTTTGACAAATAATTTTTTTTTAATTTTTTTTTTTTTATCTGTCAGACAATTTTTATTATCTGGGGGCAGAGTCTTATAAATTAGTACATGCTGACCCAGACAGGGGCACAGACCCAGAACCTCTGGTCTCTCCTCAGTTAGCTGGGTGAGAAGATACTTCAGGCCAGAAGCCCTACAAGCTGTGCAGCCCTATGTCTCAGCTGCTATGTGCTGGCTCTCAGATAAACCTGGTCGAATCTATCTTTGTACACATGACCTAAGAAAAACTGTCTTGAAGCTATGAATGTAGATGTAGTTGGGATTTTTCTTGTGTCAACTTCTGACCATTGTGACCACTCTAAAATTTAACACAATCTGAAAAAAACCCTGGATTAAAGACTTTTACAGTCTTGGGTACTAACAATTTATTTCCCTCCTACTAGGGCAATTGATAATAACAAAAAAGACTATTAATAATTTACATTATTTTAAAATGTTGCTTGCCCCAGGTAAGTGGAATTTTGCAGAATAAATATTAACCTGGATTTAAATTGAAGTTGAAAGAATGAGATTTTCAAATATCTGCACTCAAACGATCTGCAAATACCGAGAAGCGATTAAAGAAAATCTTGTTAACTTCAGCCAGACCAAAGACTTAGGTCAACATCGAGATCTTTTAACTATCTTGTAAGTATCTTGCAGATACATATGCATCATCAGTCCCGTAACAGAAACCAGGTTGTTTTTTTTTTTTTTTTTTTTTTTTTTTTTTTTTCCTACAGAGAACAGTGTTTATTGTCACTGCACTTACAGGCACTCTTCAGTGTCGACATAGCTAGCTGCTAAACCCACTACCAAGTTGAATATTTTCAATATTTCCTTCATGAATTGACTGCAGAATCATATCATTCTTTTAAATGGTCAATCCTTAAGTGTAAGCTTTTAGTTTCTACTGATTTTTTTTTTTTTCCTAGAAAAAACATTTCCTAAAACCCAAAAGTAACAGGATTGCAAACAGGAACCAATGACTACCTGAAGCAATGTCAGCTTCAGAGAAGACAAAGAACTCACCTGTTTAGTGTGGAACTTAAAATTTTTCCTCCAATAAATGAAGATGACTTTTTTTTCCCCTCAAGTAAGAATTTTGACCAGATATAATATTCAATTCAGACCAAGACTAACATGTTGCTCACATAACACATAGCAAGTCACGTAAAGATACGCAGCAAGTGTTTAATCTTCAGTGGAAAGTCTAGTGGTTAACCATGGAAACAAATTATTTAACATTTTCCTCAGGAATCATTGCATTTCTATCTCCAGAGTGGTTAACATCTGTGTGTCATTTCAGTAACACATAGTTATGGTCAGGACATCCACAGTCTGTATCCCCTAAAGCAAAAATGTGGAGGTTGATGTTCTAAGGCACTTGATTCAACCAGATTAATAAATTTTCCTTGCCCTGTAGATGATCTAACTGAGGTAATTTAGACAACCAGAGCTGGAAAGCTGACATTCAGCTAAAGGAATCATGAGTCTACAGTATGCTTACAGAAAAAGACTGTGGGTAGCAACATGCAGATTGACAAAACTGCTGAAGAAATGCAACTGCAGGAAAAAGAAATATAACATGGCATGTCTGTAAAGAGGTATCACGTACAGGAACAAAAAACAAAAGTAATTTTCCTCTGCCTATGAGGCCAGTGATAGTTTTTCCAGTGTCTTACTGGAAGACCACTGAATGGCTCACAGTCTTTCCCATTAGGAAGATATAGACAGAAATAGTTGTGTAAGACAGGGAAGATCACAAACACACATGCAAAAGCAGAATAAAGCCAACAGGATAGGAAAAATAATAGAAGGTGAAAATACAACCTGTTTGCAGCAAATTAGGATGGCATATCTAGGCACAAATTACATGCACTAACTTGAATACTCATCAGAAAAAAAATTCTCAATGGAAAGATGAAGTACCTTGTCAAATAATCCATCTTCCAACTTAAAAGTCATTGATGCTTTGAAATATTAGGTTGGTGTAGTGATTACAACTGAATGTTGTAATCCCTTACATGGCAGAAAACACTTTTTGCAACTTCCCTTATGCTTAATATAAAAAACAAGAATAAAAGATGTATCAAAGATAATTTACTTCTGTGTTTCCAGAGGCAGACCAAAAGTAACTGAAGGGTTGAAGTGTAAGAGAACAGGTTTGTTTATTGCTCTGATAAAACTGGTAGTGGCACACAGCCTGTAATTGCCTTTGTACAACTCTCCCGCGACAATTGCTATTTTGGTAACTCTGGGTTAGCATATAGACTACTTAATCCAGGAAGTCTTCTCCCTGTCAGTGGAACTTCTCTGAAGCTGTAAAGAGGGTGGTCCACATTGCCCAAGAACTGCATGACAGGATCTTCTCTTACGACACTGTTTCTAATAATACTACATACTTCAGGAGCAAAATCCTCCTCTTAAATCTATATGATAAATTTTGATTGGGACAGTCTACTCTTCCTATTGCTATGAATGTAAACTGAACCTTGCAATGCATGAAAAATCAAATTGACAGTTATCAGAATTTGAGAGAATCGCTCCCTTCTTTGATTTTTTTTTTTCCCCCAAAAGTTAGTATCAAAGAATCTGCAGCTGAGTATTTGTTCCTCATCTAGCCATTTTGTTTTGTTGACCTTTTCTAAAACAGAAAAGGATCTATGAAATACCACAATATATGATAAATTAGAAAATGGCATCATACAATTAAAAAAAATCTAAAGGAAGTAAAACTTAGCATGATTTATACTTAAAACAGAGGAGGCTACTACAAAGATGTGCCATAGTAGCATGCAGATTTCAATGCAATTTGTAGATTTCCTGAAGAAAGTATGTGCACCATCATTAATCTCATGGGCAGAATGTGGCAATGTATTATTTACAAGCAACCCAAAGCTCTCTTATTTAACTTCCCAAAATGCTAATGCTGCAATTTCTAAAGAGATTCACGTAACTTACACAGCCAAATCCCGCTGAAATATGAGCATCCAGTTCAAATTAAGTTTTTGAACATCTCTCACTACAAATTCCCCAAATCCCAAAATGCACTGTAACTCCTTCTGCCAAGATAGGTTTTCATCATTATATCACCTTTCTCACAGAGCTCCTCCATCACTCTGCAGGTTTCAGCTTGGACCTCTTGATTGCTATTACCTGGAATATGTGTATCAGGCCAGCGTATTAAATAAAAAATAAACAGAACCAGACTACTCATTAAAGTGTGCAAAACCCCCCCCAAAATCAAACCACATGAAACAGCATTTTCCCTCCATAACACCCCCTAACATATCATCATCAAAATAGTTACAAATACTACTCCATGATCATCACTGTATACATCCATTGAGTTTTAATAATGTGATGTTGTAGATTTCATTTAACAACTAAAGGTAGCAGAAGTTGCAACATGTGCCACAGGTTTAGGTCACTGTAATCAGAATTCCATGGTCACATATGGTCACTTAAACTTGCAACACATAACAAGCCCCATTTAAATCAAAGCAATTTTGGTCACTGGAATTAAGACTGGACTACTGCTGAAGTGCTACAAGTCTTAAGTTTACAGAAGATAAATATGTTTGGCAGTTCTGTAGATATTTTATACAACCTTAGCAGTGGGTCTGTTTTTTTCCTTTCTGAAGAATACTTCCATTAATGAATTTCTGTTGGAAATTACAGCACATTGTCATGCAGGTTTTTTTGGCTAAGATTTTGTGCCAGCATTTGTGATTTTTTTAAAGCTTTTTTTAAAAAAATATTATTTTTAAGGGAACAGAATCATGCTTTACTATATTTTATGAAATGTTAGCACAATTTCAAACACAATTAAGATTTAGTGATGAAATTATCCAAGCAGCTACTGAAACTGGCTGTCTCAGGAAAGCTTTTTTTTTGGCGTTGTCTCCACGCAAGAAACGACTGTCCTTCTACTGAAAAAGGAAGCATTTCCAACAAATTAAAAATGAGAAATTCATATGTATTGAACTCAAGAGTTCCAAATCAGGTTATCTAAATTTCAAAAATTATAGGATGTAATGCCATTGTAAGTTTGTAGACACTGCTAGACATTCTGAAGGAGAAATTTAGGAGATACTTTGAGAACAACTACATTTCTATTTAAATTCTAACTGCAGATTAAACAGGTAACTGCAGGCATCCCAGTCAAAGAGGTGTTGGTCTTTGCTGCATCATTAGTCTGACACAAAACAGGAAAAGAAAATAAATGCATGACTGAGATGTGCATAATTTTAAGTGCTATATAATATTCCTTTTTTTTTTGGCAGTTCAAATATTGAGTTAAGGAATAAAAAGATAGACTCGTTTGCAATGAGCAGAGTTATTTGTTCTTTGAATGCATTGCACCATTCATTTACAACACCTCTTTGTGAAAACACAGATCCTCTACTATACCTTTTTTCATTCACATTTAAGGACTGCACTAATGACTACTATACCACTGGGATGGTATATTAGCTTTCCATCTCTATAAATACAAATTCAACCTTGATTTAAGAGGAAAAGGTAACATGAAATTCACTATAATACACCAGTCCCCATTTGGGTACATCATTGCAACACTGTTAAAGAGAGTATTTGCTTAGATTAAGAATCTAATTAGAACAACACAGAATTTTGTACAGTAAGGTACATTACAGATGTATCAAGGAAAAAATTATTTTGTGTGTATCACAAAAATCATGAGCTAAATTTTTACTTTCTTGTATCAATAACCCATCAGACTTTTAAATACAATTGCTCAGACAAGTAAATATCACTCATATATAATGATCTGCAGCATCTGTGTTTATGTCATGTTTAAAGAGAGAGTTGCTCATTCTTTGCCCTTATATACATAAAATACACTCCCAATTTAGAAGAGTAAAAAACCAGATGCAGTCTTGCTCATCACTGATCTGTGAATAATTACTTCTTCCCCAATTGCTCTGAAAAAAGAAGTTGTATTTATTAAGAATAAATACCAACATAAGGTATTGGAATAAATACCAATTTCTGGGACATTTGAGTGAAAACTAATAGTAGGATATTGATTAGAGCATTTGGTAAGGTTATGTTCAAAGCTCAGGACTACTCTAATTCTGTTGCCAATAAACTCTCTTTTAAAATTTCCACTGACTGATATTAGATGCAATCCCAAGGATTAGCATTAGGAATTGCTAATATCAAGTGTTCCTTTTAAACCAAAATTATATATGCCAATGTCAGTACTTACTGCATAGAGACTGCCATGTTTTAATTTAAGCTTTTTTGCTTGGATAAAGCTAATGTCATAGGTAGGTAGGTTTAAGTTAGTGGTATCTGATGCCTACCTCACATAAAAGTGGAAGAATTGCCTATCTTCAATTGCTACTTGTTATGTTCTCCAAATCAGACTAATAAGAACTGCTTAACTATGCAAAAATGTTGTATAGCACCACCAATAAATAATCATTAACTTCAGCAGAATTTCACCAAAAGCTACTTTTCCAAAAGCCTGAATAATCAGTTAGACATAACAGTTTGCAAACGTTCACAGAAATACCCTCAGAACGGCTTTCCACGTACAAAGATGCTTTGTACTCAGCCCAAGAAATTGAAGTACTCTCAGAAGAAAAACTTTTAACAGATTTGATAACTGAAAGATCTCTGGCCTTGGATATTTAAAAAATGCAGTATATCACCCTTCCCTGTATTAGTGTCTGAGACCTCTTCAATGCAAACATGATTAGCTGTTCGTCCTTTATTTTAGAAAGGTGATGTTATCAGTTATGTGATGTCCATATCATCCTATTGTTTATTTTAATTTAGGCTTTTTGTTGAAATAAAAGTTACTTCACAGTTAGAAATACTCTGGACTGCAAGAAGCATTCATGAAAGATGTGGGGCAAAGGTACCTTATCTCAGAGATAAAGAGTAGAATCATCTTTCTGCCAGTCATGCACAAACCACCCCAACACAGCTAGAAGCAGAAGAAATACAATGTACCTTGCAATAAGAAACAAAGCTGCCACTCTATTTAAATAAACTAAGCATATTTAATTTTAAATTAGGATCTGCTTACTTCTGTATCTGTTAGAAAACTTAGGCCAATAAAAACAGTAAGCACCTCACAAACCAAGGTCTACAATTTCATCTTCATTTGTACACACGTTCACACCTACACACTTTCTTTTGCTTAAAGTATTTCCCCTCCTGGGAGATTACAAGAACACAAACACTCTTATTTTCATTTTGGAGGGAAGAAATTAGTTTTAAATTATTTATCAAAATAGCTTACGGTTCTGGTAATCAAGAAACATGCAACTTCATCACTGGAGGTTTTTAAGAACAGACTACATTTTTCATCTGTTGAGAACAATGGGGTTATGCCTTGTAGTGTGGGATCTATTAATGAATACCTTGATGTTTTCCAGCCATGTATTTTTAAAAAATAATCCTAACTCAAAACAAAATACCCCCAATGATTCACAGTATGAGGATGCACTTGAGAAAGAAGAAAAAACCTCCAAACATTCACAATCAAATTTTGTAATTACCAGCTTTTTAAAGCATCCATTACACACAATCAAGCTGTAGTCTTGCAGTGGTAAGTGAAAGTCTGAAACTGAAGTTCAAATGTCAAAACACAGTGCTGCAGGAAAACTAAAATTAACACATGAACTACTTTCACACATACATTTAAAATAGAGTGTCTTATTACTTCTTAGTGGTTGCAGCACCTACAATCAACAGAGTTCCTCTTAACTTAAAAGTACAGGGACATTTTAAACATTTAAAAGCCCACAGCATGTTGGCATGGAAATAAAAGTTTGCAATTCTATTCGAATTCCTAATACAATATTAAAAAAAAAGTCAAAATCCACTAAAACAAACCTCGTTTTGCAGAACAAGCCCTGGCTCATATCAAACCTAAAAGCAAAAGTATATTTTTCAATGTTTTGCACAGTTATCATAATGCAATGATTATATTTTCCCTGATTTTCTGAATCATCACTGCACTTAGTATGTACATGATATATTTTTTTGCTCCCACCCAATCTTTTTTTGTGTTGTTTTTTTTATTCTATTGGAACAAAGATCAACGTGAAGCAACCTCCAAAGTGTTCTGAATTAATACACACTCTGAACTGGGTGTATTATCGTAATTCATGTGATTCATCTACTACACTAAATATACCAATAGAACATTTGTCCAACTCCAGTTGGGTATTTGTGATAGGTTAGATTTGCCTGAATGTGACAGACTCAGAACAGTCAAAAGGAAAATAAAATTGTATATGAATTCAGTAACCCACAAATCACATTCAAGATGTTACTTTGGAGGTTTGATCCAAATCCCAAGGAATGTATTCTGCTACTGCCAAACCTGTAAGATTTGCTGCCATTTCATATTGGTTTACTGTCACTGCTAGTTAAGGACCACATTTAGAAAATGCAAGGAGCAGAATATCTGTTACAACCACTACCCGCAAATAATACAAGTTTCCAGCTTCTCATGGATATATAATCTACTGATTCAAATAAAAATCCTGGAACACTGCTCTTCTAATACCATTTGCCCAAAAAAACGCTTATCAAAGTGCTTTCATAACAGTATTTTACATGGAACACTTTTTCTCTTAAAAAGCTGCAACTGCTTTCAACAGTTAATGTTTCAACAGCCATTCTATATACTGCTAATGCACAGATTTATCAATTCCTGTTAGATTATTTCCCAAGTCTCTAATTCACTCTGCATGGAGGGACTGTGTAGCCCATAAGGATCCTCAACAAAATTAACAGGACCTTCCCTGGAACAAAGAGCTTAGCTGCACATTTAGCTGCCAGGGCTCCTACAGCTTTTTCTTTTTGCAGTCTTCTGAATGGCTAACTTTCCCTCCAACATAAAGGTCTACCATTACAGATATATTATTTAGGATCTTTTAATTTTCTATACGAACCATGTATCTTTATGGAAATGCTACAAACCCCCACATATTTGGTTAATATCATATAATGAAATAAAGAAATTCTGATTTAAGTACCTTTCATGTACGTTTATTTCGCATTCCTATTCCACAGAAAAACTGCCAGCTTTAACACGTTTGTAACTAAAGAATTTACTTTCCTTTCCTAAATAAGCTTGGACATAAATTGTTCTGTTATTGCCAGATCTCTTCTTGTCACGGATTTCATGTCCTCTCTACAGTATAGACTGGCCAGCAGAAAAGGGACACAAAATGCAGGTATGAATGAAAACAGCTAGGATATCTAAGCTTAGTTCTACAAGGCTACGACCATTTTTTCAAACCAATCTTCTGCATTCCGGTTACTTTTCTTAGACTTGTGATAAGCCTCAGTTTCCAACAAAAAGCTCTTACTCTAAGCATTCTTGAAACACTTGAAAAGTTCACGTCTCAAGATACTGCCACTTTTTGCATGAAAAGTCCTTCCAGTAGCACCTTCCAGCTGAGTGCTTTCAGACAGGAGGTACGGGACTCCTTAAAGCATGATGCTTTCCTATGAACTCCATGAAACACCCCATGTATTGTACCTCCTCTAAGGGTCTACTTTACCAGCATAAGCACTAAGCATTGAACTCAACCTTATCTCCTTCACACAAGCGGAGATCGTACTGTGTTAAATACGGTCTGTGGAGCTGATCCAACAGAGATTAAGCTCAAGCAGCCAAAACCGTTACTCCACTTGCTGTACCATCCTTCTTGTGGAGGTCACCATCCTCATTAACAGGTAAGTGAATTGCATGTGAAATATTTTCTAAGTCATCACAGTTTACAAATCAAGTTAAAGCAAGATGAAGCCAGCATTGATTTAGGTCACTATGACAGACTAAGTGGTGGTTCAGGAAGAGCTTTATAAATTTTTCAGACATCTCCACATCAGTGGAAGAAAGGTGAAGAAGGAGGGAAGATGGGTGAGGGTATTAAAAAAACCAAACAAAGAAGAAAAAAAATCTAGTATGGAGGCAGACTGCACAGGCGGTTGTAGTATTCCTTAATTTGTCTTAGTAATACGAGCAAAAGAAGTCTCAAGAGCTGAACATATCTGACAAACTCAAGTTCTGTTTATGCCAGTCTAAGAATTCACTCACATAGTGACAGTATTTGTGCATTTCTTGCTCTCAGATATTTTTTCCCTTGTTTCACATATTTCTGCTTAGCAGCAATATGTAAACTGAGTATCTGTGTGACTACCTACTTTAATCAGTCTACTACCTGAGAAAATAAAAGCAAATCGCAGTACTAAAAGGAATCACTGAAAATTATTTCCTGGAAGCCAGTCAAGTTTTTCTCTCATCAACATTCAGCACCAGCATCATAGCAAGCAGAAGAAAAAAGAAAGCAAACAAGACATAACAAGCAGAAAGCAGAGGGGAGGAAACATGATATTTCTTAATTTAGAGAAGAAAGTCAGGGCTTGAAACTTTGTTTATGAAAGTCTCCCTGTAGTGGCCTGCATTTGCATGGGACAGACAAAAAACAGATGGTAATTCATTTTGCATTATTCTGTAACAGTGCAGGAAGTTAAGGGATACTTTTCCAGAAAGAATGAAGCCAAAGAAGTGCATACAAATATCTGTCTTTAACAGAGATAGGTTTCCCCCCCCGCCCCGCCCTCATCAAGCAAAAAAAGCCAGTGAATGCAGTAAACAGCTACCATTAATATTATATGCCATTAATTCAGCAAAATCTGTACTTCACAAAAGCTGTTTAAAAGTTTATTTATTAGTAACAGATGGACAGGGTGAGGAAAGAGAAGCAAAATGAGGCTTTTCAGGCACTGACAGATAACGTCTGATGGTTAGGTCAATTATTCCTTGATTACCAGCATAAACACTACCTCCACCAGTGTCATTATTTTAGATTATTACTTTAAATTCATCTTCCTCTACATCCACTTTCTTTTCATTGCTCCAGCTAGAGAACAAGCAGCAAAGGCGTTTTAAAAAAATATCATGTTTATTTTTATCAGGTACCTCCTCTCCTATGACTTGTTGCAAAGAATTAATTGGCGTCATTATTGCAGCTCTTTGCCTGTCTAGTAAGACAGTAACAATGACATCTTTGACTACAAGAAGTTTATGATCAGGGTAAGTTTAAAAGTGCATAAGTCTAATTCAGTGTTAATTAGATTTAGTCTTCTAAAGTCTTGTAGGTACATACAACATTTTCCTCAAAGTATATTGCATGAGACAGACCAAACCAAAGGCAGTTATTCAGAATTTTTTAAGATTAATAGACTGTCCTGGTTTCAGCTGGGATAGAGTCAATTGTCTTCCTAGCAGCTGGTACAGTGCTGTTTTTGAGCTAGGTACGAGAAGAATGTTGATAACACTGATGTTTTCAGTTGTTGCTAAGTAGCATTTAGACTAAGTCAAGGATTTTTCAGCTTCTGATGCCCAGCCAGCAAGAAGGCTGGAGGGGCACAAGTAGTTGGGAGGGGACACAGCCAGGACAGCTGACCCCAACTGACCAAAGGGTTATTCCATACCATGTGGCTTCACATCTAGTATATGAACTGGGGGAAGGGGGGGAAGATCGCCACTTGGCGACTAACTGGGCATTGATAGGTGGGTTGTGAGCAATTGCACTGTGCATCATTTGTATATTCCAATCCTTTTATTATTACTGTTTTCATTTTATTAGTGTTATCATTATTAGTTTCTTCTTTTCTGTTCTATTAAACCGTTCTTAACCTCAACCCATGGGTTTTACTTCTTTTCCCGATTTTCTCCTCCATCCCACTGGGTGGGGGAGGAAGTGAGCGGCTGCAAGGTGCTTAGTTGTTGGCTGGGGTTAAACCACAACATATACCTACAAAATAAGTTTTAGAAAGGACTCCCATTCCTGAGATTTAACAGACTGCAGAAGAAATGTGGCAGTTTTGTCACCCAGTTACCAATAAATTATTGTTAAGTTTATGAATTCTTGTTTCATAGGTTTTGGGTGTTTTTAGCGAAATATACAACTCATGTAGTGGTTCCTCAAATTGATTTAACAATGAAATGTACCTTTACAAAACATACCTTGATCTGATTTAAAACATTTGCAACAAGGAAAAATTCTGTGGTCTCAATTATATGCATGTGAACTTCCTAGAGAAGAAACACTACAAGAAATCTGCAAATGTATAAATAAAGGCAGAATTTGGTGTCTGTGATCTATCTGTACTACATATTTGTTTTCAGGAATTCATTCATCTTTGCAAATACTCACACAGAAGGCACAATAAATGAGCTATATGTAAAGATTCATACCAAGATATTCAACACCAAGTCTTTCACATGATTCTAAGCGGGCTTTTTTTTGTGCTTTCATAGCCATAATCACTATGCCACAGTTTGGTAGTTATCCAGAGGTCCTCTCGCTTCACATCACTCTCTTTGATGGCCTTTTGGAGGAGAGATTCACAGCCATATCTTTTTGCTGTGTCAATATGATGAATGCCACATTTTTGTAATGCATGGACCACAGCATCATGGAAATAGCCACCTTGATGGGAAGTACCTAAATAAACCAAATCAGATATGAATTGTCAGCAGTGAATTATGAGGGACATTTTTTATTTCTTATTAATTTTTGTTTTCCTTTTTTTGTATATTGTCACAGAACCTTCTTATTCAATTTTAATTTCCTAATAGTAAAGAAACGGGAACTGACAGATCTCTAGGCTGGGAAAATACATAAAGTGCTAGAATGTTGATACTGATCAGAAATAACTCCACCAAAATCAAACATCAACAGCATTTAACTGTTAAGAACTGATTTCAGAAGTCAGGCTGAAGAACATCAAAGACAAAATACATCCTTTATAGGAGCACAACATTTACAGATGAAAATATTAACAACAAGAAATAAAATACAACTTAAAAAGCAATTTACTATGCAGAAAGCATATCCTGAAACCTTTACTCTGTTGAACTCCTGGTAGCTTCAGGTTATTATTGCATTGTACAACCCCAGACAGGGCCATACTGCAGGTGCAATTCACATATTGTCAAGCTCAGCAGTAACCAAAACAATGGAATCCTACACAAGAGTTACAGAACAGGCATACAGGGAGTTTCAGTAACAAAGTACTGTAACTTTCATTGTGTAGGTATTCACTAGATGTGTATTTTGCATGTCAAGGGGACGGAAGGAGGAGGAGACTCTGCAGGAAAAGCAACCAGCAGGAGGACTGTCAGATAAAGAACTGGTTGAGAGCAAGGAGGATGATGTTTCTACTTACCCTTTCCTGTTAGTTGTTTCTCCTGCCATGAGCCCCTCACCCATTCAAGCTCACTCACACACTTCCCACAAACAGTATTTTCTACAGTTTGTTGGAGGAAATGCTCAGTCAGTTCCAGTCAGCTACCAAAGCCACTGTCCAAGATGCTGATTAGTACTTAAAGGCCCTAGTGCAACAGTAGTCAGCATGCAAATGGCTACGTCACTGACTTCAGAAGGGCCCTGTACAGTTGTGACAGTTGACAGCAACAGGGTCTTCAGCCACTGCTGAATCCAAATAAAGGACTCCAGGTCAAAGAAGACTATATGTATCTGCTGTTAACTTTCTCTTTTCTTCCAAACATAGTATTTCTACATTACATACATAATTATGAAATTAACAAGTGTATATAGCCACCCAGACTGTCAGAAAAAGCAAACAAATGAAAACACAAAACAGTTGCCTTAGACTCATCCTCAGAACCTCCCATACCTGAACTGGAAGGATAACCCCCACAGGAGTCTGCACGACTTTCTCACACATGCCGTAAGAACACATGCAAGAATGAGGAGAACTTGCAAAAGTCTTACTTGCATGTAAGGCAAGCCAGGTTCTCCTAAATGCTTATAATTTTTGTTCATTCCCAATCTCAGAAGGAAAGCCAGCGATACCTCTGTAATCTTGCTCAATATTCCAAGTCATTTAAAATAAGATACAATGTGGTCTGATATCACACACATACACCTGAGGATCATGACATTCTGCTGATCACAATGGTACAATCCCCTCTTTATGTTTATGACCTACAAAATGTGGAGTATTGAATTCTTCATTTATCTTCATGGATTTTAAAGTGATGAAATTATAATACTATATTCCTACAATTTTGACATGCAAATTGTAAGTATTTTACCTTCCAAATGTAAACAGTTTTAATGTTTCAAAAGACAAAACTTTAAAACTTTCCTCCACAGCCACTAATTATGATAATTGGTTTAATTTCTGTGTAATTTAGAAATAGATGTCCCTATAACTTGTTTTACATCAAAATAAGTTAAAATAGATCAACTTATGTTTCCAAAATAGCTATTTCAAAATCTTCATGAACGTTTAAGAACTTTAAATGAATGCAATGCTACTACATTGCAAATATGGGCAAAGAATATAGATGCAATTATTACATTATTCAGATCCTAAAGGAATTTTTTTAAAGAATTATGTAACTAGCATAGAAAAATTACTATACTTTTTCATAACAATCCCTTCACTTTTAATAAGCTGGTATTGGTGCCAAATAAATGAGGTTGTAACTATTGTGTCTGTTTCTGGCTGAATAGACATTTCTAAGCGCAGAATGAATGGAGTTCATTTAGAGGTCTTGCAAATGGACTCGGACTCTTTTCATGCATAATGGATTTCAGTAAGAACATTTAGGACAAACAACTTTTTTTTTTAACTTAACCCTTTTAAGTTAAAGGGAGAGTGGGAAAGAAGGAAAATTCAGAATGATTTTGTTACTGTTCCCCATTCAGTGATGGCATGCACACTTGTTTCACAGGAAATAAAGAGACCAAGATCAGTCTGGAGGGAATTATCTCAATTTCTACGCCTAAAAATGAACTACAACAGTCCTGATGCACTAAACAGTAATTAAAAAGTAAGCTTAACAATTATTTAATATTACCACTTTGCAAGCCAACTTAATCTTAAACAACAGGTTTCCAAGTTAAATATGCTACTAACATAACAGCTTCTAGACTTTAGAAATCACAGTTTTCTTGTGTTTACTCATGTGATTAAATATGTTACTATTCATAGATGCAGAAGGGTGACAAAAGAAGGTAGAGTAACTTAAATATTTTTTTTTTTAAATATATTTTAAATCCAGACTTAACATTATTTGAACACATTAACATTCTTACATGTTTGGGACTACTCTTTGTTCACGGAGATGTAATTCACACTGTACATGTATATTTAAAGACAAAATCCAATCTCGCATTTAAAACTAATATGAACTAGCACCCTTGCCATCCCCTTACTGTTTCTAAAAATACTGAATTAATATATTTTAATTCTAGAATTCTCTGATAAAAAATAGGAATTCCTTTTAATAAATGAAGTCAAATATAAGTAAGTCTAGAAAAGCTCCCTATTTTTTAGCTAGTATTTTAACTTGTTTTCCTAGGCAAACAGCACTGTTCTCTCACTGATGGAACTAACAAACCTGACAGATCTGAAAATATCCGAGATAATTACATTCCTACAGATTTTGTGAAAATTGGTGGTTGGGAGGGACAAGGATACTGCAGTGGAAATATGGATAGATCAAAGGACACAAATCCATTGAAAACTAGGCTTAATTTGCTATGTTATTATTTTGTCATGATTACTCATCACTTTGTTGATATCCTGAACACTACTATCAAAACTGGGATGAGAAACATGCTCTGGCAATCCATAAAAAGTTCCAAAGATTATTAGGAAGGCAGAATCCTGTTCACAATACAGTTGCTACAGGGACCAGGGGGCGGGGGGGAATCCCAGTCAGCAACCTCCCCCCAAAAGACAAAATCACCACCACCCCTCCCCTTCACCAAAATGTAAAACAACTAACAAACCAAAACGCTACTCCCCCTCTCCAAGTTTTATGCACCATCTCAGCTGACTCTCAGCCTCATTAAACTTTCTGTTCTCCTTCACAGCAGCTGTAGAACTACAGTTAGAGATCCAAAGCACCCACAATTTTTCAAACAAGAATCAGGACCTACTTTCTCTCTCTTCTTTCCCCCTCCTTTTGTGGAGAAGTGTGTCTTCATGTTCTCTGTGAAAGTATTATTTATCTGAATATATAAAAATGATCTGTGACATTAATACCTTTGTCTACCTGAAATGAATGGAATCACTTAGATTAGAAGAGTTCCTGTTAGTGAAACTACAGCCAGGATATTTAGAGATCCTATCAGAGATTAATGATCTTCTGACATCAGTACAAAAATGCCCATTCCGTTGCTGATTTTTTTTATCTCCAAGTAATTACTTGAGAAAAGAACTCTCAAAAGCAAAAGCTCAATCCTTGTATCAATGCTTACATACTCATTGTGTATATATATGGTATCGTATACCATAACAGGCTTGAAATACCTTTTTCTATTAGTTTTATTTCTATTATTTCAACATTACATCAACATTAGGGCCACAATGCATCTTATGAATATATTAAAGTTTTTTGTGCCAAAACAGTTTGATTTCACCGATTACCTTATGAGCACATTTGATGGTAAAACATAAAGTGTTGCCTATACATAGAGCAAATGAACATATTAGACATTTCAAGGTTTATTGCTAATCCATTCACAAAACCACATGCCTCTTCTATGGAATGGCTCAAGGACAGATAATCCTTACTTGCTGTCCTTGCTTACTGTCTTACTTCCTCTACCTACTTCTGTATTCATTTGATCTTCTGACACGCTGATTCAGATTGTTAAATGGCCAAAAAAAGCATATAGTTTTAGAATTATTCATGAACCTGAAAAACTCCCCACAGGGGAAAAACCATTGAATTTTGGGCAAGGGATGGGGCAAGCAAAGTTCCCCCTTTAGCAACAGCAGTTAAATAATTTAATATAGTCAGTGTTTTTATTAAAATAAAAATAATAATAATAAAAATCACAGTTCTGTTCAAGTCAACCACCAAATGATCAGAAAGACCTTCTCTACAAACTTGTCTCCTGGAGCATTTCTTTCCATTATGTTCCCCAACACCATCCCTAGAGCTGCACTCAGACAACCACATAATGTCACACTGACTTTCTATAACCACAGCACTAGAACCCAAGTGTTCTTACTGCTCTATTTTGGCATAGTTTTTACCTAACAGGGTCAGTTACTCTGAAAATCATATTTAGTATCACATGACAGAAGTATTCATAGCATTCTCTTTTCTTTTTTAGAGTGTAGGACTTTCTTCTGCAGCAGGTGAAATTAAAGTCAAGCTCATTATGAAGCTATTCTACTCTACAATTTTCATAATGCAACTACAGAGTATTTCAAGTTACGGGACCCAAATTTAATCACAATCACTTTTATAAAATAACTTGGACATTTCACTCAGAGTCCAAGAGTGGCACCTAATGTAAATATAAATGGAGCAGCTGACCTTGCAGGAACGGAACCTATAGAGACGATGGGCTTCTAGAAGAACGGGTAGGACAATGCCAACGATAACGGAAAGGCACTGAGCAGACTTGTATTATATAACCAGTGCTTTGGGCAGAACTAAAGCAGCACACATGTTTAACTAAAACTTAGTCACTTAAGACCATCAAGGCTGTATAAAAGTTGCAGGAGTAACTGCATTTTATGAGGCTACAACACAAAAGTGCCAATGCAGTGCTGTAACTCCAATAAACAGGTGTCGATAGAGGTTGCTGTGTACAAGCATGGTGCAACATGAGCTAGTGTAGTTGAAGTATGGGCATGAATTTTGTTCTGCAAACTTCAAAGGACAGTGAGGACCACTCTGCCAGCACTGCAGTAAGGCAGATACTTCCATGCTGTAACAACATACTGGTAACAAGATTCACCAGAGAATTCCCAATAGAGGTCTTTGCTGCATTTACACACATTTCATGGCATTACAGCTGTACTGTATGAATATGGTATTTTCATGTTCCTAAATAATATTACTATGCTAGTGAAACACTGTTAATACACCTGGTCTATGTAAAGTCTAGAGATTACACCATGAAGTTTCTCTTGCCTCTGTAAAAGCTATCTGGATTATGGATGTTACTTTATATATGTTTTACTTTGGTAACATTTCTCCTTTCTTTGAACTAAATATGATCCATCGCTTAGTACAAAGGGGTCACTCTGGGACTGTTTTTCTCCTGTGTGACTCAGAATAAGCTTATAGAATTCAAGAACATGAGGAAGAAAAGTAGGCAAGCATGATTTTAAGCTCTGCAATTCTACTCAGGCAACTCTACACAGGCACCAAGGAACAGAGTGCAGGAATACAGCCTTGCTACAATGCAAAAGGGTAGGAGAGAGACATTACATGTTTATTATGTATCCAGGGGAAGGGAAGCCAGAATTGCTAGTTTTGTCTCTTCCTGAGAGGAAGGAAGAAATGGCAATGAGCCACCGTTGACAGAAGCACTCTATACCCGCCACCCGAAGGAGGCTCTGACTGAAAAGCATATTCAGATCATCTACTGTAAAATGACCATATAACTCTGATCACTGACCTATCATTTATCTAGTCAGAACTTCAGAAAGGGAGGTATAAAAGCAACTTCTCAAAACACGTCTCACAACAAGCCCAGAAAGTCTACAAGTAGCATCTATCATCACTGGGATGCTATGGCTCTGATATGGCACCAATTCACTAAGGTATTTCTGGCAGCAAAAGTACACTATCACCTCCAAAATACAAATATTTTTCTGTAGGAGTAAAGAGATTTCCACTAGAAAGTGCCAGCTATTTAAATTATTCAGCTGTTGTATACAAATATTTTTACCACGCAGAACTTCTGAAATTTATAGGGAAGGACAACTCTGGAATGTGACCTATACATTTGAAAGGCAATTATGAATGTGTAATCCATGTAGAAATTTCATAAGCAGAGCAACAGCACACGTTTATTTAAATGCCTTCACAGACAGACTGCCAAATCTTGAAGCCTTTTCTTTCACTCCACACTTTCCCACCACCGTGAGAACTATTTCTCATTAACAACCAAATTGGTTTCAGATGCTCTGCTATAAGATGTTACCTTAGAAACCATTTGGTAAAAGACTGTGGCTTCCTTCCATAGAAATCTCAAGCAGTGAAAAGGCAGATTTTCTGGCATAAATCAAATCCAATTTCTAGGGTTCACTAAACCTTTTCTCCTCAGAATAATGTTTTGTGACTAGATCTTAGCAGTTAATAGTGCACGAAGAATTGCTGGTGTGAACCAGTTTTAAATGATTTTCATTCTATTCCCTTTGTTAACTCAACTGAAATTACTTCCAGTACTTATCATACCTGAACAGAACTTTCAACTATGTAACTAATAAGGATATGCACTATGTACAGCAAATAAATAGACTGAATAAAAATATTAATTTTATTTTCCTGCCCTTTAATACACCTCCTTAAACTACTCTTATCTGATAAAGATTACATTAATTGATTAACAACATTAGACATTTGGAAATACTTCACAATAAATGAGACAGACACATGACAATTTTTTCCTTCTCCAACTTCCACAAAAAAGATCAAAAGAAGAAAAAAATATATAAAAAAGCCCATACTCTGTACTTAAGTATGACATTATCATGATCATTCCTGCTGTGAAAGTTTGACTTAAAAATAAATTATGTAAATAATTTGTGATTAAGCAAAATCAACATAATTAAGTAAAGGGAGAGCAATTTTAAGTAGTTGACCATGAAACCAATAACTCAAACCCACTTTGAATATGATAAAGATAATATTATAGAAAAAATTATAAAAAACTGCAATTTATAGTGACTTGTAGATTTCAAGATGAAAATGTACGTACAATAACTCATGATTATAAGATCCTAATTCAAGATGACATTCAAGCTGATGGCTAATTTTTGGCATCATAACAGTGCCCTTTATACCTACCAGACCACTCACAAAGTACAATCGCGAATCATGGCAAGATCCTAGTTCTGCAATACTACATGACACTGCAAGGTCTGAGAATTGCAGTGTCCCACTGCTAACTAATTGTGTTCATGAGTTTGAAGGATAGCAGCAATACAGCTATCTGTAGTGCAAACTAAAACTGAACAAAATAAAGAATGTTTCTGATCAAATACTTTTCTTTCCCCCCACATCATCTAAGAATTTAAAATATATTTTCTCAAGGTTTCCAAGACAAACAACATTTCTTGTAGCCCCTCCTCTCACACAGCACATTCAATCTTAGAATAGTATGTATTAAAATGCAAAGCACTTCCATTCAGGCTTTAAGCCTGGGGAACAGACCTTACAGTTATGAAACTGATGTAAAGCCACAAAGATGGCTTTACCCTTTCTCTCCACTCTCCCCCCATAATGAGGATTTTGTATCACTCTGTGCTGGAGGTTCTTGGCATAAACATTAGAAGAACTGAAGAAAGTTTAGGAATCAGCACCTCCCTCCTCCCCACTTGGAGGCAAGAGGAACTACTGCAATTTAGGTTACACCATGTGACATCACCATTCAATGCTGCCAAAACTATGCTAGGGAGCTCTGGCAAAGAAAAAAGGTATGATGACTAAAATCTGCTACATGAAGGTTGAAAGGTAAAAGTCAGCTTTCTCTCTCTGCCCCCCCCCCCCCCCCCCACGTTTGGTATCATTTATCTACATTACAGAAACATGGTGAAAGACAAAAGTTAAATATGCTGGAGTTTGCTTCTCTGTTCATTTCAAACTGGTTACAAATAATTTGTTCATCTAGTGGGCAATTAAGCTTGTAACATAATGGCAACAAGAAATTTAAAAGCATAAAGTACCTCTGCTTATACTGACAAAGGCTTTAATTATTAAACAGGGATAGAAACCTAAATTTGTTTTTTATTACTTAGAGATGGACATGTAAGATTCATCTGTATCACATTGGCAACAAGGTCATTACCAAAAAGAATCCAGCATGAGAAAGGAATTTATCCTTCTGCTATTAAATGACATTCATATGTCAAAATATAAATAAGGTAAAACCCCCAGCAAAAATATAAAAAGCTGACCTCATAGATTTGTAGGTGTACAAAGGCAGCAGAGACAAAGCAGCAATTTCCCCCAGAAAAAAACACACATTATTTCTGTACTGGGTACACTCTGATATAAGCAAAAATTTGCCCAACATTTTGCCCCAGACGCATTTACTAGTACCCTTTGAAACAACATTTGTACAGCATTTGGTCTTTTTTAAGGAATAAAACACCACCAGACTGGAAGTAGGTGAAGTTAGAAGAAAGCAAGGAAGGTAGGAGCTCAGCAGGTTTAGTCAGGTTAGGAGAGGATACTGCTTTGTTCCACTGTCTACAAATGCACAACTGCCTGGGATATGGCCACATTTTGTACATGAGAGAAGTTAAATATCTGGAGGCCCTCAAAGCTCAAGTAGAACTTCTTAAGGTCAGATCTACTGAAATGGTGGATGAATCGAGACAGAAAGATTTATAGATGTGGCATTTTGTTCATCACAAGAGGCTATTAAGGCAACTTGGTAACCATGGGTGAGAAGCAAAGTCCCAACAGAATAAAAAAAATGGTTGAGACATAAAACAAAGGGAAGAAATAAACAGCCGATTCTTATTACAGGATAAGATTAATAGGGGGGAGTGCCATAGGTCCTGGTATCAGGACCACTGTTCCATAAATTTCCTTAAGAACTGAAGCCATGAAGAAACAAGAGCCATGAATAAAAAAAGGCAGTAATGGGAGAACGACAAAAAAGTGAAGGCTTGATGCTGCTGCCATTGAATTGAAAAGCAAAATCTCATTTGATTCCAATCCCAACAGGACTGGGTCTTTTTTTGTCCACAGCTAAATTTAAGAATGAATATGAGCAACTCTGGGATTAATAATTAAGTAGTAGGTAACTGGATTAGTAATATATAAATGAATGTTAAAATACTTCCACTCAGCATTCATATTCAAGTTATATGTAGCATTTTGATGAACACCCCCCCCCCCCCCAACACAACCTCATGTAATGAAAGCAGAGTAATCCGATTCTATGATTTTCTCCAGAAAAATCCCACTTGCGAAAAGAATTGGGAACAATACAAGAAGTCTTGTATGGTCGCAATGCAAACATTGCAGTGCCTTAAACAATGCAATCAGTGAAGTCAGTAAAAACTGACTTTTATGATTTATTTACTTAGATAAACCTACAGCTGAATATCAGGAATCTTATCTATGGAACGCCCTGAAATGAGGACAGAGACATTTTAAATGGTTTCCCCTGAGCATGGAGGAAGTCTGTGTGTGTTTGTGTGCATTATTTTACTATGTTAGTAGTGCAACATACTGACAAATGCAGTAAAAATGCAATTTAAGCAAGATAATAGTGCTATAAGTTAACTGCGTTAGGATTGATTTTTTTATTCCTCCCAGGCTTTGGCTATTTGACTAGAAGCTGCTCAGAGCAGTACCTGACTGCTTTCCCAGTTACAGTGCCTAGCATAATGGCACTGTCCATTCTTGAATGATCTTCCATAAAGAACATCATTACTATTAATAAAATACTCACTGTGTGTGACATGGGCAAGACACAATGAGTACGAAGACCTGATTATTTTGTTTAGTAATTGCCTGTCCTGAAGCCCCTTCCCAAACAAGCATGCAATTAATTTTATGCTTTAATAGGAAGGGGATCATTAGAGAACTTTTTATCTCATCAAGTTGTTATTAATTCTAGCTACCCCAAGGATTACACAGAAAGCAACTTTACATGAAAAGATTCTATGAGTTTTTGGTATCACCAGCACATCATGTCAGGAAATCACATGCTACTTGACCAACCCCCCCAGAATTTTATTATTACTGTCCAAAAAAAGCCCAATCCAACAACAACAAAAACCCAACCAACCAAAACCATAAAAAACCCCTCTTCTAATGGGAATATAACTACCATATCAAGGGGATGAAGACAGTCTCACTAGAGAGACACAGAACAAGCCTTAAAAGATGTCTATAATTGGTGTTTTGTGGACCTTTTGCAATAGGGCAATTTTTTGTTTTTTTTTATAAAACCAAGAGAAGTGGGTTGGTAACGTTCATGAACAAATCAAATACTTTTTACCACTAAGAGACTATCAAGTTTCCCTCATATCACAAAGCCTTTCAACAAAGAGCAATGCCATGCTGAATTTAACCATTCAGCACGTGATCTTGAAGAAGCTTCCTGTTTCAGTTACAAGAAAAGCCCTTGTACTACCAAATTATATCCAAATGCTTTAGAGGGTAGCATTTTTAGCCCTCAGACTTTAAAAAAAAAAAAGTGACAACTTTAAGTGGGGGCTTCCTACTTAACAGGAGTAAGCATGAACAGGACAAACTATGTATTTTTCTTTCAAAGCTTTAAAAGGATGATATTGTGTGTACCATTTTCACAAGTGATCCATTTTTGAGGATGTTGCTTTAGGTAAACACCAAGCATCCTGTAGTTAAATTAAGACAATGTAAGAATATGTAATTCTCTACTATAGTACAAAGACTCACGAAGTATGTGATTCTCAGATACACGTAGCTCCTATGAAAAAGTGTTAACTACATCAACTTCAAAACAGTGTCATTTTATATCAGGTATTTGCCCTGTATTTCTAAAACACTAATAAAATAAGTCTTGCAAATATGGAAAGAAATTACAGCTATTTTATTACCAAGATAGTGAATATATCCATTTTCTAAAGCAATCTAAAGCCATTATGAAGTAATGTACTCTCTGGGGCACAGCTTTACATTTGTATCAAGTATTAGGGCCAAAATGCCAACTCATTTTAGACCTAAGCCTACTCTAGTTGAAAGCAGCCTTTGTAAAGAAAGCTGTTGACCATAAACATGCCTGACCCTCTACATATGAATAATATTGGCTAACACAATTGTTAGAATCAAACCGTAAGAAATACAAAGCTGTCAACAGTTTTTATAATCATACAATAAACAAGATGCAGATTATTTTTGTTTGCCGATTAAAACTTTAGCTATACAGCATATTTCTAACATAAAGGTGGGCTGCCTTATAATAATCAGTAGGTGTCTCAGGAAAGTCAGCTTGTTTTACCATTGCTAGTAGGTTTGTCTTTCTGCTGGACACAAGACAGATACAACACAATATGAATATGCATCTAAGTAAATACAGAATTTTGAATGTTATTTCAAGTAACCTTTCAGGCTGATTATAAATTTTGCACACTACATCGCCTTCTCTGGTGTACAAATTCATCCTTCTCACTAGATATTTTAATGGAAATGGATTCTCCTCACCAAGAATAATTTGTGTAAGCAAGCACAGAGCTTGAGAAAGAGAATGGTAGCCTAATGAAAGACCACTTAACCTCCTTCCTTCCCATCTCCTCTTTTGCATCAAACCTTGACCAACTTATTGAAATTCTCCTACAAAAATTTGGAAGCCAAAGCAGCTGTGACATGAAAGCCCATTAAAAAAAGCCCATTAAAAAAAGCCACCCCAGCATGCTGGTTTTGGCTGGGATAGAGTTAATCTTTTTCATACTAGCTAATATGGGGCTACATTCTGTATTTGTGCTGAAAACAGTGTTGATAATGCCAAGATGTTTTCATTACTGCTGAGCAGTGCTTACACGGAGTCAGGGCCTTTTCTGCTTCTCACCCCACCCCACCAGTGAGCAGGCTGGGGGTGCACAAGAAGTTGGGAGGGACACAGCTGGGACAGCTGACCCCAACTGACCAAAGGGATATTCCAGACCATATGATGTCACGCTCAGCATATACCGCTTGCGGGGGGAGAAGGAGGCAGGAGGACGTTTGGAGTTATGGCATTCGTCTTCCCAAGTAACCGCTATGTGTGATGGAGCCCTGCTTTCCTGGAGATGGCTGAACACCTGCCTGCCGATGGGAAGTAGTGAATGAACTCCTTGTTTTGCTTTGCTCGTGCACACAGCTTTTGCTTTACTTATTAAACTGTCTTTGTCTCAACCCACAAGTTTTCTCACTTTTACCCTTCTGATTCTTTCCCCCATCCCACTGTGAGGGAGGTGAGTGGCTGCATGGTGCTTAGTTGCCAGCCGGGGTTAAACCACAACACCCAGTTAAAAAAAACAGCACCACAACACCTTTTGACAACTGAAGCTTGAACAGAAAGAAAGGGTATTTTTGACAGAATGCTACCCTAGGCTCTATTGCACTCTTGAGTAACATCATCTGGCCAAGAAACACTTTACATATCTCCTACTCCAGCTCTCAGCTGCTACAAAAGAGGTTTCATCACTTGGAAATAACTTGCATACCTCAGACATCGGATCTGACTTCCAATTGACATGACTGGATAGTTGCAACCGTCTTAACACAGCATATTTATCTCTCTCTGAAGCTTTTACAAAGATTATCTAACAACAGACACAACATACAAGCCCTCAAAGAGGACTTTTCATAGATAACAATTATGTCTGCATGTTTAGAGGGATAAGAAATGACAAAGAAACAACCAAATATTAAATCCTCCAGAAAACAGCCTTGCAGAAAATGCATCCTCATTGAAGAAAGTTCTCCTCTACTTTATAGCTGAGTAAATTTTTTGCAGTGCAAACATTAGTTAATGCAGTACAGCTGTAACAAAAATAAGTCATTAATTTGTAAAAGAGTAGTTAAGTGGGAACACCTATCATAGATAAAGATCCCATTGTGTTAGGCTGCATATTATGGTATTTATAGCTTGAGCACAAAAGCAAGTGTGGCAAGTCTTGAGCTTCCCCCCTCCCCCCCCTTTTCTTAAATCCACAATGTTTTGTGACATATGTCAAGGATTTCTTAAAATTACCTGACTAGTCCCTATCTATTACAAGATCCTCAAAAAGCTGCAGAACATAAAAACAGTATGTCAAGTGTTACTCTAGCAAGACAAAAATAGGTAAGTGAAGTCAAAGAACCAAATCCTGCTGTTCATGACACCGCTGTAAGTCAAGAGACACTCCTTGAAAGCCATACCTGACAGAAGTTATTGGGCTGGAAAATATCAGACTTAATTCTCTTGGTCTTATACGTTACTATCCATTTACTGTGGTTTGAGTTCAGGCTTGACAAATGGAAGGACAGCAAGCAGCCTGCTATTTGGTAGAGTACAAAGGAGTCTTTCTGCCTGTCTACTTTCTAGTCAGCTTATTCTTCCAATAACCTAAGAAGTGTATTGCAATCTCCAATAAAAAAAAAAGGTGGTTCTGTAGATAGTCTGAAATACAGTTCAGCATATACTCAAACAATGGACACAAGACAACTGAGTCCACTCTCTAAAAAGACTATTTACTTTTTTTTTATTTTTTAAAATGTTTATAAAAAAAAAAATCTCCAGGTGAACTACAGTGGCAAAAAGTGTTGCAGGTTAAAACAACCAATCAATCCACTCCCCCTAAAAAACAGCAAAAGGAAAAAAAACCCCAGTAATTTTGAACAACACAGGCCTTTTTGCTCATTATATAAGGACTGCCTAAGGGACAGCTGCATCAAGTATTCTTAAGGTTAACAGATACTAAAATACCAAATTCATACATTAGGCACACACACATCACATGTTTATGAACAGTGTATGCACATAAACACATGGTAAAAGCAGTTATCAACATTTCGTAGACTTTTAAATTCTTTTTTTTTTTTTTTTAAATCTTTTGGCTGATGATGCTGAGTTGCTAAGACTTTTTAACTAATAAGTGCAGCTCAGATGACTTTGGGTACTTCGAAACAAGCTTTACAAGCTCCACCTATTCACTTAGTGTTTCTGGCTGAAAGAACAGCCCTATTAAAGTCAAAAGCCAACTCCTACTGACTTAAGTGGCTCCACAGCTCCAATTTTGCTCTCCTTTATACTAATGAAAATCCTAAATAATTGCTCTTAAGTCAGTACACACCCATAGGATAAAGATGAAAAAAGAGCACAAGGGTCATTTTACTTTATAGCTTAGTTTGATACTTGTGTGACTGATTAACTCCAGTGTCACAGACAAAGAACATAAATAAGTGCCTTTGATTTGTATGTTTATGTAAAATAATAGAAAATCTGGGATATCAAATTGACCCATGATAAAATTGCATCATGAAAGACTGATTGGGAAGGGTATTCATGTTTTAGAATATGTTACGAATGAAAGAGGCTTCTGGAAACACTCTTAAGAAGAAGAAAGAGATGCTCAAATACTGTGCCAAACGAACGTGAGGCTTTAATCAGGAGAGAGTTTAACTCCTTACTTTTACAAGAAATAAAAACTAATGTCAACTATATAAAAGGACAATTATTCAAAAAAACCCAGAAAGATCTGGTCAAGTATGCAACAGTCATTGGTATGCATATGGTACCTGTTTGCCTCTGTGGCATACCTTCCAGGCACTCTGCTACAACTCCCATTTTGGAGGAATTAATGGTTTCTGTTATTTGTACAGCATGGACAGTGCTCTGACACCACAGAATTACTGCTATTAATCCTCCTCTGCTAACATGGTCCTATGCTGTCTTGGAAAAATGGCCTTCAATCATTTAATAGTTTGGCTCTTTTGAACCATTAGCAAATCAACTGATTAGATGGATTTGGAATTCAGAATAGTATAAACCCAACATTCCTATGTACTATACATACAGCAAGCCAATCTTGGGTTTATACCATCTACAGTTCCGTAAAAAAAGAAAATCCTTTTCCCAAAGAGCTGAGGGAAAATAAATAAATGCTTTGCTTGCCTTGTGGAGAAAAAAAAAAAAAAAAAAAGAGAGAAAAACCCCCCAAACACCTTTCAAATTTCACAGACACTTTCATGCTCAAGTTCTCATAGCTGGAGTGTATTCTGGTTAGCCTGTAGTCTTGTTTTGCTAGGACTGAATGCAGTAGCGCTCCTGAACTATCACTAGCAATAACTCGGACAACTAACACAGTCTTGTAAGGACTTCTAATTTTCCCCATGTTCACATTTTAGAAAACAAATTCTTTTAAGATTTTAACGAATTGTATTGCAGAACTTCTCACTGCACAATTGATAATAAAATTAAATGTAAATTATAAAAGTCAATTTCCCTTTGCATTTGCATATTTGCAGGCACACTTTTTTTCCTCACAAAAACGTATTAAAAATATCATACATATTTGCATGAGCAACAGCCAAAACCGTGTGTTTGGTAAACTTCAATATAACGTCGCCAAACTTTGGTTTTCAATAAGAATAACAGTAGTAATAATAGTAATAAAAAAATATCACACACCAGATTCTGATACACTGCCAGGGTTGGAATTCTTTCAACACACACGCAGGCCACGTGTTCCTGCAACCACAAGGCACAGGCCTTCCGACTCTCACGACGCTGAGATTCCTACACAGGCTTTCGACTGCAACAGGTGCAGCTGACAAAAAAAAAAAAAAAAAAAAAGACTTCCAGTAAGATTAATTCAAGCTCGAAAGCCTGCTTTAAAGAAAAGCCTCCTCCCCAGCCTCATAAGAAACAACAAGCAAGCAAAACCCCGCCAAACCACCGAATAATACCGTGGGGAAAGCGGAAGGAGAGATTCGCAGGGGAGCAGGAGGAGCCCCAGAAGGTCCCGTCTCACAGGACCACGAAGATTGACCCGGTAACAGGCAAGGCTCTGGAGGGGCGCAGGGACTGCCTGGCTCTGCGCAGGCAGCCTCAGGAGGAGGCTCAAGCCCAAACGCCCCGCGGCGAGCCCAGCTGTGGGCCAACGGTAGAGCCGGACCTTGACGAGCCGCCCAGGCTCGGCCTTGCGGCGGCCCCCGCCGCCTCACAACGTCTCTCGGAGGGAAGCGGCTCCGCCGCCAGGCGCGGCACTTACCGAGCCCCAGCACCGGGATGCTCCGGCCATTGGCGAGCGGCAGCGCGGGACAACCGCCCACCTTCCCCCCCACCACCCCCCCCCGCCGCCATACTTAACGGCTGCGGCCCGCGCCCTCCCCGACGGGACTACACCTCCCGGCAGACCCTGCGGCCGCCGGGGGCCGCGGAAGGGGTGTGGCCGCTGGCGGCGGCGCGGCAGGCGGGAGGGAGGTGATGGGAGCTGGGCCGCTGGCGGCCGGTGGGCGCGCGCGGGGGCGTGTGAGGAGCGGGGGCGGCGGGGAAGGCGTGCGCCCCGGCGTGACAGGAGCGGGGAGACGTGGGGCGAGGTCTCGGCGGTGTGGTGGGGCGTGGGGCAGCCCGGCTGATGCCCGTTTCCTTCCCGTGCTAGGTGGCGGCGGCACCGGGCCTGGCGGCTCTAACGGCCTCCCCAAGTATGCTGTACCTGGTCGGTCTGGGCTTGGGAGATGCCAAGGACATCACAGTGAAGGGGCTGGAGGCGGTGAGGCGGTGCCGCAGGGTGTACCTGGAGGCCTACACGTCCGTCCTCACGGTGGGCAAGGAAGCGCTGGTAGGTCTGGCCGCTGCTGTCGCCCAGAGGCCCGACGCCTCTCGTACCGGGGAGTGAGGGGGGTGCCTGGGTTGGTCGGTCAGTAAGGCCAACAGGAGAAACTGAAGGTGCACGTTCTCGAAAAAAGTGCATGCGTGACCTTCACGTACTGTATTTTATAGGAGAAATCGTTTCGCTACCTTGTCAGAAGACTGGAATGAAAATAAAATTTTTGTTCCTACAAGTATGAACACTAGTTTTCATCTCACATTCTAACCATGCATGGAGATCCTGAAATACTGGAGAACTGGGTTAGAAAATGTCTGATCTGTTTAAAAACAAACAAACAAAAAAAATCAAAAGGCGTAACAGAAAAATACATGGTTTGGTGCCTTGAACCTCTGTATCAGCCTGAGCTATTATGGTGTGCCTGCCGGGAATAATAATTTGCCTGTCCCACATTTCCATGTTTCCTTGTGGGCCAAGCTGTCTCACCGTGTTGAGACTTCTAGAACGTATACAGTTCAGTCAGAGATGAGTTGTTGAATAACACAGAGATAAGTTTTTTGTTAGTAAACAAGCCTTTTGGAGGAAGACAGTAGTAAAAACATACAGATTATAACTCTGATGGCTTCACTGGTCATAGAAAGGTAAAGTTTAATGTTGAAACAATACCAGAAAAAGAGGTTACCTACCCACAGAACGGGGATCTTGCCTCTGAATAAGCTGTGTAGTACTATCCAGAGATGCTCTCTGGGTCTTGGATGCTGTATAGCCATAACGTACTTGTATGCATACCTGTATGTACATACAGCACGTTGGACTTTTAGCTTGTAGTCAGCATTATGTGGTTTCCAGATACAAGCTAGGCTAGAATATTTGGGGCCATTTCTGGTATATCTGCTGTGTTTTGAAATTAAGATATACTCCATTGTCGTGGTTTAAGCCCAGACAGCAGCTAGGCACCACACAGCCGGTCGCTTACTCCGCGCCCCCCCCCCCCCCGCCAGTGGGATGGGGAGGAGAATCAGAAAAAAAAAAGTAAAACTTATAGGTTGAGATAAGAACGATTTAATAACTAAAGTAAAATAAACTGTAATACTAACAATAATTTAAAAAATACAATAATAATAATTGTAATGAAAAGGAATATAATAAAATTTTAAAATAATAATAATTAAAAAATAAACCCCAAGAAAAGACAAGTGATGCACAATGCAGTTGCTCACTACCTGCTGACCAATGCCCGAGCAGTGATCCACCCCTCCTGGCCAACTCCCCCCTAGTTTATATGCTGAGCATGACATTCTGTGGTATGGAATATCCCTTTGGCTAGTTGGGGTCAGCTTCCTTGCTATGCTCCCTCCCAGCTTCTTGTACACCTGCTTGCTGGCAGAGCATGGGAAATGAAAAATCCTTAAGTGCTACTTAGCAACAACTAAAATGTCAGTGTGTTATCAACATTATTCTCACACTAAATCTAAAACACACTGTACCAGCTACTAAGGAGAAAATTAACTCTATCCCAGCTGAAACCAGGACATCCATGTTTTTCTGTTTTTTTCAGTACAATGAAGCAATCTGAATTGAAATTAACCCATTCAGAACAAAATGTTACTTTTTTTGTTGTTGGATAGTTGGAAAATTGCAAAATAGAAGTGATTACTTGGATATTTACTTTGCAGAATCTGCATTTGCTATGAAAAAACCTGATGGATTCCTAGCCAGCTGAAAGTAAAATATTGAATAATAGAAAAATGCTGAATATTTTTGGCGTGGTTATTTGCGGGGGGTGTGTGTCTTTATTTTGTTTTTCATTGTTTTAAGTCTTTTGGAAACCTTGAAGTCTCAAAGATGAGTTAATTGGGAAAAGTGATCAATAAAAACAAAGTAAGAGTTGCTGCCTTATCTGAAACTGCCTAAGAGAGAATATAGGAATTAATCACCAAGTGTTGATAATACAGCCCCTGAAGGTCAGTCTCTCCTAAGCAACATGAGAAGTTATGGGAAAGCTCTGAAGAGATAAAGAACAGATTCTTTCCTGCAGGGATTTTCTAGAAATCCTCCTGTGCTGATGCTTCTAAAATCAGATCTCGAAATTACATGACTTGCTTAGTTTATCTTGTTGGCCTAAAACATATATTAAAAGCTATTTGATGTTGACTGTCTAAATCAGCCCTCAATTTGGTGAAAGAACGGTTTGGACCCAGTGACGTCCCACTGAGTATACATTTTAGTTTTTGTCAGGAGAGTGCTTATTATATAATCTCTAATTAATGTGCTTTGATTTGCATTGTGGAGCAGTCTCAAAGCATGCAAATAGATTCCATTAGAAAAAAACAAACTGGAAGGTGTGCTTCTGGGAACGCACCTATTGTGCTTTATAGTGTGCATTCATTTACAGTATTGGACTAAAGTTAGTGTGGTCCAATGGTAAGCCCACCAAAATGTATGTAGCATTGTTATTGAATTCTCAGCACCAAGTGCTTTGCTTTATAGATCAGCTCCTCTTGTGCTGTACTACTTGCTAACGTACATCTAGTGTAAGATACCCAATAAAAACAAATGGCATGTCAAAATTTGTTGTAGTTTGTTTAGTATAGACCTCAGCAGTACTCCAGGGTGGCCATCAGCTGTTCTGAATCACAGATACAAGAGCTGCTTATACATTTATTTGGTCCCCTTTCTATCGAATCTGTACAGGTTGCAGTCTGTTTCACAGGGAAAATAATATCCTCATTTTACAAAGGTAGAGAAACTTAACCAAAAATGGTGAGGAAGTCATCTTTAGAAAAGGGAACCGAACCCAGTAACAGAGATCCCATATGTAGTACTCTAGCTATGGGACGGATTTTTTTTATGGAAGCACTACTCTGCTTCTGTACAAGTATGATGGTTCTCTTGTCCATTTACTAGTATTTGTGGGCAAAGATGAAGCTATTGCTGAAGTCACAGGAGAAGTCAGAGGAAAATCTTTCTGGACCATAACTGACTTAATAGTTTTATCAATTTGTCAATATTTGTAATACCACCCACATTTTCTGAATACTATTTAGAGCAAAACCACCTTTTTTGGTCTATGCCCTGGAAAAAAACCTTTATCTAATCATGTAAAGAGCATGTGAAGTGTATGTTGGTACATGACTTAGAGACAGATATGTTCAGGATGGTCAGACAACATGTTCTACTACTAACTGAAGTTTTATTACACGTGAGGTTGATTCTAGAAACAAAGGCATTTAAAACATACAAAGAGACACAATGATTACTGAGCTGCTGAAGAAAAGCGAAGGACGTGATCAAATACATGTTTACCTGTATCCATAGTAAAGTATTTCTTAGAGAGAACTGAAGATGAAGGATTAATATGAAGTAATTCCTTAGATGTGGTTAGTTACAATGTACTACGGAAGAATCTAAAACACTAGGTTGTGGTATAGCTAGTGTTATATTTGTTTCTGGTTTGATTTCAGTATTATAACTAGCCTAAGCAGTTAGGCTCAGACTTGTGAGACGGGATGCCTTACAGTAGGATGACCAGTTAAATTAATGATACCTAGAGTCCACCCAGGTACCCTCAATATGCAGGTGTAATTGAGCTACCTTTGGAGCAGCTCCTCAACTGACAGAGAAAGCATAAAAAAAACAAGTCAGTATCAGCATAATGTGCTTGACTAATTTTTGTCAACTTGGGAGCTGCTTTATGGGAAGCTTAGGTGTTCTTGCAAGGGGAGGCAGGGTTCTATATGATGTGAGTCCAACTGCTGGGGAGAATAATAAAGTTGGCCTTTCCAGTGTCCATTGTCTGCATTCCTGAGTGAGTGCCCAGAGAGATACGAAAACATTCCTGTGTGTCTTATTTTGGTGTTTCTTATTAATTTCAATTTCTAGGAAGAGTTTTATGGAAAAGAATTGATTTTGGCTGACCGAGAAACAGTGGAACAAGAAGCAGATGGCATTTTAAAAGAAGCTGATGTTTGTGATGTCGCATTTCTTGTAGTTGGCGATCCTTTTGGGTAAGACAAAGCAACATTTTAATTATTGGTGTAGCTTGATCACTCTTATTTTTTCAATAGGAAGGAGCCATACTCCATAACTGTAATTCTTTATGGAGTGGCTGATTTTCAGGCCAGAAGCACGTTTTATGTCTTTGTATATTTTTTCTTGCGTTAAAAAGGTACATGCAATTGTCTACACTTTATCTTGCTTTGGAGTTTCCTTGCCCAGATATCCCTTATAGATAGGAATGTGGACCCTTCAGGATGTGTAAATCATTCCTTTAGCAGTCACTTATCATTTCATTCTCCATGCTAACTTTTATAGAGAATATTTTGTTCCAGGTTTTATCTGCTAACAGAAGAAATTCTAGGATATCGCATAATTAAGAAGTGTGCTATGTTTTGAGAGAGTATTCTTTTAGTTGCTATTTGTACTTATAAACAGCTTTTATGTTGAGTTGTTTTAGAATGAATACTAATTGTTGGTTGTACAGTGCTTCTGCTTTGATATATTGTAGTTTTTAAAATCACTTAGGTTGCTATAAATGTCTTCTCATTTTGGTTTATTAAGGCTTTTGTTTCTGCTTTTTATTCCTGCTGAAAAGTGTAGTCTTTTTCTATCACCAGAAGGATCTCCTTCTGTCTTTTCATTCAGGCATCATCAATCTGTAATGTCAAGCCATACAGAAGAGCTTTTAGTCTCCAGCTGGTGATTCGAGATTTATACCACAGTATTAAGGGGCACAGGAAAAATCAAATCACTGAGCACCCTAGTTGTGAGTGAAAAAATAGAGTGTATGGAAAAAGAGGAGCAGTGTGCACATCTGTCAAAAGCGGATAATTTATGTAAATACATGTTGAAGTGAATTGGTAAGAGAATATTATATTAAACTAGTACTTGTGGGCAGATGATGCTGTATTTCAGAAATATAATTATACTTTCAATGCATGTTAACATTAAAATTAGGATTCATGTAGAGTGTAGAGCCATGTTACCTGTACACAAGATGAAGAAAACCAGCCTACATGTATTGAAATGTTATTGCTACTTGTAAGCAATATCTTAATCTGCCTCAGTTATCATTAGTTTCAGTGTCAAAATACTTCAACTCTGATTAACATACTACATCACTGTAGTTGCTTCTCTCTAAATGTTTATGTTCTTAGCTCTTAATATTGCAGCTAGACCTGGTCCTATGCCCACATAGAGCCCTAAGGATTTAGGAGTTCATAAGGTTACTAGGAAAGAGTACTAAATGTTTCTGTCCTAAGAGGAGCCATATAGGAGGAGGATAGAAACCATGTGACTGCAGCTGATCATAGAGTTTCAAGTATATTTGCAGGTAAGAAGTGTACTTGGCAGCCCTAGGAGGTCTCAGGTGTTGGTGGTTAGTGGTTAAAGTGATAAGCTGTGTCCCTGTCCTTGCTGTTGTTCACTGCAAGCTTTTATCTGCATGTATGGTAACAGCTATGGATGTGCTAGCAGGAACCTGACAGTCTCAGTAGTATAATGGAAAGCCCACCTTCATCTAGCCTGGTGCTAACGTTCATATTACTACTACCCATAAAACTTAAAATCTCTATCAGTGACAGAAAATACTAGTATAGCTCTGGGTGCAGAGGGCTGGCTCTATGAAGCCTTTGCTGGTATTAGCTAAGTGTTCATGAGGGCACTTCTGCTTTTAGCTACAGTCATTATGGACAAATCTATTGGGAGAAGATACTGGCTGGAGCAAATTTCAGTGAATAAAGCCAGCTGATCCCTTGGTCGATATTATCATAACCACAAAATCCTCCAGTGCTTCTTGTCCTGTGTATATGAAGGGAATAATACAAGGCTGTAAAACTAGTCCCTCCTTCTCTTAGAGCAGGCATTCTTAAATCTCCTTTGCTTACGGAAGTCAGGAGCATAGTTTGTTTACTAACCATAGTGGTGTTTTACATCACTTTACTGCATTCTCCTAGGTCTGGGAGCTTGTTTGTATCAGGGTCTCTGATTTCCCAAATGCAGATTCCTCTGTTTTTTCTTCCTCCAGTGAAACTGATTTCTTTTTTAAATGATTGATCCTTGCCCCGTCCTGCCACATATGTGTTCTAGTCTGAAGCACCTAATCTGCTGATTGGTGCTAGTCAGACATGCAGTGTCAAGATTATCAGACTAAAAATCAGGGGAATTCTGTTAAAGTCCAGGCCAGGGTGAAAGTAGTCCTCCTATTTAATTATTCTGATCGGCATATGCTTTTTCTTTCTTTGCTTCATTCTTTGGAATGGCCACACAGAAATGTGTGGGAATGAGATGGCTAAGGTCATTATTGAGGTTTGGTAAATTTAGGCAACAGGCAGATGCATTTGCATATTTCACATGGAAAATGGAGTGCCTAGCATGTATGTAAGCATATATGCAAGCAAGATACATATGTAAACATTGTTGCAGTTCAAAGATTTGCTGGAACTGTATATACTTAGCATTTTAGAAGGACCCTAATCCCAACTGTGTTTACAAGCCCAGTGATTCTTGCACCAGTCACTGCAAGGTGTTTATTGACCATTAGACCTGGAGCCAAATTTAGCTCAGTTCTAAGCTTAACTAGAATTTTCTTAATTATTTCATAATAAACTTGATCACTCAAACTTAGGCATTGTTAATTTGAGTAATTTGGCTTAAATATTATAAAAGTTGATTTAGTCTAAGGTTGTTTTTTCTAAGTACTGCATGCAGTTTACCTTAGTCTGTTCAAAGTTCTTGTCTGAGTGTGTTGCTTTCCTGGCATGCACTGGTGCAGATAGGAGAAGGCCTGGCTGTGTAGCGAGTAAGGAAATATTCGAGTTTTGTTGAAGTTGCCAAATAGAGTTGACCTTTACAGTTCAACAGATGTCCAACAGACACCTGCAGAAGACAAAGGATAAATGGAACTTTCCTTTTCAAGTACTTGCCAAAGCTACTTTAAAAAGCAACAATTGTGTTGGTGTTACCATTTTAATGATGCCAGAAAGCTTCAAAGAACCGTAACATACTGAGGGTGCCTGTATTTTCAGCTAGGGAAGATAACATATGGAAGCCTTATTGGAGTTTTTACTTTCCCATAACAATTAGTCAAGTTATTGCTGCCCTTTTGGCACCTCTGCATTGCCCTAGTTGCGAAGAGTTTAACTTGACTTTCAAAACAAACTATATTGCTAGTAACACTTGGTCACTTTATCTTTTCAATCTTTAATTCCTTTCTTTTCTTAACACAGGGCCACAACGCACAGTGATTTAGTACTACGTGCAGTAAAATTGGGGATTCCGTACAAGGTCATTCATAATGCTTCAATAATGAATGCAGTGGGCTGCTGTGGCTTACAGGTAACATTTTTGTATATATGCCATTCCACAACTGCTAAACTTAGAATTGGTGAGCTCTTCTACTGCTGTAGCAGTGCACCTTGCAATCTGAAGTTTGAAGATCTGTAGCAACCATACACTTCTGTTGTCAGAATTTGTTAACACTTCCTTTTTAGCGTGCTACATGTCAGCAAAAGTTCCTTTCGATGAGTGCATGTGAAAATGAATAGTAGCACTTCTATTCTTCTCTGCCCTCTAACCTCCCTCTGCCCCAGGAGACTTTGATATTTAAATTATTTTACAGATAAAACTTTGCTCGTGTTGGCTTCCTTCTACTACTGATGGTCACCTGATTTTTTTTTTTTTTTAAAAGATTTATAAATTTATAAATTAAGTTTATTCTTAAATTAGGTTGTTTTCCTGTTGAGAAATGTGCTGGTCTTGTCATCAAAGGGATACATGCACAAGGCTGTCTATATGCCCAACTCAGATCATAACTAATTCTAAAATCTTGTACATGATACATTCTTTCTCTCTGAGATTGACCTGTCTTCACTTTCTACCCACCTGCTGAGAGAGGAGGGATTTGCCTTGCCAAGAACTAGAAGAAATGACAGGTTTTGTGCTTCTTGAATGGCTAAAGTAGAAAAGGTCTAGTGTCCCTCAAGAAAATACTTCACTACTTCCTTTTACACATGTATAGGTCCATTATTACTTCTAGTGCATGAAAAACGTTACAGCAGTGTATGTATCATAGCTAATCACATATAAATTAGTTGAAGCTTCCCCCTCTTCTTTTCATTCATTACTTTAACATAGAACCTGCCCTCTTAAGGTTTAGAATGGTTCCCTGTGTATGGGAACCCCTAAATCAAGCTCTCACATTACCAAAACCAAAAGCAAGCACAGGAATGTAAGTGTACTACAGACAAGAGTTAAGGGTTTGAACAATAAGTTTTCATCACTGAAGGAGGAAGCATTCCTCCCTAGCTTAACATGAAAGAACACCTGTTTTTTTAATTTCAGCGAACAATTGACACCTTCAAATTTGCACTGACAAGCTCCAGTAGCCTTATTTCAATGCTGCCCAGCAGCAGAAGAAAATCTGTTGCAATAAGTTGGGTATTATCTCTGGCTTTGATCACATCTGAATGGTTTAGAAATACGACCGCCCTGTCTCATGTGGCAGTTCAGCAGCACTGCATTGACACCTGTTCTGAGATATGAATGCTAATGCTAAAGGGAATGCAGGACAAGATTCACATTCTTTATAATTCTTCCTGTGAGCACTTCCTTAGTGATACCTGCCTATTGCTGTAAGACTTAAGCAAAATTATCTTTTAGGAAGGAAATAGGCTCCTTGGTGTCTAAAATCTACATGTACAGCAGACAGATGGCAGCTGTTGCATGACTGCACTTACTGGGGCGGGTAACACAAGAGTTGAGGCCAGGGCTCACTCTTTCCCCTTTTCGCTTCATGGTGGTACAAAGTTTGCTTCTGCTGTCAAGCTGTTGAGAAGTAGTTTCTGCTACCTGCTATCTTTTTACTGTTCTTGAAAGTTCATTAGGAAGGAAGATGAGAGGCTCACATTCCCAAAGAGACCAGGTGACTAAGTTTTCTGGAAGTTTGCTTCCCCACAACTCCAGCTAGGCATAGGAAGGAGGAATATAGAGCCTCTAGGTTAAAGGAAAACAAGAGCAGAAAACTAACTGGGAATATATTGCAAACAGTCCATAAGGTTTTTCACGTACACAGAGTTTTGGAGATTAGTTTACTATTTCCTTATCCCATGCTGAAGGGAACAGACCGTGAAGGAAATGTGATGTTATTCACTCTGGCATTAGTCCCCTTTTCCATTCTGGCTTGGGAGGGGCTGCCTTCTCATAATTCAACATTCCTGTTGTTGTATAAAGCATTTTAGAAAATAGTGATCATATTGTATTACCGGACAGACTATAACCAGCTGTGTGTTTAACTCTTCATTGCTCCTTGTAGGCATAACAGCAAGTGAGGGGTATCTGACAAAAAAGTAGCCTGTGATTTAATTAGAGTTGTGGTGGAAGTTTGTAATTTCTTTCAACAGTCTTTACATTCATGGCTGTCTCCTGCCATCAATTTAGTTTTGGAGTTACTGTGTTTCAGACTGCAAAGTTGCTGTCAAGTGTAGTAGGGATTCCTCTTTTGCTTCACCACAGAAAAGGCTTGGCTTTTTTTCTTGTTTTAATCTGATTGTGATACAAAACCTCTTTCTTTCTTACTAGACAAAAACAGGAAACACCTTTATACGCTGTTCTGAAAGCCATGTGCGTAGTGAGCTGTAACTGGTGATTAGTAAAATGCAGCTACGGCCCAGTCTGTTCACAAACAAACGTGTCGCTTGTCATCAGAGCAATATTTCTGTGCAGTCAACAACATTCTGGTAGTTGTGCACTTCTCCTGTACAGCAGTGAGTTACTGAAGTCAGTAGAGCAGTAGCGATGGTTTGTCACCTTCAATTCATAGATATATTTCTTGCCAAATTGTAAAGAAGGGTGAATATATATTTTCAAATACTTTATTTTTTACTGTCTTGCCCATTTAACAGAATAAATGCAGCTGTTCTGAAAGCTGCACAGGTGAAGATTGTATTTGTACAAAGAACAGGGGTTTTTTTAGTTTTGAAAATTAAACTTTTTGAACTTCTAGGAAGCTCTCACAGATTGATGCAATGAGCTATAGCTATTGAAAGCAGGGGATAGTATAACTTAGCAAAGCATTAGTCTGACTGGGCATAAGGCTCTATGACTTGCTGTGGCTCCCTCTTCTACACTGTTCTTGCTGTGCTTCACTGTGTCAGATTTTTATTTTCAAGCCTGAGGAACATCTCTTCCCTCAAAAACAAATGAACACTGCCAAGGGGGAGAAGCCAGGAAAAGTACCTGTGTGTGAGTGCCTCTTAGCACATTCTTTGCAGGTTCACCTTTCTTGCCTGGAATCTGACATGTAGGTGTGTTGATCACCGACTCTTGTTGTAGTGGGGAACAACCACTGGTGAAGAAAGTCATCAGTTTGTTATCTGGTCACACTGCCAGCGAAGTCAGGAAAAGGGGACAGAAGTCCCCAGGGGAAGGCCAGAATTCTCAGAGAGCACTTTTAGTGGGTGGTAACCAGTGAGACAGTTCAGCTTTCCTCATCAGCAGCTGCTCTTAGTTCCATAGCTTTGGAAAGCTGAGTATTTTAGGTAACAGGCTTACCTCTGTTTTACCACTGCTCAGCTACCCTGTGAGCAAGACATTGCCTTGGCTCTATCTGACTAGGATTCAGCATTGCAGGCTGAGAACAAAGGGAGAACCTAGACTGACTTCGATGGCTTTATCTGCACCCACACTCAGTTTTTCAGAATAGGGCTGATTGCTAAGGCTTTTAGCCTTAGAATAAATAGGCAGAACACTCAGGACCTCTAATTTACACCTTTTTCATTCCTTCCTAATCTGCATGACATCTGGGTTAGTTTAGGAAGGTCACTGGCCAGAGTGGTGCTCTCAGGCCAGAATCCTCTCTGACCCAGTTCTGTTAACATATCTTTGAGGCAGCAGTATGTATGGTCAAACACATGAGGAAGACTCTGCATCATACTGACCTGTCGTGCACGTGAAGGAAAGATGCAACTTGAAATGGCTTGAGATAATGGTATTACTGTAAAAAAGGAGGATTGAGGACTAAAGTGCAAAGCTGGAGGCAAGCCATGGGATGAGAAGCATTTACTTTATATTTTGGTAGGGTAGCTAGGAAAAAAACATGTCATGGCAAAGACATGCCTTTCTTTTGAGACATACCCACTTTCCACCTGAATAGCTTCAGAACAAACATCTGCATGTCCCCTTGTTTCTTTCAGTGACTCATCTCGATTTTTTTGTTTGTTTGCAGTCCAGTTAATTCTTGTAAAACAATTATGGTTATAAAATAGTTTTGTCTTTTCACTACTAGCTGGTCACTTAAATGCAAAAGCAGTGCTTATTATGTTATTTTTGAGTCTTTACTGAACAGGTGAGTACATTTTCGGTGTCAAGCAGAAGAATATTACTTATAGGTAAGGAAGCTGAAAGATGCTATCGTTACTTGCTGTGGTCACAGTCAAATAGAAAACCTGTAGTAGCTGCAGGAACAGAACCTCTGAATTCCACTCTCTCTATGTGCCCTAATCTTCAAAAATGCTCTTTTTTCTAATAGGAGGGGTTCTTCACAAAATGGTTTTTTTCACTGACAGTTAAAACAAACTGTTTTCCATTACTGGTTGGTTTTCTCCTTTACTACCAGCTTCTGAGCCTTTTATATGTTGGCATTTGTTTCTCAAACCAATTAAAGGTTAAATCAGTGCTAGTGACACTACTTCATTACTCACAATTGCTGTCCAACTTAGTGCCATTTGTCACCAGCAAACATGACCCAGAAACATCAATTTAATCAAAATAGATTTTTTTCTCAATTTATATATCTTCATTTCAGATTAGTAACCCAACTGACCAGGGTGGGAAGGAATGATTATTTGATATTGCTGGGAAGAGTCTTGTGAAGTTATTAAAGATAAGGTGATATTATCTTGGAGGGAAAATCCTGTCCTGTTCCAGTTTGCTTGGAGTTTGAGTCTTTTGATAGCTGAATTTTGCTCTGCTTGTGGGGTGGCTATTTCCTAAGTGCTGATACAAGAGGCAGCTAAGAGAAAATGTGTTCTTTCCTTCAGCTGCTTTTATGTGATTTGTCTCAGCTGCCTCCTGAAGACTGCAATCATGTGGAGTGGGCTTCCCTCAGCCAAACATCCTTTTCTTCGCAGTTCCTTTCTCTCTGGCATGTACTAAAGGCAACTGGAGGTTTTGGGGACAATTGAGCCAATCTGTTGGCTTGCAGTACAAAAAGGAGTCATAGCCCTGTGTGTGTGGATGGTAAAAACTTTCAATTTTATGTGAAGGCTGTCATGAGAGGCATTCAAAGTTGCTAAAGGTCTGTGGTACTAAATAAGATAGTGTGAAGGGCTAGAGCTAGGCTTGTGGTTGTTTCATGTGATGAATTACAAGTAAAAATGAAGTTTGGCTGATTCTTGCTACCTCTTTGTTGATGATTGTCCTACTTCCTAAGCTGTTCTCTGGCAGTAATATATAATATAAAGAACAGCAGGAGCCCTTTAATCTGATGTATATGGTCTGGAGGGTTGTTAACTAGTTACAGAGGATAAGGGGAAAAAATCTGACTTGTTAGGTTTCTTGTTTTGAGGATAAATGTTGTATAGCATCACATCAAAACACTTGTGACAAGGATAAACAAAACATGTCTTAGCTTTTCTTTGTATGTTCATTGGGATTTATCAAGAGCAACCTGGGATAATGCAAGGTGCTCTATGGTCTCCAAATTCCATTGAGGAACAGCCTTAGGAGAAAAAGCCTCTTGGTGTCTGTGAGTGGGATATGATCAGGCTGTGCAGTATCTTCATTTGCAGAACGTACCATCCTGTGAGGACTATCATCTGCAGTGTAACCTGTGACCATCTCAACACAGAACATTGCTGAGTAGCATGTCAGTCATACAGGGTTTACAGGCATTTGCATGTGTATACAGGTGCCAGGTCTGAAAAATGTAATGATTAGACTCCTTTTTACTTTCTTCCCCTGACACATATCCAGTTCTGAAGCTGTTTGAAATTTTAGGAGAGAAGGTAGGCTCGTAAGTGAAGAATTGCTTTGTCACCGTTGCAGCTGATACAGCAGTAATTCTGGGAAAGATGCTGTAAAAATAAATGTCTGCATTTTGAAATTTTTACTTCTTGGTTTCTCTGCAGCTGTTTCCCTACTGACCTTTAATATTATCTTGCATCTTCTCTCCTGCTTGCTTTAGTACTTTTTAGAGGGGTTGGGGGATCTTCCTTTTTTAATTTCCCTATTTAGTCTCATCTTGTTCCTTCTTTTTATGCCCTATATTTTTGTGGTGATTTGCCACACCAGTATTTTAAGTGAGGACTGTAGATCTGGACAGCTTCAGGTGTCTGATGTCATTCAGGCTGGCCATTAATGGAGTTGTTCAGTAGTTTCATTGAAATTTTACTTGTGTGCAGGCTTTCCAAGCTGAGATCATGGTACAGCACTTTTTCTTTCATTGTTTATTCTGGCCTCTCAATTAGTAATCAATTCTGCTTCTATAAACAACAAATAAGAAGTATCATTAACAGAAGGGTTAAAAATACTAACTGAAAACAGGCACCTTAGTACCAAAAGTTGTCAGACATTCTTTCATATTATGTGTATAAATAAAATAGGAGGTTACAGCTTGTTCTGAGGTGATGAAAGCGCGAGTTGAAGAACAGCTTTCTGCAGTGTTTTGTGAGAGGCAGAAAACTCGAGCGGACAGAGCCTCGGAGTAGAGTTCTGGCTTCGTTTCCTGACTTCAGCTATTGCATTGCAAAATTTAAGTGAACAAAGCTTTGCTTAAGCCAATTGCTACTTGGGCGAGGGGTGGGGGGGGAGGGGTATTTCCAAAGACAGGTCTTTCAAAATGACCTTTTGAAATTTTTCTGTGAAGTTTTTGAGCATTAGGGAGAAGGTAAGAAGGTTAGTTTCCAAGCTGAGAGCAGAAATGTCTGTCCAGCCATTTAACTGAGCTCCATTGAAATTCTGGCACTTTTGTGCCTGAGCAGAATGTAGGCACTCTAACAAATCTGATGATTAGTGCAAGTGTGATGCTTGAGATATTTTAGCTTGTACAGAACAGATCTTGCCCGCTCTTAAACCCCAGCTGCTTTATGTGGAGTGCAGCACACAGAAGACTGCTGTGAAACCTCATTTGCTGTTGCCTCTCATTAAAGCTGTGCCAGCAACTGTAGAGCATGATCATTTCACTGAAAATATACAGAACTCTTCATTGTCTTACTAAACTTCTTAACAATCTCAAAGCATGACATTAATCCTTAGTTGTGTTGTAATACACCTTGGTTAACAAATGTGTCAGTTTTATTCCAACAACAAGCATGATTTCTGGAATTTTGGGGCCCTATTCAGTCCTCTATGGTTGATGGAAAGAATTAATTTTTTAATTTCAGTGGGTTCTGGCTCTAGTGGACCTGCTGTCCACTGTAACTGCTGAATCCTTAGGATAGTAATGGAACTTTTGGTATTTACTGCTCTTTCTGCAGCAAGGCTTTTCTTGAAAGTCTGATATTTCATGCTAGATTTCAAGAGGTAGAAATTAGAACACAGCACAGGAAACTATTAGGAACAAAGTGAATCTGCATGAGGTACAGGGAGAGAGTTAAAAATGTAATTCTGATACAGTTATGTACTGCTGCTTTAATGCAGGCTTGCTGTGGTGGAAGAGCAGTGCCTATGTTTGCATAAATGTCAAATGTCTGCAGAGATCAAATGCTGAATGAGAAAGAAATACTTGTTTATGTCTGTAGAAGTGCTTGTAAGGTAATTGGTTACAAGTAGTCAAGCACAATAGGAGTATCCATTTATTGCTTCAGTTTCCCAGCATTCATAGATTGTTGGTGTACCAGAAAGTTTCCAGAGCAGTATTTTCCCCTCTTTAATTTAAAGTAAAAATATGTGCATATTAATTCTAGGAAATCTATTCTTTAGAAGTTTAGTTAGTAGAGGGGTATAAGTTTCAAAGGCATTTCTAGGAGGTTAGTAAAATAAGCCCCATTCTATCTTGTTGGTGTAGAAGCTACTTCTGTGCTGTCCAGGTGCTGAGATAACAAGTGTGAGTCTTTGAGACTGTAAGTACAGTTTTCTATGATATCAATACTTCATGAAGATATTCTGAAGTTATTTCTACTGAATAGACAGGCCATTTCTGACAAAAATGTTTTATTCTTTTTGGACATTCAGACTTCAGTTTTAATGCAAAACCTGGTACACAAAGGGCAGATTCAGTGAATCTGACTGGCAGTGCTTGCACAAAAAGGATAACTTGCTTAACTTCTTGTTGGCAAAGATGATGGAGAATCTTTGTAATGATCAATGGAAAAGAGAAAAATAACAATCAGAACAAGTGCTGTAGGGTATAAAGTTGAATGCCTAACTTGTTTTTAATATGTGGCAGAGTGGTTTAAAAGATCTGATTCCCAACAAAATACTTATCAGATAGTAACATTTTGCCCACTTCTGCACATCCATTTCTTTGCTAAGAGGCAGAGGTGGAAGTTTCTCTCCTTCAGGTTATCAAAATGCCAAAGAGACTCAGATGAAATTTGAGGTTACCTGAGGCCACTTTCTGTACTGAAGGAGGGCTGCTGCTTTTGGGAAATGACTGCAGTGGCCTTCAGGTGGCAGATGGTAAGCTAGCTAGTTAGGTTGATACTGGACATTTCAGCAGTTGTTGATGACTGAAGGTATACTACCAATGAGATTAAAGGTTAACTTGCTCCCAGATGCTCTAACAGTGAAGGGGAGAAAGAGAAACTTCTTGTTCTAATAGTTTTTCTTCAGATTTGGTACAAAATGGAAAGAGTTCTAGCTAGCCACATGAAAAATAGGCAAAACATAGCTTGTTTTTTTTTCTCTCTCTAGAATGCAGCCTTGAAATAGTTAACAAGTTACATCAGGAGCAATTCATTTGGTTTAACCTATATTTAGCATACTAGAAGAACCTTTAGGTTGTGAAATGTACACTTTGTGTTCTTGTCCTTGTGCTAGAATGAAATATTCAAAAGAGGAAACATTTTCAGTAATATTCCAGGAACCTTTGAATAAATGCTGTTCCTCTCAGCATGAATGGTTAAAATTTGAGCTTTTGGTCCCTTGAAAACAAACATGTTTCTGCTTTGATTCAAACTCTACTCTGCCAGCGTAAAGGAGTTAAAACCGCAACCTAATGGCACAGTAAAATAAGTATGTATAGGGAAATCCCCAGACGGCACAGAGCTGCTTTTATGTAGGGTCCTCTTCTCTGCTAACAGCACACACAGTGCCTTCTGTAGTGGGCTTGGAAAAGCAGTTTTTCCTTCCAGATTAACAGAGAAAGTGGGGAGGTTAGTCCATATAGCCGTGGCTTCGCTGGTAGGCTTGAGCAGACAGAATATTGGCAAGCTGTAAAATCTATCTGGGATGGCACCATTCCAGAGCTGAAATGAGCAAAATTGATGCATGGTTTTGCCCTTTTTCAAGTTGGTTACAAAAGCTTCCAAGCCAAACGCTGCCTTACGTTACACATGACTTTTGCTTTTGCATCACTGGAATGATTGGCAAGACTATTGCTTCAAATGTCTTCACCGAGATTAGGGACTTACAGTAACAGTGTTAAGATTGAGAATAAAATCAGTGAGGATGTTTGACCTAGAATCTGCTAGCAATATTCTTCTTACCATATGTGCATAAAAAATGTTGCATCTCTCTGCTTCATGCACAATCTGTCCCTGTCTTCAGATCTTCATATCCACCGTCTCTTTAGACTGTAACTTCTTTTGCATGATACAGCTTTCATCTGCAGGAAAGTGCTGTTTTAATACAAATACTACTGTATCATTAGAATCAAAACATTGTACGTATTATGGCATTATTAGAAGTTGCCTAGCCTTAACCAAAATAAGAAATAATAAGTAATAATTTTGGTGCTAATCTTACAAAATTTTTGCCTTTAAAAGGACTTCAGAATTAAATAACAAAGAATAGAAGGTAGATTGAAAGTTAGTTAATATCCATTGGAAAGGTGAATGCAGAGATAGGTAAAAACTTTACAGGTAGTTCATTAGTTGTTCTTTAACATGCTTTACTGTTTGGAGAGTAAAAGAACAGCACATCTCTATTACGAAGAAGAAAATACAGTTCACTAATTATGGGTTTTGTTAAAAAGAAAGGAGGGAATGCAACAGAATGCACTAAAACCAGGCAAGAGAGAGAGCAGCACAGGGCAGCCTTTTTAAAAGGAAGCATTATTTTTAATGCGATGTTTTGTTACGGATCTATGAAAGAGCAAACTTAAGCATCTTATAGGAGACTACTCTCCCTGTGGTATGAAACTTCTTTCTTAACTAGGCTGAGGACTTTTCAGTGCTGCCGATTGTTCATGGTTTTCATAGCATTTTATTGCATGCTCTACTTTTTCTTATTGTGTATATGTGTTACTGCATATGCTTTGTTTTACAGTTGTACAGTTTTGGAGAGACAGTTTCTATAGTTTTCTGGACAGATACGTGGAAGCCAGAAAGCTTTTTTGACAAGATCGAGAAGAACAGGCAGAATGGAATGCACACACTGTGCTTACTTGGTAAGCAGCAGCTACCCTGGCTCCTTAGCTATCATCTTCCACAGCGTCCAGAGACAATAGTGGTAGCATTAGATGAAGTCTGTGATTAAACAAATATTCTTACCTAACATGTATCTTTGAAAATATACTAAAAATTGGAATGTTAGTATACACGTACCTAGAGTCAATTCAGCCACTGTTCATGCTACAGCAGCCAGGAATTTCTTAATTCCTCTTCAGAAAATCCGTAAGAAATGATGCCATTGTAGAAGTCAAGTAAGAGCGGGAGGCCCATATTTGCTCTAAAGATCACTGTGATTTTAAGCTAGATCTAGCTCGGGATCCAATCAGATTGCAGTGACTAGCAGCTATCTTAAGACTTACTTAGGTTAGAGCTCAACACATTTGACTTTCCAGGGAGCTAAATCATACATTTAACCACATTTCTATTTTGTAACGTGACAGTCTTTTTTCTAAATTATCTTATCTAAGGATGTTTTGGCAAAAGGTGATTGTCATGTGAGAAGCTTCAGTGGTGTAAAAAATCCTTGCTGATCATGGAGCTGGAACGGAATATTGCTCCCACCTGACCACTGTCCCCAGGCTCTCCCATGGTGCCATCTGATCTTTATACTACCCAACAATCCTCAGCTGAAAGCCACTTTTTGAGTAACTCTACTAGTCTAGGTAACTCCTTAAAGATTATGGAACTGCCTGCATATAAACTATAAGGCACTTGCATATTTGTGTGTATATATATATATATATATATATATACACACACCTTTCTGTATCATCTTTTAGACACAGTTGGGATGTCTCAGTGCTGAATAAATTAGTATTTTGAGTAAAAACAAAGTCTGTGGTAACTGGAGGATCCTGAGCAGGAAACAATTTAAATGTTAAGCATCACTGCACATAAGACTTTCCAATGCCTTGAAACTTGTTTTCAAAGTTCACTGAAAATCAGAATTCTGATAATTTATTTTAAAGAAGGATGACTTCACAAGTGTTTTAAACAAGGGCTATTACAACTATATGTTAAAACAAAGTATTCTTTAGGTATTTTGTATAATCATTTCTACAGTCTCCCGTTGTATACATTTTGAAACCTTAAAATTGCATTATAAATCTCATGTTTTGGGGACAGTTGTGGTACCTGAGTCTAATTGTAGCTTACAGCTGAAAACTACTAATTTCCAAATTAATTCTTCCCTTAATACTACTTGGTCAGTCTGGTATGTATTGATTGTTTATCCAACTAGTCTAGATTGCCAGATAAGCAAATGTGAAATAAAAAGGTTAGTGCTGATGAACTTCTGAATTCAAAGTGACTTCATGGACAGATAAGCAATTTGGTAAACTGTGCACTAATAACCTTGCAGCTTTGCATTTTAAACTGAGTTGATTGTATAACTTAAGCAATACTTTTTTTTAATATCAAGATTAAAAATGTATCCAGCTTTCACTATCATAATGTTTTGAGGGCATTTGAATACAGATATAACGTTCGAATGCCTCTTAGAGAAATTGTGGTCAATTAGAGTTTCATAAAATTGCAGATGTGCAGAGTCTTACCTGACCCCTTCTGTATTTTATTTTTGTCCAAATCTTTTTTTTTTCCCCCATAAAAGAAGATTGTTCTAAATTTTGATTGGGACAGAAAGGAAGTGCTAACGAAAGTCAGGTTCCTGCACGGCAGTGATGCAATCACTGTCGATCAGTCACACTGTTTTACCTTATGTGACCACAATGTACTCATAATTTAAGAGTAGTCCCAATGCCCTGGTGTGCTTAAACATGCTGTCATTTAGCTATCCTGTGGTAATATGCCTGCGATTTCTATACTTAGCAGCATTTTTATTTGTCTGTGTTGCTCTGAAATCTGTGAAACTTGCCCTATCTTTGGGTAAAAATCACATGCATAAATCACAATACTTTGTGATTAACTAACATGAAATAGTATGTAATCCATATTCCTTTTTCCTGTAATAGCTAAAATGCTGTTATAAAGTTTATAGAATCTGCTAATTAAATTAAGCTTTATCTACATAGAAAACTAAGTGGGAAGTTTGTAGGGAACCTGTGTTTTAATATCTGTTTTATTCTACAGATATTAAAGTGAGGGAGCAGTCTCTGGAGAATCTAATGAAGTGAGTCACCATTTTGAAAATATATAGAAACACAGTATATTTACAAAGGGTTTTTTTGTACAAGGAACAAAGGTGCTTTGCCCATAGTCTAATACTGAATTGACCTGCCTTCTCCTCTTGTACTTCTCAGTAGCCACGGTCTTTTGTTTCTTACAAGGAGTGGAACTTTTTTTGTTCATGACAATAGGACCTGGCTTTATTTACAGTAACTGAATGATGTTGCAGCAGAGCATAATCTTTTCTTTGTTGCTGAGAGAAGCATTAAGTCAGAATGGGGTAAGCTTTCCGCTTGGCAAATGAAGTGTTATTTTACTACTGTTCTGTTCCAACCTGGAATAGATTAAGAGCTGAAACGGTGTTCTGAATTCGTTCTTCCTTACACTGGCTAGAAACAGTGTGAAGTACTGAATACACACCACCCTTTTTAACAGCTAAATAAGCAATATATGGAAAATGCTCTTAAGTTCATTCAGCTGTATTCATAAAGGCTCTTGCCACATCTTAATCATCTCCCTGCAATCTGTATGTTTTGACAGTGGCGATTATAGATGGTTACTTTATACGCATGCTGCAACTCTGGTCTAAATTAACATTTGTAAAGTCTCACAGTATCGTTGAGGTTTGTTTATTCTGGAGTTTCAAAATAAAATCTGCTTGACTCCACAGTTGGCAAAGAAAGCAGCATTTAATTTAAGAATGTATTTCTGGTCTGTAATCATCTGTCTGCAGGGCATTTGACAGAAAAGCAGTAGTTTGCCCTTGAATTTAAGTCTAATGCATCTTTCAGGAGTAGCTGCAAAACCTGCATATTGCTTCCAGCAGCTGAATTTGCTTTTAAGGCTCAAATGATCTGCCAGCTGGAGGCCCTGCTGTTTCACAGGTGTGGTGAAAGCACAAGAGACTTCTGTTTTCCTTAAAAATTGCACTCTTGTCTGTTTAAGTTCAATTTGCTGGTCTAGAGTTTTCTTGAAATAAACTGTAAGAATGCTAGGGATAATGAAATGGGTTATATGTGAAATTTCTCTACTTGTCTTTCCCTGCAGAGGAAGAAAGATTTATGAGCCACCACGCTACATGAGTGTGAATCAAGCTGCAGAACAGCTTCTTGCCATTATTCAAAACAGAAGGCTCCAAGGAGAAGAACCAGGTACTATTACTGCAGTGTTTCTATCTGCTACTACCCCTCTCAAGTCACACTTATTGATGAGCCTCTGAACTCTACTCTCTTCCTGTTAATCTTAGCATTCTCTTGCTCTGCAGTGGAATTGGGCTGCCTTAAATCCTAGTCACAAGATGGACTTGGCAGAGCTTGAACATAGTGTAGTTCAGTGAGCACAGACGAACGAGCACTAGTGGCTCCTGGAGGTTTAGTCAAAGCCTCAGTTTGGTAACCCTGTGCTGTTTCTATCCATCTTTAACTATGAGCTCTTTGATCCATTAGAGTTGCAAGAGACAGAAGGATTCTGATCAGTCAAGCTTCAAAAATCTCTGCTACTGGTCACACTCCGCTCTACATGAATACCAGCATGAATCTAGGTTAACCCAACAATGCACAACTGTTGGCCTTGAATTCTTAACAGTAGTCAAGAGCAAAATGAAAGATGTTTAGAGACCAAGGGTGAAATCATAGCAGCTGTTAAAAATCCTTTCATTTTATCCTTTATATAGAATGAATCAGAAGCAGCAATTTCCTCAAAGTGAATACAATTCCTGAATGCATTTCATATTCTATTTCTGCTGCCTTCCCATTCTTGCATTTAAACATCCCTAAGATACAGCTTTATTTTCTTTCTAGGCCAGCCCAATGATTTATTAATTGGAGGTTTAAGAAAGCAGTGTTAGGGTTTAAGCGTTTTGAGTACTTTTTCCTTTATGATAGGACCATTAGTCAATAAATCAAGCATTTAATCTTCTTTCTTACAGAAGTTACTGAAAACACAATTTGTGTTGGCCTTGCACGTGTGGGTGCTCCGGATCAGAAGATTGCTTCAGGGACGCTACATCAGATGTCCACAGTGGAATTAGGCGGTCCACTACATTCTTTGATTGTTACAGGCACTATGCATCCTCTGGAATTAGAAATGCTTAAGCTTTTTACTGTAGATAGTTCCAGTTTTGAAAATAATGCATTTCAAAGGACCGCTTAAATAAAAACGAGGCATTTAGATTTTTATTCCATCTTTAATTTCATGACATCATAAAGTTATTCCTGTGAATATTTAGAGCTTGTGTAAGTACAGTTAGATTGTATCTTGCTTCAAAAGACAACACTGTAGGAACACAGACATGCTTTTACCTGAGGCTACAAACTGCAAGCTGTACCTGCTGGTATCAGCTTCTAACATGTAGATGCCTCCAGAAACCTTTAAACCTTGAAAAACCCCTTCGTCTGACTCAGTCCATTGACATCTACATCAGCCTTAGCTTGATGACTAGGATAAGAAGTGCAAGTAGGGAACTGAAGCAGTGTACCAGATACCTGCCTGGCATCACTTTTGCTGTAGTACATTAACCAAGCCTACTGCACACATTGTTACAAGTGCATTTTAGATGTTAAGTTTTGTAGTTCTCTCACCAACAGAAACCTGTTATGTCTGTATCCATCTTTACAGTTGGGAGAGTGAATACAGACAGGTGAGAATGTTCTTTATGTCTAAACCAAGAAAAACAAGAACTCACCCTTTGGACAGTTGGTGAAACAGAGGGAGAAGCTGCACAGAATTTATTATTTCAGAAGGTTGCAACTTAGAATAGAACTGGATTTCTTCATATGTTAATGTTAGCATTTATGAAGTGCTGGACTCAAACTGCAGCAACCACAATGAACCTCAAGCCAATTCTCAGAAAACAGACTGCAAAACTTCTTTTTAAAATCAGCTAATGGATGATGGTGGTTGCTATTTCAACTAGTCTTCACAGTATGTATGACAACAAAGCAGACCTGTATGCATATTTTTTTTTAAACTGAAGATTTATTGGAAAGAAATTTGATCCCATATCTTTTCAGCAATATAGGATATTTAACATTTTATATAGACTGTATTCAAGTAGAAAAGATTACATTAAAAATTTCTAATATTGCACTTGGGACAAGTCATGGCTAAGCTACTAACATTAGCATTCCAAAACAAGATCATACATAGTCTTCAGAATCTGAGTGAGCTGCCTTGTGTTATCATTAAGATTTCTTTACAGGTATTTTGATATACTGTACTATTCAACTTAAGCTCACTGCTAAGAATAATTCCTGTAATTGAAAGGTAAAGGCAAGCAGTATGCTGAACGCAAGCAATATGCTGTATGCTACCAGGAATGATTTGGGCAACTTCTTCATTCACAATAGTTCACACTTCAGCTAAAATACTGTAGTGATTCATTTAACTCTTGTACAAGATCCCAGCATACACATGAAAGACTTCAATGCACGGGGGAAGTGAAATACACAACTGCTTTTACACATTATTTCACCAATCACCACATAGGCAAGAACCTTTTGTGGCTCACTGAAACGGACAAGTAGATTAACCAGTATTTGCACATAGTGAGACATGCAGTCTTCACATGCCAGGCACAGCAGAAGCATGACTGGCATCTTTTCACATTATAGCAGTCTCTGGCCAGTGAAGTCCCAAAAGGGATGGTCATTGCAGCAAAGCCTGAATGGGTGAGAAATCCAAAAGGGAATACCAGCAAGTTGCAGATAGGGATTTTCACAGAAGTGTAAAGGAGGAATTAACCACTGAGTCAGTGTTGGGGATCAGAGAAATGGATTGGGGGGGGGGGGGGGGATAAAAAAATCTCTCTATATTCATTCCCAAACACACTTAAAAGTGGTGGGAGAATCAATAATCATAGCAAGTGGCAAGTACTGGGGGAAACAGGACAGGGCTTAATTAGTAAGTAAAGCTGTTGCTCTGAACTGGTATTTAAAGATCTTGTTTAACAAGTAGTGATTAGGATTTGCATTTTATAGAAGCATGAAGGTTTCTGCAACTGAACTCTGCACTGTGAGAGAAAAGCTATGAACTTTACAATTTGATTGCACAGTGGGTGCAAAACTGCAGTTCAGCAGCAGCTTCTCTCCCCTCTTGTATCTTGTTTACATTCACAAAACAGGTTCACTTTATAACAGTTAAAAAGAGATACCCTTCTTTCCTTCACCTTTAAACCCAGCTTTACTTCTTCAGAAAAAAAATTCAGAATGTTAAGAGTCACTAAGGTCCATTTTATTAGTAGCAGCAATTTCAATTTTTACGTAAAAATAGTGTCAGCAGCTCTTACTAATGATACAATTAAACTTTCGTTTTAGTAAGCAGTATTACATAAAAAGCAGAGTCATTTATTTGGACTAGCGCTTTTTGCCTTAGTTAAGCAAATCGCACAAGTAATCTAGCTCTCTGTAGGGGCCCTACTGATGTAAGGAACAAGTCTACCCATATGTATAGACTTAAGAGGATTAGCCTACGAAGGACCAGTCTTCACTGTGCATTCTCTTAAGAGTAGTTTTCTTCCACTATTTTTTACCATGACAAACATTTGGGGCATTTTAATCCAGACACTCTGTAGCACTTTTATTTTGCTGGAGGTCCTGTAAAAATCATGCAGTTTGCAGGCTTGCTCTTTGGGACAATATGGTTTTACATTACTGTTTTCAGTCACAGAAAAACCCCACAAAGATAGACCAGCTACATGAAAAAATCATACTTTGAAAACTTGGTTCAAAATTCCATACTGGATACCAGGAAGCTGAGTTTTAGCAGATAATCTGCAGACATTCATCCATCTCTGGATATCAGTCAGTTTAAATGATGCAATGCAGTGCCAATGAAGTGGTAAAAGCGAAGTGTTACATAAGCAGGCAAGTGTTAGGTAATTAGCAAAACACAAAATAATGGAGCTTTGACTCTCAGGATAAGAAAAGCTGCACCTGTAACTGCATGATTTGTACTCTCCTAAAAGCTGAGCAAGTATCCCTTTAGTAGGTGAAAAACATAAATCAGATGTCACACTGTTTACCAATGTATTAGATGTGATTGTAGTTACCTACTGGAGACGTCATCTGCTGTGTTTTGTAGAATTTTGTGATGCTTACCCTTTTTCAGAAAGCCTAAAAAGGCTTAAAGTCTACTTTGAGTCTGATTTCCCTACACTATCCTCAATTATATTTAACAAATGATAAACTTATAAAAAAATCAAGTTGTCCTTAAAAATAACGAAGAAAGTGTTGCCTTGGTTAGAAAACTCGTACATATGCTTCCAACAGTCAGATAAATCATAATGAGCAACAAAAAGACGTCAGAAGTTATTAAAACCAATATTGCATAAGTATAACCAGCTTATAGGTTTTTCACTCAATTTCCCATATTTAAAAAGTTTGTATATGTACATCTTCAAAAAACCACACCACCAACAAACCTGATTGCCACTCAGGCAGATTCTCGCTTGGAAACAAATTGTAGCAGTTGTGTTTTCATTATGAAAACTAAAATAGTAGCCAAGCTCAGCAATTTGGGCAGCACTACAGTATTTCAGCAAGTCCAGGAATACTTGGTCCTGAAACGTGCTGGTATAAAAATGACTTAAACCAAAGCCTGCTCTTGGTTCATGTCATAATTGCAATGAAGTTGGCTGATGCTTGCCTTTAAAGTGGTATCAGTTGATCTTCTCTAGCCTCAAATAGTAGTAGTGTTAACTATTAAAAAAAAATAAAATCAAGCAATCATGCTGTAAACCAACAAGCAGCAGTCTATACATGACATACTACAAACCAATGAGGGATCTCTGCCCTGTAGTCACAACCATATTTTAATTACCTTTTCTGTGAACATATAAGCAAACGGTATCTTAAACTGCAATACTCAAATCTGCTTGACAGATTCTTGCACCCTACCCTGTGCCATGTAACTTTCAGATCCCATCCTCCAGTCAGGAACTCCAGGCCTGGCAGATCATCTGCAAGGTGAGACAGGGAGGGAGCCTACAGGGTGCCAAGGCAGGAGGCCAGAAGAGAGAGATGTGGAACAGTGCAGGCAGCTGAAAGGGCACTCTGCACCTGCATCCCCAGGAGAAGCAAGCAGGATCAGAAACCAGCAGTAGGGAGAAGGAGGGATCTGAAGACTAGAAGAGACTGTAAAGCTCAGAAGCAACATGTATGAGGCTTTTTACTGCTATTTTTCTTTACACCCAGTTTTCAGTTCCAAGCACAGGAGTACACCCCTAAGCTTTGTACAAAATCAACACTCATGTTTCAATATCTCATCTGGAAAATTCAGGAACCACCTATCAATTTGGCAACCATTGTGTTTTCACATGAAGAGAGATCAAAATTCAGGTGCTGTATAGGAACGACAGAATGAATGCAAGAAACCCTTCATCTCGATCATGAATTCAGCAACATCAGTAGCAAACAAACCATTTCTGCAAATGAATCTTCAGTACTTTCATAGTGCCTAGCACTTACTACACAGACATTGTCAGCTTCAGAGGGCATTGATTTCAGTATTAGCACATATTGGGTACCAGACTTAAAATCCATACCAGTCAGCAGCAGCTATGATTTATCAGAAGAAGGCCTGGTTTGTTTTTTATTCCACAATGTTCTGTTTGTAGAATGTCCTCTTATAAAATCTTCCATTACTAAGTTAACTAGCATAGTGGAATTATCATCCATAATACCAAGTATAGCAGATTGTCTTTGAAAATAATGCTCTGATCTGAAGTGTACTATGATTGTAAATGCTAAAAAATATGGCAGACTAATGTTTCTGGAAAAAAACCTACTTACTGCACTAAGAATTTTTTTTTCCCCCATGAAAACACACAAGGCTACAGATAGTAAGATAGTAAAAAATACCAGACTTGTCAACCTGGAAAAAGCATAACCTTAAACAGCATGAACCATGGTCCTTATTTCCATTTCAGGTATTACCACCAGGAACAATTATTTTAAGTATTTGGAAAGGCAAAAGTTATCTCAGCAATCACTTTAATAAAAATTATTACAACCTATTAAAATCAAGGAGATTTTAAGTTTTCACAAACAATTTAGGGATTTAATTTTTCCTGCCACATAACTTGGAAGATAAAAAACTTCAAGCATTGCTTCCATCAACAGCATCTTCCCTCAGCTGCCTGTTGTTTCAGTGACTACGAACATGAGTAGCATCATGTAATGTCTGATTACTCCCAACAATACGAAGAGACTAAGAATTAGAGTTAAACCTAGTATTTTGACTGAAATAATTTCCACAAGATATGTGGAACAAAATATCCAGCTTGTTTTGGAAGCAAGTCTCTTCACAACAGCTTTGCCTTTTACATTTAGAATTTTTCTGTCTGTTTGGTAAGATGCAAGTATAAGGGAAGTCTAACATCTACAGTTAGGCAAGTACACAACCTCCCCACATATACCACTAGTAAATAATCAGACTGCATACAAGATATTTGTAAAAGTAATAAAACCCTTTGATGCTCCATATTTATGCTGGCAAATACCTCTCCTGATATAGAAGGCACTTGAAAACCCAATATGGTTTGGTTCATTAAGTTTGCAAAGTACAAACAATTGTACAAACATAGAATTATATTGAAGCATGTCAGCCATTGTGACATTATCTACAAAACAAGTTTCCAATTGTTGATAACACTGGTTTTATGGGAATGAGCAGTGGTTTCAGCAGCTTTACTGAAGACATGACAGGGTTTCCAGTACCACAATCTTAGTAAGTAAAAAGCCCTCAAAAACGTACAAGTTTAGGGGCCACAGAAAGACAAGACCCAAAGTCCATAACCTTCATTCAATATCCGCTCCTTAGAAGTGAACTCCATCCATAGCCTGAGGGCAAAAATCTATTCAGTCAATTCCAGAACAGTGGTGGTAGCAGGCTCTGTCTTGAGAAGTATGTTGTTATACCATTACAGTACAGAAAACTTTGGTCCAACAGCACGATTTCAGAAATTCACTACATGGCTGCGACATCAATCTGTATGTAAAGCTGTCTTACTCCTGCCTATGGAAGAGACAAAGAGAGTGAAAAAAACCTGTAAGGCCAAAGCAATTTAACTGACCTGAACACCAGCCCACGTCAGTAAGTAACCTAGCAAAAACCTCAGCATCTTATTTTTCTGTAATTCATTTTCCACATTTAGCACATCATTCACTGAGATACTGGCAATCTGGAAACCTACAAACTTTGAGAGTGCTGTATGAATACATAGTTCTTCACACAGTCAAGTGCACATATGTAATTATATATCAACATTAGCTTTGCTACATTACCTTGTCTGGCTCATCCTAAATAACTGTCGTACGTGAAACTGCACAAAAGCAATTCTTTATTTTGTACAAGTTTAACTTCCTGAAAAGCAAGCTGCTTAAAGAACTGTCAGTTTAAAATGGAGCTAAGCACAAGAGCGTAACATGGGATCTGTTATTCGAACCAGTTCTATGCTTAAGATTTTAGCAAGAAACGATGACTACAGTGAATTTACATGACATCATGACACACTAAAATAACTTTTGGTAAACCTATGTGAATTGTACGGAAGTATTTGTCTCCTCAGAAATCCTATTAAACTAGGCTTAGATGGACTTGCTTAGTTTTATCATCATTCAGTATAAAACAGCATTAAAAAATATCATTAGTCATTCATTTTAACCTCAGCGGCAGGCCAGCAACAATGTTGTGATGGTCACTGGTTATGCAACGAGATCTTGAAGCATTAGGCTGAACACTGCTAAAGATCATATTGTCTTCAACTATCATCAACTTGCTTTTAGCTCAGTTGAGTGGCAAAACCAACTATCAATTATATTAAGATCAATGAGGGCCAATATTACTAAGGAGAAAAACCTCTACTTGCTTCAACTATTCCTCCACTTGTTACCATAGGTCAGGTAAGAAAAATGATAGACCTTGTTCTCCCAATTCCCTTTATAGACACGTGGCTCTTGATACCTGCACAGCTACAAAACAGCTGAAGAGCTAATGACTCCCTTGGAAAATGCAATCCTTTGGAGGCTTGAGATGTAAAATTAGTTTTAATGTAATAGGATGTTCTGTATAGTCCTGCCCCAAAAATATCCCTTAGTTTCAAACTACTCAGTCTGCAGAATAAGCCACACAGACTGATTTCTACCTACCCAATAATCTAAAGCTGTATGTGATGGAACATCTCAAAAAGGACCAAATTTTATTCATAAAGTTTGATTTTAGAATATTTGTAACAACAAATCCTCCTTTCCTAAGTCTCTAACATAAAAACAACTACCTGTGTTTATTTTTATTGGGTTCCCCATAACTGACTACTTTAAAATTCCTTAAACTTTAAGGAGTTCAAAAGAATTCATGTGCTCACACAGCACATTGTAGGGTTGGCTTCAGTGGTGTCTCTCCTAAAAGTCCAGAAACTTAGTAGGCAAGATGCATAACACCCCCCCCCTCCCCCCAGTCCAGTCTGGAATTTTTAATAAATGTTGTAAAACAGTTAGTAAAAGGGGCACTTATCAGATGCATAAAAAATTCACTAAGCCATCACATAGGCAAGCTGCCAATGCAGTGGGCCAATACAACATTTAGACAAGGAAAAGAATGTGCATGTGAGCACACACAGACTTTCCCCACTGTAGAAAGCTTTGAAAAGAACATTTATGCAAGCACCAATTAACCTGTTGACAGAAGCAGTCTTTATTTACAGTATCAAATACCTGATCAGAAGCTCCCTTTCTTCACTGTCCAGCTCACTTAGAGAAGTCAGTAATTTACATATCTCCAAAATATTACCCTTTAGCTAATAATATTCTGTTACCTAAAACACTGGTTATAAGCAGGAATATTTGTCTCCTTTTCAGCTACAAAACTTTCCATTACTCAAAAGCACAGAAAGGACATTATGGAAAAATGTAATAGTTTTTTTCAAATACAGTCCTCCAACATCAAGGATAAAACCAGGATGTTTGGCTCTGCATGGTATGAGAAAGTTTCCAGCTTTATTCTTCACAAAGTTCTCTTGCTTGGAGAGAAATTTTCTATTTTATCTTAATAGACTCTAAGTTCTACTTGTAAACCATTCACATCCAGTAGCTATACTGGATAGGCAGCCAAACTGAATTTCATGTTTCATGCTTAAAAGTATAAGGAAGCAACAGAAAAATCTTTCTGAAATTTATAAGTTTTTAATCTTAAGGCAAGAACTATCAACTTCTAATAAAGTTTCTGTTGTTCACGAGAATTCCAACATTTCATATCAGCTACAAGTGCTATCAAATACATCACTATCTATATAAAAAAATATAAGCTGTAAGGAAATAAATGGGAACATACTGGTCATATACAACATGACAATTGATGGTTACGTTTTAACTAGTGATCACCTGTCCTGGTTTCAGCTGGGATAGAGTTAATTGTCTTCCTAGTAGCTGGTACAGTGCTACGTTTTTGAGCTAGGTATGAGAAGAATGTTGATAACACGTTGATGTTTTCAGTTACTGCTGAGTAGTGTTTAGACTAAGTCAAGGATTTTTCAGCTTCTCATGCCCAGCCAGCGAGAAGGCTAGAGGGGCATAAGAATTTGGGAGGGGACACAGCCAGGACAGCTGACCCAAACTGGCCAAAGGGGTATTCCATACCATGTGATGTCACGTCTAGTATGTAAGCTGGGGGAGTTGGCCTGGGTGGGAATCGCTGCTTAGGGACTAACTGGGCATTGGTTGGCAAGTGGTGAGCATTGCATTGTGCGTCACTTGTTTTGTATACGCCAAGCCATTTATTATTATTGTTATCATTATTAGTTTCTTCTTTTCTGTTCTATTAAACTGTTCTTTTCTCAACCCACAAATTTTACTTTTTTTTTTATTCTCTCCCCCACCCCACGGAGTGGGGGGGCAGTGAGTGAGAGGCTGTGTGGTGCTTAGTTACCAGCTGGGGTTAAAGCACGAGATCACCACAGCATGGATATTACTAAAAGACAAAATATGCAAAGACCATGGATTCTTAGAGGGATAGAAATGAATGACAAATACAGCAGCAGCACAATGAAAAACTTAAGTAGGTCCAGTCTGTGGTCGGAAGCTGTATCTTGAGGTAAGCCTCATCTATTTTCTTGGTTCCTCATAGGTCAATATAGGGTTTCAACTTAATTTGATACACCTCAGACAATTACAGCTGTTATTTCCATTAAGTGGCATCAAAAAAATAATGCGGAGAGGTACAGTAATTCCATCTACATTACTGAGTATTTTGAAATTGTTCTATACAGCTGGAGCAGCAACGCTTTTCAAAACATACTGATACCAAAACCAGAAACATTTAATTTTTCTTGATAAGAATTACATCACATCACATGACAGGCAATTTACGCTTTGAGATGTGATTTCTGCTGATGAGACATACCTGAGTAAAAATATTGTGAGTCTGGCTTAGAATCCACCTTCCATCAGCATCAGGAGCTACTAATAATTTCAAAGTCCCTATGTAAACATCAGTACAGAGGGTCCAGAAATGTGGATCATGTAAACTGTAAACTCCTTGCAACTGCTGCACCTGAAAATACAGTCAAATTTTAAAAAATATATTTCAGAAAATGTTTGTCTGTACTGTTTTACAGAAAATATTATAAAAGCCAATGCATTCTTCTACTTCTAGCTAACTGTGCAATTTGTGATATTTCACTTAAATTCCTTATTACTATCTCAGTAATTGTAAGGTGAAAACATACAGATTGTACATACATGTCATGTTTTTATATCTTCCTGCATTTACATTCTACATATATCTAACCGAAAGCATTTCTGAAAACAGTGGTATCAAGGAGAAAAATCACAGTTATTAAATTTGAGAGGGCATTCAATTAAAACAGCAATTTTTGCAATGCAGGAGTTTTCCCATTAAACAATTTGTGAGAGATTCTAACTACTAACAGTAATATATTATTATTTCTGCAAATATTTTGTGAGGGCTTAGATTTGTCCTGTCAAAACCCTTCTTCTTCCTCTGTCCAATTTTAGCAAAACCTCCACATGACGATTACAATCCTGTAACTTCCCGAGGAAAGATGATACTCCTACAAGTACTTTCTATTAACTTCGCAGAGGTGCTTCAATGTTCAGGTCATGATACAGTAATACCTATTTATTTAACTTATCTAAGTTAAATGAGAGTACCAGGAGAGGTCAAATCCAGAGTAATCTAAATGTTTTTATAAATACACTTCCAATGTTACTCCACCTCACTTTACTAAGAACTAGATTTTGAGGGGGACAAAAGCTGAACGAAACAGAAGAACATGCACTTTATATCAGCACAAAGTACTTTGAGAGGAAAAGCTTCAGGATTTTTTTTTCTAAACCAACAGAGCACATTTTAAAACACAAACTGAGTTGAAGCTATATACAATTTAGGACTTCAGAAAGATAAGAATCAAACTGGTACCTCCATTTGTATAATCTAAGGAACATTTCACAAGCATTACTGGAAAAACATCACAAAATACCCTCATACACACAGCTGATTCAGTCAGCAGCTTGATCTGAAGCAAAACGGCCTAAGAGCTCACCCTCTGGTAGCACTGAGGCAGGGCATTTTCCAAGGAAGGAGGAGTTCGCTGCATCAGAATTCCAATGGATTCTTTTAAAAGTGGAACAATACTGGAAAGAAAAAAGGAAGTTAGCTACTATTATGTTTTCAAAAGATGCAGAACAAAGAGCAACATAATACTCCTTAATGCTCTTGAACAATTTTTCTTTAGTTGTTCCACCAGAAGCTGAGAAAGTTGCCTGATATAGAAAATAAAAGGATTGACAAAATTGCTATGGTATCTTACTAAAGGCAGGATTACTTTTCCCACAGATTTTCCACAGAGACAAGTGGTGGACAGTCACAAAAGACTTAATAGTTTAATCATGGGATTTGAGATGAAATTTCTTCGTGTCTTAAAAGTTATCTGACAAAGCAGCTGATAAGTATTGCTCAAAACTAAAACCCACTTCAATGGCAATCACTCACAACCAATGATAAAAATATGCAACTGAAATGGTTTTTGCTTTTGTGTTTGGCTTAAGGCATATTTTTCTTATGAACTAGGACAATAATAGCGAGTTCCTAAAACAAAATTAGTATGGACCGGTCCAGCTATAACAAAGTTACTTGTCAGAAACAGACAACTTAGCATATTCTTGAAGTGAACTAAGTGTAGGGTCTCATCCAAGCTCAAGGATTAAACATTTGGAAGCAATTAGAGGTTCCCTCCTGGCCAAATGGTCTTGTTTAATCAGCAAACGAAGATCACACTAATACCCTTTTTTATTATTTTTCCTTTTCTTTTTTTTTTTCTTCTTCTTTTAATAACAACAGGAGACCAGTAAGCCCATACCCTGAAGCTACCACTAAAAATTTATACTCTTATTAAGTTTTGGTTTGTTTTTTGGGTTTTTTTTGTGTGTATGTTGTTTTTTTTGTTTGGGGTTTTTTTTTTTTGGAGTAGCACATCACGTCTGGCTCAGAGCATCCTAAAATCTTCAAGCAGATGACAAATATCTATAGCCCAACACTAAAACTTAAATAGCAATCTAATTTCAAGAGCATGTAAGTCACCTCACACTCTAGACCAAAAGTGATGATATATTTCAGAAATTATAAGCTGAATTTCAGTGTTCAGCACTGCCATCACAGCTGGAGTATATAGTGATGGGATAAAAAGCATCCAGAAAATATTTGTAGGAGATTAGTTGTGCTGTCTGTTAAAGGAAACCACAGCAGCTTTGTTTAAAATCTCATGAAGTGATGTAGAATGCACTGCATAGACCAGCTGTATATTTGCAGATGTTGAACAGCATGACCTAACCATTCCTTTCCATTTTTAAAGACATGATTCCATTTGTACATGGAAGCAGTGCTGGCTGATTGACTGCTCAGCTCACTCCTTGGCTAATGCTTAGCCAGGGGTGGGAGGGAGTTAGAAGCTGCATGCCTTGCCTAATGAACCCCTGGAAAAACCACCACCCTAAAATTAAGTCTACTGCAGGCACACCGGTTATTCCAGCCAAATTCAGTGCCTGATGCACTCCATCATGTGGCCTCACACAGTTGCATTGCTACTGAGGAATCGGTTCAGAAACAGGAAGAAGCAATTAGGAGCAGGCAGGAGTTGCCTAAACTGGACCTGTCACCAAGACAATTAAACATTTAGCAATGCAATAACTGTCAATCTGTCTAAAGGAAACTTAACTGGAGCCTCACATTCTACATATAGTGGATTACAAAAGTTTAGGGCAAAAGGTTCTCTTATCAACAGACCCATCTCACCAAATAATGTCCACGTCACAAGCATTACAAAGGGAGCTGGAGCTGCCAAAATACTCCATTGCTGAATTAATTTCAGTTTAACTCACTATTTAAAATGGAGGTTTGCTTCTTAATAAAAACCTTGAAAGACCAATATACAAGTTCAGGATGCAAACTGAATACAAGATTTTTGAACACTGACTCCATGCCCATAAATTTAACAAGGCCCCTCTAACATATGCATCCAAAGGCTTCAAAAACCACACGTGTACAGGCTGCATATTTTTCCCAGGGAAAGAACTAAAGGAATGGAGAACGTAGGAGCTTGCCTTTTTATTGGAACATACCACTAGAGTGAAAAAAAATCCATGAAAGAAATCTAACCAAAAAATGTCTGATTTGCACAACTTATGTACATTATTTGATAAAACGGATGTACATTATCTGATAGAATGGAAATGAATTGGCAAGTAGGAGATTTGGAGAGACAGCCTATGGAAATTTAAGACTAGCAGGTTGAGGCATGTTAACCCATTCCAAAGACAGATTTGGTCAGTGAAACTGGTTAATTCATTCTGTAGCAGGATGCACATTGAAAAGAGAAAGTTACAATCCTGTTAGAGAGCTCTTCAGCTGAAGATGCATTTAAAATTAAGATCTGCTTCATTCTGAAAACCTTGTTGCCTAAGAAACTTATCTTCCAAGGTTAAGTCTATGCAATCAGCAAGGTGTGTACAAGTACCAAAGGTTGTCTCTCCTTGCCAGGCCATGGGGTGCAGTTTAAAGCAGCACATATTGGAACCATTAGCTCAAAATCAACTAATATACAAAAAGGTGAATGGGGAAGACATTCCACTCCTAGGATAGGTGGTACAGCTTAAAAGATAGTCTCCCTGCTGGCAAGATTTCACCCAGTCATGTTTTTGTAATGGCTCTATGCTAAAGCTGTACGAGGGAAACCTCCTGCTCAAGTTTTTAGCAGTAAAGCTGCACAAGTTATGCTTTTATCCAGACTTCACAAAAATGCTAAAGCCATGGTGTTTAACTGAAACAGCAACATCTTAAAGGTCCAAAGAATAGAAGTAAATCAGGATGTGCCTTGATACTACAGGTGCAAGTTGAAGCATATCCCAGTTCACATCTCCCTCCTCTAACTTAGACATACTGTTCAGCTACAAATTTATCTTTCGCAAAGCTGAAAAGGCCAAAAGAGAGCAGCAGCGATGCAGTATGCCCTCACAAACACTGTTAGAGCACAGAAGCCTACGCACTCATCTCTGCATCCAAAGGGACACTATCTTACGAGTTTGTCCTTTACGGTAAGACAAACTAACATGACAAACTACAGAATTCAGTTCTCTGATGTCTGAGGTTTTCCATTGTTTCATGCATACTACTGAAGTAAAAAACCTTTAATTAAAACCCCAAATGCCACACAGTGTGCTCTTTTCTCAAAAACTAACTGAAAACCAGTATTACTTAATCAGCACAAGGCACTAGAAAGATTAGTTCCATCTCATGTGACTGAAGAAAACACTAGGAAAGATGATGATACCAAGCAGGCTGAAAATGTGGTTAGAGAATTTGACCAAGCTTTCCTGTTTTTGGATTAGTCATTAGTGCAAAATACACGTGGTTGTCTCTGCAACAACTATTGCACTAGTATTTCCCCTCCTTTTTTTGGTCTATAGAAAGACTACTGAGGAAAATAAATAATGCTGAATGCTCACCAAGTGGAGAGTTTTTTTCATGCATAAGCAGTCTGTGAGCTTTGCTGCTAAAAGCAGATGCAATTTTCCAATGGTCTCTGTTTACCAAGCCTTGAATCTAAAACATCACACTTTTACAAGACAATGGAATTTGAACGAGGCGCTAACCCACAAGACTTGGGACATAAACATATCCTCCACAAAAGCCATAATATCAAAAGCAGCTAATGTGTGCAAAATGAGTCAGCAGCACATCACACTTTCACATACACTGTTAAAGAGGAAGCAAAAGGTGTTCAAAAAGATAAAAGCCATTGACATAAGTCTCATATATCCAGCCTACCACTACTACACATATCCTGATTAACAATGAAGAGCAAAACCATCAGACTCTTAATCAACTTGCATCGCATTCAGATAATACTCATATCCATGCCAGTCCCATCCTGTTTATGCCACTGTTTCTGTAGTCATAACTAGCAAGACTCTGGCATTGTCATGATCTTGGACAGAAAGGCTGAAAACAACTCTGGGGTGAAGAACCCTTTACACAGTCATTGTAGTCAGGGCACAGCTGGAAATTCATTTCGTGCTCTCAGCACTGCAGAAAATAGAGGATACTTGTGACAGATGTTGTGGAAGGTAAACAAACAATGCTAAGACTCAGGACCAGTGATGGCTCTTCAAATACCATAGATGAAAATCTACAGCCAGATTTCAAAATCTTTTTTTTTTTTTTTTTTTCCAGCCACCATCCACATCTGCAGTGCCAAGACTGTCAGTCTATTTCAGAACTTTAATAAAATTTTTCTATTAGGCAATGGCAATTTTAATCAGACTGAAGGCTTTGCTCAAGACAAGGATCACAGGTTCAACATTTACTTTTCCAATTTTAAATTGACTGTTCTCATAATAATGTAGTACTTTGATTCTCACACAAGGCTGGCAGGTACCATTACCCTGTAAATAAAAGGCGTGCCATTTAGCAATGATGGCTCAAAACACCACCAATGACAAGCATGCTAGTTTGGGGGAGTTTTCCTACAGATCATTCTTTCTGAATCTTAGTGAATGCAGAACTTCATTTAAAAAAGTAACTTTTTATACTGTTATGACCCAAACATTATAGGTATATACCCCAAACGTTACAGGCATGTCCTCCCCCAAAGCTCTTTTATATCATGCTCAAGCAGTTCTAGACTTTATGTAAAAATGATGTAATCCATGGAAACAACTTCACTAAATGACTGAAGTAAATTGCCTCATTTCTTTGACCACGTAATATGTAGTCTGCATGCGCTATCCAATCTAGTATCATATTTAGTCTACTGTGCCTTTCTAGAAACATGTGGCTCTAATAGTGGTTTTGGACAAACTTCTTGCTTTATACTGGAGTTGTGGCTTTTGCTTGATGACTAATTTCACATAGCTGATTGAAATACTAAAATTGCTTCAACATTTCAGAATAAGGCATAGACTAAAAAATAAAGGAACATTTAGTTTTAAATATTAAAAGCAGTCCAGAGACTTGAGAAATTGTTTACTGATTCAGGTACATTAAATTATGAGGAAAACATCTTGGAAAAAAACTTGTGTCGACCTGAACAACTATGAATAGCCAAGCCTTTTTTTAAAAAAAGACTTCAAACAAAATGCTATAAACCAGACTCATCTTTTAGGCATGTCCTATTTATGCTTTATAATTAATGGACACTTGCATGAGATAGTACAGAAAGTAATCAATGAAAGATTAATCAGATATTAGCGGTAGCCTCCAGGAACACTCAAGAGCTAGACATCCCCCCCCCCCCCCAGCTTCATCCTTCAGAATTGGCCATAGATTTATGATGCAGAGATTTTAAAAGATTACAGGCTATAACCCTCCAGTCGAGAAACCACAAACTACCAAGCCCTGTTCATCAAGGCTCAACAGATGAATAAATAAATGGAGAAAACACAACTTTCTACAGCAAGTACAAGCATAATAAAATTTGCAAAGTGGAAAGTATCTGACTTCATGTCTTTGCCTCTCTATATCAGAACAGTAATATGTAGGCAATTTTTCTTCCTCCAAAAATATAAAATTTCAAAGCATGAGGTGTAATAGGTATGAATGATATTTCTATATAATTGTACTAAAGACAGGCTTTTACTGGGATGTAGACAGTCATAGTCTACTGAAGGGAAGTAACTAATCTTACCTCTCTATACTCTAGCAAGAGCTACCTGATTTCTGCTTCCACTAAGCTTAGAAGTGTATTTATTTGTCAGTGGAAACAACCTCAGAAGAATCCCACACTGGATTTTCACTGTCCAACCAGAATGTTCTGCACTAACTCACAAGGCGTTAGGCAGAGAATATGTCATCTTAGAGCAGCCTTAGTGAAGGATCACAGGAGCAACATAGAGCAACCATATCAGTAGCTGACAATTTGCACTAATTAGACATGCCTACAGGAAGGCTCAACCATTTGAATTAAAAGCACTGCTTGACTTCTCTGAAGAGGTGTTGCTCAATCCTTCATGCATCTGCACAAGACAAAATAGGTTTCAAATTAGAGGCTGTACAGCTTTATATGGCAACAGTAAGTTCTTTAGTCATCCTATACAAATATTTTTGTGATTTCTTTTGTCAAGTGTTGCCATCATTTCAGAAAACTGAACACAGAAGACCCACTAATAGGAACAGGCAAGACTCAAGTAAATCAGAGAGATGCCCAACACTGAAGCTAGCAAACGCTCAAGATAAAATGAACAAACAGTTATTTCATCTAGACACAAGCAATCTTGGATTAAGAGCAATGATTCCCCTCTGCACTCACATGCAACTGCTTTGATATTCTACTGGCTTATTATACATAGTTCCATGGAAGGGAATAAGGATTTGTGCTCTGCCTTTATTCCCTCTTTGGATATATAAGTATCCTAGAAAGAATACAGAGAAAAGAAGAAAGAAGGAAGAAAGAAGGAAGAAAGAAGGAAGAAAGAAGGAAGAAAGAAGGAAGAAAGAAGGAAGAAAGAAGGAAGAAAGAAGGAAGAAAGAAGGAAGAAAGAAGGAAGAAAGAAGGAAGAAAGAAGGAAGAAAGAAGGAAGAAAGAAGGAAGAAAGAAGGAAGAAAGAAGGAAGAAAGAAGGAAGAAAGAAGGAAGAAAGAAGGAAGAAAGAAGGAAGAAAGAAGGAAGAAAGAAGAAAAAAGAAAGAAAGAAGAAAGAAGGAAGAAAGAAGGAAAAAGAAAGAAGACAGAAAAAAGAAAAAAGAAAAAAGACAGAAAAAAAGAAAAAAGACAGAAAAAAAAGAAAAAAGACAGAAAAAAGAAAGAAAAAAGAAAAAAGAAAGAAAAAAGAAAAAAGAAAGAAAAAAGAAAAAAGAAAGAAAAAAGAAAAAAGAAAGAAAAAAGAAAAAAGAAAGAAAAAAGAAAAAAGAAAAAAGAAAGAAAAAAGAAAAAAGAAAAAAGAAAAAAGAAAAAAGAAAGAAAAAAGAAAAAAGAAAAAAGAAAAAAGACAGAAAAAAGACAGAAAAAAGAAAAAAGACAGAAAAAAGAAAGAAAAAAGAAAAAAGAAAAAAGAAAGAAAAAAGAAAAAAGAAAAAAGAAAAAAGGAAAGAAAAAAAGAAAAAAGAAAAAAGAAAAAAGGAAAGAAAAAAAGAAAAAAGAAAAAAAGAAAAAAGAAAAAAAGAAAAAAAGAAAAAAGAAAAAAAGAAAAAAGAAAAAAAGAAAAAAAGAAAAAAAGAAAAAAAGAAAAAAAGAAAAAAAGAAAAAAGAAAAAAAGAAAAAAGAAAAAAAGAAAAAAAGAAAAAAAGAAAAAAAGAAAAAAAGAAAAAAAGAAAAAAAGAAAAAAAGAAAAAAAGAAAAAAAGAAAAAAAGAAAAAAAGAAAAAGCCCTGGATCAAATCTACCCCCTACCCATGCCCTGCACACTCTGTAAGTCAAACTCAGACCATTAAGCAACTAACTTGGAAAATACATGATTGAAGCCAAACCACTATCAGGTTAAGTGGTATACGCACACTTTATTCAGAAAAAAAGCACAAATTATAAACTTCATTAAACCCTCAAACAACTAAAAATGTACCAAGTATTAAACACTAAATTCACCAATTAGACAGTAATTTCTTAATCTTAGTTTGTCTTTCATTTTTCATATAGTTTTTTCTTTAAAATTTCCTTGCTAAAATGCAAGCTATTAAAATGCTTCTCAAAGGGTCTCATGAATCTCTAAAGGCATCTTATCACTATCACCTCATTCAGCTTTGTATCTCAAACATTAACTGTACATGAAGAATCAAAAAAATTACTTTTACAGTTGAAGTAAATTAAAACAAACTCTGTACAGCTTATGCCTTTGCCTGATACATTTGGACCACACAAAGTGTCTATACACATTCCTAAAATGTATGCATTTTCTATTTAAAATCTAATGGCCTGTCTGAACACAGTATCATCAGACTTTCAACAAAACACAGCTTACTGCAATGGCATAAATAAATTGCAACAGCTACTTAATGACCTTAAAGTACACTAAAAATGTAAGTGCACTATGATATCCACATTTTGATTAAATATTTGCTTGGATAGGCAAAGTGTAACATACTAATATAGATTTTTTAAATTAAACTACATTTAATCATCAGTTTCGGGAAAATTATGAAATTGAATTGCAAAGTATTTATTTTTGTACAATTTGAGACAAAATTCAGTGAGATAATTATTTTCCATTTTAAGAAAATTTCAATACATACTCAGGAAACGAAGCAGCTAGAGTTGGGAACCTGAAAGTTCTTGGTGATAGTTTTGTTAGTCCACTATACCCATTTGCTTATTTCAAGAAAGAGCAAAATGCCATGTGATTTCATAAATACTATCCCACATCCAGTAATGGATACCACATTCAACATCTGTTACTTTTCTATTTTAATCTAATTACTTTTCTAGATTACTTTGTACTATTTGCATCATAGTATCTTTACAGGATATAAAAGCTGCGAGTTAGTTATACCATGGTACCACATTAATGCATTACTTAGATCTTCCTATGACAATCTCTCATCAGGCCAAAAAACATGCCAATGTTAATTTGTTAAAGACAGAATGGATCCTCCGTAGTCTCAAACCCACATACCTAACTACTGTCATGCCATTATCTTTGCTCCTCCTGCAACTTTTACCACAAGAATTCCTCTTTTAAATAGATATAACTAAAGCTCAGCATCAGAAAATAAACCTGGTTTTGTTGAAAATAATTCAAACATGTTTCCGAATACACACTTCCAATAATACCCATCATACTGCAAGAATATAATCTTTCCCAAATCCCAATAGTGATAGTGCCCCAGATTGTCCAGCTGATTAAGAAAACTACTGATTAAACTTAGGAATCCAAAAAACTTCTTTCAAGGTACCTTATTATACTGTTTACAAGATGGGTGTTTATCCTATAGAAGACTCCTGCCTCAAATTTACATCTACAATTCTATCTTAATTCATCTCTACGCAAGCTTGTTCCAGCTGGAAAGCCTACTAACTACTTAGACTAAACACAGATGCAAACTGATACTGAAATCTAGACTGGTCTGAGGATCCTTCCCTTAGAGAAGAAAGCCACCAACTAACATGAGTAAAAATTAATTTACCAGTTTGTATTTTATTGGGAATTTCCAACTTTATCAGAATAATTTGGTCTATGTATACTTTATTTTCATATACAACCAGCAGGGTTTCTAGACTGTAACATTCACAATAGTGCATCCTCGTTATCCAAAAATTAACAGAATTTAATTCTGTTAATTAACTCTCCCACCATGACTTTAGATTTACACTCCTGGAGCCATCTGCAATATTCACAACTATTTCCTGTGATACCTTCCTGATGACAGAACACCACCTGTACTACAGGCAAGTCGTAATCCAGTACGGTAATTTGGCATTTGAGAACAAGTGACAGAAGGTCAGCACAAGAGCTCAAAGAAACACACACCCATAAAAAGACATTCTCCTAGGAAAGAAGTCTCCCTCCCAAATAACAGTTGACAGCCAAGAGCAAAAGGGTTTCCATACAGATTTTGACATTTCAATGCTTTACTTTAAAGCTTCAGAATACTCAAAGACATAGAAGAACCATGCTCAAGGTTTCACTTTCACTGAGAGCTGTTGGTTAACATTAACAAGCAGTAAAGAAGAGTATTGCTTGCTCTAGTTCATCAGTTTACAACTAATACGTTTAATGTAGAACCAGAGGTCTAAGCAGCTAATTAAAACAGAAATGGACAATTTCATATACTTAAAATGTGGAGTCAGGCAAAAGAGCTTGGGAAGATCAGCAATAAAATACAGTACTATTTAGATTTAAACCAAACAGCTAACATACTCCTGTACAAAGAGACAGCACCTTGGAGCTTTTACACAACCCTATTTGAAAGCAGCAAAGCTTTACAGTCCCAACTAGGTGAAAGTCCCCAGACAGCATTAAAACTTTTGGACAACTTTATCAGACTGGCTTTTGCATCTCTGCCTCAAAACTATGCTTGCGTTACTACAGCCACAAAGAACAGATCCTGATTTTTAAACACACATGCATGGGTCCACTTGCTGGGGTACACATATATTCTTATCCCACTCCACCTTATCAAAGTTGGTTTAACTAGTAAAAGGGACATGAGTGGGCTACTTCGCACAAGTAAAATTGACAAATATTCCTCTGAAACAGCAGTCAGTTATTTAATCTAAAGCCAAATCCCCCACAAAAGTTACTTACCAATGCTGCAAATAGGCCTACGGAAGTGGCCAGGAATCCCTGTACTAGATACTGAACATCACCCTCCTCACCACCTCAAACCCACACACACCCCATCAGCAAACAGACAATTTAAAAAAGACTAGGCACAGCTCTTGCTACTACCAGTTTAAAGTCTTTCTGCAAAAAATGTTTTGCATCTCAAATTAAATTTCACAAAATTTCAGTATAATCTGTTCTCTAGGTTAGATTTAGGTGACCTGAAAAGATTAAGGACAAAACTATTATATATCCTGGCAATTGTCAGTTTGGCCCCCATATTATTGTTACAAAAGATCACCTTACAGGAAAATCTGAAAAACCTCTTGCATTAATTCTAGAAGAGCACTTCACACACAAAGCATAGTGAAGAATAAGGCAGAATAAACAAAGGTTTTATGTCCAGAGGTGTAAATGAAGATTACTAAAGCAAAACACCACAAAAGGGGACTCAAGCTCCCAAAGAACATCCACCTGAAACTGCCAGTCATCTTGTTTATGATTTCATTTAAGTGCATTTCAAGCAAAACCATCAGTAGTTGTCTGTAGGACTGCTTAAAACAAAAAATAACACACACTCCCCCACCACCCCCCCGCCATGCAATTAGTGTTTGCTCCACTGCTGTGCCAGGATGTGTCAGTCCGCAAGAAATGCAGGCTTGCTTCTACTGACTATGATGCAGCTGACTGCATTCAGTTAGCATAATGATTCTAGAGATCTTTAATAGTGTTGTGGACCAACACAGGAATGTTACAGGCTGAGGTCTGGTATCAGGTCAAAAGACACATCAGTGAATTTCTCCAGCATTTTCAGCACAGAACATGGACCTCAGACATTCCTCCTAACTGTGCTAGAAGACCTATAAACAGCTTCATTATGAAACCTCTATTATGGAAGGTAGTCTTCATCCAGCCTCTGTACAAATGGACGAAAAAACCTCTCATTCACATGGTATTTTTGGATCAGTACTGCACATGTGCTTTGCTGTACACAAAGCTAGACCCTTAAAATACAAAGTGTATAGAAATCTGTATTTTACTCACCTATTGCCTCAGCAATAGTTTCTTTCCCCTTGGTAACCTGCAAATTTTATTGCCCATTTTTTGAGATTTCAATAATAGAATTAGTTTGTAATGATTTGTCCTTTATGAAATTACAAGAAGTTTAAGTAAAAATATTAAGTTTAATATAAAGTGGTAATTTAATAGTGATCTCTAGCACACAGATCTCTGTGGGCATTTAGTGCCTGATGCATATTGCCCTACTCTAATAAATAGGGAGATTCACATCAATAATTCTGTGAACTCTGCCACGCATAGAGTATAAAGATGCCATATATGGTATAAACACAAGTAGCTGCAGTTAATCAGATGACATTCACTACTGCTGAAGAGACAAAGGTGTTCAGTTATTAGGTTGTAACTGTAGTTGTGGCACTCTGCCCTATGCCACCATTGAAACTGCTGCCAGAAAAACCTCAGCATCACTGAATTAAATGTTTGCTTGTCCAGTCTAATTCAAATAGCTTCACATTTACAGTGATCTTGGTAAGTAACAACTGGGAAAGCCCAGAACTACTTGAAGCATTTTTATCAGATCTTAAAAGGAATAAGGATGTCTCAGAATACAAACACAAAAGGAAAAAACAGTTCTCGCTGGGGAAAAAAAAAATAAAAAAAGTTACCAGCCTTGATTTGTCAAGGACAAGGGCACATCCTGTGCCAGCAGGCTCAACTCTACTGCCCTGAAGCCATTCTGCTCCATTTACTGGAGTACACTGGTTTATATAAGCATGTACTAAAAACAGAGAGGAAGCTTTCTACAGTTTGAACCTGAAAGACATTTTTGTAGTATTATGCAAACAGGGGTAAAATATGCAGATTTAGGAGCAAAAGCTGTACCTGTAGAAAAGGAAAAGAAAGATAACTCATGTAAGAGCACACCAGAACAGCTGTATGGAACAGAGGTAACGCATCACTTTTGGAAGAAAAGCAAATGTTGTAAGTCATTAGCATAACAGACAAACCTTTTCTTCTGAGCTGTAATTTGTGCTGTAACTAGCATCAAAAATACTACCAAATGCCAGTGATAGCAACACTTACCTTACACCTATAAGTAGTGCTATCAGCATTGAACAAATAGGATCTGCTATCATTAGACCATAGTTCTGCATCAATATAGCAGATATGATTACACCAACACTTCCTAGCGTGTCTGCAACAATGTGTAGAAATACACCTGTAAGAGATTAATTGATATCAGTACAACTTGGTATTCTGAAAACCAATGGAGTATTTCAAAGACAGTTTACGAAGAAGAGTTGCAAGAACTAGACAACATGATTTATGCTTGTTAAATTTGTGGTCAATTTTTGTTCAAACACACAAAAAATGATCACAGGATTTCAACGTATTTGGAGAATATAGAGCATTTGAAGGATTTACATTATTTTGTGCACTTAGCAGTAAAGGCTATTTCATGGCATGGCTATCAACTTAAGCAGTGATTAACAGATGTAGCTAAATTTTTTTCTTTCAATACCCACCCATATTAAAGAAACTCATGTTCCCTGATGCCTACAGACAATGATAAGTACTGTATAAGATGGAAAGACTGTTAAGAGAAAGCTCTGTAAAGCTTTGAAAGATGCTTATGTTTCATTGACAATATCTTGCAGAAGTTACTTGGCAAAGAAATCCAAGACAAATGATTTTGAGAATTAAGTAATACTGCAGACACGAACTTCACTCTTACTTTGAAGAATAACACGTTACCTTAAAAGACAATGAAACTAGCACTTTGCAGCTAGCTAAAATTTAGCCTTTGGAGCTCTCTGCTGGCAATGATGGGTACAGTCATTCAGAAACAGCTTTTTGAATACAATTGTCCAGACTCAGATAATCCTTCCTCACAAAAACAACACACAACTATCAATCAGCTCTGTAGTGATTTTTCCAAGTCTACATTTGTACTGGGTCTTGCTGGAATGGAGTTCAGTTTTCTCCATAGCAGCCTGCATAGTGCTCTGTTTTAGATTTGTGACTACAACTGCACTGATAACACACCAATGTTTTAGCTATTGCCAAACACTGCTTGCACAGCATCAAGGCCTTCTGTTTCTCACTCTGCCCCCACAGCAAGTAAGCTAGGGTGGGCAAGATGTTGGGAGGGCACATAGCCACAACAGCTGACCCAAAATGACCAGAGGGATGTTCCATACCATGTATCATCATGCTCAGCAATAAAACTGGGGTGTTGTCTTTCAAAATAGTTGTTGCTCGGAGACTTCCTGGACATTGATATACTGGTGGAAAGTGGTGAGCAATTGTCTTTGCCTCAGGTGTTTGGGTTTTTTTCCCTTCACTTATTAAACTTTATCTCAATCCAAGACTAGTTCTTGCTCTTACTCTTCTAATTCTCTTCCCTGTCCCACTGCAGGAGTGGGAGAACAGCTGCTGGGTACTTAGTTGACAGCTAGAGCTAAGCCACCATAGTACTGAAAAATTAAACTAAAATTATATGAAATTGAGTCTTTTTAATGTGCTTCAATTAAAATGTGCCTTTCATGAAAAGACTGACTTTCAAATATCTTCTAGTGAAGTACTGAGTATACATATACGTAATACAGTATAAAATAAATTCTGGAAGAGGTTGAAAATGTTCCTTTTCAAGGACTACAAACAAGCCAGAAAATCATCCAATAAGATAAAACAGTATGTACACTTAGGTATGCCAAATAATTACTATCTCTTACGTTACATAATTTTTCCCCTCTAACTTTTGAACACTTCAAAAAAAATTAATCAAAGCTCAAAACTGACATCTAAATTATCAGTAATTTATTTATACTAAAGCTCAGGAGATCATGGACTCCAATACTCCTTCAAGCAATTTAGAGTGAATTACCATCTTGTCTAAACCAACTGCAATAGCGTGATGAAATGCAAGTTTTAAGCTCAGGTATACTTTAACAATTATCTCAATCTGCATTTTTCAAATACATTCTATATTAATAATACTGTTTTTCACTTTCCAGAGCCTACATTGCAATTAGGCTCCTTAGGTTTCTGCTTTTAACCACTCTTTCCTATGTTTTTATTATTTGATTTTTCAGCATCAGGAACAGAAGCTGAATCCCTGCTTTTAGGATCTCCCTTTCAAACTGTGTTGACACTGCACTACATTTGGATTTCAGTGAATGTCTCAACGCCTAGCCATGCACAGTGTATGGCACTGTTCTGTTTACAGCAAAAGGGGACTTCATAAAATAGCTCCTCTAAGAAAAATGTAGCATTTACCCAAAGGCACCTTCTAAAACAGATGTGTGACGAACAGTCACAGGCAGGCAGACCATGATAAAACTAATAAACCACTATACTTATTCTCATCATACCTTGTAAAATCTGTTTGCTGGATCCACCCATGCCTTCAAGAGAATGGTCATCTGTGAAGACAATTATTGGCATATTAATGTACACAAAGGCTATCTCTAGTGTTATATTCTGTTATAGTCCTCCTTTCTAAATTTCTTGAACAGACAAGGTGCTCACAATAACTGGCCTTTACTCTAGCTACTGTTTTTTAACACAGCAATTAAATTAGAAGTCTTAAAACACATATTTTTTAAAAAAGAAAATACCACTTTACACAACAGATTTTATACAAGTATTTAGAAAAATTAAAAGATCAATATTTGTTTCTTAATGGAAACAAACTGAGAAATAAGACCTTTCTAGTATTTAGCAAAGTAAGGGCCCCTCAAGAATACAAGCAATACACACAAGCAAGAAGAGTAAGGTCAAATAAATTTGCTAACCAGAAATATTTCACTTAAGCAAGCATTTTATACCTAATGTAAAACAACAAGGATAACACTTGGAGAAGGTAGAACCAAGTCAAAAAATCCTCTCATTGAAGCAGATTAATGCCTTTGTGGAACACATCAGAAAAGTATTTTAAGAAAAACTTGTTAAAGGATAGCAAATGACTGCTAATGAAGATATATACTAATTTAAGCAAAAGCTTATTTGAATATCAAATTGCACAAAACAGATTGCTACATTCGCTGTTCCACTGGGGTAGGGGACATGGGGAGACAAAGGAAGAGGCAGAAGGGGGGAGTTCCTTCTTTCCAACCAAACTCCAGGAGAACACTTGGAAAACAAGCACCAATTTTTTACTAAAAATAGAAAGGACAAGTAAATATTTTTATACTCTTTGTCACTTCCTGTCTGCAAGTTACCACACTATTGCTGCTCTGAATGTGCACATTTTCAGTCACATCAGATTCTAGTTTATGGCTTAGGCAGGAAGGATTGACAACCCTGCATTACAATAAGGCTTTCATTTGCGTTGTTTCAAATAGGTAGGAACTATACTGTCTCTTATCCTATAGTGAAGGTTACTGATCATATTTTGCATGGATGCCTCTTCACAGATTGTTTGCCTTTATAGAAAAGATCTAAGCATAGCTAAGATACCTTTTTCATAACCAGCTTTAAAACAGATTACAACTACAGAAAACTGGGAGAATCTTGTATCCCAGATCACAAACCAAGTACAACATATCAATCCCTCAGTATCCAAAGCAAAACTGATTGTTCATCTTCCCTAATATCTTGATCTGTAAAATTATTCAATTCATCTTCCCTAATATCTTGATCTGTAAAATTATTCAAACGAAGAACACTAGCAAAGCAGCTTAATTTTGTCTATTGTTTTTAATGAAAAATTGAAACAGAGCACTCAACTAATTTCATTATATTGTTATACAATACATCTGTTTTATCTTTCACCAACACATAACATTACAGTGAACATTCAAAAAACGTACGTAAAGCAAAACATTTACAAATTAACACTGAACTTAATGCAAGTAAAACAGCATTGACCAAAATGAGGCACAAAACGTGGCAGTGGCATAGCACACCACATTTAGTGAAACTACTTCCATGTATGCTTGTAACAAGCTGCCAGTATCTTCTCTTTTTTTTTTCAGTAAATAATTAATAGCAAATTTAAATTGAGTCAAGATGGTCTATGACATTAGCTAAGTACTTACCATGACAATAATCCTGACCTTGAGAGTGTCCATGGCTATGGCCATGACCATGAGTGTGTCCATGGGCATGTTTATGTTCATGGCCATGACCATGAGCTCCATGACTGTGTCCATGGCTAAGACCACCATTAAATAGAGAATGGCTGTGTTCATGCCCTATAAACAAATATCACAGTCAGAGTATAAATTTAAGTGTTGAATAAAACTATGCTTACATTTGTTTCTAAGCTACTTAAAACCTATTCATCTTTTAGGTCATCTTAAGGTATGGCTTTAAATAAGCCAAGACAATTAACACAAGCTGTTTGTCATCCAAATCTATGCTGTGCAGCTGTATAAAACATACACCTGATTTGAGAAGTCAAGTGCTTTTATACATTCCCACTTCTGAGACAAGTTGTGCTACACTTCTAGTACAATTTGAAAAATGTACACATAATTAGATACAAGCACATTAAAACCAGCTATTTTAAGAAACCAGGAATTGGCTGTCATTTACACGTTAAAAATTCAAGCTTAAATTGCTGCTTAAAGACCAAAGACTATTTTCTTCTACTAGTCTGTATCAGTTTATGCGTTAAGCTGAAAGAGATATCAATTAGCTTTGCAGAAAAAAACCAATCCCAAAATGTTTACCATATATATTTAGGCAAATAAATTCTGCATTTAAATTCAAGACACTCAGTTGAGTAGCACCTGAAGCTGAATCATTCCATACTTAAAATTTGGTTCAGACACTGTTTTGTAAATTTTCCAGCCAAGACCTTGCTTAACTCCAGCTTAATTTTGTCCAAAAGACACTCTGCAAATCTCTTCCAATAAGGTGCAGAAGAGTGCATGTTCAGAAAGCAGGTTCTGGAGTTCTAGATCTTCCAGTTAATGGGTATTAACATGAAAAGTACAGTAGCGACATACTAGAGCTAGTGATAAAAAATAAAAGTCAATATTGCAACAAGTCACACATACATTTGGCTGGATTCCCACTAAAAATACATTAGAATTTAATACTAGGGTTCTCACTGGAAGATTATAAGGTCCTGGAGCACAGGGTGCCAAGAAAGGAAACTACGGAAAATTATAGACATCCTACCAGAGCCATGTGAATGCCCATGACCTCCATGTTGAAAAACAAATATTCCTATTAGATTTACAATGAATCCTAGTATAGAAACAGGAAGAAGTCTCTCATGATGCACGTCAGGAGGCTCAAGTGCTCTCTAAAAGAAACCAAACAAAAAAAACCCAAAACAACAAACCAAGAAGCAAATGTAGAATTTTACAATCTCTTAACATTATTAAAAGGGACTGAAAAAACTTCTTAGTTACAGAGGCATTCTCATACTAAGAAGCATATATAAAGACATAATTAGTTAAAGCTGTGAAAGTAGAATATTCTGATAGTCTAGCTAACTTTTATCATAAGATTTCATTATGCTGTGGGATGTGGCTCAACACCATATGAAAACACTTAAGTTTGTTGTAGTATGTGGATTGTTCAAATCATCCAAAAAACTTCTAAGAGTCTAGAACGCCATTTCTTCCTTTCACCATAGAAGGGTGAGGGGATAAGGGGAATGAAATTAAGACTGAGAACAAATTGTGGCATTTTTTTTAAAACTTGTAAAATCTAGATTATTTTTTTTAAATTATTTTTTACCCTACTTTCTTTTAAGTTTTTTTCAATGAGACTTTATAAGCCTAACACAATTTGCATCTGAAGCTGTGTTGAAGAGCGTAAATTACTATTGACAGGGGAGAGGAACATTCACCATCTGTCCACAGGAATGAAAGGCACAGGCAATAGCAAGACAATGAAACTTCAAGCAGATGTAAAATTTTGAAGTGACAGAGAGAAAAGAAGTCACCATCACAAGCAAAGGGAACACTAAGCATGGGAGCTAAGACCAGCAGGAAAAGAATGATGTTTCAACATTACCCTTGACCCTTCCAGTAATAGTTTTTAAATTTTTCTAGTAAGTTTTGTTGCCGTTTCTAGATTTGGAGTGAAGTTTTCCCAAGCTTTTAGGCAATTTCAGCCCAGTTTGTACTGATTTTGAAGTATTTACAGTCTTATTTATGTAGAGGATATGTTCCTGAAAGCTCTTCCCAGTTCTCTATTAAAAACCACACTAGAATGTGTTCTGAAATAGAAGTCTAAACATATTTATAGTGTACCTCCTATTAAAAAGTAAAAGCATTAATGCAAGCTGATTAGAATCAGTTATCAATTTTACTCTTACTCCTACCTCACTTCAGTGCAGACACCCTTGATGGCTAAATTTTAATCTTGAAATTACCTGAACCATCTTGCAAAAAAAATTCAAGAAAAGTGCCCTTGTAAATGTTAGCGCTATTACTAGTTGCCATTTATATTAGACTTCAAGATTTGGAAGATAATGCTTTTTCTTTAACAAGTTAGTCCAACTTTGTCACAGAATGTGACTTATGACTAACTTCTGTTTTCTGAACAACTAGTTTTGGCCTTTACTTCTTGGACTCATTGTCTAACAATGAGAAGTAAAGAACTTCCTATGACATACTTAACTGGCTGAAGAAAGGACAGGGTAAAACTCACAGAGTCTTTACACATGTCCTGGTGACAACACACAATCAAAATATACTATTTAAAAAGCTAGTATAGATACACTGAAAAAGCTGGGTTTCTGGGTCACAGAACAGCTATTTCACATGGCCTTATTCTCTGTTCAAATCACAGATTTTTAACCAATATTTTTCAATTTTTCCATTTTTCCCAATTAAATATGCTCTACAAATAGAAACGTGAGAATTGATAGTGTAACTGACTTCATAACATACCTCAACACCTTCCGAAAAAATGAAGAATGCTGTAAAGATGAGGAATAAACCATTTACAAAACCAGCAAGTACTTCTGCTCGAACATACCTGCAAGACACAAAAAAGCAATAGCAGGTATTACCACCTCCATTTAAATGCTGAAAATTAAAAGTGGAACTTGGAGACTGCAGTACAGTCTTCTAGATCTCAAACAGTTGTATTACACAGGGGCTTGCCAAATGGAAGATGCAGTATATAAACTACAGATAAGTATATGAAATTCAGTATGTTGTATTTTCATAGAAATTACCTGATCCAGATCAGCCATTACCAGATCTAGATGAAAGAAAACTTTCAGTATGTCAACGTCTTCCCATTTAAGATCCTCTGTACTGGAAGTTATGGTATAAACTTATACTTGGAAGCCACAAAGTAACATAAGCATACGAGATGTAGTCGAAGTCTGCTGATATAAAGTTCTGTTGAATATCAACCAGCCATACAGTAATTCGGTCCCCCTCTGGTAGGGGGATTTTTAGTAAAAGTTTTGAGAAGAAAATAATTATTTCAGCTATGAAATTTTTTCAATTAAAATCAGCCAGGTTAGAATAACATGTAATTCCAATGTAGCAAACATCAGACTTTAATAAACTGTGGCTGTTCTCTAATAAATGGAACACCAGCTGTTTAAATGCATAGCAGTAATTAATACAGAACCTGCTTTCACTGCAATTAGTTCATGGTACAATCAATTCTTCCTAAATTGATTTCTAGGCACACTGGAGTTTCCACCTTAATTAAACAGTGCTGTTAAGTTTCAAACTACATGATCCATGCTTAGGTGAGACAGCTGAAGGTAAATGCTGACATTCAGGTCAATAATGCTATGGGGAATGCAACAACCCACGTTATAGTTCATTTGCTGTTAATTAATCAGTATCACTAATTAATAATATTGTATCACCAGTACTGTTTTACAGGGCACAACTGCAATGTGCAGTGGAACCAAGTGCCCTTGAAACAGAACCAGCTGCAGCAGCTCTATCCATGAAGGTTGGTATGGGACAATATACCTCAGCCTTGAGGATCTGTGTTAATGATAGTCACAGCTGTTCAATCCTGCTGGTTCTGAGAAGCATAGCTTATAATCTCAAGTACAGCATCACTGAGACTGAACTCCTTTCAGTTCCAACTTTCTGTTCGAAAGAAGACATGGGGCATCAGCAGACTGAAATTCCCTGTAACGCACCTCACTGCACTGTAAGGACAAACCCATGATGCCCCATGATGCAGCTGCTCTAACTTCACTGGTGCCATTAGCACACATGACAGTGCAGGGCAACTTCCTGCTGTGCAACTTGTTTCCACTAGTATGATTACAGTGATCTTAGAAGTGATAAATCTGCCCCCCAAAAGCAATGCCTTCACGTTTTTACTATTTCTAAGGGGATGTTAACTTAAAGGTTTACATAACTCACCTTAAAACCCCACACTTTCAACATAGCTTTTCCATGTTCTGCAAAAAGAGGTTTTGTTCATACAGTGAAAAATTACTACCTAGATATTTACTAAAATACGTTAAGGTAACAGCCTGAAGTTTCTTACCCATATGAGAAAGCATCATTTGACCTCCATTTTGAAATAACCGAAGCTGCTAATCCAGCCAATAAAGCAGTACAGTCAAAAAACATATGGAAAGAATCTGATATTAGACCTAAACTGGAAAAGAACAGAAAAAAAAGAAAAAGTTATCTTCCACATGCTACATGTTCAGTATGAAAAAAACAGCATTTGCATTTAATCTTTTATACAATAGCAGAATATACTGTGTGTCTAAACTTCAGGCGTGGTTTTGCTAGCACAGAGGAGAAATCCTCACTAGATCACCAACACAAATACGATGACAAAACTGCCTTTGTCAGCTTTGGGAAGGCACTTTGGAAGAGTGCTTGGCAAGAGAAATCTTCCTAATATATGATTTTGATGGTAGTGCAGGGTGGTTTCCACTCACACAAGCCAAAGCCCCTGGAGTAGATATACCCACAGCCGCATCTCTAGCCAGCACAATTCTAGTGGCAGGTATTTGTTCTTATATTTCAATTTACAGTTTGACCATATGAGCAAAATCAGCTAGAAAAGTGTATACACACAAGCTGCATTTAAATACTGACCCCACATAAGTTTGTAAAAGTAGTATTTCACATCTAGTTAAAAAAGAAAATTGGGTGTAAAAACCCAATTGGGTGAGGATCTATTATATGCAGTGTATATATAGGGTAACTAGTTCAATAACACTAAAGCTGTTCTGCTGAAGACTATCAATACCACCATAGTGATGGCACTAAGCGATTACAAAAGCAATATTCTCAAATCCATTTTCAAACTTCATACTTTGGAAGTTTTGACCCATAGGAAGAATTGGTCAAAAATTCTTTAATGTCTGCAGTAAAAAACTACCAATGAATCAATCAAAATAAAGTTTCATAAAATTTTGACAAACGTATGCCTGTGACAAAGTATTTTAGGCCTGTAAAGACTGAAGTCTTCCACTTATCTTAGTTCATTATGTCAAATATTCCAAGACTGTAAAGTCTACTTCAGCATAGCAGTTTTCCTCTCAAGCATCTTATTTAAGAACTAATGCATCACCAGATGAGAATTTGTCTTTGATGTTCATTCACACTGCAGCTACCTGACACTTTCTATGAGTAGGGCAGGCTGAAAAAATGGAGTTTCAGTATACAGAGAGTTCTTAGATTGCATTCTTTTTTGCCTGAAATAAAAGCAGAACAGCAAGCAATATACTCCTTAAGTGCTTTTGACTACTACATACCTTTCCTAAATAGATGTAAACGCAAAAGATGGCTGTTTTTTACATTTTATCTGAGCAGAGAAGCCAGTCCCTGATAGCATTGCCAAAGCACCACACCTACATTCTTTTTAATTTATTGCTGCTCAGTCTCCAAATTTCCAATCACAAACCTTCAGCCAGTGTTTTAGCCTGCATCATAAACAGGTATAGAATTTATCCAAGATGCATCTAGTTCTTCTTACTATAACAGACCATGATGAGAGGGGGATAAGTAACTACATTACTTCACAGCAAAAAGCAAGGTTTCCTGCATCCGGATCTCTGCTGGGATCACACACATCCAAGGTTAACATACTGTGGTGAAGCTACACTAAATCAAAGGAAGCAACAATAGTACTCCTGAGAGCACAGAGCTCTATCAACGATTTTAAAAAATAACAACGGATGGCTGCCTCTTCATTTTGCTAAGTGTAACGATAGCAATCATTTGCTCCTTTTGCTGGTGATCACCATTACTCTTTTAGTTTGACTGGAATATGTCCACAGAGAAATAAAAGCAAGTAAATACTTACTCCATCTGTGTTTTCAGCTGAATGGATCCAAGCTAATTCCAGTTCAAAAACAGTGGTATTAGAACAATGATGACCAATTGCTTATAAACCTTATCAGTCCTCAAATCTTTGCCTTATCATCTGCAAGGTATTGACTAGAAGACACACTCCTCTCTGATCTAGAAGCTGAAGGAAGCAAAGGCTGAAAGACCACTTCTTAAATGGTTTATTTCAATGACCAATGCACAACTGCAGCCTTGACTAACAAACAGAGGAAAAGTTTAGCATGATGTTTTACCCTACAAAGTTCAAAGCAACTTAACTTAGTTCACAAGTTACCTGGTCAGTAGAACTCGTATCAGTTTGTAGGCTGTATGTAAACTGGATTTAACACCACCCACAACAGTTGCCAAGTTTTACTAAACTACTAATCGTAAACAGGTTCTGTAAGGCTGCAAGGAAGTGTGTGCATCAAAACACAAAAATTGCTTCATATTTGAAGAGACGTATGATACTGAGGTACTGATGAGCATTTGTTATTGCATGTGTCCTAAAAGTTCCATTTCCCCAATCCTTTGGTTGTCTAAGAACAATTAATTATGTACACAACTCAGTTCTTAGAAACTGAAGAACAAAAAGCAGCTACTGGTAGTAACAAGTTCTAGAGGATAGCCACCTTTTCACACTTAAGTCAAATACAAAGTTTCATTAACCAAAGTTTGAACTACTTCACATTAAGAAACCAAACAATTTCAACCTGACAGAAATCAATTTCAAGATTAATCTGCAGTGTTTCAGATGAAACACTCAGCTGTGGAAGGAGAGGGTTTGGAGGACAGAAAACAAAAGTCTTGCGCTCTCTATAGATTTACATATATATTTTATGGACACATACAGAGGTATATATACATACAACTACAACACATTTAAGGTAGAGGGTGATGATGGTATGATAAATTGTCCTTAGGTGCTCTAGCCACCAAAGCAGGAAACAGATGAAGTCATTCTGAACAAACTTTAAAGGAAGACCAAAGGTTTTAGCTGGATGCCTATGAAGTAGCACAACAGAATTCCCTATCAAATTCTTGAAGGGTATAGGTGACAGCTTCCCCCTCCCCAAAACCAGGTGACATCCATAGGGAAACAGCTCATTTTAGGTTTGGTTCTGAGCATTAAGGAAGATCCAGTGGGGAAAAAAACCCCACACAACACACCAAACATTCAGATAGAAGGTATTTAGGGTGACAGTTAACCTTAAGTTTGTAATGATTATGAAATGGAAGGAATAAGCATGGCTAAACAGAGATAGCTAGTGGTTTCTGAGTTGGGGTTTTTGTTTTGGTTTTTTTTGGTTGTTTTTTTTGTTTTTGTTTTTTTGTAGAGTCTGCTGGGAAAGAGAAGACTGTGTAAGGACCGTTATTGAAACAAAATCCCATAGTAGGTCTAGAACCAGAAATCATACAGCAAATTGTCATGGCACCGCGCTCACACCTTCAAATCTCACAGAGACAAGACTTACCATAGGTGCAACAGCAACACAGCTGTGCTGCTTTCAAGACCTAAGCTAACATCTCCAAGTAGCCAGAGGCATGTGGATTTATCAACAGGGGTCAGTACAGACTGTGTCTGCAGCACAATTCACCACATGGCATAAACATACTCTGTATTGCATGTACAGCTATAACTGATTCAACTGCACAAATAACAGGAAGCCTAGTAAGAGGCCAATCTGATTTCATCCAAGTTTTGGTTTGGTTTTTTTACATGACCTGTAAATTAACGACACCTTAAAAAACTGGGTGCAAAGTGATTAGTTACTAAAGTAAACAAGCAATCCAATCAGCTGCTAGCAACATGGGATGCATGAAGAACTTCCATTAGAACTGGAACACATCATCCAGAGTATAATAATCTAGTAGAAACCCTGTACTCAAACACATTATGTCTAAATGAGGATGCTTCCACAGTTGATTTAATAACACAAGTTTAAAACCAAATTACACAAGTATGCACATAATAGTATTTTAAAACAGAACAGCCCAAGTAGCAGATTTCAACTTTAAACAAGCTCTCAGCTCGCAAAATACCATATCCAGTTTTGTTGTCCGTGCTTCAGGAACACCAACATACCACAGTATTTCTAAGAGGATCATATAAATGACAAAACAGCTATATGACTTCAGGAAACAACCTACTTGGCAAACAAAAGCTAAGGAGAATGTAAGAAGTTAAGAACTAAAAAAAAAAAAAAAAAGAAATTAAAATTGAAGACTTTTAGAACTTGCTGACAAAAATTTGGGGGGCTAAAATCATAGATTTGATTTTGAGATACGAATATCCCAGTCAAAGAACTCACAGCAATCTGCTTAAATTTAAACGGATAGAAGTGTACTTTTCAGAATCGCAATTAAAAAGAAATTCCTTAGTCTGTGGAAGTCAAGGGAAGAATCATCTGAATAATCGTGTCAGCCTTGCTATCTTACACTCACTGACATCATCAAGGACACAAGAGAGAACAGAATTCAAGATGACGTTTCTAACACTTGCGGCATCAGGCACTGGCCATACCCAAAACAGACCACAGTGGAATAAAGAAGTGCTCCAAGATGATACAGGAAACGCCCTTCACAAACGTTTTCCGTTTCTGCATCTCTCACGTGATGAGCAAAGGAGCTGTGCTCTTCAAACTGATGAAATAATTTTCCCTATAGGGCTCCTTGTTTGCTTGTTATGTGTTTGTTCTTCCAAGGCATGAACCATCTGCTTTGACGGAAGGCATTCCTCATCATATTCTCTGCTACTCCTCTCTACAAAAGAGATACTTGCTAAGATACTATTTTGTTCTAGCCCAAAATCTAGGCTTAATGTAAAGATACCTGACACTAGTGACTTGAAATAGAAACAAGAGGCCCAACTAATGATTATCCAACAAATCTGAATTCTTAATCTCTATAATGAACAAAAATAAATAAGAGTCTTCTCAATTCCAGTAAGCCCAATTCTTCAGTGACATGTTTCTCGGAAGTGTCACTTCAGTTTCTCCATTTAATTATCTCACATACAGGACTTTTTCTGGTGCAGATTTTATTTCTGGTCACACTACCCCAAAAAAAATGCTTAAAAGAAAGACATTGGAACAAACTCATATGAACATAAAGCTCTTTATACCTGAACCATTGTCAAAAATTGTTGTATCCTCTGAGCCATTACAAAAAACATCCATATTCGAGTAGAACGGCTACGCATACAATAATCCTCACACAACTGAAAAGTGAATCAAAGTGAATCAACATGCAAGTCAAAACCAAGCACACCCGAGATGGTCTAGCACATTGCCATGATATAGTCTATGCCCAGGATAGCACTGTATTCTCACTAGTAGTACACTAGCAACTACTGTAATCAAGGTTCAGGATTTTATAGTACAGTTTGGGAGATTCAGAGAAACACGATAAATATTAGGATGCAGCTGTTTCCAAATCCGCATTGCTGCATTCACTCAGGACTCTTGATGAAGAGTCCCAGAAATCTGTGTCCATATTACAGCTTTTGATAAGGACTACTTTAAGTTCCACATGGAAGGACACAATGTTGGGCTTAAATGATGTCCTAGTTTCAGATGGAATAGAGTTAACTGTCTTCCTAGTAGCTGGTACAGTGCTATGTTTTGAGTTCAGTATGAGAAGAATGTTGAGAACACTGATGTTTTCAGTTGTTGCTAAGTAGTGTTTGGTCTAAACTCAAGGATTTTTCAGCTTCTCATGCCCAGCCAGCGAGAAAGCTGGAGGGGCACAAGAAGTTGGCACAGGACACAGCCAGGGCACCTGACCCAAACTGGCCAACGGTGTATTCCATACCATGGGACGTCACATCCAGTATAGGAACTGGCAGGTGGGGGGGCAGGGAATCGCCACTCGGGGACTAGCTGTGTGTTGGTCAGCGGGTGGTGAGCAATTGCCCTGTGCATCATTTGTACATTCCAATCCTTTCATTATTGCTGTTGTCATTTTATCAGTGTTATTATCATTACCAGTTTCTTCTTTTGTGTTCTATTAAACCATTCTTATCTCAACCCATGGGTTTTCTACTTTTCACGATTTTCTCCCCCATCCCACTGGATGGGGAGGAGTAAGTGAGCAGTTGCGTGGTGCTTAGTTGCTGGCTAGGGTTAAACCACGACAGTCCATTTTGGTGCCCAATGTGGGGCCCAAAGGGTTGAGATAACGACAAACCTGACCAGAGCCTGTTAAAACAAATTTGTTATAAGCATTCATTATATTGGTCTAATAGTCGCTGGTCATTATGTTGATTTATGTGTTCTTAGAGTTGTTGCTCTGTTTTTTAAAGTTCTGTTATGTATCAACTCGCTTGCTGCATGTAGTCCCTCTTCTGCTGCTTATCATCCGTGGGAGGTGGATTAAGGTTTTCACTTTGATGTATTGTATAACACTGGTTTATGGTATGATAAAGTCATCGGTTGTGGGATTAATCCCTTATTTGCACTCAGCATTGTCACCTTTATACTGCGGGAGCCATCTGTGGAAAACTATTAATAATTAAATAATTTACCTTTCCTCCATGGAAAACCAGTCTATGGGTGGGGTACCTTTCTCCCTCTCTCCTTCAGTCCAGTTACAATGGTGTTTGAGAATTTTGAAAAATTTGAATACTCCTGGGATGTTGGGACCTGCATGGTCCTAGCCCTACTGCTAGGAATTAGCAAGCTCCTGAACGTGGTTCAGCTCTCGTTTAAGGTTAAACAACTATTTAAGAAGATCACCCAGAGATCTGCCCCAAGGCTGGGTAATTATAAGTGGCAGGGTGTGCGGTGTAGTACGGGAAAGTACCTAGAAAAGTGGGCACCTCCAACGTTTTGGAAGTTCACCCCTGAACAAGTGCAGAATCCAGAAGAACCAGTAAAATATTTGGAAGAGGTATGCTGTCACCCAGGCAGCTCCAGAGAGATACAAATCACTGCAACGTGCTGGGGCCTGGCCCATGCCTATCGAGTCCTGTTCAACACCACTCAGTACCCTCAAGGGGAAGAGAAAGTCTCTGGCCATAACAACAAAATGATGAGCACTGTGGTCACTCAAACCTCGGCAATGGGCACTGCGGCCCCTCCAGCCCTGGTGATGAGAACTGTGGCTACCCAAACCTCAGCAACAGGCACTGCAGCCCCTCCAGCCATGGCAACAAGCACGACAGCTACCCAAACCTTGGCTACGGGCACTGCGGTCCTTCCAGCCCCAATGATGAGCACTGCTACTACCCAAACCTTGGCAACAGACCCTGTGGTTATCCAAAACCTGGCGAGCGATACTGCAACTGAACATGCAGACCAACCTGCACCAGTATCAGTTGGCCCCGTACAGAAAAAAAATATACAAAAAGATCAGTTCTCTTAGCAAAGGATGAAGGTGAACCAGGGTCATCACGGGAACAGGAGGAAGAGGCAGAACCAGAGGTAATAACCTGGTCCCTATCCTTGAGTGAGCTGCGGGATATGTGAAAAGATTTTGGCTGCCGTACAGGTGAGCATATTATCACCTGGCTCCTCTGATGCTGGGACAATGGGGCTAATAGCTTGGAATTAGAAGGTAGGGAAGCTAAGCAGCTGGGATTGCTTGCCAGGGAAGGTGGCATTGACAAGGCAATTGGAAAAGGGACACAAGCCATCAGCCTCTGGAGGCGACTCCTGTCAAGTGTGAAGGAAAGGTACCCCTTTAAGGAAGATGTTATATGTCAATCAAGCAAGTGGACCACCATGGAAAGAGGTATCCAATATCTGAGGGAATTAGCTGTGCTAGAGACGATTCATCATGACCCGGACAACCCACAACTACCCAAAGATCCAGACGAAGTCCAATGCACACGACCCATGTGGCGGAAGTTTGTACAGAGCTCGCCATCGTCCTACGCCAACCCACTGGCAATAATGACCTGGAAAGACGAAGAGGCACCGACAGTGGATGAAGTGGCTCGCCAACTCCAGCAATATGAAAAAAATCTCTCCTCCTCCCTACAAGCTTGCATTTCAGCTGTGGAGAAGCTGTCCAAGGATTTCCAGCAATTCAAAGAGGATATGTCCAATTCCCCACCTGTAAGGACCAATGTCTCAGCTATCAGGTGTGAGGACTCCTCTGCCCAAGAGAGAGAATATAGAAGGTACACACCACGAGATGCTCTGTGGTTTTACCTATGTGATCATGGAGAGGACATGAGGAAATGGGATGGAAAACCTACCTTGGTCCTAAATGCAGAGGTACATGAGCTGCGAGGAAAAACCACCACAAAAGGGGATTCTACCAGGAAAAATGCCGCTCCAGTTTCCAAACAGAGTAGAAGGGCTGATCTTATTTCTGATCCTCTTGAAGGGACTTCCAGGCCAATTTTACGAGAAGTGAATACTGGATACTCTGACCAGAATTAGAGGGGCCCTGCCTCCAGCCAGGTGGAGGAAAGGGATAACTGGGTCTATTGGACTGTGTGGATTCGATGGCCTGGCACGTCAGACCCATAGGAGTATAAGGCCCTAGTAGACACCAGCGCACAGTGCACTCTACTGCCATCAAGTTATGAAGGGGCAGAACCCATTTGTATTTCTAGTGTGACAGGGGGATCCCAAGAGTTAACTGTATTGGAAGCTGAAGTAAGCCTAACTGGGAATGAATGGCAGAAACACCCCATTGTGAGTGGTCCAGAGGCTCTGTGTATCCTTGGCATAGATTATCTCAGGAGAGGATATCTTAAGGACCCGAAGGGGTATCGATGGGCTTTTGGTATAGTTGCCTTGGAGATGGAGGGCACTGAACAGCTGTCTACTCTGCCTGGTCTCTCTCAAGATCCTTCAATTGTGGGGTTGCTAAGGGTTGAAGAACAAGTGCCAATTGCTACCACAACGGTGCACCAGCAGTGGCATCGCACCAACTGAGACTCTCTGATTCCCACCCATAGGTTGATTGACCAACTGGAGAGCCAAGGGGTGATCAGCAAAACTCACTCACCCTTTAATAGTCCCATATGGCCAGTGTAAAATTCTAACGGGGAGTGGAGACTAACAGTTGGCTATCGTGGCCTGAATGAAGTCACGCCACCACTGAGTGCTGCCATTCCAGATATGCTAGAACTTCAATACGAGCTAGAGTCAAAGGCAGCCAAGTGGTATGCTACAACTGACATTGCTAATGCGTTTTTCTCAATCCCTCTGGCAGCAGTCCACAATTTGCCTTTACTTGGAGGGGCATCCAGTACACTTGGAATCGATTGCCCCAGAGGTAGAAACACAGCCCCACTATTTGCCATGGACTAATCCAGACTGCACTGGAAAAAGGTGAAGCTCTGGAACACCTGCAATACATTGATGACATCACTGTATGGGGCAACACAGCAGAAGAAGTCTTTGAGAAGGGGAAGAAAATAATCGAAATCTTTCTGAAAGCCGGTTTTGCCATAAAAGAAAGCAAGGTCAAGGGACCTGCACAGGATATCCAGTTTTTAGGAATAAAATGGCAGGATGGACATTGTCAGATCCCCACGGATGTGATCAACAAAATAGCAGCTATGTCTCCACCGACTAGTAAAAAGGAAACACAGGCCTTCTTAGGTGTCGTAGGGTTTTGGAGAATGCATATTCCAAATTACAGTCTGATTGTAAGCCCTCTCTATCAGGTGACCCGGAAGAAGAATGATTTTAAATGGGGCCCTGAGCAACAACAAGCCTTCGAACAAATTAAACGGGAGATTGTTCATGCAGTAGCCCTTGGACCAGTCCGGACAGGACAAGATGTTAAAAATGTGCTCTACACTGCAGCTGGGGAGAATGGCCCTACCTGGAGCCAGGCAGAAAGCACCTGGGGAAACCCGAGGCCAACCCCTGGGGTTTTGGAGTCGAGGATATTGAGGATCTGAGGGTCGCTATACTCCAACTGAAAAAGAGATACTGGCAGCGTATGAAGGAGTTCGAGCCGCCTCAGAAGTGGTTGGTACTGAGACACAGCTCTTCTTAGCACCCCAACTGCCAGTGCTGGGCTGGATGTTCAAAGGGAGGGTCTCCTCTACACATCACGCGACTGATGCCACGTGGAGTAAGCGGGCCGCACTGATCACACAGTGAGCTCGCATAGGAAACCCCAGTCACCCAGGAACTGTGGAAGTGATCATAGGCTGGCCAGAAGGCAAAGATTTTGGAATGTCGCCAGAGGAGGAGGTGATACGTGCTGAAGAAGCCCCGCTGTATAATAAACTGCCAGAAAATGAGAGGCAATATGTCCTGTTCACTGACGGATCCTGTCCCATTGTGGGAAAGCATTGGAGGTGGAAGGCTGCTGTATGGAGTCCTACACAAGTCGCAGAAACTGCTGAAGGAGAAGGTGAATCAAGTCAGTTGGCAGAGGTGAAAGCCATCCAGTTAGCATTAGATATTGCTGAAAGAGAAAAGAGGCCAGTGCTCTATCTCTATACTGACTCATGGATGGTGGCAAATGCCCTGTGGGGGTGGTTACAGCAATGGAAGCAGAGCAACTGGCAGCGCAGAGGTAAACCCATTTGGGCTGCCGCACTCTGGCAAGATATTGCGTCCCGGCTAGATAATCTGGTTGTAAAAGTACATCATGTAGATGCTCATGTACCCAAGAGTCGGGCCACTGAAGAACATCAAAATAACCAACAGGTGGATTGAAGTGGCTCAGGTGGACCTGGACTGGCAACATAAGGGTGAGCTATTTATGGCTCGGTGGGCCCATGATGCTTCAGGCCGTCAGGGAAGAGATGCAACATATAGATGGGGTCGTGATCGAGGGGTGGACTTGACCATGGACACTATCGCACAGGTTATCCATGAATGTGAAACACGTGCTGCAATTAAGCAAGCCAAGTGTTTAAAGCCCCTGTGGTATGGAGGGCGATGGCTGAAATATAAATATGGGGAAGCCTGGCAGATTGGCTGTATCACGCTCCCACAAACTCGCCAAGGCAAGCGCTATGTGCTGACAACGGTGGAAGCAACCACTGGATGGCTGGAAACATATTCTGTACCCCATGCCCAGTATAGAACACTATCCTGGGCCTTGAAAAGCAGGTCTTGTGGCGACATGGCACCCCAGAAAGAAATGAGTCAGACAACGGGACTCATTTCCGAAACAACCTCATAGACACCTGGGCCAAAGAGCATGGCATTGAGTGCGTGTATCATATTCCCTATCATGCACCAGCCTCTGGGAAAATTGAGCGATACAATGGACTGTTAAAGACTACATTGAGAGAAATGGGGGGTGGAACTTTCAAACACTGGGATACACATTTAGCAAAAGCTACCTGGTTAGTCAACACCAGAGGATCTGCCAATAGGGGTGGTCCTGCCCAGTCAGAATTTTTACATACTGTAGAAGGGGATAAAGTCCCTGTAGTGCACATAAAAAAATACATTAGGGAAGACAGTCTGGGTTACTCCTGCCTCAGGCAAAGGTAAACCCATTTGGGGGACTGCTTTTGCTCAAGGGCCTGGGAGCACTTTGTGGTTGATGCAAAAAGATGGGGAAGTCCGATGTGTGCCTCAAGGGGATGTGATTTTGGGTGAGAATAGACAGAATTAAACTGTATGATATTAGTTGCTATATAACCCTGCTACTGTATGTTATCATTACTATAAATGTTACATGCTATATCCATAGTACTATAGTAAGAATTACTTAGATCAAGCAAGAAAGAACTGTGATAAAACTGAGCAAAGTGCAGTAGTGATGGAACCAGAACTGACTCCAGCATGCAACAATCCAACGGTGCACACCATCCTCCTGCTGCGTCCAATGTCATCTGCTCATCATACCGCACTGAAGCCCAATTCTGCTCTACTGACTGAGAGGACTTTGCACCATGCCTCCTGCCCAGAAAGACTGGTATGACAGATGGAGCCCAGAGTCAGGAACTAAATGAACTCAATGAACATTTTATGAACATAACCCATAAACTAAAGGAATGATATCTCTGTGTGTGTATACATACATATATATCTCATTGTTCATATGTCTCAAAGGGATGCAAAGGTGATGATGATTGACCAGGACGTAACTAAAGGTATGGGAACTGAGCATGACGTCAATGGTATAGAGTAAGGGGTGGATACTGTCCTGGTTTCAGCTGGTATAGAGTTAACTGTCTTCCTAGTAGCTGGTACAGTGTTATGTTTTGAGTTCAGTATGCGAAGAACGTTGAGAACACAGATGTTTTCAGTGGTTGCTAAGTAGAATTTAGACTAAAGTCAAAGCTTTTTCAGCTTCTCATGCCCAGCCAGCGAGAAAGCTGGAGGAGCACAAGAAGTTGTCACAGGACACAGCCAGGGCACCTGACCCAAACTGGCCAACGGTGTATTCCATACCATGGGACGTCCCATCTAGTATAGGAACTGGGAGGTGTGGGGGGGGAATCGCCGCTCGGGGACTAGCTGGGTGTCAGTTGGCGGGTGGTGAGCAATTGCCCTGCGCATCATTTGTACATTCCAATCCTTTCATTATTGCTGTTGGCATTTTATCAGTGTTATTATTATCATTATTAGTTTCTTCTTTTGTGTTCTATTAAACCGTTCTTATCTCAACCCATGGGTTTTGCTACTTTTCACGATTTTCTCCCCCATCCCACTGGGGGGGGGGGGGGGGGGGGGCGGAGTGAGCGAGCGGCTGTGTGGTGCTTAGTTGCTGGCTGGGGTTAAACCACAAGAAATGACATTCCCATGCCACTCCACTTTGAACTGAACTACTGACATAGAGACAAAAATACCAACATCAAACAACTTCGCTATCAAGAATAAAGCATGATGGATATACTACCACCATTGTCTGTTCTCTACCTGTACACCATACATCAGTACTGAAACTATTTTGCATTCCCACTTATATTTTACTACAGATTTTTCAGTAGCAATGTCGTCAAGACCCACCTATTCCTTCCACCTTTGTGAATTTATGTGTTATATAAAGTACCACTTAGCTATACCAGGATGCGTTAAATCCAGTTTCTCACTCAGGGACATGCATGTCTGGTGCGCCGCTAGTTTTTGCCACCCAGCTACCAACTTACAAATGAAGCCACGTCCCCAGACAAAGGAACTCTGTGGCAACCGGCAGTCACAAAACGGTTACGACCCCCGGGTCCTGTAACTCACACCAAGGCCAGGCTTCCTCCTCAGCAAAGAGCCGAGCAGCACGGCCAGCAAGACACCAGTTTCAGAGCAGCGTTCCTCCATCACGCGCCGAGTCGCGCCCCCACGCAGGAGCGCTTCCCCCTGAGATCCGGCTGAGGGGGTGACAGAGCCGGTGGCTACCCACGAGAGCGCTCCCGCTCGGGGGAAGCTCCCCAGCAGCCCCCACCGCTCTGCCGAGCGGCCCCCTCCGGACGGCGGGCCAGGAGGCCAGGCCCGGCCGCGCGGCTCCGGCTCCGGCTCCGGCCCCGGCGCCGGCCCCGCCGAGAGGCAGACGTGGCACTGGCCGCGGCGGGAGGCGCCGCTTCCTGCGCGCTGGGAGCCGCTCCCGCCCCGCCGGCCGCCCCGCGCCGCGCCTCCCCTCCCCCGCCCCGGTACCTGTTACTCCAGATGCCGTAAAGCAGCTCCACGAAGGCGAAGGAGAGATTGAGGCAGAGGAAGAAGAAGAGGTTACGGGAGGTCTTGTCCGCCAGGATGGACCTGCGCACGGAGCACACAGCGGGTCACCCGCCGCCGGCACAGCGGGAGGCAGCGGCGGAAGGCCGGACCGGCTCGCCGGGCGGCCCAGGCGCCCTCGGCATCAGCCTTCCCCAGTCCCTCCCGCGGGGGATCGGCCCCGGCCCCCGCTGCGCCCGGCCCGGCCCGGCCCGGCCCACTCACCTGAACCAGCCCGACACCTTCCTGAGCAGGTTGAGCTTGGGCGGCTTGTACTCATCGTCCTTGATGGAGAGGGGCAGCATCTTGCCGGGGCCGCAGCGCGCCCGGCCGGCAGGGCAGCCAAACGGGGCGGGAGCGCTCCCCCCGCCGCCTGCCCACACGCCAGTCACACTTCCGGCCTAGCCCTGCGCGCCTGCGCGCCGCCACAGCACGAGGGGCGGCGGGGGCGTGGGCGCCACGGGCCGCTCGCGCGCAGGGGGCGGAGCCCGGGTTTGGCGTTGGCGGCGGATGGTGCTCGGGCCGGTACCGGCCGGGGCTCGGGGTACCGGTCACACGGAGCTGGGTGCGCGCTGCCCGAGCTGCCGCGGGCGCCTAAAAATCCAAACCAAACCAAACGCCAGAATATGAATTCTCATCCGTCCCGCGCCAGCTGCTCGCCCGCGTTCTGCTTACGATGCCCGGTGCTCCCGGCACAGCTGCTGCGGCAGCCCTCGGTACGGGTCTGGCGCGGCGGCCCGGCCCCCCGCGGCCGGACGCAGGCTGCGGCGTAACGCCGCGTTCTGGGAAGCTGCGTGGCGGCCAGAGCTGCCCGAGCCGGGCGCGGGGGGGGGCGGTGGCGGCGGCGAAGTCCCCGCCCGTGGCAGGACCCCGAACTACAAACCGGGGCCTGCCGGGAGGAAGCGGAGGGACGCCTCACAGGAAGCGGGCTAGGGCGGTGGCGCCGCCGTAGCGCTGCGGCGGTCGAGCCCGGGCCGCCCCTGAGTCACCCGAGCGGCCTGCGCGGGCGGGCCGAGCCGAGCGGAGCCGCGCCGCGGGGTGCCGGGCCGGCACCTCCTCTCCTCTCTTCTCCTCTGCCCTGCGGCCTGCCGCCGCGCTCGCTGCTGCTGGTGCCGCCTCGGGAGCGCAGCCCAGGCGCTGGTAGCGCCGCACCGCCGGGGAAGCAAGTGGCAGTACTGGCGCCCTACTGAACGTGAGTGAAACCGTGCGTGAGGGGCGGCCGGGCTGGGCGCTGTGCGGGGGGACGGCGTGCTCTGCCCGGGAGGGGAAGCTGTTCGCTTCTGCTGTCTGGCTGCACCTAATTACTATGAAATGCTAGCACGAGGTGCTGCCCGCGAAGAGAGGGGAACCCGCGAAGAGAAGAGTCATTCTCTTGGAATGAGGATTAAAGTACTGTATTTTGACACAGGGTTTTTATTTTGAAGAGGTATTCTCTACAGGGGGTATTGTAAGAATTCTTTGAAGAGGTCAGTCTTGCGTTGCAATCTCGTGACTTAATTGGCAAAACTGATGGGCACTTTCTTACTGGAAAGTGCCAGGATGCTAATTTTAAAGATTTTGTGTAGGCATTTTTTTTTTTAAAAAAGAGTGTGTTATAATATCATCCTTGCTTACCTATTATATGAAAGTGAGTAAACGCAAGAACGTATGGAAAGCCAGGAAGCCTCATAACCACAGTAAACAATATTTATATTTTCATTTTAAGTATGCTTTTACATTTTAACTAATTAGTCATTACAGTAGGATTGGTAAGTATTGTTGCGTCTAGGTTGTAACTGGGGAAACGGAACCTGAGTGTTCACCTTTTTTAAAAGCACGTGTGACCAAGATATGGTGGACCTCAGAAATGCTGAGTAGCCACTGCTGCCCATCATTTTTAGTAGTCAGGCATGATTATTTACACCTATAAAATGAAGCAACCAGAACAAGTGATGAGCTTCTGGAACTAGTTTCAGTAACCTCTCCAGCCTCACAAAATAAGTCCGTGATAAAACTGGAACTCAAATTTGGGAAGACCTGCATGTGTGGGCATATTCAGATTGGTATACATGCAAATTTTTAAGAAGCAAGTTTATACAACCTAAACAAACCAGTCTTAAAAAATTTCACATAGGTTCAAGTATTCAACAAGTTCAACAAATTACCATTTTCTAAGCTTTCGTAGTACCATTCCTAAATCCAAAATAAAAACTCCCTTTCTTTAACTAGTTTTAAAGAACAAAAATTCCTCTAACAACCTAGGAGCCTTAACAGACACAGGTTTCTTAAGTTGCTGTCCTGCATCTTTTTCATCCTTCCTTTTTGTGCTTACACTCATATTTGCTTTCCCTTCTGCCAAGCTGCCCAACCAGATGGAAGAACAAAATGCTGTGTCTTAAACCTCTAACACAACTGGTAAGCTTAGTGGAAGGAGAGTGTGAGGGGGATGAGCCAGAAAAGGAAATAATTTTATTGGGACTACTTGCCTGACTGTGGTAGCCAAATATATATTTTAGTTGTGCCTGGTGAACAAAGCAACAGATTGTGAGGTTCTGGAGACCTACGTGTATCTCTGCAGTTGACCCTAAGGATGGAACACACAGACATTGCACTGGCACAAAGCGACAGTTTTACAAGCAGAGGAATATGCTGTGCTTTTCTTTCTAACCAACTGGTGTAATAACTTCTTTCTGGAGTGTTCATTGAAAGGCAGAGACAATTACTCAACTGAGCAATAGGAAGAGGGATTGGATGATTGCCAAGAATGTGTATATTAATCACTAATTTAGAGGAAAGTTTACTTGTAAAAGAATGCTGGGTAGCATGTGGGGTAGCTGTTGATCTTCAGTTCTACAGTCCCTTTAATTTCCAACAGATTCAAAGATCACGAACAACTGTCCTGTAAAAACAAGGGGGGCAAAACCAATCCTACTTGGCAACAATGAGGTAAGTTGAGAGGTTTTTTTAGACTAAAATAATTTACATTCATATTTTCAAGCATGGTGTATGCACTTTGGAAAAAAAATGATCAAAACTTCTGTGAAAAAAACACGCAGATACTCTCTCAAAAATTGTAATTGATGGGGCTGTCCTGGATCAGCTAATTTGATCAGAATTCTCTGCTGAAAGCTTAGAAATTATTAATGGAGTAACATGAGTAATATGTATACGTGAGTAACTGTTTAGTAGTTAGAATATTCATCTTGTATTCAATTAATACTAATCTTGCAAGTAAAGGAGGAAGAAGAGATGTGGATGACACATTTGAGGGGCAAACTGTGGAATGCAGTGGCTGCTGGATCCTGCTGAGTTTACGATTTATAAATGTCTGGAGAATTGGGAGTGCTACTCAAGCAGCATGAATATCAGTGCTACCTTTGTAGGAGGTGGTTTTTAAGAGCTCCTGTTTAGTTCCAAAATCAGGAGGATCAAGAAACCCTTGGTTTATACTAAGGCTGCTCCCCCAGTTAGCTGATACACAGCACCTAGCATCTGACGTTTCCAGTTTCTGCTGAGTTCTACATTTAGCAGACAAGCTGTTACTGATGTTGTTGCATTCCCACATTATTCCATTTGGCATGTTTCTTTTGCTCCACCTGTGTTGTAGCCTCATTTAGTATGATCAGAATAATATTTTCCACATTAATATCCATTATCGAGCAGATACAAAAACTATTGACAAAATGTCCAGCAAATCAGTGGTAAAGATCATTCCTTATGTGTACAGTGCCTCAGCAATGGAAAAAGAAAGAGCATCTTACTTCTTCCTTTCTGCCAGAGCTCTTAGGAAGGCAACTTCTCCCCCTTTTGTTTCCCAGCTAAGGCAGAGCTCCTGCAATGCTGAAAATACTGAGTCTCTGTACAAATTAGCTTTCTAATTTCAGCTGGATGGGTTTGGTGAGGTATGTAGATGTTTAATCGAAAATGCAGCACTGAGAAAGTAAGACATGATGAACAATCTAGAGTTAAAGAATTAACTCTAGATTCATTTTCACAAAACGATGAAATCCAATGTTAATCAAAAAAAGTGAAAAGCAAGTAAACATAGAAACTGAGTACCAGAAGTATCTGTCTTGATAGTTGAAAGTAATTGGCTCAAGTCCTAAAATGTTCCTTATTTATTTACTGAAACAAAAGTCTACTTAATATTGTGGGAGTTTTGCTCAAGTAAGGGAGATAACTATACATGTGATTAATGACTTTTCCTTTCCTGTTACTTGTTTTAAAGGTATTTTCACTTCTGTAAACTTCCAGGAAGAGTTATGGGAATCCGCCTACTACACTTCACTTCTGTGGTGATCATTGTCTTGCTTCTTGTGGCAGGTGCTTTAACAGCTTTGCTTCCCAATATCAAAGATGACAAAATGCCCAATTTGAGAAGGGAACCAAAAAGCCAGAGTCAGTCTGCCTTGGATTCATTTACTCTTATTATGCAGACATATAATAGAACTGACTTACTGCTAAAGCTTTTAAATCATTATCAAGCCATCCCCCACCTTCATAAAGTAATTGTTGTGTGGAACAACATTGGTGAGAAGATACCAGAGGAAATGTGGAATTCCTTGGGGCCTCATCCTGTCCCTGTTGTCTTTAAAGTTCAAACTGTAAATCGCATGAGGAACAGACTCCAGAATTTCCCTGAGCTGGAAACAAAAGGTAATCAGCCATTCATACTGCTACTACCAAGATTATTTTCACACTTAAAATCTGAATGCTAAAAGAGAGATGGTTTGAGTTATACTGTGTAATAAATCCATGGATCTGTTGGGCCACTTAATAGAATGTGGGTAATATAGAAGGAAAAACCTGTTATGATACCAGATGCACACCACCACTACCAGGCTGTCAGTGAAGAGTAAGGAAAAAAAGAGGGATGTCAAATGCATTTCATGGGCTTTTGCAACTGCGTTTGTTCTCCATTTCCTTTGTCAGGCAAACATATGTAGTTCAGCCTCTCCTCCCTTTATAGTGTAAACTGAAATTCATAGTGCATGTATTTGTTGAGTCTCTGTATTAGTCTGGACTTAAGTCATCTGGTAAAGACTTGATTTAATCCATTCATTTTAAGACTAGGTTCTCAAGCATGTTCTGCTCTTCAGAGAAACTTCCCTTCTTAGCTGTCTGGCTGTCTCTCAAATTATGCATCCTTTTTAGGAGTATTTTCCCCAGTCTTTTGGCTATTCATCTAAATATTCTTCCTAAGCTCTTTCAGGAGAAGCACAACAATAAGTCCTGTTTGTTTCAAGTGGAAAAAAACCCCATATGTTGCATTACAGACCTGACCTTACTCATGATTAGTAAAGGTAATTCTATTTATTGCCCCCTTCCTAACATGCCTTGCTACTCAAAACCCATGACTCCTAGGAAGACACTAGAAACTTCAACTTGCCAAGTGTTTTAGTTACTGTAATAGGATTTATTCTGACTGTAAACTTAAAGAGTTTTAATGCATCTGGAATTCTGATCTAAGAATATCTTTCCTTTTCCACTTTCTGATAGTCTTTTGCCTAAAATTTAAGGCAAAGATTCTTCCTTTTGTAGTTAATCATATTGAATGTTGCCTGTGCCTGCCTGCTTAGAACTTGCAAGTGGTGAGGAGATTGGTAAAATTTTATACTAAGAATCCCGTATATATCTCATACACTAAAGAATGGTATCTAACTCTTTAGTTGTATTTTTACACAAGATTAGTAGAATTTTAAGTTGCTTTGCCAAACACTCCCAAGTTTTCCAACACACATCTGTCCAGCTGTACTACAGATGATCTAAGGTTGCTGAGCTTTGCTAGAGCCTGGCAAATAATCTAAAACTTAGGTTTGCTTATAGTTACTACAAAGCTGCAACCTTGCTTTAGCTTTGAAATCTAAATATGTTTTCTCAATCTACTTTTAAGGAGTTACGATTCAGTTCTGCAATTCAGCTTAATAGTTATAGAAGTTTTACAGCTAACTTGTCAAATACTGCGCTACATACTGTGCTCATGTGTTTAATCTTTTGAGAAGTTAAAATTTTTCTTTTTTTTTTTTTCCCCCTTCAGCTGTTTTAATGATGGATGATGATACACTAGTCAGTGCTCATGACCTTGCTTTTGCCTTTTCTGTTTGGCAGGTAATGTTTTGCACCTTGACAGGCAGTATTTGTGAGTTACAATTGAGATTAATGGTTTTAATTAGAGTAACAATATATCATAATGTTTTACCATTGACTTTCTAGCTATAAAGTTAGATTTTATAAGGATTGAAGCATTGAGTAGTAGAAATTGCAAAAATATTCTTCAATAATAGCTATACCTGTAATCTGTAACTTTCAAATTTTTAACTCTTCTTGTACAAGAACACTGAAGTTGCTGACTGCTGAATTTATTTAAATTATAGTAAGCTGCAAAACAAAATTGTGTGGGTTTTATCTCTCTGAGAGAAATTGTCTGTAAACTTACTCTGAGTGCCAAATACACAGCTGGAAATTGTGGATAGATGTTTCTTGGCACTACATGATATGGAATGAGGCATATTGTGTCAGTTTTGCAAAACTGTATTTAATTGCAACATTTATGCAGATCAAAGGACCATATGCCAGCAATTTTCATTCTTTCCTGGCAATAATCTTGTGCTTCTCTCATTTAAAAAAAAAAAAAAAATCTCTTATGAAAATACTTAGCACATATTTCACAGTGTGGACTTCATTTTGATGTTTTAAATTTCTTTTTTCTTTCAGCAATTTCCAGAGCATATAGTGGGATTTGTTCCTAGAAAGCACATTTCTACTCCTTCAGGTGTATACAGTTATGGCAGCTTCGAATTGCAGAATCCTGGGTTTGGAAACGGAGATCAGTATTCTATGGTTCTTATTGGTGCAGCATTTTTTCATAGTGGATATTTAGAAGACTTTCAAAGACAGCCAGAAGCTGTTTATGCCTTAATAGATGAAACTCAAAATTGTGATGATATTGCCATGAATTTTCTCGTAGCCAAGCATACTGGTAAGCCTTCAGGAGTGTTTGTGAAGCCTGTTGATATAAGAAATTTAGAAAAAGACACTAGCAGTGGCTATTCTGGAATGTGGCACCGAGCAGAGCATTTGTTACAGAGATCTTACTGTGTAAATAAACTGGTTAATATTTATGATGGCATGCCTTTAAAATATTCTAATATCATGATTTCTCAGTTTGGTTTTCCTAATTATGCCAATCACAAAAATAAAATGTAAGCCAATGAATTGAAGGGGTTAGATGTTAAACAATACTCAGTGAACTGTACTGAGTTCAAGGAGAGAAGAAGGTGTAATTACTGCATCTTGGTTGTCCTTATTTGTAGCCTCTGAATTTTTTCCATATGGTGCTTTATAAGGTGTTTTTTTTTCCTTTCTTACTAATTCTCCAAGGTGAGTTCTGAGAAAACTTATTATACTAATGTTTAGCTGTGATAAAAATCATCTTCTTTCCTTAAAACCTGAAAAGCTATTACAATTAATTAGGCCAGTTCTTCAGAAACATGCAGACAAAAATGCACTCCTACCCTTTAGTGCTTCTGTTGTTTGTTTGTTTTGTTTGGGGTTTTGGGGGGTTGGTGTTTGGTTTTGGTTTTTTGGGTTCGTTTTTGGGGGGGGGGGTGTTGGTGTTTGGGGGTTTTTTTTTGTTGTTTTTGGTTTTTTTTAAATATATGTATCTAGTCAAATGAGGTCTAGGTATATTTTTGATAGTTGTATGTTGAGATGCTTCCTTGCCTTCCACCTCCTCTCCTCACCTCTTCCTACCCAGTTCCCAGTGAAACTATAGAAGGAAAATCTATATTACTATATTTGTAAAATCTTGGCCAGGCTTCTAGACTCTGTATAAAACCTCTTTGAAGTTTGTATATAAGCTATTCTGTATCCCGAGATTTTCCTGAAGCTGCCATGAAAACAAGCCAGAAAGAGTACCTCACTTTAGTTGCAGATAGTTCTAAAACCATTGCCTCCAATATCTACTACTGCTGAAATAGTGGAAAATGATCTCTGATGTGGCTTTTATCCTATTATTTATTCACCTAGAGTTGCTGAAACACTGCAAGCAGCTGAAAGGTAAAACCTAGTACTTGGAAATGTAAGAAACATGAATACATGAAATACAAAACTTACATAAGCAGCCAGAAGAAGTGGATGGGATGTTACTAATATTTTCTTTAGTACTTAATTTTATTTTGTTATTTTGCATGTACATTGTTAGAAAAATGTGCCCAAGAAAATCTTCACCTTTAAAAAAATGTCTTATTTACAATTCCTATTAAGAGCAAGTTGTTCTACATTTATTACAGAATGTACATTTTGTAATATTACAGGTCTACTGTTTTTTTAATTACTCTTTCAAATGAGTGTTTACTTTACTTTTTGGTTCCTTTCATCTGTTTTTGGTGGCTATGACAACAGAATTAAAATGTGCAATGAATGGGTAAAGCATTTTAAGGTACAGTGATATTTGATAGGGCTGAGCTATTACCAGTCTCTGAATTCCCTGGCTTCATCTATAGCAAGAAACAGAGCTGCTATTAATAGCTTTTGTTAGATCGGGACTCCATAGTTCTGGAAATGTGTTAACATAGACAGGACAAACCTTTTCTGTTGCAGTTACATAACTTTTTTGTGGTATGGAGGAAAGAACAATAGACAGTGATTTTCCTGGATCACAAGAGAGAGGAATCAAATCCAAAGTAGCTTTAGTTTCATCTCCATCAGCTTTTAATTGATTCTTAGTTCAAAGGTGTATATGGGCAATCAATAACAGGTAATGCCTAGTACACAAATAGCATCTGCACAAATAGTGTATAATTTTATCTTTTTTTTTTTGATAGTAAGCTGAACAAAGAGGGGTTGAAAATGTGACAAGTTCTTTAAAGCAGGGCTGAATCTGTGCGTGAGTCTTTGGGTTTCTTTGGGGGAACGGAGGATTCTTTTGCCTTGTACTATCAGTGTTAAAGGATTTGTTTTCTGTTCAGTGAAGTCTTCCTAGTACTTTTGTAAGATTTAAAGAGCGAAATCTTAACGTGGCAATGCAAAGTCTGCTTAATTTTGTTGTAATAGTGAAAAGTAGATTTTAATTATTGTGCTGTAGTGATATGTACTATACAAACAGGTCTATGCTCTTTCCAGAAATGCAACTTTCCTAGAGGTCGTTTACTGCATTTCATTTAGTACTGGTCTTCTGTAGTTTCTGTTCTGTTTACTGCATTTCATTTAGTACTGGTCTTCTGTAATTTCTGTTCTGTGCAGTATCAACTAGAATTCTTAAAACTCAAGAAGTTGTTTACCTTACTTTTAAAATGTGAAATGAACTGTCAATTCAGCCAAATCTTAGTATTGGTTTCTTTGTATGGGGGAAGGAGTTGTTTTGGTTTTGGGTTTTTTTTTTTTGTTCTTCTGTATAAGTGAAAGAATTAATAGAACAAGCTTTTATTATACTGGTAAATTTAATTTGTACCATTGTCAAATAAAATACATAAACCAGATTTGCGATGTGTTTATTTTCAGATTGTTGACTAAGTTTTTCAGTTAGATATCTAAAGTAAGCTCACAGTTTGCATACAGGTGAGCAGCACCAAGATTTCATTTTAAAAAAAGTGAACTTGTTGGCACATATATTCACTGAATTTAGGTAGGGCCCACTCATGAGGAAAAAAAAGCCATCAAAAAACACAGCCTTAAGCAGTTAGATAGCAAAGAAAATTCAAAGGTAAGACTTCAGCTCTAGCCATAATTCATTGTGCTTAGGATCCAAAAGGGTTTGGTTTGTTTATTTTTTAAAGGCAGTAACTTTTTATCCCTTGATGACTATAACAGTGCCTTAAGATCCTTTAATGGAATATATTACTGAGAATTTGTATTTTTACAAAATAATAGGCATGTGATGATTTCTTTGAAGAGATTATCTGGATGTCATTTGGAAATATTTTGGAGTCTAAACAGATTCATCACCACCTCTGAATGTTCTGTAGAAATTAATGTTTATGCAACACAGAACTTTAAAAGTGGTATCTAAAAGATATTTAAAAAATCCTTGTTGAAAAAATCAGGATATAGTCTTAAAATGCAGCAAGACTACAAGAAAATTGTTCTTTACCTACAGTTAAAGAAATGCCACAAGATGTCACTGTGGCCTTGATATCATCAAATGTTAAAAATAGTAATTGGAATTGATTACAAAAACAAAACTGTATGAGGTGAAAACATTCTTAAAGCTAGCATTTTACAAGGTGAAATTCATTAGATAATTGTACTAATAGCTATGAGACAATACTGGCACTGAAAAAATGTGGAGGTTATTTTGTACATATTTTTACAGGGAGAAAGATTATTTTAAGTGTTTTCTATTCTTGCAAAGGCTCTAGCTAATTGCCACAAGTGAGAACTTGTATGCAACCAAAACAATATTTGTAATTTTGCAAAAGGTATATAAGCAGTATACAAACAACATTTGACAGTGGAGTTGCAGTTTCTAGTCATGTTTACCTCCTAGATTGACAAGCCTAGCTGGATGGATTTACAAATAATAGGCTTTAACGCAAACTATGTACCTGGGGGTTCTAGATACTGGATAGCTAGCCTGTTACACTGCTCCATCTTTGCTTGTTTGCTCAAGATAGCTTTGTTAAAGCTAATTTGAGTATGCTCATACAAAGTCCCTTCAAGTAGAATGCAGCAGAGACTTAGAAATGTATGTTACATTGAACTGTAGTGAAAGTTTGAGTAAAAAATGGTGTTAAAAAACTATGGTTCTAGAGAAAATACACTGATACCTCTTTTCTTACACAGGACATTTTACCCCTTGCTTTTAAATTAAAAAATGGAATATTTAATTAAGGGTTAAATACAAGTGAAAGTCCTGTAGAACAATACAGGAAAAGATAAACACATTGATTTCCATGAAAAGCAAATACTGTCCAACAACCTTTATGTAGTTTGCTGTTACAGAAGACTACGGTCTCAGTCTTGCAAGCATCTTATATGGAGTAGTACTTGCTACTGAAAATGAGGTTTGGTACCTCAGTTTACAGGACCAGGCCCCAAAAGAGTTGTATTCAGGAATATTGGTTCTGGAGCTATGAAAAAAAAGAACAATGTTAAGAACATGGGTACAAATTATTAGAAATACCAAAAATAAGTAAGCAACTACAAAACAATTGCACAGAAGTGTTTTCTGTACTACTTCTGCATTTGTAAGGCTTTAAGATTATCCAGTGTTTATGACACTAGGTTAAAAACTGAAGAGTCAGAAGTGTTTCACAGTCATGTTTAGCCTCATCTGCAGACACACTAGAATTTTATATGAACTGGTAGTTACAGTAGGTTATTTATAGTGTTAGGAAAACATGGTGATAATAATATAGACCTCAGGGCTTCATATTGCTTTGTATTACATTTTTTTAAGGTGTTTTGAGGGTGGTTTTTTTTTGGTTTTGGGGAGAATAGCATCCTTTTCTTTTCTCCTCAAGGTACCTCTCCTTTGCAACCTTTTGCTTGTTTAGTTGTAAAAAAGAGATGGACCGTCTGCTCTGTTTGGCGCTTACTACTTCTTTCTAAAGGGGAGGGTGGTAGAAGAAAGGCATTTCTAACACTTTTAATGCTTCTATTTCTTTGGCAGTAAGTTAATTGCAGACTACAAGCTAATTCAGCTTTTGTAAATGAACCACCAGAAAGTCAATCTTTCACTTTTCTAAAACCTCAAGCTACAAGTAATTTTGTGTAGCTTCACGACAGCAGTGAAACTCTTCACTGCTGGATGACTTCTCAGTAACAGCGAGAGCCCATAGCTCGAACCAGCGCGTTAAGAAACTCTATTGCGATAGGGGTGCGCGTCCTCCCTTTCCGTTCGCAAGCGGCTTCCCCGAGATCTTGCTCCCCCTCAGTTCTCCCCAGCAGACGCCGCCGTCCGGCATATACAACTCCTCGCCTGAGGCAGGGAGGGCCCAGCGGGTGACAGCAACCCCTGCGGGCGGGAAAGAAGGCGCTTGAGTGCGGCCGTTGGACGGGAGGCAACTCGTCTGAGGAGATCCCCGCTCGAGATGTGCGCCCGGCAGCAGCCCTCTCTTCACCAGGTACCGCTCGCTCATTGGCTGGAGATGTAGGAAAGCAGCTTTTGATTGGTGAGTCTGTTTGTCTATCAGGTGGTGCAGACCCAGCCGGGCCGGGTCCGGCATTAGTTAAGTGTCCCAGGTGGAGGAGAAAGAATTCTGCCGGCGCGGCGCAGCGCAGCGCAGCACTTCTCCCCTCCCCTGAGGCGGCCTCCCGCCCAGCCTGCGCGGCTCGCTCACCTCCATCCTGAACTGGACCTGCACTGCTGAGGTACTAGCTCCGGCTCAGGTCTGCTTCCCGTTGCCTCAGGGCCTGCGAGCTGTACCTCAAGACCCCCTCCGTCTCCGTGGGGCCTTTTGCCTCGGGCGGGGGTAGAGGAGAAAAGCGCAGCGCGGAGGCGCTGCCCAGGCGCGGAGAGTGCCGCGTTCCACCGGGAGGTGGGCGTGAGAGCAAGGCTAAGGCGGAGGGCGGAGCTGTGCCGGGTGCAAAGCCGCTGCCTGGCGGATCAGGGGCGCTGGCGGGCTGCCTGCCCGGTAGTTAGGCGCTGTGAGGCGGAGGGCGGGGCTGCCGGGCCGGGAGGGGGGGGTGACGGGGGCCGGTCACTCGCACGTCGCGGCCCCGGGCCGGGCGAAACAAAGGCTCACTAACGCGGTTGCTAGAGCGCCGCCGGTCGCCTGGTAACCGCCCGCTGTCTCTTTATCCGGGGGCGTCTCCTGGCTGGGGGCGGGGTGGAGCGGAGCTGAAGTCCCTGCGGGCGCCCGCCCGCCTGTTCGCTCGGCGGCTTGCCGCGTCCCGGAGCTAGTTTTCGTCTCCGCTCCCGTTCCTATGCGGGCTGCGGCAGCGGCGCTCCCAGCAGCGGCGCTCCTGGCGGGCGACCCCTCCGGGCAACGGGTCGCTTCCCAGCGAGCGCGCCCCGGCCACGCCGGGGCTGCCCGGGAGCGCCATGAGTTCGGAGCCGCCCCGCGCCTCGCTGCTCCGCGCCCTGTTTAAGATGGAGCCAGCGGCAGCCGCCTCCGAAGTGCTGGGGGGAGCCTCGGAGTTCGTGAAAGGTGAGAACGGGCCGGGGAGCCCTCCCCGTCCCCTGGCCGTGGGGGTCCCGGTCGCCGGAGCCTCCCTCAAAAAGGAAACCCACTGGCTTCTTCGCGGTCTTCCCTCCACCTCCCTCCCCCGGCTCCGTGGGCTCTCCTGCGTGCCTGGCTCGGCTTCGGCCCCCTCTGCCTTGCGGTTTTCGCCAGCCGCCTGCCCCTCGGCTGCTGCGGGGCACGCCTAAGCCGTTCCTTCCTCCTCTCTTTTCCGGTAAGAAGCGGGGCCGGCACCTGTTGGTATGTGTTGCTGTGTTCTGGGTCAGAAATCTCCCCCGCCCTCCTGAAAGTCGCTCCCGAGGGGTGCCCGGCCGGTCGGAGCGGGGCGGGGGGGGGTCCTGGTGGGCAGGGCCCGCGGGCGGAGCGGGCGCTCGCGCTCCCGCCACCGCTCACGCAGGAGAAAAAGGATCAGCGGTGCCTCTTCCGCTCCCGGGCCGCGGTGGGGCGGCGGGGTGACGGGCGTGCGGTGGGGAAGTGGCGGTCTGCTTTGTCAGTCCTACGCTGTTGCCCTAATCTGTCTTTCAGATCGGTTGTACTTCGCTACTTTACGAAATAAACCGAAAAGTACCGTAAATACCCACTACTTTTGTACCGATGAGGAACTGGTCTATGAAAAGTAAGTGTTGTGATCTGTTTTGCATACTCGAAGTGATTGCCTGAGATTCTTCGCAACACAGTTTAATACTTTTTAGAGTATTTTTGCTCAATTTAGCTACTTGCACAAAGCACGAGTATAAGGTTAGCCTAAATATATATAGCCTAAATACATTTATACATTAGCTGAAACTAGTTAACAAGATTGCTATTAAAGAACACCAACAAAAAAACCCACAAAACCAGCTATGAGGCCAGTTAAATGGTTTAAATTGTGGTTGAGCTAGGGGAAATATATCTGAGCTTTGTAAGATTTGTTTATAAGGTGGAGAAGATCTCAAGACTAATTACATCTTATTAAATGGTGTCTTAAAGACTCATACTTGGTATGAATAGATGAAACAATAGTTTGTTTTATATGTATTTTCCTGTATAGAGAGTATGAAGTGATCATCTTTTATATAGAATCGTGAGAAGGCAAAGCTTAAATGTGCTTTTGAAGAACATCTGCACCTTTTTTTGTAAGTCTGCAGAAGGTTTTGAGACAGCACTTCCTGTCGGCTTTTGTAGCTTTAGAACGGCAGAAAAAGTATTTTCTGTGAAGTAAAAGCTTCATGTGTTTGACTTTCTCTGTGCTGTCAGTGTCCTCCAAAAGTAGAATTGATTATAGTTGTGAATACTATTAAAGGACATAAAATGCACTAAACAAAGTAATCGCTCTATGCTGTGGTTAAAAAAGTAGTTGCCCTACACTGTGTTCCAGATTACCTGTTTCGTGTGCGATGATATATCTAGCCACTTGACAAGGGGTTTGCTGCAGCACAGGTGAAACAAAAAATATGGTCTTTTATTAAATATAACTTTCTTTCCATATGAGTTAAACTTGTGAGCATCGACCTTTCTTCCTTCCCTTCTCCAGTGACTTCAGTACTGCTTCTGTGAAGGTGTAAACCTATCTTCCTTGGTTTCTAGCTTACTTTCTATGCGCAGCTTACAGTTTTTAGGGTTTCTATTCTACACACATTTTTGAGTCTTAATTATCTTAAGCTGTGTGTCTTCTACTGGAGTTCCCAGAGATTCATTCCCAAAGTTGACTTTTGTAATGAACTGCTTGGATTGGGAGTAGTTTCTGTAATTAATTAATTAACTAATTTAGATTGAAAGGGACCTCAGGAGTACCCTAAGGCAAGGTTGACCTAATATTAAAAGCAGAATTTGACTGGAGAAGGTCCTTAGTAATTTGTGTTACATGAATATGTTCCACTTTCTTTAATGAAAGAAAAATTTGATCTTGTATCTCTTCTAAGACTTCTGTGTTATGCTTGACCTGAGGTATTTTGTTTCTAACTATTAATAAGCTTCTAAGAAGGGTGAAGGAATCTTATGTGGGATTTGATCTTGAGGGTGGGAAGGGGGAGCAGTTCTGTACTGTTAGTTACAGATGATTGTACTAACCAAGGACTGTAACTGGGGTATTTTGTGTGAGGACAGTATCATATTTTTTTTTAAAAAAAGAGAAATTGTGCTGGTGGTGGGGGGAGTAATTTTCTTTAACATGTGTAAAGGAAATTCAGTAAGTATACTCCTTAACCCAATCACCTCTTAACCACATATCAGGGTGTGTAACTTTATACCAGATATAACTACAAGATAATGGAAGGAAGCAAAGTTTCCCTTTGTCTTCTAGGACGCATCTAAAAATTTTGGGGATGTAACTCATGGTGTATTTTCTGAATTGATAGTTCCTAATCTATGTGGCCTTTTTTAAATGTATCATCATATATCTGATACTGTAATAGTAGTCTCCCTTTTGTGCTCTCAAATTAAAATACTAAAGCATAATATGAGGTAGAAATTAAGTGACAGTCACCAGGTGATATGAATGAATTTTCTTTAGCACTGTTGTAAAAGAGTTAGGTTATTAAACTTTGCCCTGATACTTGTATTGCAGCACCCATCATTATTAATACATGCAATATTTGGTAGTAAAACCATGCCTGATTTTATTTTTGTTTTTTTCCTCTTTCTTTTCCCTCTCATCTCCAAGGAAGTTTGTTGTCTCAGGGAAGTAAAAGCAAGTGTCAATAGGGTTACCACTTTATCTGTTCTTTTAATGTCTTTCTGAATTTGGAAAGCTAGGGACAAAATGAGGAATAGAATGCAACTCTCTTGGTTCCTGGGGAACCTGATTTTACTATAACTTTCCTCTTCCTTATGCTTATCAGCAAGCCAGATATGAGTCTGTTATGTTTTAAGGCTGCACAGCAAAGTGAGGAGTCTGACATCAGGGGTTGTGTATAAGTAGTAGTGGAGTGTAAATTTAATGGAACAGATCAGATATTCTGCTCATTTTCTCAAAAATGCAGCCTTCTTTCTGAGAAAATGACTAGAAATATTTGCTACATGATAGCAAAATAAACATTTGGAAGTGAGTTTTGAAGTGCTGTAGCTCAGAGCAGTGGTTTCTAGAGTCTTCATCAAAATGGCCTGCCTGTGCTGTTCTTGCTGATCACAATTTTGTGGCCACTTCTGCTTTTTTAATCAAATGAATTGTTCGGATTGTTGCAAGGAGGAGGATAGGAGATGTTGACTCAGGCACAAAATCCTCAGCACCTGTGATGTATATAAGTAATTTTGTTAATACAACTGTTTATTGACTTAATTATGTTTAAATGCATCATTCCGGTGACAAGACAAATATAACTTCATTGTGCATGGAAGTAAACTGCTTTTCTTTGGGTTGTTATTCTGTTAATTTTAGTGATAATGCTTAAGTATAAAGTGTTACAGAAATTTATTTAACTGACTTTACTGAGGTGTCAATCTGCTTTCACTGAAGCAATATGTGATCTGAAAACCTCATGAATATGCAGATTTGGGGTTGTCTGATTACAGAGAGTATGCTATTGGATCACATAGTACTTAAAATCTCACTGCCTTGCTTCCCTTTTTTTTTCTCTCGTCTCTCGAAGAGACATAAGGAAGTAATAGTGTACATTAATAGTACACCCCATTTATTAAACAGACAGCTGTAGTGCTAGATCTAATGGTTTTGGAAGTTTTGACCTGACTTGCTCTTGCAGCTTATCATGTGATTTATCGCTAAATGGTACATGAAGTGTGGTTATGTAATCTTGAGTACTTTAGCCTTCAGTTTCTACTTGAAGTTGTCAGCTGTTCTAATGAATTCATACCACTGTCTTATTTAAACATTCACACTTTTAAAAATAATAAAGATAGGCTTAAATGCTTTTAAGAACGTCTCAAATGCTGGCTGACTAGGAACTCGCTACTAGAACTGTCACCATTTCAGTTAAATGTGCTGCAATTTAACCTTGAACCTATTACGCTAGGGAAATGGTATGTAAATTTCTCAGTTGAGGGAACAAGAAACCTAAATGAATTTATCCACTTCTGAATTCTTGTTTTTGATTGTTCTGTTTCTGTAAGATTGTCAGTCTCTTTCTGAAACTCTCCGAGGTCCCTCCTGAGAAAGTCTGCACTACTGCTTAATAAGAGAATACAATCTTTCAGGGTAACGTGGTGCAGGTAGCTATTACTTCAAGAAAAATCAGTTAATGAGAAATAATCCAGCTTGATGAAGACTGTCATTTGGCAAATAGACAAGCCTTGCCTTGGCAAGACCTCAATTAATGAGTTAGGCACTAGTAAGAAGCTTTTTATTCTCCAAGAATAGCGTCTTTCATGTTTCACCTTTCAGTAAACAGATCTGGGTTGAGAATACTACACTTGACTGGTTAACTTGGCTTTCACATATTTTTATCAAAGCAACTTTTGATGTCCTTTTTATTGTTGAGTAGTTTTCTCAAACAAAATTAAAATTTAGATAATGAAAGCCAGGAATCTGTTACTGATAAATTACAATGGCAACTTTCATAAATCCTAATATTTTTATTCAGTCATTTGTTCTGGCTTTGTATCTCTTGTATAAACAGCTTTTGCAGATCTAGTCTCTGACATCTTGTGAATGGCTGTAAAAGTAATATGATATTCTCTGATATGTTTTACACTAAAACTTTGTTTCAAGCCATGGTATGTTACTTTCCCATTTCACAGCAGTCTGAATGTTAGCTGCTTCTTAGAGTTCGACCAGCACTAGAATAAAACTCTCACATGCTTAGCTACAACAATATTAAATGACTACTGTTCGGACTTTGGCTTGTAGGACTTGTTACCTTCACTGCATGTGTATATGCAAAGAAGCAGTTTCTCTTTCCTTTGAGAAGAGTAAGGGTTAAGTTGTTTGTTTGTACTTTGGTTAAATGCTCCTTTTCTGTGGCTATCCAGTAACAGTACTTGCATAGGAAACCTGAACTTCTCCATTGTTCTGTGGTTTATATCCTTTGAAAGGAAAAAGAAAACTTAAACTTAGCCGCGTTACAACAAACAGAGCTGTCACTTCACACGGAGAACAGGATGTTCCTTGTTCACATCAGTAGTTTTTGAAGACTTGAACCTGACTATCGAATGACCAAGATAACGTAGTAAGCTGAAGTCCACACAAAAAAACTTAAGAAATTTCCCAACTTCTAATTTCTATCAGTGTGAATGTAAATACAGAGCAGAAAAACCTCATAGTAATACAAGCTTTTGTATGTCTAAATCTTACAGATGAGTATTAAGAGTAGTACTCCAGCTTTATTTTGTTTTCCATCTTGAAATGAGAGATTTTAAATTCACTGCAAACAAGCAAATCAGAAGATCTAAGAACTTGAGTGTCAATTTTTTCCTTCAGACACAAACTACTGACATAATATTATATTTGAAACTTGTAAAGTGCTATCCCTTAACACCTGTGTTGTTTTCTCCAGTCCAACAGTTTTGTAAATTTTATACCCGCACATTGCTTTACCATATCTGTCTTCTCTTCTGCGTATGGAAAAGATAAAAGCAGTTGCCAAAAGTATTGAGGATTTTTTGTTTGCAGTAAAAAGGGGACCAGGATAAAACAGATCTGTTTTCTGGCCTCCAGTTTTATATTTGATAGGAGTGTAGCTTGATATAGGAAACCCCTTATGAGAAACTTGGCCTCTGTTAAGATGACCTTTTTTTTTTTCGATAGAAAGTGGGTTTTTAACATGACCGGAAGAATCTTCTATAGGGAAACTTTTTTTAATAGGAGAACTTCTTCGCTGATGCTTTGTTCTTGACGTCATGGAGCATTGTATCAAAAATGCATATATCTGGAATAGCTGTTTAATTTTCTATAATTTGGATCTATGAGTTCTTGTTGGATTTTGAAGAATCAGGATCTTGAGGATTTGGAACATTCAGGGAGAAATGGAGTGAGTACCTGGTATTTTGCATAATCCAGAGCCTCTGCATTATTCCTACTTTCAGATGCAGGCAGTGAGGTGATACATAATTTCTAGGGTTATATTTGCTGTATCATCCTTTGTCCACTCAGAATTGTGCAATCTCTAACTAGTAATAAGTGTTAGGGATTGTGTCTCAGTCCAGATAAGAAAGCTCCTAGCAATTCATGTGTTACTGGAATTGATGGAGCTAAAGCAGGTAGACAGTGCTTTTGAGCATCCCACCTTTTTTCGTGCGCTTGAGAAATAGGAAGGAGAAACACACTTCAGGAAACAGGAGTTGGAGAAAGAATACTGAAGAGGTAATACTTCCTGACCAGCAGTTAGGTTGTAATGTATGTGTGGGCTGATCCTCTTGGCTTTCGTCCAGAAACTTTGTTGCATGTAAGATGCGTTGAGTTTATGATTTGAAGCATTTATCCATAGTAGCCAGTTGGCCACTTTTGCAGTAGCTGGTTCTTGTCCTGCTTAATGACTAGATTCAGAGCACATGCACCAAGGGCCTTAGAATGCAGTGAACTGAAGATTCCAGTCATCCAGCCTAGGAAAGGGGGACAGAAAAGCAAGTGGAGAATGTTTTTATTTCAATTCACTCTCATTGCTTTATTTTAATAGTAAGCTGGATCTTTGTAAAATGCTGAAAAATTAGTGTAGCTTTGCAGTTAGGAAGCTGTATTTCTGCTAGTTCCTGAAGTTCTGTGGTTAATGTTTTGGTTTGAGTAATTGCAAGCTTGGAGTGCTCTTTTTCTGGCAGAAAAATGACTTTATATGGTTGCTAGTCTCCAAGAAGGCAAGCTTCCTACCTAAGGGAGTAGTTGTACTCTAATTCTGGGGTAATACCCCAGAAAATTATTGCGATTGTTAAACTGTTAAACTTGTTTTCAAGTTACTAAACCAGTTATTGAGTAAGCTGCTGTGCAAGTAACATCATCCCCTCTGAGCACTATTGAACTGACTTGGTGGATCTCTCCTCTTTTTTTTTTTTTCCCCCCTCCCAATATGGTAATTAGGCTTTGGACCATATTCAGACCATTGGAAATGCCTACACCCTGGTAGGAATGCGTGCATACCCTCGTGTTCAGCATAGCAATAACACTGAATTTACACTGGTCTGTCATGAAGAAAAGAATCCTGAAATAGCTTTTCAGATAGGAATCTCCTATCCTTTCATCTGTACCTCTGTTGCTATATCACAAAATTGTAAATGAATGGCCGTATAAAACTACTGCTCTGGTGTATACATCTGAGGAAAAAGTATCATGCTTCTGGGGTAAAGTATAAGTAGTGCAATTTATCTTTGAAAGATAACTTGATACCTTGGCCGTAAATAGATTGGCTGTGATGTTAATGTGGAGGTTATCAATTCATTTCAAAGTCTGCCAGGCTATAGGATTCCTTCATTGACCATAACCAGACTCCATCCAATAGCTCAAGATACAAAAGCTGTTTATCGTTCTTCTACTGTACTAGGGTCAGTGGTATTCAAATGCTTAGTAAAAAGTGACTTTAGCATTCAGAAGAGGTGCTCAAGGCTTGAGCTGAGTCACGGCACCTTCACGTGGCATCCCATGGAACTGCAGTCAGAAACCACTTGAGTTGCTGTACTAAAGAGTTGTGGACTACACTTCTTTCACCATTAAATTTCCTGGAAGAATGTACAGTAACTGCTCGCATGACAGGGTAGACCAATGAGCTCTTTTTGGGCTGGCCTTTCTAGGTGGATGACCATTCCTATGATACAGTACAGCAAATACCTCAGATGTATAATGTCTATAGAATAGCTGTAAGAACTGATAGGAAGGGCTGGTTCTCAGAGCCTATTCTAAGGAGAACACAGGTACAAGAAACCTATGCTACTGCTTCCAGGTAGTATTTTTGAAGTAGAGTATTTAAATATTCATCTAGTATATTGTGGGGTTTTGCTGCTTAGTCTGAGAAGCATAAGGATAGCAAGTTTCCATGGGATGAGGGGGAAGAATAATTTAAGCTATCATCTAAGTACTTGCTTAAAACAAAATATAATTAAATGTAGATTAATACTATACTTGCCTTCTGTTCCTCATATCTGGTTCCCACCTCCATTGTAAATCACTGTCTCTCTTAACTGGCTTAAGCGTCAGAGGCGTCCTGATTTCTTATTGGGTATAAATGCTTATTAAAACATGTAGATACAAAGGAAGCCTGTTACTTGTAAAAGAGATGGAAGTAAAATAGTATTGGGTAGATTGTTATCAGTGAGTATCACGTAGGAAAGTTTGATGACTCTTATGTTTTTTTCTCTTCAACTTTTGTCAGATAAAATTCTTTGTTCAGATGACAACTTGGTGTGTTGTTTCTTCGCTATTCCCCATAGCCCCCATTTCCTATCTTCCACTTACATTTAACTCTGTCAAAATTCTGTTCTTAGGAAGAAAATCCTCTGGGTAAGTCAGGATCAAGTGTGTCTAATTCAAGTACAAAAATGGCCTGTTACACTAAAAGCAATGAGGGTGCATAAGATTAAACCCTTCTGTTTAAATGTGTCAAAGTGTATTTAGTTCTAAGGATATAAACTGAAAAAGGGTTTTGTAGATCAGGGTTCATTGACTTCAATACAGAGCTTTGTATTTCAGAACTCTTTGATTTGGAGGTTTGTAAAGCACTTGTTTCACTTAAACACATTAAAAAAAGGATATTCAAGCTTATTCCAGTTTAGAGGCATTAAGTGGGGAAAGTTAAAATTATACATATAAAAAATAACCTTTTTCCCTCACATATCTACCACAATGTTTTATCAGTGAAACCAATGGCTGGCTTATACTGCCTACATAGTGTTATGTAAATAACTTGGGAATTGCCAGTATTTGGTTTATGGGTAATAATGCTGGTGGAACAGCGACCAAAAGTGCCTTTCCTTTATGATTGTGTTTGGATCCTGAGAAACATCTTGTTCCTGCAGCATAGACAAACAGTGGTAGTACCAGAATCTTAAACGCTGATACTTCCCCCGCTTTGTTAAGAGAAGCACAGCATACTTAATGGTAGTAGGCGATGGAGAAATAGTTGGTCTAAGATTTACATCTTTAGCTTGGTGGCCAAGGGAATCTGAATAGCTTTATTTTGTAGGAATATAATTACTTCATGGATAGACTCAAATGTATTTTATCCTTATCCCCACCAAAATAGTAATTAATTTGTCTGTTGTCAATAAATTGATTTGTAAATTCATTTTAATGTGCTTTTCCTACAATTCTGTTTGAGTTTAATCATATGGAAAAGTAGAAGTGGATATATGACTTTGTACTGATGTACTTCTAGGAAATTAATAGTAATAATAACTTACTATTGAAAGCATGGCTGTAGTTCTTCAGTACTTTAGATGAACTGTGTATTCAGTTCTGTCTTTGAGCTGATCAAAGCTACTTTGCTCACACTAGTTTAAGAAAAAGTGTTCTGTATTCTAGTAACTATCATATTCCACACTTTTTCACAATACTTTTAAAAGTATTTTTCACAAAATAATATTAAAATCCTAAATTCTACTCTTCCATCATATATTTAAGTGAAATAATACTCTAAAGTTAATGGAACAAGATAGGGTTCGTGTTTTGATTTAGAGCAGGTGTTGGTGCAGCAGAACGGGAAGATATGTTAGTAAGCCTTCTATGTAGCTTTTCTAGAAGCTACATTAACTCTAGTATTGTTAGAGTTCCAGCTTTAACTTATTTGTCATAACTCATACTTGTCCTTCTTAGAATTTTTTTTTAAAACTGTGTGGATGGTTTTGTTTTAAAAATAGCTATAACTGTTGACCATATCTGGCAGGCTTGCCTAAGAAAAGGTGAGGAATTCTGAAGTTAAACCCTGCTTTACTGCTGCTGCAATTTTTCCTTGAGTGAGTTAACTTCTGTGCACCCTACAAATAAAGTCCTAATAGTTGGACAGCTTAGTCTTTGACCCAGCTAATGAGTTTCTGTAATTAAGCATTATGTCATAGCATTTTGTACTGAAGGGTTGAACTGAATCTTAGCAAACACTTATGTTGTTGTTTGAAATTGTAAAGTAGCTGATTCTGAAATAGCATTGGTGTGGCAGGCAGGCTACTCGTCCTGGATGTAAGTGTCTTTTTTGCACTGGGCTTGGCTTTTTTGTTTGAGAGAATGTGGGGAGGAAGATATTAGTAGAGTTATAAGCACCAAAAAGATAGGGAACTCCTACTTTGTTGTGGTGTCCACTTAGAATAGCAGAATGGCTGAAGCTGGAAGGCACCTCCGGAGATCATCTAATCCAACCCCCAGGCTCAAAGCAAGGTCAACAAGAGCAGGTTCCTCATAGCCTTGTACAACTGGGTTGTGACTCCACAGCGTCTCTGAACAACCTCTTCCCAATGTTTGACTGCCCTCAAAGTAAAAGTTTTCATGTGTTTAACTGGAATGTAATTAATTTTCCTGAAAAATAAACCCTCTGTCATGGGGGAAGAAAGCTTAAAGGGTACTACCACCTGCTCTATCATCTGATTTCAGTAAGTTTTCCCTCCTTTAAAGCCCAGAAGTCATAGAACATAGTTACCTTTTTCTTTTGTCATTCCCCAAATAATACACATTCCGATGCTGATGGCCTGTTTTGTTTGTCAATAAGCAAGAAGTGTCCTGTCTCCTTTATTAAAGACTTAAGGCAGAGCAGATTAAAACAGTTTAAGTTATAGTTCATTCTCACTGTAACTTATAACGTGTGCATCAATAGATTTTCTTAGACCATCAAGGTAAAGACTTCTCTACACAAAAAGGAAAAATATTGGAGAAAACTTGCAGTTTAAATTTTGAGCAATCTTGCACAGTGGGTGGGGAAGGAGAAAGTTCTAGAAGGTCTCATAATAAGTTGCTTGCATAAAGAGTGCTCTTACTTGTAAAGGTGTCTATATGAAGGGTTAGCTAGGAAGAACACTGTGAATCCCTACCAGGAACTTAATTTTATTGTGGAATAATTTTCCTGTACAGACTACTGCTGCTAGCTCATATGCTAAGGACAGTGATTGCTGCTTCAAAGGTAATATGAATGTTTAAGAAGAATCTAGAAGAAACAAGAACAATCAGAAGACATGAAATAAATAATAAATTGGAAGAACAGCCTAGAGATGAGGATTGGGGGGGGGGGGGGGGGGAGGGAAACATATGTAAAGTGTATATGTAATAGTGGAGGATGGGATACAAAGAAATGAATTTCAGACGGAGATCAAGACAGCTGTTATTAAATAAATTTTACTACCCACAAGAAATTCTGTTTGGCTTATTCTTCATAGTATTTAATGAAATATTCTCATATTCAGCAGTTGCGGAACCTTTATCTAGGATGACATCAACATGGCTTAAAGGGGAGTAGATCATGTCTTGAAGTTCTTCACTCTGTAGTTTTGGCCAAAACAGGACTGCATATCATGGGATGAAGAAAAAATTCTGTAGTTAGTGTCTGTATGTAACGGGAAGGGTAGTTACCAGAGCATCTTAAACTGAAGCTACAAATGCTTTCAAATTCATTGTTACTATCTTCCTCTTAAATGAATCAGTAAAGGGCTTATCTGTTGTACCATATATATTGGCTACTCAGTATCCCCCAAAGTTACTGCAGCTTTAACTATCAACACCATTCATTTGCTTAGCTCTTGTATAAATAACACTTTTTTTTGTTCTTTTTCTCCCAGTTTCTATGGAGACTTTGGACCTTTAAATTTGGCAATGTTATATAGATACTGCTGTAAACTAAATAAGAAATTAAAGGTAAGCTTTGTTTAAAAACAATGTTCCTATATTTTTGTGTTTTGAAATTCAACTAAATGTATCATCCAGTTTGAAAGTGGGTTATTCTTTGTTCTGAATTCTTTTTCCTCTGAAGAATGGAAAAAAATGAATATGCTGTCACTGTTGCTTTAATGAGGCACTGAAGGCTGTGTTCATCTTTTTTTTTTTTTTGTAACCTTACAGTTTCAAGACAATAGTAACAAAACCCACACTGGATATTTCATGGGTTTGCAGCATGGGTATGCTAGTATGAACAACTACAACAGCTATTAAAAAAACAAACCAACCAACCAAAAAAACCCTCACACCTGTGAAGAACAACAAAACATGGGCCCTGAAATTGCACTATCTGAACTAAGTCTCACTCAGTGGAAAAGTTAAAACTTCTAAATCTCATTCAATTTAATAAAATGTTGCTTCTAATAAGTGTTATGGAAATGTGTTTTTACACATAAAAAAATTGTTCCTTCCATCTGTCTTGGAGAAGTGTCACTCCCTATCAATTAATTTGTAGAAGCTTTCTTACTTCCATATAATGATTGCTGATTCAAGGCAATTTTGAGTTGCTCTTCACTAAAGATAGAAAATTTTGCTATCTTCTTTGGATACCACATTAGTTTTTCTTTTGACTGCAAAGTGTTGGTCCTTTTATTATAAAGTTGTCTAGAATCTGTAAACACAGTAGTTAATTCTGAAGATCACCATGACTGAATTTTGTTCTAACAACACTGTCCCATCATAAAACCACAAGACTGGTGTGGGTTGACACTGGCCAGAAACTAAACATGTGGCAGCTGTTCATTCTCTACTGCCCTACGCCCAGTGTGGGACAGGGTAGAGAATCAAAAGAACAAAACCAGGTAGAACTTGTGGGTTGAAATAAAGACAATTTAAGTGGGGAATAAGAAGTGGGGAGAGACGGGGCAGGGAACAAAATGAATGGTGCAAAAGCAATCACTCGCCACCTCCCACCAGCAGACCAATGCCTGGTCAGTCTCTGAGCAACTGCTAATTTAGAAAGATTGCTCCTCAGTTTTATTGCTAAGCATGATGATATATGGTATGGAACATCCCTCTAGTCAGTTTGGGTCAGCTGTTGTGGCTATGTGCCCTCCCAACATCTTGCCCACCCTAGCTTACTTGCTGTGGGGGCAGAGTGAGAAACAGAAAGCCTTGATGCTGTGCAAGCAGTGTTTGGCAATAGCTAAAACATTGGTGTGTTATTGGTGCGGTTGTAGTCACAAATCTAAAAACAGAGCACTATGCAGGCTGCTATGGAGAAAACTGAACTCCATTCCAGCAAGACTCAGTATGCTAAGTGCATAGCTGTAGATTTAACCTGGTCTCCAAATGGCTGTGGAAAAAGTGGTTTGCAACATGTATAGAAAATTTATCAACTGCAAGAAATGAAACATGTTTTAATTCCAAAGTACTAGTTAATATCACTTGTGTGCAAATATCAAGGAGACTCTTCACTAAATATGACATTTAAAATCTATAGAAATATAAAATATTAGAGCTGTCACTGACAGAAGGGGAAAACGGGACAGCATATGCAATTACATTGGCCACTGTTAAGAGGATTCCTGTATTAAAAATGATATTATGTTTTGGGATTAATGTTTGCTGCACAAGTGAAACCATTGTGCAAGTTGATTCGTGCAGTCTGCTGCCTCCAGGGGTGTGCTGACTTAAAGTCAGGTAGTCTTAAGAGGAGGTTCTGCAAATTGAGGGGTTTTTAGAATTGCTATAACCTTTTTGTAAAAAAATGCTTCTAGTGAAAATTTACATTGCTGCTTAGTACAGAAAATCAGTTACAAATTAAACTCTAATATTTCTGATTCTGAATGCCTGTGTTCATATTGGGGAAAACATTGGATTTGCCATTTCTGTGTTAACACTAAATAGAGTTTATAAATAAATACGTTATCTTACCAGCTTATTTTCTAGTGCCACTATCCCATTCAAACACATGACCAATGATGCTCACCCAACTAACAATCTATTATTTTTTTTAACCTTAATTCTGTTGTTTGTGACCTTACATTTGAGTTAAAGACGTTGGAGAATGCCCGCTTTAAAGCAGTTACTCCAGAGAAGAACCAATGATAAACCTACTATTCTAACTTTCACTGTGCCGATGAGAGCTAGTTAGTTCTGTTTTTTCTAGATTCAAATTGTGACTGTGATCAGTTTGGGACCTGAATACAGTCCTGTGTATTACTGTTGAAGTGTACCTTCATATTTCTATAGTTGAACTAGAATGCCTTCAGACTGGGCCCTAAGTACCAAGAGTTTCACCCAGAAAATAAGAACACAGCTAATAAATACCTCAGGACTTGGTTGTTTGGGGTTTTTTTTGTTTGTTTGTTTTTTTCAACAATTCAGTATTAAACAGGAATGTGTCTACAGACATTATTCTTATTATAAGACCATCATCTGCATTGAATGGGGCAAGCTGCTTGTCATAAATAGCTTGTAATCATGGTGATACAAAGATTGTATATTATAATGGAAAAAATACACAAGGGAGCCAAATTGAAAGTTAGTAACTGACACTTGCAGGGTTGATCTAGCAAACTGTGATGTCATTTTAATGTAACTTTTCTATTTTTTGAAAAAAGCAAACATAATTGCAGTGCTAAGTGAAGAGTACAGATGGTCAGAAACAGGACAGAGAAATCTCATGCAGAAAGTGTGTGTAAGACAAGTTCATGACCTGTGACTTACCTGCCAGCAAGGCATTGATGCAATGAGCAACTGCAGCAGCAAAAGTGTGGCAACTCTCATGTGGTACCAGGGGGATATGTAGGCAGCCTGTGATCAGTGTTTCAGAGGTGGGAAGTGCTGATAGGACTAATAACATGGAGAAGGAGTCCTGTTGTGCAACCTGCTGTTTGCATACCCTTGCATTAAGGGTAACTGTGCCCCTCATCAACAGCAGGAGTTGGCTGATCATGGGAAGTAAAAGGCACTGCAGATTATCATTCTCTGGAAATCTAGCTTCTGCTGCAGGATGGTTGCTGTTGCCACACTGCAACACTTTTGGGACCCTGGGGCAATCACAGTGCTTAAGCCCAGGTGACTCCTGCCATGATTTGGTATATACCTGGTTGGGTATGCACTTCATGTACTTTTCTTATGAAAAGAGTCTTTAAAAGAAGCGTGACACAAAAATGTTATTCACAGAACACGATGGGTTTTGTGTGTATGTGGTGTCTCAAAAGGAATTTAAGACTTAGGCTTTTATTAAGTTTAAAACTTCTATGAATAGGAACAGGAGAAATGAGAGTATAAGATCTCATTAAAACAAACCAACCCCCAAAACTTCTCCTCCAAGTCTTTCAGCTATATTTATTTCTGTTTTGGGAGAGGAATTGGGCATGGAGGCAGCCTTCTGCTTTCCCCTCCTTTCCTGGGGGACAGGTGGGGAAGGAGAAGGGTACCAGTTTGAAATGCGCTAATGGCAGACCAATATTTTAAAGTAAACTATTGTAACTTTATGCTGACTGATTTTAAAAACAGTAAGTAGTTCTGTTCTGAAGAGCCAAAAAATTTATTCAGGTATCCATTTGCTGAGAAAGTTGGAGCTGAAGTCCTAGTTATGTTTTACAGGAAAACCTTTCTGACCTTGTTATATTTGTAATGTTTTGATTGCTGATTGCTATGGAAATGATCCTGAGCAGCCAAGTCAACAGCAAGAAAAAAATGCTTGGCCGTGCTATCTTCCTACTTGTTCTTTGAGTTCTGTTTGCGGAAAAAATGCTTGACTAAGCAACCATGATTCATTTATGAAACAAATATTTTTTCTTCTTTTTAAACAAGTCTGATTTCATAAAAACAGCTTTAAAAAAACTGCTGTGTTTTGTGTGTGTCTAGCCTTACACAATCTCAATAAATCTAGAAGGATGGGTAATCAGAGAGGGAGTGTTGCTGAGATAAATGATATAAGTACAGAAGATCAAAGGCAGGAGAGGGAAGGTTTGACAGGCTTATGCACTATGGGGTTAACATTTCACGTATGCTAACTGTATTGCTGCTGAATCACAGAGGGGTTTGGTTTATTTTTGTTTTAATATAAACAAACTGCTGGGTGTACACATGGAATTATAGTATTTGTATGCATCTCCTTTAGGACAGCTTAGGTTTTGAGGCAGGGTTGTGTGTACGTGTTTTAATACATAATTTTCCATCAACAGTTTGCCAGCCTTGTATTCACTGCTATTTATATGTACACATTACATCTATATACCTGTGTATATATATAAAAACAGTATTTGCATTGATCTAGGCATATTAAACATATTGCAGTTATTTCTTGCTTGAACAATGCAAGTATATTAAACCATATCCATTAAATAAAATACTGTCAAATAATCTGGTGATTCTAAACAGATATCAATCTAGTAATTGTCCACAATGTCACCTTCTAAGCCTGTCATCAATTTCTGTGCAAGTAAATCTCTCTTGAGGTCTTCAAGAAACAAGAACTGATATATTATTAAAAAAAAAAAAAAAAAAAGTAATTTCACAATGAAAATAATTTGTTCTGGAACCCTTTTATGTACCCAGTGAATTATTAATTTTATCACTTGAAACAAAACCTGCCACACTTCTCATGTAACCTCTGCTTTTAGTTCAAAAGATTGTCCGTAACTATATTCCTCGGGGATGTATCTTGATAGATACTGTTCTGTTATGTTGTTACCTTATATCTTTTAATGATGTGTGAAACTGCTAAAATTTTCTTACTGATAAGGAAAAGTATCTTTAGTGCTTAATAGTGCATGTATTAGTTTTGTTTTAGAAAGAAGATTATTTGTAACTATGTTACTATATTATCTCTAACTATAGCTATCCTGTAGACAACCTGTATTGAAGAATTCTTATTTGAAATATTTTCTTGTTCTTCTGAGTTGCACAGTATCTAAGGGAACTAAAGCCCTAATCCATTCAGGTGGAGCTCTGGAGCTGTAAAAACAGTCACCTTGAAGAACTGTCTTTAGCACTTGTTATCGTTGAACCTAGCCAAAGTAATAGACTTAGCTTATTAAACATGGTCAGAAAATCAATATTTTTAAAAATAGATCATATAGCTTAGTATTGATATTGAAAGTGTACTGAGTTGAGAATTTGTGTGTTAATGTTAAAAGAGGCTTTGCACTGACAGTTTAGCAAACACTGACTGTAAAACTTGAGTTTCTGTAACTCGTGCAAATAAAAACAATGGCTTGTTCTATAGGCTTCTGAAAAGTAAAATCCTGATGCAGTTTTCCTCTGGTTGCTATGCTGTAAGCTGTTAATGTCAGGTTTCAATTTTTTGTTATAATTTTAGTCAGGATTCAAAAAACATTTACATGTTTCATATAGCAATATGGCTCATAAGGATTACACCCTTACATTTTGAAAATGAAGCCATGAAGATGATACATTGCTTTCATTTAAATGTTTGGGGAACTTTTAAGGTGAGCTGTCACTTTTTGGCTACTTCAGGTACAAAAGCATCTCAAAATTGGAATGACTTGACATACCTATTTGAATAAAAGAACCCATTCCATAAAATAAAACATGAAATATGGTCTTATTACATAGAACTTACTTCCGGCTAGCTAGCAGAATATGCTTTTTGCAGTTTAACATAGTATTTCAGGTGAACTGTAAACTGTTGGAAAGAACTTTGCTTTAAAAGAAGTAGTAGTCGACAAGTTATAATTTGAAGTTGCATAACTCCTGTAATCTTATCCCACCTACACATCATGGGTGGAATTGCAGTTAGAGAACACTAAAATTAAAAAATTGAGGAGGGGGAAGAAAGGAGGGATCTTAAAATACCAGCATTAATTTTGTCAAGTTTTAATAATTGAATGCTTCACTAATTAAATAACTACTTGTGCTTTGTATGTTTGCATATACTCTGAGGGAGATGTTGCTGTTGGTCTCAAGAGATGACCTCTTCCAATCAACAGCAACCAGCTATCTGAGGAGTTACAGTCCTATTTAGATATACTCAGTTGTGTAAACTCTCACTCCTTCCACCTATGGAAGTTGTGGGTAATAAGACCAGGCTGGAATGTACAGTTAAAACTGCTATTAAAGGTGCTATTCCTGGGGGGTGGTGGGAGTAAGACATTTGCTGTGCTACATACATTGGTTTTCTCCTGAGTTTATCAGCTATTTGTTTTTTTGCAAAATTTGATTCTGTGGTTAAAGCTGTCCTAAGATTTGTAACAAGATTTAAGATGAGAGTCGATGTTTACAGATTTGTGGAAGTGAAATACAGTTGGCACTACTTAAATAAAACAATTCTGCAGCAGTTACCTTATCTCCCACCCCCAAGTGTCATCAGTGCCAAGAGTAGGAAAAGAAAGTAAATTAGAATTGTCAAATTGGAGTTAAAAACCTGAAGTGGGTAACAGCAGCACTGGTATAAAGGCAGTTTATAAAACATGCAACTTTTAAAAATAGAAATGTGCTTCAAATATTTAGAAGCAGAATCCAGTATGTCTGTTGATGACTTCCTCACAACTGTAGTAGTACTGCAGAAACTGACAGGAAAAACATGAGTGACAGTGTTGCAGAATATAATGAAGGTGTAGCAATTCATTAAGCTAAAAAAAAATAATCCAATAAACTGTCCAACTTGCCATTTCTAAGTGGCAATTTTATCTCTCTATAGCTTTAAATAGTTTTGCTGCAGTTTGTCATTATTGTTTTTTTTCTGGTGCTTGTTGGTCTTGTTTTCAATGGGAGTTTTGTCCACAGGATTCTGACAGAGGCTTCTTTTCTTCTTAAAGAAGAATTGCAAGTGTTACTAGTTTTGTCTTTGCCTAACCTTTTTTTTTCAGGCTTTTCACTTTTGCAGTCATTTTCTTTTATAAATTCTTGCTGTTGAAGCTTTCTAAAGATGTGTCACCCCATTTTTAGGTAGTATAGATGAAAGAGTGGTGTTTAACTTATAAAATGTCTATAAGATAGTTTGCTTCAGCTTTTCTCTTCTCCACAGAATTATGTGCTAAAGAGATTGAACATATAGCAGAGTGTTTTAGTCTGAAAATTTCAATGTCTTTAATCAATGTTCATACCTATTTTTCAAATATTTAAACTTGGAAAAAAAATTTCTAGTATTTTATATTGAATGTTTTGGTTCCACTGCATTTTATAGGACATTTTCACAAAGAAAACTAAGAGATCTGTCCTGATACAGCGGCTGTTTCCCTGCACTCTTATCTATAATGTAAGAAGATTGTTCATGGTATCAGTAATTTTGTCTCCTTTAATTTTAAGAATCTCTCTATAAGAATTTTTTCTGACTTATTTTTCAGTTTTGGAAAAATGACTTTTTAAAGTATTTTTAAAGTGTATTAATCTCTCAGTAAATATGCTGGTTTTTTTTTTTTTTTAAACAGTATTTCAGTCTATCCAGAAAGAAGATAGTGTACTATACTAGTTTTGACCAGCGGAAACGAGCAAATGCGGCATTTTTAATAGGTGCATATGCTGTAAGTATTATTTATCATATGGATACTTCTAACTTTCCTTAAGAGATATCTGTTATGTGTAAAATAGCAACTCAAGGGATGGTCCTTTAGGGTGGTAGGCAGATTATCATTTGATTCTTCTCTAAGCTGTCTTTGAAAATTCTGCTGTATGAGTTTTAGGGAAGCCCTGTCTTTGGCACTTAACTCCATTTACTTTACTACACAGGGAATGGCTTTGGCAGATCCATGTGCATGTTTCCCACAGGATACCATTTTCTTGAATGTCAAAAATGCAAACCACAAACTTACCTCTAAGCTTGGCACTCTTGGCATCAATTACTGCTCATGGTAGTAGTGAGATTCATACTGGGAAGAAGAAAGCTTTTTCGCACAGCCTTCCTTAAAGTTACTAGACCAGAGGCATAATGATTATTGGATGGATTTATTTTCTCAGTTAATTTTCATAGCCTACCTAATGGGAAAATTGAGGGATTTCAGCCCTCTGATATTACAGATAATATGCAATACACAGGGCTGTTGTCGTTACACAAGCCTAATTTATTATGATATCATGTAAGTTTTGATAGTCCCAATCTGATACTTGCACACTCACTTCATAGCACTGTGCTCAAACTTCAATTTCACGTTCCTGCTCTACTGTCCAGAAGTGGAGCACTCATGTAGAATACTCGAAGAGTCTTTGCGATAGCATGTTTTACGCTGATAAAGTATTCAACCTAACAAGCTGCTGGTCCTGAGCTGACATCCACATGGTCAGCTGAGTTCTGGAAGTGTCTGTCAAGTCAGGCTTTATGCTGTGTGAAAGCTGGTATATTTCTTTCAGGCCTGAGGTCATGCTGATAGCAAAGCTAAATAATTGCAGATGGTAATATTGAAAGAATTTACGTTGCAGACTCCTGTAATTAAACCAAATGTTTTAGTACAAGTGTGGGGATAGTGTGTAAATGCTCTTGAGAAAGAAGATCTATTTAAATTTAAAAATTGGGGAATGGAATTTGGAAAAAAAAATGGGGATAAGTTCAAATTTCAAAAATCTTTGGATTAGATTTTTAACCCTTGGGAGTAGACCTGATGGAACAACCCTGCAAAACAAATAGTAAGAACAAATGAGTTAGAACATTCTAAGTTTGTTAAAGTTTTTGACCATACAAGGTTATATTTAATAATGCTGGAATAAATTTCCAATTCTGTGTTTTATATTCTGTTTAAGGAGCCTCCAAATTTGATAGCATATCTTTATAAACTTTGCAGTCCCTTCAGATCCAAAATCTGTCTAAATTGTAGCATCTTCAGTAATGATTCCCACACTATAGTTTGTAAAGGAACTTCAGTCATTCCATTCAGACTGCTTTTTGTTTTCTGTTTGCATCATTGTGTCTCCAGTCTGTATTTAGAAAGATTCACTTTGTGTCTTAAAGCTGGTCTAATTAAGCCTATAGCTAGAAAACATTAATCTAGCACATATGTAGATTACAACATCTAATTGCTTCACTGGACTGCTTTTGTCTGATCCTGCCTTCACCTTCCGATACATCTTGGAAGCCTTGGAAAGGGTAGAACACTGGCATTTCGAAGAGGATAAGATTATCTTTTTATTCCCCTTGTGAAGTTGTTGTTACATGACTATCTCAACTAAGTAGCGGTTCTCTGGATAAGGGGTTAAAAGGCCCTTATCAGTATTAGCTAGACCCAAGGAGAGTATGCTACTGAAAGAGAACTTCTTGCAAAGACAGGTTGTAGGAACAGAAAAGTGAGGAGGTACATAAGGTGCAAGACAGACCTCCAAGTAGAGGACTGCTCAGCTAAGTAAGACTATGCTATATTTACAGTATTTAAGACTTAAACATGGGAACAGTCTGGTATATTTGGTAGTCCTTATTTGAAGGAGCTGCTCAGCAGGTAAAGCTAGGATAAGCACATGCACTGTAGGGGGAGGGCAGCAGAAACCCCTCTAAAGAAAGCCGAGATGGGGAGCACATAGTATGTGTACCGTGGTGTGACTGTGTGTGTACTTTGTAATGGATATCACATGGTACATCACATAAGGAGTTGGTAGCTTATGTGTACAATAAGGTAAATTAGTGTGCCACAACTGCATGCACATTTAACCCTACCCTAGCCTGCTGCTTATAGCTCTTAATTGCTAGCACATGCAAGTGATCTACATCTGCATTTGATACTGTTACTCTCCTGTCAGACTAGTAGATGTTTTAAGTATCTTCTGATTATTGAACATACTGTGTACCAAGAATAATTTTTTTACTAATACTGTGTTACCAGTACAAAAAAAGTATTTGTTCTCTTGTTGAAAACACCTTACAGTCACTTTGCAATTCATCTCAACTTAGTATAACGTTGGAAAACAGTTTGCACAAAGATATCCAATATGTTACATAAGTATGTCATCCCAGAATTATTTCTATAGATGTATATTCCTAAACTTGCAAGTGTTATGGGAGTTCATGCACCTTGTTCTATTATGATTGATATTAATACAAATCAATTCATAAAATGAATATTTGTTTATTCTAAAAAGTTATTTATGATCTACCTAATAATCTAATTCTTGTTTTTTAATTGCAGAAGCTTAGCTTTTGTAATCCAGGCATATTCATTTTACACTCAAGAAATAATATTTGCATTTTTGGAGTGTTTTACCTGTAAATGCTACATTGTCAGATGCAGTAGATGTACGCTCTTGGGTTACGTGACAGGGCGATTCCTGACCTGAAGGAATCTAATTGTATTCTTCAGTAAAAGAACTGTATGTAATTGGCAATTTGATCTATCACAATTTGAATATCACAAATTGTGATGGGTACATATATACTCCTTGATTTAAGGCCTTCTAGATTTTATGTCTTTTCTTCGATTATACAAGCTTTTTGAGACCAGAAAGTCTTATAGCTATGAACTCTACCAATGTATGAAAGTTAATTGTGAAGTCTTGTTTTATTTGTCCTGGTGTTAAAATATTAAGTGTAAAATGAAACGTGGAAAACTGTGGATCAGGTTCTAGGAATGGGTTTCCAGTGGTGGTTATGCAACTTAGATTGTTCCATTAAACAGCTTCTTAGACATGTTATACTGAAATACCCTATAGCTATTAAAATACTTTAATGAGGGTCATAAATTTAAGTGAAAGTTAAGTCTTAAAACTTTATTGGCAATAGCTTGCCTGTTTTTAAGTTGCATCTTAAGAAGATGCGTTTTCTAAATTTCAGGTTTTACAATGGACTTTCAGTACATTTGGGCTAATCATGTCCAGTTGCTAAATTATTGCTCTTGCTTTTAAGAATTCTGCAAAGATTACTTCTGTCATAAAATTCAGATTAAGAAGAAAAAAATATTTAAAGTGTTACAAGAACAGAAGAATGAACACATGGACTTCACTGATATTACAGAGAAGTTCAGGGTTCCTCCTAAAAGGCCAAGACTACAACACATATTGTTCAGTGATGTCAGAAACAGGGTGCTACTAGGCTTTGCAAAGTCTTACCAGGCACCACAGAGAATATTTTAAAGGTAGCATTGCTTTGTTTTTCCCTTCATCTGTTTGGAGACTTATTTTAGTTGTTAGGATTTTTTATGTAGTCTTCCACAACAGCTGATTAAAAAAAAAAAGAAGAAAAAAAGTCTAAAAATTGTTTTTAAAAGTACTTTCATGCATGCCAAAACTAAAGTAGTCTGGTTTGACTCAGTTTGTCCCTAGTAGTTTCAAGGGGGGTGAGAGGGAGCAGGTTTAACTGAACTATACTGAAGTGATTACGTCAACTCCCCACTTGTCATCAAAGAATTCGTTCTTGGAGAAATTGTGAAGGAGAGGGCATTTTCTCCTGTCTGATAACATATGGATGAATGGGGCTGGGTCCCTCTTTCCATATTCTTAAGGTATATGTTATGTTTCTTTTCTGGTTGGAAACCAAGGAACTCCTACCTGGTTGTGTACTCTGCTACCTAGTAAGGTTTGAATTCCCTGGGGGAGAACAGCAGGAGGAATACTAGTGTGTTTGTACAAGTGACTGCTCTTGTACTTATACAGAAATGGGGCAGGGGGAAGAGAGAACATAGATGTATGACACTTGCTCCTCCTGGTAAACCTAGAGCTTTAATTCTACCCTTGTAGAAGACTAGTAGTCTACCTAGTAGTTATCTCTTGCAGTTTTTCAAAGATCAAAACTTGATTAGTGGACCAAAATCTGACTTTTGAGCACTCCCGGTGAAACATAATGCTTTCATACTGTGGCAAACTCTGAAAAGAGATCCAGTGAGCTCTTTTTCCTTTTCCTTGTAGATAGCAGATGGGTGGGTCATATTTCTTTCTCACAATTACTTTAAGCGTGTATGTTGGTAGTAACAGCTTTTATTAGACTTCTGTAATGCCAATAAGGGAGAAAAGCTGTTGAATTCTTAAGTTTGTAATTTTATTACAGCAAATGACTGGGTAATAGTGAACTACTGTGACATGTTCAGTCATTTGCTGACAGTAGAGTTTTTCCCTAATTTAAAAATATGAATTGGACTTCTCAGCCCTACCTGAAGCTTTAAGAGTTTGTTCTCTTGTAATCTAAGCATATCACGCTACTCAAATCCATAATCCCTCCCTTGGAGGGTCAGCAAGTACAAAGGCTTTTCAGTGACTGCAGTGTGTACAGCCTCTGCTGTTTCAAGCAACACTTTTCCTTCAGATTGCTTTAGATGGGCTTCACAGAATTCTTGTGATAACTTAGCAGCTCTGGGGTGGTTCTGTTCCCTATACTTCTAATTTGAAAAAGGCAGGTACGGGTGGGAACAAGATGAATCCAAATTGTAGTTGAAATATTGTGGATGAGTGTTAAGGTGGACTTGCAAAATAGTAATTCCCTTTTTGTTCTGTAAACTTTTTAGAACATATGGTATGAATTTTCTTGGCATTGTGTATGTGGCCAGTATTGCTACATGTCGTGTGCCTGCATAGTGTCCCAACTGTAGAGATCTTTATCTTTCAACCACCTCGTTATTCAGGAAGCTGAGAACATAAGAATGGAAATGTTAGAGAAAGAAAAATTTGAAAATTTTCAGTATTTGCTGAGTCTTTTTTTTACAGGTAGCAGTGTCACATGATATGAGTTGCAGTAGTGACAGTAGGGAAATGGAGGAGAACCTTGTCTCTTGTAAAACAACTCTTGTAAGAAAATAGTTATAATAGTTATTATCTGGAAAGTGATTTTTTTTTAAAGGCTTTTATTCACATTACTTCTTAGATACAGGTTCAATTTATACAAACTAGTCAAAACAGGCTTTTTGTGTTGTTTGGGTTTTTTTTTATTTGTATATGTTGCAGAATGAAAGCACTCTGAAGATTCATCAGATTAAAAAAATGAAGCTAAGTTTCAGTTGCTGAGTTTTCATTGATAAAGATGAGTCAGAAAATGGTCTCCTCAGTTTTTCTTAATGGATATCACTACTTTTTAAGTACTGAAGACATGTACTGTAGTGTTTCCTTCTCCATTTCATTGTTGTTCCTCCTTCAGTTATTGCATTATTCTTGACATCTGCGATACTTTTGTCTTTTCAGGAGCTCTGTTCAGTGTTTCTTTCCCTCTCCTCCTTCCTTTTGTGTTCTTAATATCTTTTTTCCTGTTTCCATCCTGCTGTCTTTATTATGAGCTTTGTGGACGGACAACTAGCAGTGTTTGGTTCTTGAGCAGAGACAGCTTTGAAGTACCATAACTTCTGTGAAATAAAAACTGCAGCATTGGGAAAACATTCATGTAGTACAAATTTGCCCCTACTTCAGATTTCTGACTCCCTAACTGTGTAAGATGGAAACTCATCTTTCCCTGAAGTCCTCTGAACTTCCCTCTAAGGATCTTTTCACTATAAGCAGGAATTTAGGCTTTAAATGTAAGCTAATTGATGTGATTATTGACATTAATTGTTATTAATAAAATCAGTATTTTTCTCTGAAATACACCCCCCACAGAAATCTATTGCAAGGATGTATTGTTCTTAAATGCAAAACCTTTGTGGTGAGGGGGACTATAAAGGAAATATAAAGAAGAAGTCACAAACTAAAAGAGTCTTTTACAAATAACTGTGAAAGCAGAATAGCATTGCTATGCTGCAGGGGTTGAAAACATGAATTTGGTACCATTAGTTAGCAATCATTGCTGTAGATAGACCGTTACAGCTTAAAAATAAAAAGAAATGGGCCACTCTACATTTTGCATTAAGTAAATACATTTGTCCATTAAGTAAATCTCTCAATCTGTTCCAATATTAGTAATCACTGGTTTGACCCCAACAACAAATAATCCAATAATTGAGTTAGAAACAATTGTTCTGATAACACAGAATAAATGGAATGGTTTTCATATAGAAATTGTGGTCTGTTTTGATGGTGGAAAGGATGCATTGCTTTCAGAGATTAAGGAGGGGGAAATATGGAAATTCTGGCAAATACAGGGACATTAATTTTGAGAAACATGTTGGGCACTTCTGCTAAATGAAACAGCAATATTGACACTTCTGCAGTATTGAGATTTAACATTTGAAGATAAGTGAGGTTTGTTCGTCTTTTTGGGTACTGATTATACTGTTCCATGCTATCAGTGTGACCATGATGAGTGGAGCAGCAGTGCTGGAGAATGAGACTGAAGTACAACTCCATGTCAGGGAATTTTATCTTTTGAAGGCAAATCAGTTTGTGTAGAGGGGTTTGGTCCAAAATTAGACCAGTTGTTCAAAGCAGTGAAATAGGTGGTAGTTGGAAAACAGATGATTCTGGACCCTCTTTTCATTGCGTCATGGCAAAGAGTTTTTTAGGTTGTTTTACTTGAGTCAATTTTTTGATTTATCCTTATCTTGTCTTTTCTGTCTGCCTTGTCCATGCTTGAGGAAGAAATGCAAGTAAATCTACCTACTATGTTGACATCTTACAGAATACTAAGAATCCATGACTCTAGAATTGCAAATATTCTGGGAGTGACCACCACTTACTTATATTCTAATTTTCTCAAGTCAAAAGTTGAATAAAACTTTTAGATCAGGAACTAACCTATGTCTTGGTTAAGAAAATAATTATTAGAATACTTTATATTCAAGAGTTAAACGTGCACAGAGCTAAAAAGTAGCCATGTAGGGGCTGGTTGTAAGGTGAGTTGGGGGGAAATGGCTAGGAAAATTGTGTGGATTTGTTTGCAAAACATATTTGTGCGCATGAAATATGCCACTCCAAACTAGATGAAGTCTTTTTTTGTAAATAATGCACTTGCTTAATATGTATTCCAAATTAGATTTATTTTAAGGACCAGTTTTACTGTACAAATCGGAACTGAAATGCAACAAGATGTGGTTGTATTCTAATTTCTTACTCAGGCCCATGCAGCTGATAGTGTTCAGCAATAGCAAAATGAGCCTTGTCTGAGGGTGTTACATTAACTATATGTTGGTCTCGCAGTAACAGGTTCAGCTTGTTAATTTGTAGTTTTATATTGACAATTAAGAATCAAAAAATATTTGTGTTGGAAAATCTTCCACTGAGCTGTGGTGGAGAAATGTTTCCTTTGTCATCTGCTGTGATAATATTTTGACTTATCTGAAGTTGGACAGAGAACTCTATAGATGCCCATTTTTCATCTTAGTATGATGTTGAGTCTGTCTAAAGTCTCTCAGTTGCAGCACCATGTGATTTATTTTTTTAATTAATTTTTTTTTAAAGGAGGGGAATGACACAAAACAGAAATCCCAGTTTCTGTTGATTTCTGAATCTTTCACTTTGTGTAGGTATGTCTTTTCTGACCTGTAAATGTCATAGGAGTTGGTCGTGAAGGAGTATAGTATACATTCTTAGGAGTTTAGTGGGCTGGGGGGAAGATTACGTGTAGTTAATGACTTTTTCAGGCTCAGGACTGATTTATTTTTTTTTTTTTAATCCTCTCCCCCCATCTCTTTTAGGTAATATACTTGAAGAAAACACCAGAAGAAGCTTACAGAACACTTTTGTCTGGATCTAATCCACCGTATCTTCCATTTAGGTATGTGAACATGAGAAATGGGCCTAACTTTTTTGTGTTTTGGAATTTGCTGAATATAAATTTTTCAGATTGCCTTCCCCAAAAAAAGTTTCATGTCTGATACAGACATTGTATAAAAATGACTGAGCTCCAGAAAAACTATTTTTTACTTCTGGTGGAATTACTTGCTCTGTGTTGGAGTAATAAAGCCATTTAGATTGATTTAAGTCTTAAGTAAAACTCCCAGTCTTGCAAAATGTCAGGTTTTGGAAACAGTTCTTAGCATGTTTGTGATTCAGCAATTAAAACTTTTCTTCATCATGTATCATGTTTTACTATTTGGAAATAATTAAGATTTTTTAAATTACCTAGTACCTAACCAGCTAGACTTAAATGAATGAAACGGATTTTATGCTGTTATATTTTTCTCTATTTTACAGAACAAGTACTGATGTTCAAGTTATTAAATTGCTTTGTCTTGCTGTTTTCAATGAATCGGAGATAATTTCTATCAATCTGTCTTTATTCTCTGTGCTAAGGTCATACTGAGACTTGAACCTGAGGAGTTTTAGCCGTCATGCCTATCTAATAAAGAGACTTCCAGGTTTTTTTTCATGGTGTGGACCATGAAATGCCTTTGCGCTTTATGAGTGAAAATAGCTCACACCATTTTTATGTAAATGATGGCAATAGAAGGCAACTGCAAGAAGGTCAATACCTTCTTTTTTAGGGGAGTCAGCATTTTACAAATAGTGTTCACTGTCAGCCAATGCATTTGTGAATGTAGACCTACCTTGTCTATATCAAATTCATCTGATTCTACAGCCACTTAGCAAAGGAATATCAGATTGTCCATCTTCTCATAGCTTGTACAGGAGCTAGATTCAGTGTAAACTGTTGGGATGGTAGATTTGTATGTGAAGACCAGTTTGACTATGAAATCTTAAGCCACTGAACAGATTTTTAAAAAAGGTATCTAATCAGTGATAGGGTTTTTTGGCAGAGAGTATATAGATTGACCTGGTCATCAATAGCTCTCCAAAGCCCAAGAAGTTTACTGAGCTATTGATATCCCTATTTTTTTCAGCTAATTAAAGATACTTGGTACAATGCATTAAAAAAATGAGCTATTTTAAACATGTCAGTGTTTTTTTTTAACATCTCCAAATCCTATATAAAATACAGGAGTGACGATCTAAGTTAAACAAAGCATAATGTATAGTTTTCTCCACCTTTTAGATTCTTTGGTTCCTGACCTTCTCCCGGTTTGAAATGATTACATTGGTCCTTTCCATTTACAGAAGGTTCAGCTATTGGAAAATTGCTACAAGAAGTTCTTTGAAGCAAACTCTATTATTCTGAGCACAGAAACTGTGTCAATACGTTCTTCTGTCTCCTTATCATTTTGGGGAAACAAGTGAAGTATTTCCCTGCAGTCTTGCCCTTCCTTCTGGGGATTACTATGTAGCATTTCAGTGGAGTCTAAAAAAAATAAACTTGATTCTCCCTTTCATATCAGGTTCTCAGTGGTTCAACTTTGGCAGGAGTATTTCTTTCATATAAGAGCTTTTAATACTAAAGTGACTTAAATTTTTAGAACCTTAAGCTTAAGCAAAACTCTTAGTAGTGGAGGATGTGTGTTACCTGAGAATAGCTGTATCTTGTTTGCCAATTAAAGAAATACACTGTTTGGAATTATAGTAAATTGCTGTATCTTTAGGTTCCTTTGTCCCCTGCCAAAGTAAAGATTAAGGTGTGTAGGAAGGAGGTTCTGACAAAGCAAAGAACCTTAGTTGTCATATCCCAAAACTAAGACAGAAAACTTGGGAGGAATGATGTGTTTGCAGAACAGTCTCATATGACCCTGTTTGCTCAAACCAAAGGCTATAGACCTTTGCCTTGCAACCAGTTCCTTATAATAATAATGATGATAATATTAGTAGTAATAATAAAAAATGGTGTTTCTGCTCGACTGGTAGGGAGCAGTGAAAGTAATTGGCTCTGTGATTTCTTGTGAGGCCAATAACAACCACAGTAACAAATGTAATGACACAAAACAATTTCATTTTAAGTGTTAAGTAATTATTCAAAGCAAATCCTTGTGATTTTGAACTCAGAAAATTCTATTCCAGAATAGAATAGTTGGCTCCTCTGGGATCAGCAAAGGAGGGGTCAAAAAATATGAGAAACGGCAAGATTTTCCAAAGATAACTTTATATTATATACAAAGAGCATTTCATGTTTCTGAGAGGAGAGAATACTAACTGAAAACATTGAAGAAGGCAATGTCCAGCAAAGGGACTACTCAGTTTTTTCAGTCTGGGTTGTCAAAATGATTACAAAACTATAATCGCTTCATTCCATTTGTCAGCTTCAGGAGAAGAGGTCAATCAATAGATAGAGTAGGCAGTCTTCTGAAACATAAATCCTCTGCATTCTTTGTCTGTGTGTTTCAAGCCCTGGGTTGCTGGGAAATAAATGATTGGCTAAAACTAAAGCTTCCTTGGGAGGTTGTGGGGTTTTGTGTGGTGTGGATGGGTTTTGGTACATTTTTGGGGGTTCTGTTGGTTTTTTTTTTTACACACAGCCTTGGCTATTTTAGAGGATGGGAGTGAAGCAATCTTGAGCAGAGTCTTGCTGTTTCTAGAAGGAATAGAAGAATTAAACATCTTGATTTCTTGAGCATTCTTTCTTACGTGATGTGGGGCTGGAAAGCACTTAAGTTTCTTTTGGAGCTGCTTTGGACTCTGTCAGGTCTTGGCACTGGTTTAGAGCCTAAGCAGATTTTGTTACCTGTGGTATAGTTTGTCCTGCTGGGAAAGAAGGCTGTGTAATCTAGCTGTACAGGAAGTGAGACAAAGAGGACTGAAGAAATAAACTGAAGGATCCTGACTAGATAGGAGGCTAGGTAAGAAATGGGGAGTCTGATAGTTAGGGAGGAGATATTTGGGAGTTGAATTCATAGGAAGAGGCTGGAACAGATGTATGAGGAGCTTAAGAATTACAGGGGCTGAGAGAAAGGCAAGTAGATCTGATGAGGGTCCGCAGTGGGACAATCCTTGATTAGCTGGGAATGATGAAGAAATAATTTATTCCTCCTTACCTGGTTTTCCAAGGCCTTTGGCATGATTTTCTCCCCCTGTCCATTCTAAGACATTTGAGACAACTCTGGTGCAAAATACAGCATGATACAGAGGCTCAAGCAAATAAACCTATGTTGGAAGCAGTAGCACTGCCTTAGGTAGTCGGTGGTGCTATGAGCAAGTTTGCACTCCTTCCACATCTTTAATGTCTTGAAAAGGACTAGAATGACTCTTACGTACAATGAAAAATATAACCCAAATGTCTTACCTCTTACCTCCTATTCTAAGGTCTAGGAAGGAAATAGTTTGAGATATTGATCATTGATATTCAGTACTTATTGACTTGAATTTATTCTTGGACCCCGGAACTTGGATATTATGTAACTTCCATAGTATATATAGGTCATCTCTGGTTTCAAGTGCAAGGGTTTATCAGTAAGCAATGATCAGTTAGGTGTTAACAGCTACACTATTTAAGAAGTTTTGGGGGTTGATATCCAAAGTGTCTTCTATTTGGAAAAAAATAGACAACTTTCGATAGGCAGAAGCTGCAGGATTGTCAGATTCTTTCTGGAGTAGTGAGGTATGTTTACATGAAGTGATCACTGGGAAACTGATCTACTTTCATCTAGCTCAGTGACCTCAAAAACCCTTAATCGGCTTAGATCTTCAGCTGGTATTTCATTTAAAGACAGCTTCAGCAAGTATTGTTCAGGGATGGAAGGAAATCAGAATACCCCTCTTAAAAGATACATGGAAGTTTTTTTGGCTTGTTTTTATAATAGAAAAACTAAAGACAAAGCAGGAGGATAAGGCACTACTGTCTTTGAGACGCTTGCATTTTATTTTTTGCTGATTCACTGTCACTTTGTGACAATCTATTCTCTTGAAGATCTTGTACTCTATCTTCTCACTTCCATTTAAGAAAATGGTGCCAACACCATTTAAAATTGTCATAAATACCAGTTTCCTATTGTGAAACTAAGTTTTAGATTACTTCAAACTACTTTGTATTGGCTTTCTATTAAAGAGAAAAAGCAAATATATTTTAGTGCTATTATGTTCAATCTGTAGATAAGACATGAATTTCAGAGCTAGGTTTTAGTTTGTAGCTTTGGGGTTTTATTTCTTTATCGGCAAGTGCTGGGGAAACAAACTTATTGACAGTGTTTAGAGGTTTGGTGAAAGGGAAAGCATTATGCAGTATTGAGGTCAGCTACAATAACTGAAATCGGATGTGGGATTTATAGCTCTAATGCTGGCTCAGATTTATACTACATCTGTATCTCATGGAAATATTTGAATTTTTCTCATTCTGAAAGAAAATAGAGTACTATCAGGTAATAGTTGGTAAAACAGTTTGAAAATCAAGGTGGTTATGTATTTGGCCATAAAAGACTGGAATAATACCGTAATGCAATCAGCAACAGAAGTCTGAGCACCTATATTGTGAAACTGTGAAGGAGATTTCTATATGTGCTCTGTTCCAGTGTTCTGAAATGAAAAGAGGACTTCCTTTCTCTTCTATGCTTTTTTAAACACAGGCTTCTGAGTTGAACAAAAAGGTATAACATTTGAAATCCAAATTGCTTGGTTGCCACCAGTGAAAACATCTATAAGTTTTTTGTATGCACATAAGTAGTACTAGTAAGTTAAAAACGACTACTGTCTTAAATGTAAGCACATACATTAGTTTTCTGTAGGATAGGATGCTGAGTATGTACAGTGAACAAAGGAGAAGAATAAGTTTAAATAGGAAGAATGTCTGGAATTAATTTTAATTGCATCTAAAATTATATGTTTCTTCAAGGTTAGTAAAGGTATTTTTTCTTTACAGTGCTCTTCCTCATAACTGTTAGTGCTTGCATTTGTTTTTACTGTGGTACAAAGTGTGTGTGACCCATTCAGAATCGATTGCATTTTATGCAAGCTAAAATTAGTATTAATTATTGCTCTAAAACTTTTGTAGTATATCTGTCATTGGTAGAAAGAAAATGCATGTTGGTGGATCTAGTGCTGTAAAATTGACCTCTCATGTCAATGCAGTATGAGAATAGCTGTATTTCGAACAGGGCTTTTGTAAAGATTAGTACTAGTTGTGACAGTATCCAATATTTTTATCCGTGGTCTGGCAACTCATACAAAATCAGTAGGAAGATGTGTTGACACAAAGAATGGTGAAATTGAACTATCTGTTCTGCATTAGTTTTTAATTATTTATTTTTCTCCAGTAAATGCATTAATTCAGGAGGATTCAGAAAATAAGATCAAATTTGGTTTTTAAATATTTACAAAGCTACTTAATGATTTGACATTACTTCTGACAGATTTCTCTAGGATAGAAAAAGAACTTGATAACTCAGCCTGGAGGAAGTTATCTGGGGGGGGGAGGAGGGAGACTTGTTTTGGTTTTGCTTTTAACAGAGAAAGAATCAAAATAATCAGTGCCTTAAAATACCTTAGACAACTCCCTCTAAACAGAAAGATATTTTACTCAAGTAATTTATTTAAAACATTCAGGAAATCAGGTCACAGTAAACTCTTAATCTTTGCCTTTTGCGTATTTCAAGGCCTTTCCAGATGTGTAGTTGGCAGTAAGATTGGCATTAAGCATCTGTCCTCTCTAATACTTCTGCAAAATGCTCTGAACTCTAAAGGAATACTAACACTTCTCTGGAATAATATGAAATCATCTATTTGATAGGAAGATTGAATATAAAAAATGTCATTTCGTAAGTAAACTGCAACTTTGCTTCAAAAATAAACTACTTTTTTTACATTGTTTTAATTTTTAAAACAACTCTGTAAAGTGCATTTTGTTGCTTGCTGTGTGTTCTGAAACTAGTAACTTGGGTTTCATCTCCTAATACTGAGTCCACAAGCACTGGCTTTACCTGTACTTCAGATATTGCTCTACTATATCAATGGATCCAGCATGCAGAGTCCTCATGGATTATACATAAAACTTCTGCCAGATTAATTTCTTTGTTCTTACACCTAAAATTTAATATCTGTAGATAGCTTAGTTTAAGATTCTGGAGCATAAAGCAGTAAAGTTTCAGAAAAGGGTTTGCATATGGAATTGATTCTAATCAGCCAGCTGTACTTTTGGAAACTAGAAAAGAAAAATAAATATATTCCTGGATTTATCCTGAAAAGGATTGGGAGTGCTAACATAAAAATGGCTGTGGCTTTAAGGGGGGAAAAAAAAAAGTGTATAGGTTTCATTCCATTTTCTTGTTTTCCAAATTACAGTAGAAGGAACTTTTATGATTTGCTTGTGTTTTCTTACCAGAAGATACTTGAGGGGCAGAGGGAGAGAAAGAGAGAGACTATGGCAAGGTCTGATATACTACGCTCAGTATTTGCCATGGTTCATCAAACATCATACTTTCCCTTGAAGCATTAGGTAATATTAAGCAACCACTTCCAGGTGTTATTTCACTACCATGCTGTACTGTCGTTCATATCTAGTGTTTGTTTATGGTTTCATTACATTATTGCATTCTGCCACAGAAGATAGATGGGGGTGTGAGTTTTTCAGATGTTAATTCAGTGTTGCAGTTCTTTAAAAAAACATTAGAATACTGCTATTCTTTGAGTTTCTGGGAGTTTGGGATTAGGTTTAAACAGCTTATTTGTTCATTCTAAAACTTTGCCTATTTGGAATTTTCCTGGCTTTTGGTCTTTCTGTTATTTCACTGTGTGTGGATGGCAAGTGTCAGCAGAGCTGTTTTCTCCAGTCAGAGTACACCTACTTTAATGGTTAGGTGCCCAGCAACAGAAATGAGGATGTTTGAGGCATGGATGATGTAGGCAATAGATGTTAGCTGCCAGCATCCAGAGGAGTCACTGGTAATAGCTGTCTGTGGGAACTGTAGCTAAGAATACTGTGTATACCTGGAATTGTGATAGGCTTATCTTGTCAATCGAGGTCAAGTTCAGTGTCTTCCCTCCCTCTCTCCTCTCCCTTCTCTCTCTTGCTCTCATATTGCTTCTTATTAATGGATTAGAGATTATGTGGCTTTTTCTGCCAGTATTGTTTTCACGTACTGCAGTATCAGATGCCTTATCAGTTGAAGAAGTAGTTATAGACAGATAGATAAAATAAAAGTCATATTCTTGTTATAGCAAAATAACATGTTATATAGAACGTCTGCTATAATCCTATCTTCCATTCATATTTCTCTAAATCCTTAGTTTTGTGGTTTGCATTGGTTTAGGTTTTGTTGTTTCTGTCACCTTCAGAAAACTGTAACAGCTTTTAAAGATTTTCTGCTATGTACATGTTCCCATTGGGGCCTTAAGATTTTTTGCTCAGAACACCTTTTTGTTTGCTAAAATGCTTTTGTGCTAAAATGATCTGTTATCCAACTTTCCCCTGTCAAAAACATATTGGCTGTAAAGCTTATATTTTACAGCTTTGGTATGATTGGATTCTGTTTATCTAACGTGATGAAAATTCTTCATGGCTTTTCATTTTGAAAAACTTCTTTGTTGGATTTGCGTATTGAGGCTTATTCACACTTCAAAGTTCCCATTCTAAAACATTGTGGCTAAGTATTTTTTAATAATCTAATACCTTGAAAGCTTTTCTGTAGCTGCCTAGAGTATGACACTGCCATAATTGTAGCTTTTAGTTTTCTTAAATATATTTTCTGTGAACATTGCTTGCTCAAAACTGCTCTACTTATTCTGCTCTTAAAGAATGGGTGACAATATTCTACTCTTAGAAGTACTTGCGATTGAAGAAGCATATCAATGTAACAAATATCATACTGCTTATAGTGAGTAGACTATCAAAAAGGAAAGTTTTCAATGAAAGATTGAAATTTTGAATCAGTTACAGATTAAAGATGTATCTGGCTGAAACCTGAAACTTTTCTGTTCCGATTAATTACAGTTCTTGGCACTCTGGATAACATAGCTTAGAGTAAAAAATTTATAAAATTTTATAAAAAAATTTTTATAAAAAATTTCTTTAATAAGTGATTAGGAAATTACCTGTCCAGGCAGAATTTTGTTAAAATGCAAACTGGTCTGAAGCACACTTTGAAAAGTACTTTTTCTTTTTTCCACAATGCATTTGTTGCTGTTATTTTTTTGGTGGTGTTATTTGTTTTCATGTTCGTGTCTCTTACCATTTGAATATGTTTGCTTTGGGGTATCCAGTCATCTTTTAAAGATAAATTGTTATTTGCATAGTGGCAGAACTGAGGTCAAGTAATTTTAAATTTAATTATATCTGGATAATTTTTACTCACATCGGTAATCAGACATCAAAATGAGAGCCTGTATATGAAATGCAAACAAGTAGTCTATTTGCCTTTCCCTGTTAGACAGTGTAACTCAATTAAGACTTGAATAATTGGTAAAGCAAGTTTTGCTGTATTTGCTACTATCCTTACACAATTGAGAGGTGATGCAAAGCTTCCTGTTCCAGGACACCAGAAATAATTTGGTGAAGGGCATGTAGTTAGCTGATATAAAATATGCACTTAAAATAATTTGCAGTATCTAACTGCATTTTCACTGAGCTACATCTTTGGTAGGGTAGTCCTTTAGCATGAACGAGCTTCTAAAAAGATGACTTTGAACTTTAATTCAGAGTTCTCAGAAGGGATTGAATAACTTCAATATGTTCTGTTGCATGCTGCCTTTCCTTGAGTTCTTAAAATAATTCTGTGTATATTAAATTAATTTGTATTAAATCTATAGGGATGCTTCGTTTGGGAACTGCACATACAGTCTTACGATCTTGGACTGCTTACAGGGAATAAATAAGGTAATAACACTTTTCCTGAGCAAAACAGATTTAAATTGACTTTTAAAACGTGAAGGAAAATACTGTTAAAGTACCTTAGAAAATAGGGTTACAAAGCAAAATGTGTGTGACTGACTAGTATGCTGTCATGAAGCCTAAGTTACTGAGGTCTGTGTTTGAGTAGTGACAATAGAAGGTTACACTTCTACGTGGCTGGCCTGGCCTTTGAGAGCTTTCTCAACGTCACCTTATGAATCAGAATGTGTAAATGCACCAGACCTGGCTGGAGGCAGTTCTTAACAGTGCAAGGCAGTGCACTAGATCTGCTAATAGATAATTTATAACCATTGGTAAAAGGGTATAACATAGGTTGATAAAGTGAGACAGACACCTAAGTATACTGTGATTTAATCTGAGCAGTTTTTGCATGTACTTGGCCCTGACTTTCCCCCAAAACACTTGGTTCAGTGTTTGACACTAATTTTTTCAGAATTGTTGAAAAAAATTTGAAAACTAATGTATCTTACTAGTGTTTTGATATGTCAGTTTCAACAGTCCTGGTCCTGGGGAATATTAAACTTCAATATTGCTTTTTAAAAAATGTTACTTCACGTCTTAATTGGCAATGTTGTGTTATAGTATATACTTCATACTATAAGCAAAGATTAAATTTTGTTCATGATTTCCCATTGAGCTTGATGAAGGGAGCAGTCTATATGAACAGTTCTGTACAGACACTTTATAGACTGTTTATATTCTGTTTGTAAGTATGGCAAAACAAGTGTTTCTTAAAAAATGAAAAAAGAGAGATCAAGCTTAATATTTTTAGTTCTGTGGGGGTGGGAAAGGAGCTGTCAGTTAACAGCAAGACTCTAATTTGCATGGCATTCTACGGATCCTGAAGCTCTGTGAAGCAGTCAGTGCAGTCACTGTAATTTATCTGCAACAAACACGTCAAAAGGACTTTGAGAATCAGTTTTTCTTCCTTTGTTCCCATAAAATCTATTATTGAATTTCTGTCCAGTTCACCTGCAGAGATAAAACCACTTTGAGCGGAAACTGTATGCCTTAATCCAAAGTAAAATCTTAGTCTATCTGGATAAGGTTGGTGTTTGCATGCACATATATCATATACATGTAATTCAGGGTGCCTACAGATTCTGGAGTGCAGCCAGGCAAGCATGCTTAAATGAAATACATTTTTCAAAATCAGCTGTTCGGACAAACCTCTCGGTATCTTAGGTTTCATGACAGGTCCAATCATTCAGCCTATGTTGTCTATAACAAAGCTTTTTTCTTTTTTTTTCTTAAAAAAGGTGCTCTATATGTACCAAATAGTGGCAGACTGATGATTATTGCTTTTTAAATCATAGATCTGTGGTGTGTTTTTTATCACACCTTAATCCCAGAATGTCGTGTAATACCTAGACTTCTCAGAATGCAGTAGGTTCAGTATAAATATATGCTGCAGAACTGTCTTCCACCTATTCCTTGGAAGAAATTTGGGCATGAATTCCTTATTCATAGAATTGTTTTTAACATGGTATTATGCACAATTCTTTAGTACAAAATTGGCATATTTAGTAATAGTACAGTAATCAAATACAAAACTTGACTTCTTTCAATCCTGTAAGGAATACAGTCTAACGTAGTCTAGTGAACTTCTTTCTATCAGTGGAATGTATATTAAAAGCAAATAATAAAGTACAGGTTATACACAGTACTGTATTCTGTATATGCCATTTTGCCTGGGTATTATGGTGATTAAATGAGAGTATCATATTAAGTATGGAAAATCAGTAAACTCTTAATGTTCTCTATTTTGTTATGTCCAACTGCATGAAAATGTATTCAGCGTAGAAATCATTGAATGACTATATGACAAAAAGGGAATTGCTTTTTAATTTGTCATCTGCCTTACAGAACAAAATATACATAGCAGGGTGGGGAGAATCAATTTTAGGATTTAAGTGATATGCAACAACCTTATGTTCCATCATAATGTCTTTGAAGGGGAAATAATGAGCCTGACGTGCTTTAGTGACATTGTTGGAGTTTTTGTTGTCTGTGTTGTTAATCTGTGCAAAAGGTAATGTTGTCTTAACATAGAGGCTTAAATAAGCCAAAAGCACAAACATTTAGTGATTTAGTTTTGATTCTTAAAAGCAGTATTATAAAATGAGACCATATATCATATTTCAGTATAAACTGACACCTTGTTGCCTTTTAGGCCTTGCAGCATGGATTTTTTGACTTTAAGACATTTGATGTGGATGAATATGAACACTATGAGGTTTGTACATTTAATAGTGAGTTGAATGTATTTGTTAGTTAAAATAAGTTAGAATATACAGTATCCCACAACTTAAAACATACTGGAAACACATTTTAATTCAAGTAAAACCCAGTGTTCATATGTAAGGTATGTACATCCAAACCTGTATGCTGTATGTGAAAAACAGGCAGGATGAATATCCTTGCAATTTAGGTGCATCACATAAGTCTACTGTCTTCTCATACCCTTTCTGGATTCTGGGACCTCTTTCATGCTTTCCCAACCTTCCCCCAGGATACAATCCAAGGTCTCTCACCTGACCCACTTAATCTGTATTTTCTGTCAACATGTGTTGAGCTGCTTCTTGAGATGCTTAGTCCCAAATATATGATAAATTTTTTATAGCCACATAGATTAAGCGTATTTTGAGCTTTTTTAGTAAGGATGCATTATATGGGGATTCCAGTAATGGAAATACATCCAAAATATTTCCCTAATGAATTCCCAGAAACAGATGTCATTCATTGTTCTGCCAACCCTCTTACAACTCAAGAATAGATACTTTGGATGACTCTAGATGCCTCTAGGACTTTGTAACACACACACCTTCACCTGCTAGTAGTAGACCGTTATCTTAAGCTATATTGCTGCGGAGAACTTTAAAATATGCCCATGCTGCACCTGTGAACTGGACTGTTTACAGAGGAAATCGAAGGCACAGAAAATGTATATATACCTGGTCCAGAATAGTTGCATGATCTTGGTCTACCATTTCCCACGCTCAAAGGAAGGGAAAGGGTTTTCATTGAAGTCAGTGACAACCATGTGATTGTATTGGACCTTGTCTTTGGAACTCCCTGAAGTTCCTGCAGTTGCATTGGTTAAGAAGAAAGATATATAAACTAGAGGTATACTAAATATTTGAATATATAGTTAACTCTCTTTTTAGAGTTGTGTTACTTTATTGTAGCCAGTATTCTTCCCCCCAGCCCCGCTACTGCAATTTTCAGAAAACTTGGAAATAATGAGAATAAATTTGCGAAGTCTGAAAGTGTCCATTTTAAAATTTATTATCTTAAGTTGAATATCTCTAATATCAAACAAGTTTTAAGGATAATTACTCTTCTTAACTTTTGTAACCTTTGATAAATTACTATTTTGTTTTACAAGCAAGAACATATCTGAAATACATACAGCTATAGGAACTGCTTCATAAATGTTCAAGAAAGAGGGTGAAGTCAGGAGAGGAATAAACAGTGGAAAAACTTAATTTACAACACAAATCTATACAGTAGATGTTGGCTGTAATAGGCATGCTATAACATACAGCTATTCACAGAATTTAAAAGCATTTGTAGAAGGATTTCTGTATACTGTAGTGTTCCATAATTACTAGGTTGACAAATTGATATAGCCTTTGCTGAATTACCAAAATTAAATGAACAGTATCTACAATTTAAAGTATGAAATTGCTGCTTTTTGCTTACTCTATGTACAAAGGAAAATGTTTGTTTTAAAAACAAATTATGGTTGGGAGTTCTTAGGATTCTTACATACAGTAGGCATTAATCTGCCTGAAAAAAGTATTAAAATAATTTACTAAAGCTATCCCATTATCTTGTTTAATGCTTAACATTATTTTATTTTGTGAAAATTATGTATGTGTGAATGATGTTTAAAGTATGCTGCCCGCTGTCTGAGTTTAAGAAGCAAGAACTTGGAATCATCTTTAATTTTTTGTCCATTTTTTGGTATGTCTTCTAATATTTTACACATCGTGGTCAGTTATCTGTGTTTAGAGATGTCCTGTGTTATATTTCTAAAACTTTAAATGTTCCAGATTTTTGCTACGTTAGGTCTGTAAATGTGTAGTTATGTGGAGAAAAGTTGCATAAGACTTAAATGGAGCAGGCTAAAGGAAATTCTATTTCACGTTTATAGTTCTTTCATCTTACTACATTATCAAGACAGCTAATTCCCCTTTTGTTGAACTAGATGTAAAATACTCAAGTTCTCTTTTTTAATAATAATGTTGTTTGCGTGTTGAGCATATATACACACATACATATGTGTAGTTCAGATTGGTTAAAAGTTAAATTATTCACAATAACCTTTGTAACTATAAAGAACTACTTAATTCACAAATAAAACTGGTAATACAAATATAAAAGTACTTTTAACTTACTGAACAGGACTTCTTACTTAAAGGGGGTAGAGGTGCTACGATGTTGAGATTGCAGTCTGTGATATAAATCTGGGGAGGCAAGGGGTCCTGACTTGGCAGTAAGATTGGTTTACTAGTCCTCATGCAACCTTGTTAACTTACAGGAGTTTTCACTGTGAGAGGACATTTGGAGCAAGCCTAATGGGCTTAGCTAAGCAAATAGTTGGTGAATTGATTACAGTAATGTCCATTATCAGAACCTTTCACTCATTAGGATGTTTTCATGAGCAGAGAGCTAAAAACACAAGCTTAATAATGCAGTTGAACTGAGTGCCATGTCCTTAAAAGTCATGCTGAGAATAACTGCATTGCCAAATGAGGAATGGGCACTCTTCAATTAAAAATAAAGGCAGCAGTTTTAAACTTCAGTTATGTATTTCCAAAGAAGCTTCCAATTTTGGCACTGACAGAATTTGCAGAGCCTTTTAAAAGTTTTTGTTTAAAAGTGAGTAAGAAATGCAAAATGTCATAGTTTGAAAGTTTGGGGTTTTTTTAATTTAGTCTATTTGACTTGTACTTTGCTTCTGTGATTACTGGCTCATCAGAGCTTATGCCAATATGTAAATTTCAGTTTCTACAGGGAAAGGATGATTGTTTTTGAAGGCTAATTGGTTTTTAATTTGTTTTCTGTGAATTGGGGTTTTTAGCCAGTGCCTTACAAGGAAGCATTTTTCTTTTTTTTTTTTTTTTTTTTTTTAATTAAAACATACAAGAATGTTGGTGTTTGTCACTTGTTAGAAGTAGGTGTCTTAAAATGATGAACCCTCTAAGGGAGAAATATCTTAGATGTGGGACCTTTCTGCTTTTATTGGAAAGCTTAAGCAAAATTTTTTACATTTCATTTTATTAAGAGATTTCTGAGAAGCAGCTTATGGTTAGTTAGTTTGTCCCATATAGGTAAGCTAGCTAATTACATTTGAAGTGTTTTGTTTTAATGCAGCAAGAACATAGTAAAAAGTAAAATAAAATCTTGAGTAATTTTTTTAAAACGTGTATGTACAGATATTAAAATGCTTTTCTCTTGCTATTCTGAAATTTTTATAGAGAGTGGAAAATGGTGACTTCAACTGGATTGTTCCAGGAAAATTTTTGGCATTTAGTGGACCACACCCAAAAAGCAAACTTGAAAATGGTATGGTGTATATTTTAAAGCTATTCTATCATCTTATTTTTTTCCAGCATGTTAAACAGTCATAGCAAATGGGCAGAAGATGATAGAGGTTTATAGATTAATTTTCATCTTCAGAAATAATCATATGGTGAACATTTTATATACAATCATAGAACTTAATTCCAAAGGTTTTGGATTTTTTTGCTAGAAGAATTCAAATTCTTACAGTGACAAAGTGACAAAGTGCCTGAGAAATTCAAGTTCCTTACTTTTCTCCTGGAACCTGACACCTGATATAAGTATGCAGAATTAAAGGTGAGTTGCCTAAAGCAAAGGAGACTGTGTTAAGAGTTTTTGTAAAAAAAGGCCAGGAAAGACTTTTAGAAGAAGCTTTTAGAAGAACTACTGAATGAAGATTCTTGGGATAATAGGAAGAACCTATGTGATTCTAATGGAATAAAAAAGAGAAGCTTGACTGACAGAGGGTAAGTAGAGATGCAGACCAGCTAAAAGGAAAGTCAGTCATTTAAAAACTACAGTCAGATATTTGCTGAATTTCATCTTATTCTTTGTGGCATGTGTCGTGGTTTAACCCCAGCCAGCAACTAAGCACCACGCAGCTGCTCACTCACTCCCCCCCCATCCAGTGGGATGGGGGAGAAAATTGGGAAAAAGAAGTAAAACTTGTGGGTTGAGATAAGAACGGTTTAATAGAACACAAAAGAAGAAACTAATAATGATATTGATAACACTAATAAAATGCCAACAGTAGTAATAAAAGGATTGGAATGTACAAATGATGCGCAGGGCAATTGCTCACCACCCACCGACCAACACCCACCTAGTCCCCGAGCGGTGATCCCCCCCTCCCACTCCCCCCCAGTTCCTATACTGGATGTGACGTCCCATGGTATGGAATACACCGTTGACCAGTTTGGGTCAGGTGTCCTGGCTGTGTCCTGTGCCAACTTCTTGTGCCCCTCCAGCTTTCTCGCTGGCTGGGCATGAGAAGCTGAAAAATCCTTGACTTTAGTCTAAACACTACTGAGCAACACCTGAAAACATCAGTGTTATCAACATTCTTTGCATACTGAACTCAAAACATAGCACTGTACCAGCTACTAGGACGACAGTTAACTCTATCCCAGCTGAAACCAGGACAGCATGTCACTTTGTTTATGGGAGCATGTTTTCTGAATATCTACCCCTTTTTCTCCCCCCACCCCCACCCCCCCTGCTCTCTTATGTTTCCTTTATGTCTGGAATGTTGCTAATTGCATAGTGTCCACTGAAGATTTAAACAAAATCCAAGGAGAAAATATTTAGGTTGGTTTGGGTTTCTCCTGCGATTACTGTTCCAGTCCCTTATTGCAGAATTTGTTCAAAAATTTCTTAATTTGTTCCATGGAATTTGGAAAACCTGTGTTTTATTTTTAACATGTGTACAACTGAAAATTACTGAATTAACACTAATGCTTGAAATCCAGTTACGAGGCTACAAATAAGCCTTACCTGGGTGAGTGTAAGTACACATTACAAAGCTACGTTTTTCTCATTTGTTGTGACTCTAATTGCATTTACTAATACATATATGACTTGTGGAAATTACCCATGTTTTGTGAGGAAGCTTTTGGACTATTTTAACAGGAATAAAAATTCTGGAAATAAACCAGTGAGTCTGGTCAATGACAGAACTGATTTTTGTGGTAGCTATGTTGTTCCTGTGTTTTGTTTATAAGACTTAATTGTTAATGAAAAAGAATAAACTACATTTTACATACATACATCCTACAGACGTGTGTGCATGTACACACACTCTGTCACACCCTCATTGACAGAGAACATCTATTTGGTGAAAGTGTCCTAAACAGTTGTGTGGTTGGTATTTGACTTCCTGCCCCCCCCACCTTCATCTAGAGGATCCTTTTGTCTCTGAACTGAATGAAGGCACTAAAGCTTCTTTACTTCACAGTGGATCAAGAGTATTTCTGGTACTGCAGTTTATCCTTTGACTGTTCTTCTTGTCCGTAGTATAGGTCACCAATCTATTTTCCTCATAAACACAGTGTTTCCTCTTAAACCATGTTCTTATTCTTTGATCTGCAGCCTGACTATAGATAAACAGCTATTCTAGAATGCTGAATTCATATATATGTGCCTAGCTTTATCTATAAAACCCTACTTGGAGAGAGGAATGGGCTAAACAGGATAGTGTTTTACATATACTATGCTTCAATTTTTTTTTTTCTGATCCTTTTTTTTAAATTATAGTGGTCTTCATGAGCACTTTGTGGACAATTTTTATATCACTTAACATGTTTATTCTGAATAAAATATTAAAGCATTTTCAGTATTAGCATGTTTATTATTCAAAAAAGGTTTTGGGGGCAATTTTGATTAGTAGGACTTTGAACTTCATCAATGACATTAAATAATTGTAGCTTTTTTTTTCATAGGTTATCCTCTTCATGCACCTGAAGCCTACTTTCCCTATTTCAAGAAACATAATGTCACAACAATCATAAGACTAAACAAAAAAATTTATGAGGCAAAACGCTTTACTGATGCTGGTTTTGAGCATTATGACCTGTTCTTCATAGATGGAAGCACACCAAGTGACAGTATAGTTCAGAGGTTCCTGAACATATGTGAAAATGCTGGCGGTGCTGTTGCTGTACATTGTAAAGGTATGTGCACTTATTTATTTCTCAGTTCAAAATAAGTATAAATCTATAGAGTTTTTCCAGAAATAAAACATTTAAAAAATAACACTTTCTGGTTGTGAAATACTGCTTTATGATACTTGACTAAGTATATGACAGATATTTGTTATTTTCATATGCATATTAAATTCTTTCATCCTACACTACTACTTACAGTAACTGACAATCTGTTGTTCATTGTTCTGGGGTTTTTTTTAATATCACTTGAAGGCCTGAGTTTTAGTTGATGGAGATTTCTCTTTTGCATTATGCTTTCACAGCATTATGATAATTGGCTATGAAATGCAAAAGACTAAAAGGTTTTCTTTGTGCTTTTGGACTGTTCTATGTTTTTCTGTGGAGTATGACTTCCACATTTCAAGTTAATGTGAGTTATTGTGATGCCAGCATTTCAAACCAGCCTATTTCAGCAAATCAGCCAGAAAATACACAAAACATGCTTAGTCAAGAATGATTAACAAAGGCTTTGAAGGGTTTGGCTTGATTTATGTTTAGAGTTGTATAAGGACATGGTGGAGACAAAAGTCTTGCTGATCTGAAACAAGAATAGTGCTATTCATAATTTTTCCGTGAACAATAAACATGCATGTGAAAGATAAATACGTTTATTTGCTAACAAGTTGTTACTGTGGCTAGAACCCAGAAATTCTGGCATTAATAAGCTGGACATCTGCTAATTGACTAAATGAGAGTATAAACTATCGATTAGTGGGAGTAGATTGTTACTCTCCAGGCTTAGTTGCTAAAGAAATACAATATACTTCTCTAGTGACTTAGATATGTGCTTGCTAAACCGAAGTATTTTTGGTCTTTCGTCTGACCATTTAATAAGCAAACCAACAATCTCATTCTTTTTAGGGTTTTTACGCCCTTCTAAATAAGCCTTATATGAAGTTAAATCAACAGTTAACTTGGAGTTAATGTATTGTCTGTAGTTTTATTGCAGAGTTATTCCAAGCACAGCTTCCACACCAGAAATGGCTTGTCTCAGAAGTTATAGAATGGTTTAATGCAAAGGGTTGCTATGGAAAGTTTGTATGTTATCAGGAACTTAGAGAAAAGAACTGAAGTCTTAGCAATATATGCAGTTGGTAGATGTGACCTGCAATTTTCAGAGACCATTTTCTTATTCAGATGTACATTTAGCATAGTACAGGTCTTGGTTATCTATTTGCATGTTGCATTCCTTTTGCACTTAAAAAAAACCAAACCAAAACTCCAAGCCCCAAACTCTCTCTCTAACAATACTTCCCCTTTTGAAATGATTCTTCAGAGCTAGTCTTCCAATATATAGTTACGGAATGTCACTCTTTGTGAACTTTTACCTTCATCCTTTTACCTGAGTTGAATCATCTTTCCAAAAAGTCACAGCAAGGTTTAATTATTGGTTAAATGTAAAGAGCTTGTGGTTGTGTACAGAATTGTCAGCAAGGATGTCTGGCTGCTTAGAGAGTTTCCATTTAGATAGTTGTTGTTGCATAAACAATAGCTGGCCACCATGAGACTGTAAATTGCAAATATCGTATTTGTGGGAAAATAGGGTTTAAAGAGACACTTCACTAGTAGATAAGACACAGGGCTAGAAAGAGATTAATTCCTACTCTATAGTTGGAGATTTGTCAGATAGTAAAAGCTAATTTTTCTGTCTCTATTCTCCCCTTAAAAGCAGGATTAGTTTGTGATTTGAGAAGCAATGGGTTAAATTATTTTAAGCTATTGATATATAAAATTATAAGCTGGCCAACATTCATTGCTGTTTATACAGATAGCAGTGAATAGTTTTGCAGGTTGGTTTCACAACAAAACTGATTAAAAAAGAAAAAGCCACTGCCTGAGAGGATACATGCTGCTATTTCTTGTGATGTGCATGCATATGTATTTGCATGTATTTGAACTGTGATTGGTAGAGTATGTGTGTTGGCCTCTCAAAGGTACTTTGATTTTGTTTTTTACTGATTTTATAAATATGAAGTTTGTATCCAGTTTGGTCATGACTTCTTTTAAAATATCAGCCTTTTTTTCTAACACCACCCCACCCCCACCCCAAACCAAAAAAACAAAACAGAAGCCCGTTTGAAGTAGAATTGTATATGTGCCTGTGGTGGGTTGACCCTGGCTGGGTGCCAGGTGCCCACCAAAGCCGCTCTATCACTCCCCCTCCTCAGCTGGACAGGGGGGAGAAAACAAAAGGCTCATGGGTCAAGATAAGGATGGTTTAATAAAGTGAAAGCAAAGGTTGTGGGTGACAGCAAAGAAAAACAAATGATGTTACTCTCTACTTCCCATCAGCAGGCGATGTCTGGCCACTTCCCGGGAAGCAGGGCTTCAGTACGCGTAGTGGTTGCTCCGGAAGACAAAAATGCCCCCCTTCCGTCTCCCTTTACTTAACTTTTATATCTGAGCTGACGTCATATGGTATGGAATATCTGTTTGGTTAGTTGAGGTCAGCTGTCCTGGTTATGTCCCCTCCCAAGATCTTGCCCTGCCCCAGCCTGCCATTGGGGGAGGGCAAAAATGTTGGAGAGACAGCCTTGATGCTGTGCCAGCACTGCTCAGCAGTAGCCAAAACACTGGTGTGTTATCAACACCTTTCTAGCTACTGATGCAGAGCACAGTGCTATGAGGTCTGCTATGGGGAGTATTAACTCCATCTCAGCCAGACCCAATACAGTGCCAAGAGTGATCACTTGTTGCATGTGTTCTTCAATCCTGTTAACTTTATAAGCATGATATATTTGTTCTTATATCTATAGCATTGAAATCCAATTATGTGATAAACAGGATACTGACTCAGAAATTTTTTCTTCAAATATTGACATGGTGAATAACATTCCAAAGAGGTCTTCTCATATCCCATACTTTAATTTGATAATTATGAAATGCCCATGACTTCTTATATGAATGTTGATGTTTGTGTTTCTGTAGCTGGCCTGGGGAGAACAGGGACACTGATTGCCTGTTACATAATGAAACACTACAAGTTCACACATGCTGAAGCCATTGCTTGGATAAGAGTATGTCGACCAGGCTCTATTATAGGACCCCAGCAACACTTCTTGGAAGAGTATGTATACCTCCTTTGCTACTAAGAATCAACTGCTGCTCTGCATCCATATTATCCATCTTGCACTATTTATAGAATATACTTTCTGTGTACTGACATCATATGTTACTGCCTGTTGCAGTGTATTTAAGGTTAGTTAATTTGGGATTGAAATCAGACTTAGTAGCAATCGTCTTCTCTGGAGTGCTATACATTTTGTCACCTTACAGGGTAGAGGGTCTCAAGGCTGCATGTTTGTGTTCCGGGGGATTTAGGAGTTAGACAAATGTGTTGGAAGTGTAAAGTCCAGATGTGGACAAAAGATTAACTCAACAGTAAGGATTTATTAAAATATTACCATAGAAAGGATAGACTTTACATACTTCATATATAGCCTATGATGACACTTAAAATGAATCTTACAACAGTATAATGGATACGTTTTTTTCTTTCTTGTAACTAAAGATTAAATAAGTATGTGCTGGACAGCTTATGATCTCTGTCAGATTCCTAGCATAATGTATGAAGCGTTTCTGATTTCGAGACAATAGTCTTTAGCAAAAGAAAGGTATGGTTTTAATACAGCTTCTTCTCAAAATTGGCTGTATACTTTGGGTTGAGAACACTTCATGTACAGATAATTTGAATGGGTGATTCAAGGTTTGATTCTGACTGGAAATGAATGACAAAATTGCACTGGCTTCAGTGATGTAATTTCGTAGTGGTTTCTACATTGTGCATTTACTATTAGTTATGCTGATATTTTTGAGTTGACACCGTGATGATATTTAGTTGGAGGAATTTTCACTGTTATGAGAAAAAATATTTTGAGAAAATCCACCACAAATGTATGTCTTTTTGGAAAAAAGAGAATGCAACAGCTCTTCTAGATACTGTGTAAATACACAGTAAAAACATGCACTGACATTGCATCTTAAGATCCATAGGATATCAGAGAGAAAGAAGGAGTATTACTGGAATTTGTAAGAGAAACTGAGCATGAATGAGAATTCTAATTTATATTCCAGTGCAACTGAATGGGCAGTTCTTTATTTGAGAGGTGGGCAACCATTATTCAAAATACTGTGAATCACAAAGTTTCACAAACCGCAAGTGCTTGCTGAAGGCAGAGTAAACTTCTCCACACCATGCTGATGCTTGGATGATGCACTCTTAAAAATAACTCTCACAACAGAGCAAGATTAAGAGAGAAAGGTGATAGTGTGATTAGTAAGTGCTGTTTACTTGAAAGATAGGAAAAACAGGGCCCATGTCTTTTCTGCAGTTGTGTAAAAATACTTGGTTTGATTTTATAGCTAGGCAAAGATCCTTCAGATTTTTTTCATTCATACCTACATTATTCATAGCTAAGAGCTGTAGTATTGTTCAGTAAGAATTTTCTATTGTCCTAATGGCAATAGATACCTGTTTTGACAATCGGATAAAATTCAAGCAATGTCACCAGTAGTGTCAAAATGGGGTTGAGAAAGAAGGAGCTAACATCAGTTGCATCATTCTAATATAAAATATCTTGCCCTCAGGGCTGCAAAGTTGCATCTGACAAAAAGGTAAAATCTTGCAACTTTGATTTTCCCAACCTTCACAGATGTCAAAGCTTTACCTCTTAGGTTCTTTGAGGTTTAATAAGGTGTGAGTAGGGTTTTTGTAGAGAGTCTCCCACCCAAGTATGTATTGAATCAGTTTGTTACTATGAATGCAATTAATCTTGAAAGATTTCACAGGTACTTAAATTCAAGCATGTTTTCTAGGCTACTTCTGTTAGATGGAATAAGTGGCACTCCCTTTCCCCCCACCCCCTCCTTTTCCCTTCTCTTGCTGTTTTCTTGGGACGTAGTGAAATTTTTCTGGAAGTGCTTACCTTTCCCATTTATTACTGAGCAAGTTTAGACAGTTGGCTCAGACTACTTGCCTCTTAAGCTTTGCTGTAACACTTTGTTTTCAAACAAAGAAAAGTTTCCAGGGAAAGTATATCCTGATTTAATTCCTCATTCTTTTTTCTCTGTTCAGTATAGGAATTTAATTTTGCTACAATAATATGTAATTGGGTCTCAGTTCTTGGATGGAATTATCATGACTGGTACCTACCCAGCAAACTTCCTTATTGAGGAAAAATGCAGTCTCATCAACAAAAGCCTGCTTAGCCCATGCACATTGTAGCAATTATTTTTTTTTACCACCTGTCTGAAGGATATAATCTTTCATTTTCTGAAAATTGATACTAGAGTCCTGTTCAACTTTACATGATTATGACCACTTCCATTATGCAGGTCAGCTGTAGTTTTACTACACAGTATCTGTATACACAAAACTCATACTAATAAGTTGGAAAGTGCTGTATCATCATTTAGTCTACACATTACATATATAAAAGCTTTATTTTATATTAATTTTTAAGTTGTGTTTTAGAAGCCTTTAAAATACCATTGCAAATTCCCGTTTAGTTAATCTCTTTTCCCAGTCGGATTTTGTAAAATGAAGTTTTAGTACCTGTAACATTTTTGTGATGGCTACAGACTTGTTTGGTGACTTGGGGGGGGGGGGGGGGGCGCGCAGGGGGAGAGTGGGTGGTTGTTGGTTTTAACCATTGAAAATGATGATTTATTATTTTTTTTATGATAGACATTCAATTTTTTTTTTCCAGATGAAGATGTACAGAAGATTCAAGTGTTGGCAACCTGTAAGAGTAGTGTGTTTTCATATTGTTTTTTATATGTATGCAGATTTGTTGATATGAATTGATTTGCTTTTGTATCCTAAAGGAAGCAAGCAATGTTATGGCTGGAGGGGGATCTCATCCAATCAAAGCAGAAACAACGAGTAGTTGATGGAAACATTAACAGAGTTCTTTGTGGCTTGAATGACATCTCAATCAGTGACAGCTTGAATAAAGTACAAGACTTGGATCAATACAGGGAGGTAAGAGTTCATAGGAAAAATTTCAAACAAGCAGAGATAGAGCTGATCTTTTAATAACTAGCTATAGATAATTTTTAGGGTTTTTTAGGCTTTTATTAGTACTAGATTGCTTTTTCACAGCTAAACTTTTTTTATAGGTCATAATTAGAACAAATCTCCACTCTTAAAAAAATCTAAGAAAAGAGAAAGCTTAGGTTATATTTAAAAATGTTACAGAACATTTTGCAAACTTTAAAAGGTTTGCATTATTTCAAGTCATTCTTTCAGGGTTTTCAGTTGTTTATTAGAGAATGGAGGAAAAAAAATCAGTTTTCCTCCTGGAAATCTATTTATTCCAAGTTTCTAGCTAATTATGCATGAGTGTGTAGATTTCCATCCCTTTATCACAGTGTTATGGATTACTGATGTGATGTGTAGATTTAGGGTAAGGACCTTACAGTTATTTCTTGGAAGCACAGACATGAAGTGCAAACTAAAGTGAACATACTTCTGCCTCTGGGCTAGTAAAAATCTTAAACTGTAGTTTCCTACAGTATCTGAGAGAAGCAGTTTAGAGGAACTATGCATTTGATTAATCCTCTCTTAGCTCTGTAATAACTAAAGAGCTTTTATGCTGCTGATGGAATCCTTTGTTTGATGTAAAAGCCCAGGGATGTAGTAGGCACCTTCTTCATTTAGTTATTACTATAAATTAAAATAAGCATCTATCATGTGATCTGTCATAATCTGGAAAAGCACCTTGAATGCATTTCTGTAAAGGTATTATTTCCTTTTTGGAAGTCCAATTTTTGGCTTGGAATGTGTAAAGTTAAATATCTAGATTACTAACTGGAGAATATAACAATGTGTAGAGATGGTCTTGTATGCCTAATGAAAACAGCTGGCACATAGCTGTATAGTAAAAGTAATGTTTTTGAATCTGAGCTACTACTACAGCTTTACTGCTTCCAGTATTTAAAGCAACTTACTTGCAGGTAACTCAACTACCTGTACACTGTAGCAGCTTATGTACAGATTCACAATATAAATCCACAGTGCTGCTTTTTCTACTGTAACCCTGTCCGTAATATGTGTTTCAGTTTTTTACAGATGTCATATTAAAGCTGTTTAACATTCAGTTTTCAAACATTCAACTTATCTCTTTATTTCTTTGGTTATTTGGTTATATTTCAAGACCTCATTATACTAGGCTCTCTGGAAGCTTAAAACAAAGTAATGTTCCCAGTCCCAAAAATGTGTAGGGTCTAAGAATCAGAGGACAGAACAGCTACTTGCAGTAACTGTTGGGCATGTGAAGACAGTGAAACAAAATTTATCAGCACTGAGGCTGAATGATAGGTAAAAATGGCCTAGCATATAATTTTCAACAAAATCTAGGTAAAATATTTATATTTTCCTGTAATTAATGCAACACTTGAACCATCACATTATTTGATTAACTTCTATTGTATTACTTCTGTCAATCTTTTATCTTGGTTAATGGCAGAAACTATTGTTCTGTTTTATGCAGAGCAGTGAGGTCACTTAGGCACAATAGGAACCGCAGTAATACAAATATTTAATCTGAGGTCAAGTGAAGCATCGTTGGTATAAGTTTTTTTCATTTGGCAATTTAAAAAAAATCACAGTTCTCTTCTTGCTTTGTGTAATTTTCATATTCTTCTGGTACTTAAGATACTGTCTCTACTTAATACTTGGGACTTAGAAAAGTCTATTTTGACATCAGTCAGAAATTATAAATAGGCATTTAAACAGTGTTGGCATACACTTTTAATATTTCTTAGAGTTTATAATATTTTCTAAAGCTAGAAGTAGGAGAAAACTCTGAAATCTGGTCTTCCTATATTCCTTATTAAGTTCTCATAGGGAATTTTTTTTCAAAATTATTTTTCTGGAGGTCATGAGAACTTTTTATTTTTTAAACAAATCTAGTAATTTAGGGAAGTTGATTTTTAGCTTCTCTTGCAGGACACACAACTTTATCTAAATTTTTTCCTCATCTTGTGCATATCACAAAATTGTGTGTTACTGCTTCCCTTCCACATTGATGCTAACTTTTAAAATAGTTAGGGAGGAAGGAGTTGGAGTTTACATGCTATAAAACCAGCCTTCTTTGAAGTAAATAAATACTGGCATTAGACTCAAGCATCCTGAACTGACTTTGAGGTCAGATTCTGAAAAAAGCCTCTGTGAATGTGCGTTCGCCTACAGTGACACACTTAATTTACTGGAACTGTGGAAAGACGGAGTAGTGCCGCATGTATGCAAAAGACTGTATATTAGCCTTTTAAATTATAATCTTTGTGAAGGAGGTGTTTGATAACTTTGAAACTGCACTACTCCTAAGGATTTGATATATTTCCTTGCTTGCATACTTTGTGTTTCCCAGAATGATTTTGAAGACAAAACAGGTGTGGAAACTCAGAATGGCGTTACGCAGGGAGATAAGCTTAATGCCTTAAAAGGTCGGAGACGGCCATGTTCTGCTACAACTGGAGCTCTGAGGTAATTAATTTATTCTGAGGTAATTTGCAATTTTAAATTCAGTCTCTGGTATCAGATCTTTATGGCAAGTACATGGCCTTGTTTAAGGCAGTGGTACTACTTGTACCACCTTCTGTGGTGGATACTTCTCTAGGTATGTATGTATTAGTTGCAGATTTGGTTTATGAATTCCTCCCCGCCCCCCGTCTCCCTGTTCAGGATATCTACTTATTATGTAGCAGTAAAAGAGAAAGTAAAAAAAAAAATTTCAAACCCTTCAAATTTATATCTATCTAGCATCTTAAAACCTATGTCTCAAACAAAATATTCTTCAATGAAATTAGTTATTTTTCTATAATTACTTTTCTGTACTCCTTATGTAAACTTTGAATTTTTCAGAACTAGTAAAAATGTGAAGTTTGAAAACAAACCTGGGGTACCTCTCTGTTATTTAACCCTAAATTAAAATAATGATTGTCAATAATTCTTAACTCTTGTTAGGCTTGTACTTTAAAGCCAGTATGAGACATGCAAGTATGTTTTGGGGGAGAGGAGAAGCTTTTTATCGTTTGGTAAAGATTGCTGCTTTTGTTTCTTTAGGTTGCAAGACATGAAACTGCACACCAGGTCACTATCGCAACCTTTCAGGTATTAACTTTAAAATTATAGTTCTAAATGTATACCACTCGGGTCTTAAATTTTCAGTGTTTTGAATTATACTTCCACATCAATTGATTAGCAATTTCAGACTTCTGAGAAGTGGCAGGTAACAAACTTTTTTAAACACCTGTGGGGGGTGGGCAGGGAAATCTAATGGACAGAGGGCTACAGGTCTACTTTGGGGATACCTTGAGTTCTTCTTAATAAATAATTAGCACATACAAGTAACTTCCTCAGTCACATTTTCTAATATCTGTGCTGCTATGCAACGAAGGATGACTAATTAACTCATAACCACTTTCTCTCTGTAAAATTAAATACTTGTCTCAAAAGCCTAAATTGGCTACATATTGTCTGTGTATCACAATTTTTGTCCTGTGTGTTTTAATAGATGAACTGGAGGTATTACTTAGTGGATACAATCAGTACTTATTTTTTTTTTTTAGAAGACATGTAAGACAAAAGATCTGTCATTATAAAGCATTAATGCTGAAAAGAACACATTCTCTTCAGTCTTGTGACAACCTGGATTTTTGAGATGGATTACTCCAGATGTCTAACCTTGGAGAGATGTCTGTTTACTCTTTCTTAGTGTGAAGTTAAAACTATTCCTGCTCAATGTCATTCCTTCTGTGCTTTTAGTTGGAGTCTTAGCCCCTGGTATAAGGATGGAGAGAATTTCATACTACTGTGAGGGTATTTGTTTATTAGTTTTTAAAAAACTAATAAGGACAGCTATAATGCTAACATTTTTGAGTAGTCCAGTGTACCATACTTATAGCTTATTATCAAAATATGAAGAATTTGGTCATTAAGGGTCCCACCCTAGAAAGAGATGTATGTTCTGTGCAACTTTGTAAAAATGTTCTTGCTGGCATTTGGAAATTATGTTCTTCTCATGAAAGCTACAGTGTTGGGTTTTTTCCACTCATACTTGCTTTATAAGCACAAAAAGTATTATTTCTCAAATTTACAATATTTAAAATTTACAATCAAATTTATAATAAATTTGATACAAAATAGATACTTAGTCTTCACATATTATCAAGGTGAAAAGTAGCCTGTAACTCTATAATAGGGTACAGCAGGGAAAAAACTTGGGAGTGGGATATTTGAAAAGTTTTTTTGAAAAAATATTTGAAAACAGGCATTTACTGGTGAGTTCTCAGTACTCAGACTCAAGAATTCCCACTTTTTAAAATACTAGTCTATGTATTGAAAGACTGTATGTGTTTGAGATTGTACATTTCAAATATAAAAATCTTGCTTCTCACTAAAACTCTGCACTCCTTTTAGACTGAATACTTCAGGTAGCACAGAAGGATCCATGTCTCCTCTGAAGGCCTCCAAAGTGATGGCAGTTAATTCACCATCTGCAGAAAGAATAAGCAGAATTCCCACATCCTCAGGCTCTAACATTAAAAGGTTTTTTTCTTCTTCTCATTTTGGTACAAATACTTACTATATACTACAGTGGTTTTCAGCACATATGCAGTCTATGAAGCGCTTGCAGTTCTTGGGTGTAAGAAGGCTGAAATTTACTTACAAAGTGATTTGCTGTTCCACTAGCCAAACTTTAGTTGCCTACAGATATATAAAACAAACAAAAACCAAAACCTATAGTACTGGTACGAGGGTTTTGGTGGCATTATATCAAGTCAGAAACAGTATTATGTTGTTCAGGTTTTGGTTTTGGTTTTTTGGGTTTTTTTACTCATCTGAGTTTATAGAAGTTTTGCAAGTATTCCCACAAGTCTTTATACTATTAATCTCAGAAAAATACTGGGTGGTAATTAGTACGATTTTTATGAACCCTTGATTTATTGCTATTTAATTCCATTATTACTATTGTACTACATAATTATGTATGTTAAATGAAATTTAGAATGATTGATGCATTTTTAATAACTTCTGGGCACAAGTATTTACTTGAAGAAAATAACTAACTTAAAAACATATTTCAGGACACCCTATTTTTATTCTCAAATTTTATCATATTACTTCTTGGTTACCTGAAGACTTATATCACATTACTAATTTCAAGAAACAGAAGAGGAGTTCTTAAACTATTACATGTACAGAAAGTACTTCAGTGTAGATCAGCCACTGCCTAAACCTTTTAACACAATCTCCTGCACATGCATATGGTTTGATAGAAGTGAAAGCTGGCCATGGTAGTGCTTGCATAAACATTGGGAACTGCTGACAAAGAATTCTGGTTTTCATTATTGGAGAGCTAGAAGATGAACCTGTGTGCAAACACAAATTATTTCAGAAAGGTCTATGTTATTCACCTAATGTCTTCTGAATTGTCTGTTATTTTTTGTATATATATCTGTACATACCTTGTGTGTATTTTTTTTCCCCCTGCATGTGTTTTCCATTCAGCGTTTCCATAAACTCCAGGCTAGCCAGTTCTCTAGGGAACCTGTATGCTGCTTCAGATGATGATGAGACCAAAATGACATCATCGTCCTCTAGGACAGGTTTTTCTGTAAGCCATATCTCCAGCCACTTGAGTGGCAGCTTGCAGCTGTCTCACAGAAATAACCATGAACTGAACAACAACTTATACAACAGAAACAGCAGTAGTGGCAACAACCTGAGCAGCCAAACCAGTTTTCACAGCACCGTGACAGATGAGTACGCATCAACCTTCCTTTATGGGCCTTACAACTCCTCCAGCACGATACCAGACTCAATCAATTCCTGTAAGTTCATAGTCACAACAGCACTTTCAGGCATCTGACCGATGCTTATCTTCCTTGCTTCTGCGAGCAAAGCTGTTGCAAAAAAACCTTAACCCAGCATAATTCTCTGCCTTCCTTTAATGTTTCTGAACAGCACCTTTGTCTGTTACCTTTTTAAGTAATTATCATTTCAGCTGCTTTTCTTTCCATCTCTTTCAAGCACCTAGATCATGGAGGCTTCATGAAAATAAATCACTCCTGAACTTAAGCTAACACCTTTTCTGATATCTTTTTTTATGGACCTTCTTACCCTTTACATTTTTTTTTTATTTCAAATTATCCATAACATAGTTTATAAGTGTATTATGTATCTTAATCTTCACACAGTAACAGATTTAAAGAGGCCTTTGTATATATCATACTAAATGGAAGGTACAGCATTCTTAAAAACAAGGCTTACTTGAAAGATGAGTCCACTTGACTTGCAACCTAGTCCTTTTCTAACACCAAATGTGAGAAGTATTTTAGAGCAAGATATTTCTGATGGTCTCAGCATTTTAGCTTTCATTCCTCAACAACTCAGCTGCATTGGGCTTATGTTGTGCCCTTTTTCTGTGTGAAGAGTCTGTATAAAGAGGATGCATGGATAAATTAATGCAACTTAAAAGTGATTCTATACAAAATGCAGAGAAACTTCAGTTATGAAATCAGAAACAACTTCAGCTATTTTAGAGGAAAAAACCCAAACATTTACTAGTATAAAACTAAAAAAAATTTAAACTATCTGCTTTCCAAAGATTTGATATCCTACTAATTATATAAATTAGTGCAGTGTTTCTAGTAGAATACATTGCCTACAATTAATTGAACCTGTCAGCCTCTGTCTAGTAGTACTGACACTTCCAATTTTTATTTTTTTAGCTGCTGGCAATAAAATTGCCTTCATATAAAATTAACTATAGAATATTACACCTTTCTTTTCTGTTTCCTTACCACTGATAAATTGTTTCAGTATAAAGTTTTAGTGTTATACCTGCTACTGGTTTTTTTGAGTGTGGCGAGTCCCCTGTCTTAAAAGAACTAATACACATGCTGCGCCTAACTAGGATGTCAGCTGAAAAGATCATTTATGGGTTGTGTTTTCTTTTTCCTGAAAAAGTGGGGGCTCTAACCCTCTTGTTAATAGCTCAGTTGTGGCACTACTTACAGTTCAGAAGCCACATGTTTATAGCTTGGGAGTATGAATTGCACTTTCTGAGGATGGATGACAGTAGGAATTAAATGGCACGTGTGGCTGAAACCTAACTAGTATACAAAGTACATTGAAAATTAAGTTAGTTGAGGGAATTTGATTCTGTATTCCCTTAAATTCAATGGATACTTCCACTGGAGAAGGAGTAGAGTTACTGTGCTAGGATGTGCTTGACCTAAAGCAACTTTTTAAAGTACTTGATGTGTTCAGACTCCTTGTTTGAATGTATATTTAGCTTCTTATCCACTACAACTTATCTGGAAAGAAATTATAATATTCCATGATCCTAGGATCACTGAGTGTTCTGCATTGAGTTTAAATTTGAGTTTAAAGTTTACTTTAAACTTTGGCAGTAACTTATTTGTGAGGGACTTCTTGAATATTGCCACATCCTTTCAGTTTTTACCCTTTTAGTTTGGCTGTGTTTTTACCTGCTACATGGGATTGAGGTAAACTATATATAATGGAAATTTTTCTCAAGTTGGATATAGAAACCTTCCCAGTTTTCTTATGATTAAACCAGTTCTAGAACAAGAGAACTGTTTTAGCTTGACTAATTCGGTTTAATTCCTCCAGGTGTAGAGATGAGGAGAGAGGTAAAAAGCTGTATAGCAAGCTGAGGATAATTGTTTTAAGACACATCCAGGAGTCTTTCATTTGTTCAGAAATTCTGATTCTGTTCTGGAAAGTCAGCCTTTTTAGGTGTTTCCAGTCTTTTATTCAACATGCTTACGGAAGTTGAGTCCTCAGGAGGACTGACAGAGGCTCCAGTTGAATATACTGGAAACAAAGTCAATACACCAGCAATGGCAGAGAGCAATCACTCACCTGACTCAGTGGTAAAGTGTCTGATTTTTTTGTTTGTTTGTTTCTCACCTTCAATATTGTCTCGTATTTAATGTATTTGAACAATAATTCATTGGAAGGTCAACTCATACCCATTCCTTTGTATTGCGCCTTCTGTAAATGATATGCTGCCAGCAGCAATTCTTAGAGTTTTGCTCCATATTCTAGTTACAGCTGCATATTATGCGTAAGTATGTAAACCTACATGCAGAACCCTAAGGGGAAGAAATACCTTATTGGTAAAGAGGGAAATGAACCTTTGTTATCTTGCACTAAAACTATTAAGTGACTTTAACATATTTCATTTAAATCACTGTTTTGGCATAGTATAAAGTTTTAGGTTGAATGGGAAACATTTTTGCAGAAAAAGTAGCTTTCTAGAATGCACGTTTCTCCTGCTTTAAGAACGTTTTAATCTTCCTCCTATCTATCTTAATGACTTATTAATGCATGGAAGGATGTAAGGGTATAACCTCTGAACAATTCTTGGCTTTATATCATTTGCTGATGAGGAGTAGAGGTTATACACAGTCAAATATAGCAAGATCTTTAAATAAGATGCTATATCCAGTCTTCTCTGGAAGAGTGAGGTGAGAGAAAAAAAGATTTTATGTAATGTGATGGCAGAAGCAGCATTTTTTAGGAAGAATCATGCCATGCAAAGTCTATGTGGCAAAATAGAAGTTTCTGACTTACCTGTGAAGTAATCTTATTTCAGTATAATAATGGTTAAACTGCTTTCCTGCTTGGAAGATGTTTTTCAAACTTGTCCTGAATGTTGCAACTGTATGGCCCTGTGCATTTGTCACAATCACAGTCAAATGCGCTAAATTGTTACCCGTTTTATGTACAATTGACTGACTTGAGTGCAGTTACTGTGATGTCACAGTGTTTAAGACAAGTAGGTTATCTGATCATTTAATCTCTGAATGCTTTCGGTCTGGTACTGAGCCTCTGACTTACTGGCTAATACAGATCCATCTTGATGGTTTATTTTGAAGACAATATAATTTTTCCTGATAATTAGTCCCACTGGTTGAATACAGTCATGCTTAAAACCATTTCACTTTTAATCTGAATTTTGCTGTATGTCTTTATTATGTCACTGTTATAGTCCTTTATTAAAGGACTTCATGACTTCTTGTCATGAAGATATTTCATGCTAGTTATCTCAACCTGATTGTCTTTTGATAAGCTAAGTTGGCTCAAAGATCCTTTTGGAAAGTGTTTGAATCCTTTACATTTTTTGAAAATCCCTTTTCAAGAAATAGATGCAGCACTCTAACATTCATCTTTCACGTTCAGGAAGCTGCTACTCAGTGCTGTCCTGCCTATAAATCCATAGCTTGTGTTACCTTCTTGAACTGTAATGCATTGGGAATTCATGGGGAGAAAAAAAGAAAAAGAGTTCTTGCCATCCAAGATACTGACTTGTATTTTAGTCCAATGTCCTGCATTCCCTGTTTTTTTAATGTGGAACTCTGTGGAAAAGCGTCATCCTTTTTTTTTTTTTCTTTCTTTTTTTTTTTCTTTCCCCCTTTCCTCTTCTTAATAGGACCAATTAACCAATCAAGGAAGACTTCAACCGCTGACATCCAGCTCTTTTGCTTTTGGTGATATTCATCAGTGGTCTTAAGCTCATGAATAAATATGGAGCAGCATCAAGCCTTAATACCAGTTCTGGCAGAATTCTCTTTAATGATTTCCACTGCACTGCTTTAAATGCTGAAATTGCTTGGAAGTCTTGACAGCCAAACCTTAGTCTTGCAGTGTTTGTATTATGTTGCACTTTTTTCTAATTGGAACACATCAGATAATGTACCTAACAGAGGTCTATTACATATACTGGTAATTATGTTTATTCATTTAACTCATCTCATCAAAGAACTCTTGAATGATAGGAATTATATTCCTCTTCTTTTTATTAGCAGAATCTCACTTACCTGAGTTAGATATCAAGCTAACCATCTGTAATTGTATAAGTACTCTATTTTAGAAAATCACCTTATGAATCTTATTTCTCTTTCTAAGTTTGTTAACTATCAACATGAGTGGTGCAGGAGCATTTTACAATGGTTAGGACAGTAAATTTTCAGTTCTAATTAATGTTCCTTAATCTCATTAGCGAGGAAATTGAGAACTTCATTTTTATGCAATGCAAGTACATCTTCCCCCCGCCCAGTATGGAAAAGCAAGTTATTCAATACTCTTTTTTTTTTCTTCTGTTTCATAATGAAACATTTTAAAAAAATTATTAATACTATTGTTCCATATTCCATTTAAAACAAACAAAAAATAACCATGACTATGACTTCCTGTTTTTGTCAGCCATATATTTTTCCCTAATGGTTTTTCTCCTTCATCAGTGTAAGCTCGTAATCCACTTCCTTTTTATTGTGTTTATGCTGTTGTATGCTGATGAACTAGAAGAAAAGCTTGATTTTCATAGAATAGACAACTTGTCATTCTACCCAAACAGAATAAATATTTTATTTCCAAATTTTACATATCAATGTTTTCATTAAACAGAATCTCTTGCAATTATAATTTGCAGAAATATTTTTACTGAGTATAATCACATTTAAGATACCACAATAAGATTTTTACTTTGTTCTTCCAATAGTTATGACGCACAGAAAACAGACTCCCCAATCAGTGAGATTGTAAAGTAGGTATGTTTCATTCAGCACTGGGCAGCACAGGGGGTAGTCCCACCAAAGTTGTGCGTGTCTGACTCGGCAGTTCGCTTCAAATTTATACAATCAAGTGTTACATATTCACAATACGCCTATACATATGCATGACCTATCCCCGCTTCATATTAAAATTAGCTGCGAGAGGTCATTTCCATAGTCACCTCTCAACTGCGCTTGCGCAGTGCCTCCTTATGGTGGTCGTCTGGTGGTTGCAGAGATGAAGATAGATGACTCCTCTTCATCACCGCTAGTAACCCCTTTTCTTGCGCAGGTTCAGTGGTTTCTTGGTATTCACCCAAGCCACAAGACCAGTCTTGGCTGGCTCTTGGGGCCAGCTCCTGCTTCTTATCAGGAACTGTCTCTGTCTCATTGGCTGGTTCTTGGGACCAGCTCTTCTTATCAAGGACTGTCTCTGCCTCAGCTAATTTCAACAATGTAAGCACTAAACATCATCTTTCATCCCCCTTTATTATATCTACTGAGATTCTTTTGACTCCCCTTGTCTCAGTCCCCCCTTTTCTAGAAAATAGTAAATTCTTTTACTATATCTAATCCCAATACTTCTAATACATTGTTTCCCTATCTAGCATCCTCTCAAAGTATTTGTTGGACTTGAGTTTCCCCTCATAATTGATTCTTCTTCCATTCACTGTAAGAGTCTCTTATACTCTTACAGCACAAAAGCCACATCGAACCACTATGCAAAGGACCACAGACAAGAGAATGATGATTATTATAGTGACAAACAATTGCTTCAACCATGCCAAATTTGGCAATTAGGAGGTTAATTTTTCCCATATCTCAGTGAATCCCCATGAAGTGTCATCTTGTGACATTAAATGTAAAAGTTGGGTTTGTTTCCAAATTTGAGAGAGGTCTGTTTCTATTCCTCTCTCTTGGTTAACATAGGTGCAGCAGCGTTCATTACGAGGGACATGTTATTAAAAGCTGCTGCTATCACAGAGGTGTTAGAAAAGACTGTAGCAATTACGGGGTAGCCCCATCCAAGATCCCTAGGAAAATGTGAACGTATCCAGCAATCAGTTTGATTCACTAATTTTTGCAATACTCTCGTGGAGTTGAATAAACACATTCCCATCCCATGCTATGCTCCTTGTTCCCATGGCTGCCCATACTACCACGTAAAAACTAAGTGTCCATCGGGTTTTGTGGTGACTTTCCGTGGAGTTTTGGGTGTCTTTTTCACTCTGGTGTGATGAATCCAGGTGGTCTGTTCCTTGATCCTAATTGCAGTGAAGGAGGTAAGTAATACTTGAAATGGTCCTTCCCACTGCAGCTCCAGAGTTTGTTCTGTAAGAGACTTTACATACACATAATCTCCTGGTTGTATGTTATGTACAGGCCCATCCAAACCTCTCCCTCAAGTCCCTACCACATGCTTCCTGATTTTATTAAGTTGCTTACCTAATGCTACCATGTAAGAAGTCATAATTCCATCCCCTGCTTGTACAGACACCCCTCGCTGTATCCCATAGGGTTGTCCATACAGGATTTCAAAGGGGCTCAGTCCTCCTTTCGCCCTTGGTCTTGTTCGTATATGCAGAAGGGCTAAAGGGAGAGACTGAGGCCGTGTCAAATTTGCTTCTTGTCCTAATTTCACAATTTGCTGTTTGATTAAGTGGTTCATTTTTTCCACTTGACCACTGGACTGGGGGTGATATGGAGTATGAAGCTGCCAATCTATACCCAAGTGGCGGCTAATTTCTTGTACTATTTTTGAGACAAAATGTGGTCCTGTCAGAGGATATGGTTGCTGGAACCCCAAAATGTGGTATTATCTCTTGTACCAGTATTTTAGTTACCTCCCGAGCTTTAGCTGTTCTTGTTGGGAATGCTTCTGGCCAACCTGAAAAGGTATCAGTTAATACCAATAAATATCGATACCCCCCTTTTCTTGGAAGTTCTGTAAAATCAATTTGCCATTGTTGTCTAGGCCCATTGCCTTTTCCAATGTGGCCCATTTCTAGTTTGGGGGTATTCTTAGGATTAGTCTGAAGGCAAAAATCACACTGAGTCACCTGTCTCACCGTGGTGTATAAATTTCTAGCCACGATTTCTCTTATCAAATGATTATACAGAGTCTCTGTTCCCCAATGTCTTTTCCTATGTTCCTCCCATATCAAATGCCACAGTAAGCAAGAGGGAATGATTAGCTTTCCCTGTGGGGTATGAGCCTATCCTTCTTCATTACATGACCCTCCTAAATCTGTAATAAGCTTCTGATCTTCCTTGGTATATTCTGGTTTACCATGTAGGGAGATTTGCCTATCAGGAATTAAGGCCCCTTCTATTTTTACCTTTGTTTTAGCCACTTGTCTTGCCTCTCTGTCTACCAGCTCATTCCCTTTTTCCAAATCTGAGCTCACTTTCTGGTGTGCCTTAATATGCATAATTGCTACTTTCTTAGGGAGCCGGACTCCCCTTGTCTCAGTTATAAATCCAAATATCACTCCGTAACATGTATTTTTATTGAGCAGTATGTAACTGGGTAGTCTTAAGATGAGTCACCTTTTGCTTCTATAGCTAGTCATGGAAACTAGCAACATGGAAAATTAGCAGTATTTTAAAATTCATATATGTGATCTTTATACTTGTAGAATAGTTTTTCTTAATAATAACTTATCATTAGTGAATATAGGACAGCCTTTGCAAAAAGAGAGACAAACACTAGTGCATCTTACTGATCTGTAAATTTAGCAGACTCAAAGGATCACTTCAAGTGTGTATGCATTTTCTATTAATATATCCTAATTTATTTTAGTAGAACCTGTGTATTCACGGTATTTCTTGCCTGCTGCAACACTTCTGCTGCAACAATGTTTTGGGAGCATTGACACACAATTCAAAAACTTAAATTAAATTACTTTTTGCAATTATCTGGGAAAAGTGCATGTTCAAGTCCTAACAAATAGCCCTAAATGCTATAGGGTTGTTCCTTCTTAAAAGTTAACTCAGAGCTGATTTGGTCTTGAAGTTGAATGCATGTGAATATGGTTCTAGTGCCCAGATGGATATGTGGTTTATTTTCTCTTCCAGGAGGCTTTCTGTGCCACCTGTTGAAGAAGAAAGCTGACAGTAATCTAAGCAGTTGCTTCAGGATGAAGTTTATTAGATATCATTAACTGTAGTGAAGCTATCTAATTCTTAATTTTTTGTTTAAATGTCTGATACTTAGGTAAAAAATGCCAAGCTTGACACTGCATGGGACCATGAAGGAGTACACATTGAGAATTCTACTCAACTGATTTTATATTCTCATCACTGCAATTCAGCAGTCAATTTTCTTTGTTTTTTCCTTCTATTCTTAACTCTGTTTTAATTAAGATTTTGTTAAATACCAGCATATGACTTGTAAAGGTGAATTGGGGCTTTTTGTTTTCAATAAAGCTTTCAGAATCACAGGCCATACTTCGAGTCACTGCAAATAGGAGGTAGGGATGTAAATTTTAAAATAGAAAACTCCTCAAAAGATTTTTTAAAAAAATAAAAATATCACAATTACAGGCTTTGAAATATTACAGTCAGTCTCTTTGGACAACATGAAGAGATTTAAAAGCACAAATCACTTAACTGCAAAAGAGCAAAAAAAAACAAAAACAAACCAAACAACCCTGCCCAGCTATAATATAATTTTTGAGACTCAAAAATTAGTCTGTATATTTTACAACAGCTCAGTTATCATGGCTATCACCATGTTTTTAGTAATAACTTTATGGTAAGTCACATCAATTAATCTTAATCTGGAAAAAATGCTGCTTAGATTTAGTTCTTCTCTGTATTCAGAAAAGGCTTTGAAACATTAGGAAGAAATCATTGCTATGTGAAGTAGAGCTATGGTGAGGGTGTCAGTACACTGAAAAACATACTTCTTAATTTGAAAATAAATAAAATAAATCCTGCCTACCCATCTGTAATGAAAATTAACAAAACATGCTATCTTGTTTCCAAGCAATCTGTGCTGCATGGATATTTGTTCTTTTTTATATGTTGCTATTAATTTTTTTCCATATTTTTGTAACTTGTATTCCTAACAATTTTAGTTTCAACTTCAGAATCTTTAATTTCTGATTTGCTTATTTGTTTATTTAAATTGTGATGTAGAATTCCTGGTTACTACTGTCTGCTAAGTAAAGGGTTGCTGTTACAGTTCTTTGTCAACTAATGCTAGCTGTTCTCAATATCACCAAAAGTGTACAGTGCTTTCTGGTCATCTTTCATCTGTCCAAGCTTAAAGTAATCTATTACTGTACAACATATGAGAGTATATAGTTAAAACGTCATGCATTTTTTTAATGTTTGTTAATTAACCTTACTTAGAAATCAGTTTTGAAGGATCCATTTCAAATACTGCTCTAAGTGTAACCATCTTTCTGACTGTTAAAATACACATCTGAAAATGAGAAAGCTTTGAGGATCATTAAGAGAGCAGACGTTTCAAGTGCTCATTAATGAGGGGCTATTCCTTCTGCTTCACTCTTACACATATAATAAATGCTCTCACAAAGGTAATAAACCAGAATGATTATCAGAGAACAGAGTGGAGAAAAATAAGCTTCTATGATTATGTATTCCATGGTGATTCTGAGCCTATAATGAAAAAATACCTGTTACATGTTTAGTTTTATGGTAAAGTATTTTCTATTAAATTATACCCTTCTTGTTGAATCCTTTCAGTACTAAAAACAGACCCTTTTTAGTCAGTGGTATTCAAATCTTTCTATGCTGACAGCCCTTCTTTTTCAACCTAGGAAAGAATATCCAGATGGTCTCAGACTTTCAAGATGTGAAAATGCATTTAAAAGAAAACTTTGGAAATATACACTGAGACTTAAGATACAGGAAAAAAGTGGGCTTGTGATATTAGTTAGAGCTCTAAAGGTTTACATATCTATTATGCACTTCTATTAATAGTTTTCACTATGGATGCCAAAGAGCATTTCTATAGTGACTAGTTAGGAATAGTGGGAAAATGGAAGAGAAGACTCCACGGTTCTAAGCTTTCTTGGGATTCATGTTCTTCTACAGTAGTTCTCTAATTCTGATGAATTGCTGCAGTTTTAAAATATGGTTTGTTTTTGTTTTTGTTTTTTTTTAACTTGGTATTTGTTTATAACCATAGTAGTACAGTGAAGAGCTCTCTCAGATAAGACTTTTTATTCATCAGAATGACTTCCTGAGCACATCTGTATAGGAGGTAATAAAATGTTTGGATGCTGTCTAAATTGATTAATCACTTTATCATAAAACCTTAGACTTAAATAGAACCAGAAGTGTAAATAAATACAGTAGACCAGGTTGTGCTTTCCTCTTAATTATACTGACTGCTTGCTAATCCAGATGAACCATTTGCAGTGCTTCATTTTCATCTGATTTTAGTAATCATAAATTTATTCATGTGCATAATTGTGCTGCTGTAGCTTTTTTTCTCAGTAATTAGCTACACCGTATATGTTTCCTATGTCATTACCTGAATCAACATCTAAAGTGTGCTGTATTTTTTACAGTAGCACTTTGAATCTCATTCAGGATAAATGGAAACAATTCAATTATAGTAACTGCAACTGTATGTTTTCCCAACATGTTTGTAAGGTATTGTTTTAAGGTGGTGTTTTAAAGGACTTGTAACACTTTCTTCAAGAATCTCTAGAATTTGGTTTGGAAAAGTAAGTGTAGATACAGGAAGGTTGGACTTTACTGTATGTAGTTTTTTAAATTCTTCTACGTTACTTTGTTTACCTATGCAGAGATTCAGATACCCCTCCAACGCTGTTTATTTTTCTCCCTCCTGTCCCTCCTCTACTCCTTAAGTGCAAAATGCATATTATATGCAAATATAACCTCCCCAGTGAGTTTTAATCACTTTTTCTTCTCTGCACAGTCCCTTCAGTCTGAGTATGTTCAGTACTAAAGTCTTGCTGCTTTGGTGAAACCTGTTGACCTCAAAATCGAAGAACTTAAGGAAGAGAGCTGCTCACTTAGAGGAGGAATCTTCAATACAAGACATACTAAAACCTTAACACCAACAGGAGACTTCTTAACAGGCAGAAATTTCTTGTTAATGACTACTGCAGATGCACTGATGTTGAATTTATGGAAATTATTACCCCATGTTATATACAGATTTAAATTTTTAATGTTGAGACAACTTGAATATATTTCTAATGAGTTTTATTAAGACATTTATTAACTTGTGTACAGTGTTAAAATATGTATTGAGAGAATATTTTGGTATGCAATATATATAAATTATGTAAAAATTAGAATATATTTTAATTTAGTGTTCACTTTGCTACAAAAATGTGTATTTTAAAGAATTTTTACATGTTTATCAAAGATATGAAAATCTTTTTATGAACAAGATATTTTTCTTGTTTTATGGGTCCATCATTATTGCTTAAAGCCCAAAGTAATTACTTTCTCACTAATTGGTCTTCTGGTAACTTAATGGAAGTCTAACTAGTGAGAAACTAGTTATTACACTATCAACTGAAAGCACTTGATATGTAGTCTGCTTTCCACTTTCAGCTGCTAATGTTTCATAAGGAAACACTATGAAAGAAAAATAAAGGGAAAATATTTGTTGAGATGTAATGTAACTTACATCTTCCACTGCAAAGAGAAAGTAATTTATCTGATGATTCAATTCTACAATTAACACTTTCTTTCAATTTGTCTTAAAGGAATGTTTTAACTTTTCTTTTCAACGTAGAATGTTACATTTTGCTATGCAATATATACTGCAAAAATGAAGGCAGACAAAATTTAAGTTGGTAAGAATGTGCATTTACAATGAATTTGGCAGTGCTGCATACTTACATGTTTTTAACCTACAGTTGGCAGTATGTGTACAGTTTCATTAGCAAAGCACACTAAATGTTGGAAGTATATTAAATTTTCAGTTACCAACTGGATGCTTCATAAACCTTTTAATTTGAAAACTATTGTTAAAACATACAGCTAATGTAACCTCCTGTATCACAGAGTATTTTTGTCAGTAAAGATGCTCTTTAAGGTATAGTTTAATCAGGTGTGATCAGGAATGAGACTTAGAATGAAGTGGTGTTACAGTGAAGTACTAGAGATCACGTGTAAAATTTTCAGAACTCCACAAGTGCACAGTAAGCAAAAAAAATGTAAGCAGCTCTGAGGACTCGATTTGCTACTGCTTTAGAAGACAAAAACAAAACAGCATTGTTACCTATGAGTTTTTCTGATATCTATGGAAACTTGAAAATAAAACTTGGTTGAATTGTCAGTCTTTGTTCCTGAAAACCTGTGAATGCCCTGCATTTGCTTTACAACTGAAGTTAATCTTAAGTGCCACATTATTTTTTTAAAAAGATCAGATCACAAATTGCTATGGAAAGTTGTACTGAAAGTGTTAATAAGCAATACTGAGAGCAGCTATATAAATCACTGAATAAAATTTACATACAAATACTGTACTTTTTTCACAACTGTGTATATGTAACATATACACACACAAAGTAGCATATGTGTGTGCATATATATACAATATACTGTATATGAATTATAGATTAATGGTAAGGTAATTCTACCTCTTATAAAGGATTTTGTCATGTACTTTGTTATAAATAGTTTTCCTTAATAAAATATTGTTTAATTTTGAAATGTAGAGAGAGAGATACATACAGCTAATTGATAATAAAATGCCTATATCAGCCAGCTTCCTTGTTTCTTGGCTTTTCTAACTTAGATCCTTTGATGTAAACTAATATGATTAGATCTCTAATTGAAGAGTAGCTCTCCAAAGTCACCATCTTTCTTCTAAAGTATGTAGTGTATTTATAAATAAGATGATGTTGTAAAAAGACATTAGTATGATAGGTATCTCTTATAACTGATCTTTCTAGCTAACCTTCTTGTATTTGCTTTTTATAACATCAAGTATTTAATCAATATGTTGGTATTATGATGTAAAGGTTGTATTTCAAAATAACATAATTTAAAAGCTGTGTCTGAATTGAGGAAACTTCTTTTTTCTTTTCCTGGACAAGGACCCTTGTTAAAGGTGTAACACACCTTGTCTTGCATATGCAACAGGTTTCTTAGTCTCACTAACAGCATGGTCTTTGTCCATAAGAACCTAAAAGATCATGCTTTCATTTAGCTTTTTATCCTTCCTTCAATTAAAAACTAGTCACAAATTGTTCTAACATTGTTTAACTCTGCTGCTGATTTTTAGAAAATTTGTTGTGTTGCATGATTCTTTATCCACGGTGCTTAATATTCCTGTCAGATAAATCTGTACTGCAATAGATGTTGCGGACAGCATGTAACTGTTATACAGCCCCTCTAAAGGAATGGCAAAGCCAGGAATAGAGCAGATGCTTTAGAAATTGCCCAAATTCTCATGACAGTCTAATCTAAAAACACAATAAAAGGCTTCTGCCATTACATTCAATTAATGGATGGTGATTTGGATGTGTAGAGTAAATATAAAGGAAGAACAGCTAATTTAAAAGTTTCTAGTACGCAGGAATCAACCTCTCCCTTAGCCTTTTTCTAAACTTAACTTCTTTTGATTTCTTACATGAAATAGGTAAATGCCAGCTAATATACAATATATTTCTTGTTCTTAAAAATGAATGATAAATATAGCTTCTATTCTGTACCAATCAGCTTCTTAACAACAAAAAATTTGGGGACAGTGAAAGGTTGTCCTGGTTTCAGCTGGGATAGAGTTAACTGTCTTCCTAGTAGCTGGTACAGTGCTACGTTTTGAGTTCAGTATGCCAAGAATGTTGATAACACACTGATGTTTTCAGTTGTTGCTAAGTAGTGTTTAGACTAAAGTCAAGGATTTTTCAGCTTCTCATGCCCAGCCAGTGAGAAAGCTGGAGGGGCACAAGAAGTTGGCACAAGACAGAGCCAGGGCACCTGACCCAAACTGGTCAACGGGGCATTCCATACCATGGGACGTCCCATCTAGTATAGGAACTGGGAAGTGGGGGCGGGGAATCGCTGCTCAGGGACTAGCTGGGTGTTGGTCGGCAGGTGGTGAGCAACTGCCCTGCGCATCATTTGTACATTCCAATCCTTTTATTACTACTGTTGGCATTTTATTAGTATTATCATTATTAGTTCTCTTCTGTTCTATTAAACCATTCTTATCTCAACCCACGAGTTTTCCTTCTTTCTCCCCTATTTTCTCCCGCATCCCACCGGATGGGGGGGGAGTGAGTGACCGGCTGCATGGTGCTTAGTTGCTGGCTGGGGTTAAATCATGACAAAGGTCAGGGAGGTCTTTAGAACCTTGTAGCTTTTAAGAAATGCCCTGAAATTTGTTTCATATCCTCTGTTCGCTTATCCTTGAACTTTACCATTTCTGTTGTTTTATATATAAATATATCTTGTTCTGGGAGAACAAGCTGTAGCACATGAGTTCTTTAAAAAGAGGTTTGATAAATATGTAAGGATGGATTAAATAAATGTAGAGATCTCTACTGGGCCTATGATTCTGTGGCTAATGCCTTATGAAACTCTTAATCATCTCTTTAAAGTATGCTTTATGAACGTTTTTGGTTAGGGAGATATTTCTTGTTACAGATTTAGAGAATATTTTTCAATTGCAGTACTGCAGAAAGAGGAGGATTTTAGTTTCTATAATAACTATTCTCTACTGACAGCTAAACAATGAAAGGCCTCAAAAGGTTTGACACTTGATTAGATCTACACTGTAAAGTGCAGCAGGCAAAAAAAATTATAATTAAGGGCCTGATCAAGTAAATCACTCAGGTATGTTTTTAAGCACATGAGCAATCTAATTAATTAAAAAAGAGCACAGATATTCATGTTTGTAACAAATCCACATCTGGATCAATAGTCCTGTCAATTGCAAACATGAGCCTTTCTGTCAAACAAAAGATGTGCTGTATTGCAACAAAATAATCCATTTTACCACATATTAACTTCATTATCTTAAAGAATGTAAATTGTAACTCTAATTACCTCCTAATATATTATTTTAGTATTGTAACTTGTTAGCACTGTGAGTTTAACAATATGTAAAAACACCTCCTAAAGACATCTTTGGTCAATATACAGATCATACCTTATGAGCCGAGATTGCTTACTTCTGTAGCCTGCATATAACTCACCTGCAAAAACTGCTTTTTTTTCCTAAAGCCACCACAAAATTAATCAGCATTCCTAATCAGCAAAGCTTTTGAGAGGAAATGCAAGTTCTTTTACTCAGTTTCTTACTAAATCTTGTCCAGGGTAAGGACAGTTAACACTTTGTCCCTGTTTGAGTAAAGTACTATAGAGTTACTGGGAGAATCCCACTACTAGCTCTCCTCCAGTTGGGAAGGGGCTGTTAAGCCCTACTCTTCAACCAGCTTTTAGTCTGCCTAAGAACCTGTAATTCACCTTTGTGGGAAATTGTGCTCTGAATTAATTTTGGTGTGAGACTGTTTCAAATGCTGTGCTGATTCTGTTTTATCTGTGTACTTACTGACACCTGCGTTCACCTCTGGCAGGTTAGCAACGCAGGATTTCCTGTGGCCTGAGACAGGCTGAGTTTTATGAAGAAATGTAGAATATTTAGACCGAGGACCAGCTTTCTCAAAAAAGTACTATCTTACCCAGGATCTGTGTACCTATTGTGTTTGAAAGATTTAATTTGAAAAGTATATTGTTATAGACCAGTTCTAGAATTAAGCTTGCAGAAGCATGGTGTACTTTCTCTGAACAAAAATAAGATCAGAAAAAATCAGTTTAAGTAGCTAGCAGAGCAGTTTCTACAGTAAATGGACTGTATTTCAGACAGAAGTGACTGATACTGGTTTGAAAGGTAACTGCAAATGAAAGTTGTGTAAAATGGGTTAGAACCAGGAAACTGGTAAGGCAAAGAGAAAAAGAGTCAGACTGTGTAGCTGCAGTATTTCTGGAGCATGATAGGGTTTGGTGTTTTTTTTCTTCTTGATTTAACAAATTGAAAATCTGCTGAATAATTCATGAAGAGTGGAAGGGCTGAATCTTCCTGGAATGATATACAGTGTACGTACTGTGGCACAGGAGAAACTGCAAAGCTTTGTATCGGTTGCTGCCGTTTCTGCTGCTGATTGCAAGGTGCTGCTGCTTATGGCATTTTCACAGCTACAGAATCCTCAGTCGTGCTCTGGTCTGCTAACAGCCATCTGCTCCCTATGGACCCACCTTCACTAGCTACAATCTGTGGGCTCTCTTGCTACCTACCTGCCTTGGACACTGCTGTTCTCTGGATCGTTACTGCAAACTGTGTTTTCTTGCAGCTTGTATGACTGAAACCTGCCTTAGTCCCTCAGCTGCACATCCTCCCTGGTGCTTGGTGGGGGACTCCTGCAGCAGGATCTTCTGACCCGGACAAGGATGGGATTTACAGGGAGAAGTCAAAACTGAGCTGCATTCAGCGAGATGCCCAACGCCTCTTCCTGGAGTGCTAGCTCACCTTTGCTGCTGCTCTGGGAGGACTCCTCCGGGACCCGCATCTTCCTGTCGCTGCTCTATGCAGTCTTAGCTATCTCAGGGACTTTATCCAATGTGATGGTCATCTATTTAGTCTTCTCCTTCAAGAAGCTGCAGACTACCAGCAATGCCTTCATTGTGAACGGCTGTGCAGCAGACCTAAGCGTGTGCGCCCTGTGGATGCCCCAGGAGGCTGTGCTGGGGCTGCTGCCTCTCAACTCCTCCTCCCTTCGCTCGGCGGAGTACCGGCTGCTCCGAGGGGGGCTCCTCGGCCTCGGCCTCACCGTCTCCCTGGCCTCTCACCTGCTGGTGGCCTTCAACAGGTACGTGCTCATCACCAAGCTGCCCAGCGTGTACCAGGCCCTCTACCAGCGGAGGCACACGGGCTGCATGATCGGGCTCTCCTGGGCCCTCGCCCTGCTCCTGGTCCCGCTGCTGCCCGGGCTCTGGACCCCGGGCTCTGCCCAGCAGCCGCCCCCGCGGCAGACGGACGGCAGCCCTCGCTACACCGCCCTGCTCCTCGCCCTGGCCGTGCTGGGCCAGACCGCGCTGCTGCTCCACTGCTACCTCGGCATCGTGCGGCGGGTGCGGGGCAGCGCCAAGCGGGTCAGCGTCCTCAACTTCCACCTCCTCCACCAGCTGCCCTTCCCCGCCGCCCCGCCGCCACCCCGCCGCGCCCAGCGCCGCCTCAGCAGCGTCTCCGTCCTGCTGCTCTGCTGCGTCTTCCTCCTGGGCACCCAGCCCCTGGTGTGGGTGAGCCTCCTGGGCTTCTTCCTGCGGCCGGCGCCGCCGGCGCTGCAGGCCGCCAGCTGGCTGCTGCTCTGCTCCCTCTCGGCCCTCAACCCCCTGCTCTACACGTGGCGCAGCGAGGAGTTCCGCCGGGCGGCCCGCTCCGTCCTGCCCCGCGGCGAGGGCCCCGCCGCCGCCCCG